>NC_047173.1:0-600000 GCF_009819705.1 Hippoglossus hippoglossus | reverse complement strand
TGACCCCTTAAAGGAAGTGTCTCTGCTGTGTCTCCAACGGTCTTTCTCTGAGGTGCTACAGAACTGGTACCAACTGAAAAGGCATAACTTAAATGTTTTTGCTGCAGTGTAGCATTATTGTTCACATATGACCCTTTCTGGGAATATCTACTAAGACTTTGCCCAATACATTCCTCATCTTGTCCACCATTATAAAGACGTTGTCTCCCAGTGTTTTCATTAGCGCAGCTGCTTTGTGCAGTGTCATGTAGTGATGGATTATAGTCAGGATTAGCTTTTCTGCTTTGTTGGTGCCAACTATTCCAAGAAGTCCATTCACTGTCCCCAGGTTTTGGGTGCTGGTATCCAGTGCTTGCTACATTGTGGTGGAGACTTTGGAAATGTTGCCTTGATTGTGCATCGTCTTGCTGCCTCTGAGCTGGACCATCAACGACTCTGAGCTCCTCAGGATCTTGAGGGGCTACCATGTTGATTTGTATTCCATTTGCTGGGTGAACCACTGGTGCTGGTGTAACATTGTTACACTGATGTTGGACAGCAGGGTATGCTCTGTCTTGGCTGTGTGAACATCCAGACCACATTGCATGGAGAGCTATCTTTCAATTGATGACTTCAGTTCAGCGTTTCTCAGGTCTAGGAAAACAAAAAAAAGGAAAATTAGAATGTGGATGAGTCCATGTTTATAGAAAATTTCTGCTACATGTTAAATACCAATGTATCAAATGACACTGACAACTGTTGCTCCATATCTGCTGGATGTGTGACTATGCAACTGTTGCATAGCTCACCCTATTAACTTAAAAGGCAATTACATATTCAAAAATCATTTAAAACATAGGTTAGATGGATTCTGTTCTTTCACCATAATCCAGCTGACCCAGTTCTTTACATTCTGTAGACAACTGTACATTTGTTCTTTGCAGACTAAATGTATTTTTAACTCATCTTTTGTAGCAATAACTTCAGGGTCGCGTGCATTGATAGGAGATTTGTGTATCCATCTCTCAGGCTGAAACTACTCACACACAAATGTGAATTACACATACAAAATATTTCTACAGCTACAAAACTTTAACACATGCACAAAAGGTGATTGACAACTACAACATTACGTCACAAGCACAAAATATAGGTGACCCTAATTTGATACCACACAAATGCTTCCAACTTCAAAGAAAATGACTAAATTACCTGCATAAACATTATGAATGCCAATAGTGTGTATTTGAGCAAACGAGGATGGCAAATCTATCCAACAGTTCCACAAATCTTACAGAATTTAAGAAAAAGACTGAAGGGAACCACCCCAGCCCTGTTAAGTAGGTGGCAGTTTAACACCTCACTCCTAGCAGACCTTTAATGAAATGAACGAATCCCCAGAAATCTCACCGTCACTACTCTGGTAAACAGCCATAACAGTTTTGAGAGCACATCTGATTTCGCACTCTACGCATAAGAAAAAACAGGGGAAAAAAACTGAAACTGAAAAATTACTCATTATAGCATTTCACACACATTAATTTAACCTTCAACAAAAGTTAAAAGTACCATTTTCCATGATTACTATAAAAGGAACCATACCAACACACATGAACACAGCCCTTATTTCAGTTTTGCTCAAGCCTGACAAAGACCAAACATCCTCAAGGACAGGCTGTTTTTGGAACACCTACGTCCTCATGAATAGATAACAACATTCCTCAATGATCTGATAACAGAAGAAGAACCTACACTGCATTTTCTGAGTTGAAACTTGGCTCAGTAATGATACTGGTACAGCAGCAATGCTCGAGGCCTGTCCTCCAAACTATAGTTTTTATGAAACAAAATTACTCTAAAACTAGAGAGGCCATAAAGCTACAAAACAGGTTTGCACTGACTCAGCATTTGATTGTCTGACTCACCAGCAGACAACACCTGGTTATAACTGGGCTAAATATGAACAATGTTTCAGCAACTGAATTGCCTCTCTATACTGTTGCTCTTCTAAAAGTCAAGGAGAGGTCGACCAACAGAGTCTCCCCATGGTTGAACAATAATAGTGTTCAACACTGAAAAAAACGAGTTTCTCTTTGTTGGCACCAAATCCACCTTAACAAAATCAGACAGTTCTCCTTCACCATTGGTAATTCCTTAGTTTCCCCCTCCCTCAGGTTAAGAGTCCGCATGCTTCCATTTACGTAACATTAATTGTCTTCGCCCGTCTCTCACAACCATAAACTCGTCCAGAACTCTGCCGCTCGCATCATTTCCAGAACCCCCTCCATTAATAACATCACTCCTGTCCTTCAGCAGCTTCATTGGTATCCCGGTCGAATACCCCGTTGTTTTTAAGATTCTGCTCCTCACCTTTACGGACATCCGTAACGTTGACTCTTTGAATCCTGTCTCAAAGGCCATCTTTTTAAACTGACATATTTAGACTGTTTTGGCCAACATACATAATGTTTCATTTACTGTTAATTTTATTGATCAACCACAACTAGGAGGATAGAGCACAGCAGTCCTATATTTAGCTGCTCTGCATTGGCTTCCTGTAACATCTAGAATTGACTTAAAAGTCCTCCTCCTTGTATACAAAGCCCTTAATGGACAAGGGCCAAGCTAGATTGCCAACTCCCTCATTAGCTACCTGCACTCCAGAACACTGAGGTCATCTGCTGCAGGTCTACTGAAGGTTCCCAGCAGTAGCCAAAAGAAGATGAAGCCTTTGTCAATTATGCCCCCAAACTATGGAACACACTACCAATAGATATAAGGGAAGCCAGCTCACTAGATATTTTCAAAAGAAAGCTTAAAACATGAGTAGAATCTTCACTAGCCTCACGATTCAGCATTCAACGATTCAAATGCACAACGATGCATTTCAATGGATCACATCCACAGTATTCTATATTGAAGTCAGTTTCTTCTCCTTACTTTTCCAAATGTTGGTGATTAAATAAAACCCAGAAATCACACACACACACACACACACACACACACACACACACACACACACACACACACACACACACACACACCAAAAACCGAGGTCTGAACAGAACCGTGGATTAGGAGAATCGTTACACCCCTAGTGGACAGTAAAAGCTATGGATGAAAGCATGAGGACATAAGGCAGACAGTGGTGCAGACAGATCTACAAGGAATCAAGAGAGCAAAACACCAACTTATAGATCTCTATGACGGTATGAGAAGTGTAAATCGTATAAATACACTGACAAACATACAAACGTATTGTATTTCAATGTATATGTTCGACAAAGACAGCCAAATTGCGAGTCAATTAAAATGTTAGTTACAGTCCCTTGCAAGTAGAGGGCGCTGCAGCTCCCCATTTCCAGCGCACGCCCCAGCTGCATGTCATTAGCAGGCAGAGAGTTGGTCCTAAACCGACGGTCCAGGAATATTCTGCTTTAAGGATTATTCAGTGGGCCGAAGCTCGCGGTTGTCCCGGCCATACTTCATACAAACACACATATCGTCCGGGGTATAAGCATGTGGCCACCCGTATAAGTCCTACGTAACGTGGAATGTATTCACTTCAAATGAAATCAGTTCGAAACGCTAGTTCCGCCTTTACTACACAAAGCGCGCGGGGGAACTGTTTTACACTTAATTAGAGTTGTTACATTAAACACATTAAAACGGCAAACGCCAATGACCCCTCCAACACTCAATAGTAACCCTAACCCTAACCGAATGTCCACATGTTACCTTAAAAGTACCCAGCGCGCTCCTCGTCAACACTTTCCTTGTGCCCCCAAAGTTTCCACAAATTCGTTGATAGTATTTTTCTACGGCAAAATCCCACCGCGTTAAACCTCACTCCGGAAGTTTCGTTATCCGTGAACGCTGGGAGCGGCTGTGGTCCGAGATCCCGGAGTCCGAAGCATAAAGTGGGGCCCGACGCGGGCAGAGACAGGGGAGTTGTTGTTTTCTCGACCTGCTCCTGACCATTGCTCCTGACCATCAATCCTCACCATGGCTCCTCACCATGGCTCCTCACCCCTGAGAGCTGCCGCAGGGACGGTGAAGGAGGAGGCGGCACCGGACTCCTTATATGGGGTGTTAAGTGAGCTCTGATTGGTGGCCTTTCGGAAAGTACTGTTGTTGTTGAAATAATCATAATACTATAGTAATTTCCTTGATTTATCGAAATGAACTGGTCTATGTACAATAAATTCAAACTTAGAGTGGGGTATTATCTTTGCAGACGAATGAGATACTTTGGAATTCCCTGTGTTTTTGCACGAATAATACAGTGAACAATGAAAGTGACTGACAACTTTCTTTCAGCTGGAAATTAAAACTATGGAGTAATACATGTCTAAATTTGCATAATCTTTGAGAGAAATAAGTTAGAGTTTAGAGATATATTTTTTCTTTTTCTAAATAAGACACACATGACAACTGACATGGCAGAAACAAAGAGAGAACAACAGATATACACTGCCAGTGGTTATATAGCAACAATACAAAGATAGACTTCAGAGGCCCCTATGTCTTCATGAATGGACAGAGAGTCACACTGTAGAGATAGTGTGCCCCAAAAACAAGTGAGTTTGGAATTAAAAATGAAGATGTCCAGGTATTGTTACCATAAATACTCATTATGATTAAAAACAATACTCTGTTTCTTTAACAGTTCAGATATTTCATTTTCTCCTTTTGTGTTCTGTGTACCATGTTTCAGTTAAAAATGTATCTCTTGTTTCTTTTAATGGAAGGGGTCTAAGAGACATGACAAAAATAAAAATAAAAATGTTATCCTCTTTTATCGGATATCCAACCTCCCCTTCCTGTCTAAAATCCTTGAAAAGGTTGTAGCCAATCAGCTGTGAGAGTTTCTCCAGGAAAGTAATGTATATGAAGACTTTCAGTCGGGGTTGTGATGGAAATCTGAAAATACAAGAGGCTGGAACACCAAATTTATCTACGTGTATTTTCATAGGGGCTTTCTGCAGAAAAGATCAACACAGAGAGTCACAGGGATCTCAGAGTGAAGATGGAAAACAGTCAAATGCAAGGATCTTATATAGGAGAACTCAGACTGTTTGTCTGAGCCAGTTCAGACTGGTTCTGTAGGCACAGTTTGAGACAGGAATTAAAACACAGGAATGAATGATTTGCATACGTTTCCATTAGGTTCTTGGACAGTCAATAAGTAATAGAAAGGTCATACAGGTATATAGAAAGGTCATACAGGTTTCAGGTTACAAACACTTCAGGTCATAAAAGTCTTAGACAGGTATGCAAAAAGTTACTCTTCAACTACGAAATAGGTTTCAACCACACTTAGTTATTTTTCCACTACAGGGTTTAGAGCTAATCACAGCACGGAGACAGCCTTGGCAAAAGTCACTAATGACCTTCTAATAGCTTCAGATCAGGGATTTGTGTCTGTCCTCGTTCTGTTAGATCTTAGTGCAGCATTCAACACAATTGACCATCACATTTTATTACAGAGATTAGAACAGTTAATTAGCATTAAAGGAACCGCCCTAAACTGGTTTAAATCCTATTTTTCAGATCGATTCCAATTCGTGCAAATTAATGATGAGTCACCTGTGCGCACCAAAGTTAACCACGGTGTTCCACTGGGCTCTGTGCTCGGCCCAATTTTATTCTCATTATATATGCTTCCACTAGGAAACATTATCAGGACAACACTCTGTAAATTTCCACTGCTATGCGGATGACACCAAATTATACTTGTCAATAAAACCTGAACAATGTTATCAATTAACTAAACTCCAAGCATGTGTCAAGGACATAAAAACCTGGATGACCCGCAATTTCCTCTTATTAAACTCAGATAAAACAGAGGTTCTAATACTTGGCCCTAAACTCCTTAGAGATACATTATCTAATGATATAGCTGCGCTAGACGACATTGCCCTTGCTTCCAATGAAACAGTCAGGAACTTGGGAGTGATCTTCGATCCCGATTTGTCCTTTAATTCTCACTTAAAACTTATTTCTAGGACCGCCTTCTTTCACTTGCGTTACATCTCAAAAATCAGACATGTCCTTTCTCAAAAAGATGCAGAAAAAATAATCCAAGCCTTTGTTACATCCAGACTTGATTATTGTAATTCCTTATTATTAGGCTCCAGCAGTAAGTCGGCCTGAATTATTGTCCCAGTCCGCCCCTGTTTACAACAGCAAATATTAGGCAAAATTGTTGCCTGTATGTACAAATCACAAACTGTAATTAATAGAGGATTGCAGCTCCTCTCTTTCTCTCCCTGTCAGTGCTATTAAATCTGTATCAGAATCGGTTTTCAATATAGTAAAAAACACAAAAACAAAAATGTCACTGCACATTGTACCATGTATAACTGTGTACGTGACAAATAAAGCTTATCTTATCTTATCGAGTACACACAAATTAAGATAAAGTATAGAAAGGCATACAGGCATGTGGAAATGGAGTCTGGTTAGACTGTAACGGTAAGTGGACATGCTCTTGTTTTCAAGAAATCAAAACAAGTAAAAGACGTAACAAGCTAATAAAGAAAGTAACAGTTTTTCAAATATTGTTTAAATTCAAGGATTTCTTTCTGTATTTTCAGTGGTAGAGAAAGGAGGGAGGGGATGCATGTTAACTGTTCAAATCTTTATCTTAAATCAAAAAATAAACAAGTGTCTAATAAACCCTATGAAAAGCCTTTGTGTTGCCTTTTATTTTTAATGTGATTGACTTTTATTTTTTAATTGTGGCTAAGATACATCCCTTCCAATCCTCAGTATAAGATATATGTCAATTACAATAAATAAATATGTGGGCACATGGTGATAGTATCTTTGAATTTGGGCCCGTTCCCCTCTGAAATCTTCAGGTCCCTATGCATTACTCACGCATTCAGCAAGAGCTTATTATTTTTCTAAGTCCTCGTCTCTAGTGCCAGAGTTTGGCTTCTCTAGCTCGAGAGCTGAGGTAATGAAAATCAAATCAGGCATCCATTGGAGTCTGTGGCAGACCGCCGGCATCTTCTGACGCAGCTGTATCTATACTGTGCTGCGCTGAAGTCGGAACAGCCTTGTGTTAAAACCACAATGTTTCCGCTGAGAGGTGCGACTTCAGAGGAACTCGATTTAGAGAACTGGTTAGATCTGGCTGTGAGTCAAAGTGCGTATGACCTAGACTTCTTTTTGAAATCTAGATGCCATTACTCACAATGGGCCCCCTCCCTTTCCTATGCTGCTGAAGCTGAGAGGCAACAGTTTTTTTATGGGCCTTAAGTACAACTGTGAGGGACTATGCCAGTCAAGACTCTTTGACACCCTGCCTACAACATTAAAACAAGTAAATAATACAAATGAGCAATACAACATATATTCACAATCTCATATATATATACATATACATATATATATATTAATTAAACATAAATTATTAAGTGATTAAATGTAATAAAAATAGATTTGAAAAATTATTTAATGATTTATTAATAAATGAGCTAATACTTCATATAGATAAGCAATAAACATATCCTTCTATTGTGACATTCTTTCTCTGTCATCACAACACATAATTTATGAGCTTAATACCACTGGTGTCTTAACTTAAGGTTGGAAACCTTCATCAATTCCTGGATTTTCAAACAAACACATGATTATGCACTGATATTATCTTAATACAAGAATAAGAATAAATGAAAACACACTTTTAGTCTTAATCACATTTGGATACTTATATCATAATGATATAAGAAAGCTCAATATAAGAAGTTGATTGCAAATTAATGCATTTCATCCTTCTTTTGTCAGACAATTTCTTGTCGGTGCTACTTTGGAGATTTTCCTCCTTTAGTTTTAATTTTTTATTCATATCAGAATCAGAATCAGAATCAGAATTATTTTTATTGCCAAGTATATTTACACATACAGGAAATTGCCTTGGTGTGGTTGGTGCCTTTGGACATAAAAACAACAATCGGACATAAAACAACAATATATACAGAAAAAACAATAGGTTGTGTTATGGGCACGTGCGGTGCTAAGGTGCAGTGATTGGTTCCGGGATAGTGCCAATAATATATAAGTTATAAGTTATGTGCGGGGGGGGGGGCAGAGTCAGTGTGATGCAGGGGGTTTGTTTGTGAGCCCCACTGCCATGGGGAAAAAACTGTTCAGGTGGCGCGAGGTTTTGGTCCTGATGGCCCGGAACCTTTTTCCAGATGGGAGTCTCTGGAATAGGTGGTGGCCGGGATGGGAAGGATCAGCAATGATCTTGCCTGCTCTCTTCCTGGTCCTGGAGTGGAACAGGTGTAGGAGAGCCGGCAGGTCACAGCCGATGACCTTCTCAGCTGACCTAATGATCCGCTGCAGTCTGCCCTTGTCCTTGGCAGTGGAGGCAGCGAACCAGACGGTGATTGATGCAGTGAGGATGGACTCAATGATGGCCGTGTAGAACTCGACCATCACTTTCTGCGGCATGTTGAATTTCTTCAGTTGCCGCAGGAAGAACATCCTCTGCTGGGCCTTCTTGATGATGGTGGTCCACCTCAGGTCCTGTGCAATTATAGTCCCCAGGAATCTGAAAGACTCCACTGTTTTAACTGGGGAGTCGCACATGGTGAGGGGGGCGGTTTGGGCTGGGCTCCTCCTGAAGTCTGCTATCATCTCTACAGTTTTCGAAGCGTTCAGCTCCAGGAAGTTCTGGCTGCACCAGGAAGCCAGGCTGTCAACTTCCTCTCTGTAGGCGGCCTCGTCCCCATTGGAGATTAATCCAATTAGGGTTGTGTCGTCTGCAAACTTCAGGAGTTTGACAGAGGGGTGGCTGGAGATGCAGTTGTTGGTGTAGAGGGAGAAGAGTAGAGGGGAGAGCACACAACCTTGTGGGGCTCCAGTGCTGATGGTCCGGGGCTCAGAGACAAGCTTGCCCAGCCTCACGCGCTGCTTCCTGTCTGTCAGGAAGTCAGTGATCCACCTGCAGGTGGGCTCAGGCACGCTCAGCTGTGTCAACTTGTCTCGGAGAAGAGCTGGGGCGATAGTGTTGAATGCGGAGCTGAAGTCCACAAACAGGATCCTGGCGTAGGTGGCAGGGGAGTCAAGGTGCTGGAGGATGAAGTGGAGTCCCATGTTGACTGCGTCGTCTACAGACCTGTTGGCTCTGTAGGCAAACTGCAGTGGGTCGAGGAGGTGGTTGGTTATGGCCTTGAGGTGGGTCAGCACGAGGCGCTCAAAGGTCTTCATTACTACAGAGGTCAGGGCGACTGGTCTGTAGTCATTGAGGTCTGTGATCCTCTGCTTTTTGGGAACGGGGATGATGGTGGATGTTTTGAGGCAGGCAGGTACCACGCATTCAGCCAGTGAGGTGTTGAAGATGTCCGTGAACACTGGAGACAGCTGGTCCGCACAGTACCTGAGTGTGGAGGGGGAGACAGCGTCTGGTCCAGCTGCCATATGAATGAAGACGTAACCGCCTGTCATACGATAAATAGGTAAAGTTCTGAGACCAACCCACTATATTCAATAAAAGTAAAGTGACAAAGCAAATGAAATAGTTGCAAATAGTCCTATTCTTTGGCAACTGTGGAGAAAAAACTCCTTTCAAAATGGAAGAAAAATCGAGCAGAAGTGTGCTTCATATGCTTCAACTGGTTGGGCTGAGCGGAGAAAAATTAAGAAGAGGAGAAGTGGGTGGGAAAGAGGGGAGAGAAGAGAGGGGGGCCAAGGGGGAGGGGGAGAGAGAGAGAGAGAACAATTGCTTAATTTATAACCGTATGTACGTATGCAAACATTGGGATCTATAAAAACAAACTTGACAGGAGAATGTAAGCACTTCTACGCAAACCTTAACCCATTGGTACGAATATTTTGGAGACGGTAAAGTGGCGATGCAGACCTGAGGAGGGGAATTGAAGTCAGATATTGATCCACTTCAACATTAAAACCAAATGCGTTATTTGCGCAGTGTTTTCTTCTATAACACTGCGCCTGTATCACCATGTTGGACTTAAGTTTTCATTTTCTTTTTTTAATGATATTAGTGCTTTCGCCACCAAACAATGTCTTTCTTCACCTCACTAACAAGCTCTTCGACGTGGGTGTCAGAAAGTTGCTCTTCTTCTCTTCGCTTGATGCCATGATTCACCAAAGAAACCCATTTGTCAGCAGGATAATTTGATATTCATGAGTTGCTTTGCATTGACTTTATGGTTGAATGTGGGCGTGAAGAGGGCGGTATATGAGGCCGATCCACATACACACGTTTCGAGGTGGAGTGTGATTTATAAAGGGAACATCGCCTTCAGGTCTGCATGCACAGTTTTATAAATCTGAATCTTTTTTAGCGTATGCCATTTTCAGCCTTTGTGCACACGTACACTTTTAGTATGAATCCTAGGCACTGTTTTATAAATGAGGCTCCTGAAGAGGATTGTTGTTTTTTATATTTTTCTATAAATGATGAATAATAAAAGGTTGTGGAATTCTAGAAGGCTTTCTTGTTAGTTACTAGACCATCTTTACATACAAGGCGAAAATGATCTAGACTGGTGGAACTCAACTTTCTAACTTCTGTGATGTCTGTTTTAAAGCATTGAGCTAACCTCCTCTGATTTACTACCATCTTTTTCAGAGGTCTTATAGTTTCAAGGGTTGTCTGCAATGAAGCTGCTGTACTATTAACAAAGTCATTAACTAGCATGGGAGTGAAGATTTGTTGTTTGTTTTGTTTCCTGTGTTGTACTGACACACGGCTGTGGAGGAAATATCAGAGAAATTCTATCCCAAAATTTGTTTATGATATTATCTGATAAAAAAGAATGTAATTTTTTTCCAAATTCAGTGAAGGGGTTTTGGGGTAAATATTACCTTTTCAATTTCTATGCCATATGTATGAACATGATCAAAAGTGAGTGGGTTTATTTACATAAAACAAGTCTATTAGTGAATTAAATGCAGAACTAATGATCAACATCTAAATTAATGTTGAAATCACCCACGACAATGACTATCTGTGAAAAGCACTGACTGTTGGACCATGTTTAATGACTAGTTTAACAGTTTTCTGTGATTTCCAGCTTGGACAAACAAGGTTGAGGCTTTCAAATGAGCTATAACGTCCTACAGGTCGAGGGTTGATTGAAAAGTCAGATTTAAATATTGCTGTGACTAGAGAAGAGCTATATAAATACAGACCATTTACCATTTAAAACTATCTTCGGAGAATTTACTTTTTGCTTGTAATATTATTATAATATTCTTTATCTTTTCCCCTTTAAGTGGCCGAATAATACTCGTATCGTATGATATGCTTGAATGGAAAAGGTATTTGGAACAAGCAGAATCATTTATGATAAAACTCTTGATGATTTTATTGCTTCTCATTTGTACAGCAGTGTATGGTTTCTAACTGGGTTTATAACAAAATAACTTTGTGATCATTTAATTGGCATGAGACAAAAGGCAACTGGATTCATGAGGGATGGAGCTGGAAAAGCAAACCTTTTTCATTAGTTCTTAAAATCAAAAGGAGGGAAAGGAGAAGGTAAAATGAGAAAATGAATTGTTTATCAGATAAACCAGTTACAGAGCAAATGACAGAGAGAAGGAAAAGCACCGACTTAAACACAAATGTATGTCTATATGTATGTATGTCTGAAAAAAACAGACAGAACAAAACGACAAACACATCACTTGGCACTGATTGTGAGTTGATTATATGACTTGTGTGACTGGGCACTGCTCGGGCTGATCCAGGAACAGCGTCTGGAACATGTGGTTGTAGAAGGATGGATGGTACAGGCAGGCTCGAGTGCAGTCTGGGCTGAAATTCACCTCCAAGATCTGGGGCTGCATGATCCGCTCACCTGCCCCAGAAACACACAAATTAGAAAAAAACAATTGATGATTAGGGTGATAACACACGATACAACATTTTCTGGTCCTATACAAAGACATTCTCAGGTGACAACACTGTGTAAAAGGGTCTGTATTTATATAGTGCTTTTCTAGTCTTGATGACCACTCAAAGTGCTTTACAGTATAGTTATTGCCATTCAGACACACATTCATAGAGTGCATCTATGTGCAGCACTTTCTCTATGAGAAGGGGCAATTTTGGGGTTCAGTATCTTGCCCAAGGACACTTAAGCATGTGGAATGGGGAAGACTGGGATCAAACTGCCGACCTTCTGGTCAGAGGACGAGGACGACTGCTCTACCCCCTCAGCCGCCCGTGTGTGTGTGTGTGTATTTATAAATACAGTATACACAGAGATACACATGTACACCCAAACTGGATATTGTGTAAATATAGGGTGACACATTTCATTTCATTTTCATTTATTCACCTATTTGTCCTCTGCAAGTGCTGAGATGCCTCTCTGTATATATGCCAATGTATCCAAAAATGTTACACTTCTCATAATTACATAACATTTCTGTTTTGAGGTGTTCCTTGTACAGCTGTGTGCAGCGCTCTCTCTCTCTCACTATGTCTGTGGCCCATCAG
Organism: Hippoglossus hippoglossus; assembly: GCF_009819705.1. Lineage (NCBI taxonomy): Eukaryota > Metazoa > Chordata > Actinopteri > Pleuronectiformes > Pleuronectidae > Hippoglossus > Hippoglossus hippoglossus. Next base: position 587,531 of record NC_047173.1, on the reverse strand, counting down.
AACATCCATTCAGTTTTTACCAATCTCTGCAGACAGGCATCATTTGGCACACACATTGCCACAATAAACATCGGCAGTTGCAGGCACACATGTCCCTCCTGTGCATCAGGTGCGCATACTGTGTGTGCGTGTATGCTTTCAATACTATCACACACTATCACCTCATAGAACAGCTACTCTCATGGACGGAATCCTTTTTATATACATTCTACGATTGAAACAAATGAATGAGTTCTAAATTTAGTGACCGTTGTGTAGTCTTCTCCATCACCATGTAGTATAGAGCAAATGCTCACCATTATCTCCTGTACTCCACTTCAGCATGACGTCTACAGCATATATGGCCCGGGACGATGGGTAGGAGCCAATCCCATATGGAGCTGGTCTAGAGGAGGCTGCCTGGAAAAGCTCCCTGAATGCTTTAAACAACTCTCCCTACAAGAGGTAGTGACAGAAAGAAATAGAAGGCAGAGGATAAGAGCAGAAATTGTCATCTCTTTAAGAGTTCTAATATCTTTAGCAGTCAGAGCCAATAACAGCTCTTTAATTGTTAAAAAGCAGGAATTACAACCCTGAAGTTAAAACTGGATCTCAGGTTCCTGTAGTTGAAAAGTAGAAGATGTTCTTAATTCCTCAATAAGTTCCTGGAATCTTGTGCAAATGAAAAGGGGTGAAATGTTTACACTTACTTGCACCTCCTTCCATGGATACTGTGGGTTCTGCTTCTCAAACTCTGGGATGAACTCGTCATAGTGCACCTTCAAACAGAAGAACAGTGATGACTTATTACCACACAATTACCATGTTCATAAATACAGATCCAACCGACTAAAGAGCTATGAAATAGATGTCAGTGAAGTTCTTGTAATTACAGTCTGCTTTTACAGAAGGATAAGCTAAATTGCAAAAAAATGAAAGCATACCTGCTTGAGCTCTACACCATCTGCATAGTTCATAACGGTGAAGTGCTTTTGGTAATCATCAAAATGGTCCAAGAGGAAAGGCCTAGAAAAGAAAACACAAAGATTTAGCAGATGGTAGAGTTGTGGGAATTTCTAGATTCTTAGATGCATCGTGATGCGGACATGGGGGACTCTGCATTGATGCAGTGGCAGAACATAATCGATTCATGTTTAACACGACTTTCATTGTGTTCCACCGCTGCTTCAGGATGAAAACAAACTGACATAAAAAGGTCCCGTCGTCCTGCACTGTGTCAGAGTCCCCTGTCTGAATCTGCTGCCTCCACACTCCTCCGCTGACCTGCCCTCTACTTTACCAATAAACACTAATCCGAAATTACTAGGACACGTACAATACTTGACGTTTAACTTTGTTTGTTTATGAGGCACACTTTTAAAACACACTGTGTGTACTCATTCCCCTGCCACACACACAACACGAGACGTAACATGCACAGCCAGGACATCAGGGTTAAAATGACTTAAAAAATGTGGTTTGTGTGTGGAAAGCAACAGAGACAAGCACACATACACACATACACACACACACACATACATACACACACACACACACACACACACACACTCCTGCAGACAGGAGAGAAGTTCTTCCCACAGATTATCACACAACTAATGAGGCTAATGAAGATGTACAGACTTGATATGTAACCGTCAGGATACACATTTCTATTTTAAATGAGCAAAATCAGATAAAAAACATGGGCACGATCAACCAATACATCATTGCAAAGTGCACAGATTAGAAATCACAGTTCGTAACTCAAACAATTTGTCCAATCATCACATATCTTGCTATGATATCTTCAAAAATATCTTTAAATGAATGGGGGGGAATTAAAAAACAATTTTCAAAACTGTACCTGTTAGCAAAACGCAACCAGAAGACATCGTAGACATAAAGACACAGAGGCTGCACAGAGCGCAGCATCAGCATGTAGCGAATGTCAAACTTCACCATTCCCACCTCCTCCCTGTTATACAGTACCGGATCTTCAAGGTACTTGCACACTACCTGGAAAAACAGGACAAACAAAATAAATAATAAACCTGGTAAAGAAAAGGACACAGCTTATTTACTAAATACATTGAAATATATCATATTTGTATGATAATGTGTAGTTAGGGTTGATAGGAGAACAACTCTTTATGATATGTTCGACTGTTGACTCTTGAAAAGAAACCTTGCTGAAGAATTGATCAACGTCTGAGGAAATGATGCATTTTCCAATTGAAACATTGTGTTTAGGACTCATGTTACAGGTCAGAGCAGGAAAGCTTATGTTCCCAAATCATGGTGGCATGTTCCACACAGCGTGGGAAACCTGGGTTGCCGGCCCTTCTGGCAGCTGGTATAAATTTAGCCAATCTTCATCAGATAGGTGGACACCCTCCTTGCCATAACTGCAAATAGCATCTTCTCCTCGACATTCAGAAGAGCTATGCTCCTGAACTGACTGGTCTTGGAGTTTGGCTCTTTGGGTATGAAGACTGCCACTGCCCTTTTATGATGTAATTATTCCTTTGGTCCACGTTGTTCTCAACAGAGTCCAGAGAAGCTACATCAAGTTCTTACACAGCCATTGGGCCCTGGTGCTGATGATGATCTCGCACGCTGGATGACTTGCTTTTTGAGTTTAAGTTGTGATGGGTCAAACAGAACAGACAAAAAAAGTCTATTGTTTTTAAACACTGGACATGGGTGTGCGTTGAAGTGATGAGCAAGTGGACACAGGAACACGTACGTAATGTTAGAAGAGAGCACCGTGCGGCAGCTTTGTTCAGGTGAACGCCATCTGCACCAAAGACGCACATGTCCCCAAAAGAGGTTGAAATTGCCCTACAGCCAAAAGTAGGCGTTGGGCCGGAGATATGAACTCTGTTATGGGACTGTTTGAGGGTGTTAGAGAAATTGATTAAATCAAGTTTTATTACTTCGGGCTATCACTTATTAATGTCATTTGAGCCTACAATCCTGTAACAAACACCAAATGCCAGATGGGAAGACATCCAACCAGACCCAGACTTGGAAACAGGACTGTCTGGTGTTAAACAACCAGGCTAAAACAAAAGCAATGCTGCAAATGGACTTTCATGACCTGAAGGCATTTGTGATGCATTGTGAGGTCTTAGGCTAATTGGCTTCATGGTGTCTGTATGCGTGTTGGTACCTTTGGTGTACTCTCCCTCTGCCTGATGATGTAGTTCAGGTTGTTGGTGATGTGCGTGTCCAGTCCACGGGCCAAGTTCCAAGGCTTACAGATCCAGTGGTTATCCTCACCGCTGAAAGATACACCCAGACAATGTACCTGCATGTAGCCAGGCAAGCATCTACCTTGTTAAGCACTGATCAGACTAGGACTGGGCGATATGGACCAACAGTCATTCTCTCTTCTCCTCAGGAGAGATGCAAACATGAGCACAGCTTTTTAGCATTATAAACATTACTGCTGAATCCTATACCCCATTAGAAAATATATCAATGTACTGTAAAAAGTTAATATACCGCCCAGCTCTTAGATCAGACCACCAACTTGTACAAAGGCAACATGTTTTGGTTATATCAAAGAACTCTACACATTTGTTCACATTAGGTTAATACTAAAAAAAACAACAACCTTTCTTGTCTCAGTTGATAATGCTTGATGAACTTTGGAAGTTCTGTCTGGAGGTTGAAGGTCTCTGGTAGCCAATCAGGTCCGGTTCCACTTTTTACTCTGCGGGCCACAGCAGCCAGGCAGTCCTTCACAGTAATGATGTTCTCACAGGGGAATTGGTTGAGCATCACATGCGGCCTCTCCTCACTCAGTTTTCTGTCAGAGAAATGTTTTTTAAATAAAAATGAATGATTGAAAAAAGTCATTGTGTTCTATAGAGGGATATGGGAGTAAAAGTGAGACAAAGTAGGGCTGGGCGGTAGGGAAAAAAATCTCATCGCGATAATTTTTTTTCACATCAGTCGAAATCAATACATACTGCAATATAAAACAAAACCAGAATTTTTTATGTACAATGTTCTTCTAATGTACAAACGTTTTTTATAATGCACGAAACATATCTTACTTGCTCGTACAATCATCCTGTGCCACTGCACTTTACTTATAAGATTTCATACAAACCACTACAGTGAAAAGGTGTATATAATGTACATACATTTTTTAAATAAAATCTTTATTCTATTGCCTGCCTCATTCTGGCGTGCCTGCTGCTGTAACAACTGAAATTCCCCTGGTGTGTTGTTCTATAAAGTTTTATCTTAACTTAACTTATCTTAAATCAGCTCCACTGCACTGAGGCACATTACTCCGCTGGTCAACAAGTGAACTGATCTTTATAAAAACCTTCTGAATTCATATTTATGTTCCTGGATAAACAGGGCATCTATAAGACAAATTGTGATTTGTGAATATGGGCCATACAAATAAAATTGGATTGATTGATTCTTCTGCAACAATGAAGTTAAAACACAGCGTTACGTCTTAATCTGTGGGAGGAACGTCTGTCTGCAGGAGTGTGTGTCCCTCTTCACACACAAACTGATAATTCACATGGGATATAATTTGTATTTATGCCATTGAAATGTCTTTGCCTGTATGTGTGCATGTTGTGTGCGTGTTACTTGGTTTCTGACCTAAAATCTTTGATGTGATCATAGCCCCAAATAATATCAGCTTCCTCCTCTTCTTCTGTCAGCTGGAACTGCGGATGTGTCAGGTTATTTCTTACTTGGGACATTACAGTGTAAACTCTGGAAACAAAGCAGAGAACAGGTGGAATATGAGGAAAGAACACAGAGACACTGTAATGTAATGGATTACAAAAACTGAAAAAAGCCCTGCTACAGGATGGCAGCCCATAAATACAAATAAAAGGGAAGCTCAGTCCTGGGTCCTGTCTCAGAAAGCAGCTTTAAAAACCTGACCTAAAAATCTCAGAGTTTTGGGTTTTAGAACAGGCCATTAAAATAAGTTTACTCAACTCAGAGTTTGCATCATCACTGCAGCAATGGAAACAAAAAATGTAGCCACCTACTTCTTCCCAGTGGAATTGTAATTATATTAATGAGTAAAAATGCAGATTATGAGCATATAGAAGAGAAAGAAATGAAAGGTTTTCTCAAAGTGTGTGTGTGTGTGTGTTGCTTATGTTTAATTTATATAAAGGTGCAACCCAACAGGCATAAAATGTTCTTAGCAGCAACTGAAGTTGAAATATAGAAATATAGTCCAAATACAATATTATTATATTACTAACCATTGTGATGTTTAGCTTACCCTACTTAACACAACATTCAGTTGCTACATTAAAATGTGACAAATGGCAAAATGTTCTCAGATAAAAAAGAGCAAAGATTTCTGCCTTTACAACACCACCGGTATTTTACATTGTCTATTTGAAAGCATCACTTAAATGCTTTTATACTATTATGTATGTATTTGAACGATTATGATGTGGCCTACACACTGTTGTGAAAACGATTCAAATTAGGTGGGGCACATTCCTTGGTGAAGTTATAATTTCGCTGCATGATCTTAATCTTCTAACAGACTTCCATGCAGTTGTAAGTTGTCAACTCCAGAAACTATTCATAATGTGTTAGTGCAGAGCACAACCCATTGATGTTCATTACAGGATGATGTAAACACCTTGTCAGCTGCCACAGATCCAGAGAGGCCTACTTATGTTTACACTTTATAAACAGTATCTTTACAGTTGATGATACAGCAGTCTTGTTCAAAAAATACATTTGGCACCTTTTGCATCACAGAACAATGGAAATTACAATGAGGGAGAGCTTGCACCCATGTCCACAGCCTAACTTGACTCTATGAGAGTCACAATACAATGGAACTAGGCAACCTGAACTGCAAATTACTTTCTGGTGTTCCTACAGTTCCCTGTAAAGCAGCAGAAGAAGATATAAAGACATTCAAAAATTAGATTGAGAAATGGAACACAAGGCCGAAAATGCAAAAGACGAATAGAAAATACAACTGGTGGTAAATCATATAAAAGGTAGGTAAGGTGCTCCAGGTGAATTACTTCACTGAACTTAAAAAAGATCTACTATACAACTGCAATTGCACTTGCAGGAAATAACGAAAGTGATGGGCCAATCAGAAATGAAGCAGCATATTGTGTGTCTGACTGAAAAGGGTACGTCATATAATAATAATAATAATAATAATAATAATAATAAAACTTTATTTATATAGCACTTTTCAAAAACAAGTTCACGAAGTGCTTCACAAACAAACAGACCCTGGGATGCTAAGGACTAATTTACAGCATCCCTGTGTGATTTAGGTCCAAACACCAAAACGTGCCCATATTTGTCTGCATTTATTGAGTGTTTAGATCAATTTCCGACATGGAAACAACTGGTTATTTTTCATTATATTATTAAAAATATATACTTTTTGTACTGGCAGTGGTTATTATTGGCCTACTATTAAAGGGGAAACACTGTATTATATATATTTTCAACCCATGTTAGCTACAGAATGTATACTAGATTTACTACAGCAAAAACATTCCATGGCAATCAGGCAACATTTGCTAAGATAAGTTCATGAACCAACTGACAGATATTGCAGTTCGGCAAAGAACATTTGGTTCTTGGGGAACTCAAACATTATGAATGAATATAATGTCTATCTGTGAGCTTCCCATTTTCTAAACACATCACTTTTACAACATAATGCCACTGATTAAATGATGGAGGACCTGGATTACTGTCATATTTGCACTTCACAAAAATATGCTGCTTACATATTTTGTTTACAATATCTGTGCATCCATTTAGATATCTAGTGGAGAACAACAGAGTTTAGTCTTACTTAAGGATTTTGTCCTTGGGCACAGTGTAGGGTTGGATTTCCACTGGAAGCTGCTCCTTGTTTTCTCGTGAAATCATCTGGAGAAACACAGGCCGGTTAAGACTTAAAAGTAGGAATATATTAAATTTTTTAAAAATCTAAAAAAAAATCTACTCCATATCACACTCCAGTTATTATTTTACCTATGAACAAAAACACACATACACTTCCTAAAAAACATTCTGCACATTAATTAATTAATCGTAAAACTTTGGAAGGGATTGAAATGGAAAATAGTGTCTGTATAGAAATATATACAGACACACAATTTCTTTGTATGATGACAATGTAAAGATCTTGAATCACATCAATAGTTTTCACCTCATAGTATGAGTCCGGGGGTTCAGTAGTGGCACTGCTGACCCCTTCTAGATCAGTAGGGATCCATGGTAACAGTCGGCATCGCCTCACCAGGGGGTTTGCCTCCCCGTATGTGTAATCACGGGTTACTTCATCTGTGGAAACAATAAGATGGTGCAGATGATACAATTCTGCTGTGTGGAAATGTTGCCTCATTAAATTGGTTCCTACTAAAGACAAATCTTTAACTGGTTTCCTCTTGTGGTTAGTTCCACATTTGTGTGCCATTGTAAATAATTGTCACCAAATAGACAGTTTTTATACAGATGCCACAAGACTTTACTTTGTGACCACTTCCCTTCTTGTGACTAAATGGGCAGCATCTATATAGAACTTTTCCATTCTTATCAACCACTCGAAGCACTTCAGACTAGTAAATCACATTTCACCTCCTTCCTGCAGGTCCTGCAGAGGCCAGAGGACAGTGTAGGCAACTTGGCCATGTGTGTAGAAAAAGGGAGCCATGCCACAGCTGGGCTGATCAGAGTGCTGTACCTGGGAGCCAAACTCATCCATGATGTACCACACAGGAACCTTCTCCTCTGCTGACTGCACATGAACACACAAGGAGAAGAGTGACGACCGAGAGATAACTGACACAATGACTATGTCCACAAACTTTTATATTTCAATCTGCCTTCAGGGTTGCATTATATTCATTTAGCATATCCTTTTGTGCAATGTTGCTCGGGACGAGAGGTTTATTGGAACAGCTTGTTTGTGCTTACAGACACAGGTTAGAGAAGGAGCAGAGCAAATGTATGCTTGATCAGGAGCTATTTGAGAGAGGGGTAGGCTTTTTGGTCCAAGCACAGCAAAATGTGAAAATAAAATGAAAGAATAATGCCCTCAAAATAAAGAATACAGTAATCAAAAAAGATAGACTCCATAACATCTGCATACTAATATGGTCACAATAATAATAATGAAAATAATAATGCAAGAATGTTGATCAGTGTTCCTTCTCTTTTCAAGAAACCATTTTTCAAGGCCTGAGTAATAGATGAGAATCAAGCTCTAGACTGATAGGTTTCTCACTGTGGAAGTCGCATTTAAAACATATATGTATTCATCCATGACTCTGTAATTAGAGGACAACAACTGTCACTAAGTATGCAGTACAGAAACATGTGGCTATAGACCTGAATCCCACTGACCATTCTATTACTGGATCAGCTACAGCAGCCTGATCTCTAATAATGCAAATTGCGTAAACACGTATGACCCTGGAGTTTCAATTCAGCAGTTGACCTATCGCATTTGAGCAGGCTTTGGTTGCCTGCAGGTAAACAGTCAGTGTGGAGAGCAAATGAGGCAGAACACATTGACCTAAATGCATTGGCAATCTGCTTTTTAATTAATCTGCATTCATTTGCAGATAGCTGTTAATAGAGTTTAGCCAAAATCTTGTCTGGACCTAAAATATATATCACAATAGTATCACTGTTTTTTGTGTGGAGAAACATTCAACTTATGTGATAAAAGAAACTATTCGGAATGTACACAGTTTAAGGAGAAAGAAAGATGGAGTCTTTGCCCTCACATGCGCAGTCTACACAAAAATAATGGCCATTGCCCCAGAGACTAAGACTACGTTCACACAGTAAGCCCAAGTGGCCCGAATCTCATTTCCCCCCCCCCCCCCCCCCCCCCCCCCATGTGACCCAGATCTGATTGTTTAATGACAGTGTGAACAGCACAAATCACATGGAATCTGATCTTTTCATATGTGGTTCTAAATCAGATACAGATCTTTTTTTTTTATGCAGGCAAAGGGGCGGGCAGGTCTTTTTGGAGAGGCGCTGACAGAAGGTAGCCCCTTGATATCTTGAAATTTTGGATGAAATCTGTTTCATTGAAGCCATTCATGAAACGATCCCACCGTTCCTGGCTCAGACTCCACACACAACTCTGTACAGAAGAGCAGCCATTGCTCCACAAAAGCCATAATTACACTTTCAACTGTCTTTCTCTTCATTCTTCTCCTACTCGTCAACTGCTTCCACATTCGCCTGCTTCCACTGCACAATAACCATGTTTATTACAGACTTTTTCTCCTTGTTTACTTCCATACACGGTCTTGTTGTTCTGCATATGCTGGTCACATCAGGGCCACGACTAATTCATATTGGAGTTGGTTATGGCCACATTTTTAAAAGATAATGTGAACAGCTACATAAAAAATATTTTATAATTGAGCACTAATGCTTGCAGTGTGAACATAGTCTAATTAGTCATCAGACAATAGCCGATGGGTTCAGAGATAGAGGAAGATGTGAGAGGAAACTTAAATCAACAGAATATAGCAACGAATCCTGTCATTTGATCTCCTAATTGTTGAGAGGGTGTGTTAAATACCCAAACCCAAAAGCAGCAAAGGCAATAGTGCTTGTGAGGCATAACTGTTCCATAAGCATCCTTCAATTACAAACAAATTTGCCACCTTTAAGCAAATTACGCTCAGACAGATTCAAATAGCAGAGTTGCAGAACCAAGCACAAAATAGTTTTTACCAATATCTTCAAACACAGTGCCTGTATACGCAATTATGACTTCAGTTTTCATATAACCTATTTTTTGTTTGAAATGATGAAATAACTGAACATGAGTCCACTTCCAGGCGCACTGGATACCACTTAAATAAATAAACTAGTCACCGGTCACATTTCCATTCCAAATTATATTCCAGGGTGGAGGTTAAGAGATCACTGATTGTGGTGATCAATTTGGCGAGGTGAAAAGAAACCAGTCCAATTGCTGTGAATATGTATCACTCCTCTTCTTCAATTTATTGCACTTCCCCATCCTCAAATCCACTGTTGAACTGTTCAATAACAGTATGACAATGTATAAAAACACAATTCATAACATACACAACGTAGAAAGCGAATCACAATACACGACAAACAAGCGTAAACAAACATACCCCGCTGGCTGCACACAACCAAGAGGGAATGAGTCCACTTGAAAAGGCTAAATCTAAAAACGGGCAATGTAACCTCAGCTTTAGCTATGAAAACCTGTAAGCAGCATTTGAACTGCACTGTTTCCCATGTCTTCTAAGCAAGCAAGAATTGCGGCACCTTAAAGTGTCCGTTTGATTTTAAAGCAGTTCGTACTTAACGTCATCAGCACCAAATAAATCAATAGAAACAATATAATATTCATGGAAATAAATCAAATACATATAAACAAACAATATCTCAAAATTAACTATGGCAGTTAAAATGTGGGCAGGCTCAGGAGGTAGAGCGGGTCTTCCATGAACCAGAAGATTGACAGTTTAATCCCAGTCTCGGCAATCCCTCAACCCTACGTGTACTTGGGCAAGATACTGAACCCCAAATTGCCCCTGACAGCTGTGGTGGCAGCGTATGGGTGATGTATGATGCTGCACATAGATGCACTGTATGAATGTGAAACTACTCAAAGCTCAAAGTTTTTTTCTATTCACGCATTCACAGTCATAAACTGTTTTCAAACATGCACTGCAGTCCCTCAGTATTTTCATGTGTCAACGCAAATGTCCGAGGGAGATGCTCCGCAGTTTCTGGGGACTTTCTCCACCTGACCTCCTAGTATAAAGCCTGTAGAAAGGTTGATGACGCTTCTAACACGGACAGACACAACAATTTAAAAAGGAAAAAGAAAAGAAATATCTCTTAGTGAAAAAGCGCTGTCATACACGTAGAAGAATCAGACGAAGATGTCAAGAGAGTTTGTGGTGATAACAACTGACGACGGTGTCTGGGTGTTGTCAAGAAAATCACGTGATCTACGCAGCAGTTATTCCGTCTGCTGCACCCGGCGGCTCCACCTCGCGCCTGAATAATGAGGAGGATTTGTTGCTGTTGTGATCGTGTCTGTGTTGTGCATGTGTGAAAGGCAAACTCTGGATAAACTCTAAACGTCTATAAAGAGTAAAAGCGCTTTAAACAGACATTTTATCATTTAGCTTTAAATCCTGCTGTGTCATTGCTTAAGGACTACGTGAATGGAAGGATTAGGAGAGAACAAGTGTTCAATGACCACAAAGATTTCCTGGCCCATGTTCATAGTAGTTTGTTCACACGAAAAAAGTGTTTGTCTTTTATGGTTATGTGATCATCATTTACGTTTGACTTCGTTGTATATGACTTTTAGATATTCTCTTTACTGACTGAATCTGTATTTGCTTCTCATATCACAATAAGAACTGTATTCATGGTTCTGACCATGTCACTTACAATAAACGTCTCCGCTTTTGTCACCTGAATGTGTTCAAAGCTGGATAAGAAACCCCAAAGCTAACTGGGATAGTTGAAAACAAACTCTGTAGGTAACCAGGACGGCTGATGTTAGGTTAGGTGACGGGGGGTGACAAAGGGATACTTTGAGTATGTTGAACTTGCTTCATAGTACAGGCCTGTGGCCGAGTGGAAACTTTTTCTGAACATACCCCCTGAGAGAGGTGATAAGTCTGGTTGTACTTCCACATGCTCTCCATCACGTCCTCCACCGTGTCCGGGTCGGGGACCTCACCATGGAAGTCCACCCCCATGAGATCAGCCATTCTCGACAGCAGGCCCGGGATCTGCTCCAGCTGCTGACGAGTGTGATCCACACGGTACGTCCATGCATGGTCCACCAAGAAAACACTGGAAGAAGATAGAAGCTCAGGATTAAAGTTCATTTTCAAGTGCCCATAATTCCTTAAACTCGCTGTTTATGTAAACAGCACAGGGACCCTCTGAAGACTCAAGCTCATGTTGAAGACACCGTGAAGCACTCCACAGAGCTGGGAGACACAGGCTTTGAGCGCCTTGGGGCTGCCACCATCGGGGCCTTGCCTGGGTGGAGTTTCCTCAGTTGTCTTCTAACATGGTGAGGTGTGAAGGAAACTTTAGAGGATGCAGGCTGGGGAGGAGGAGGCTTGGAGTCGTCAGGAAGAAGACAGTCAGCTTGTGAGCCAGAGGAGGTGTAAGGAGGAGGGGGAGGGGGACCCTCACAGCAATTTGGGGGACAGTCAGGGGGAGGGGCGAGGAGTGGTGTTTGGAGACAGACCGCAGAAGAGTTAGGGGGGGCAGGGGCCGCTGTATCAAATCTGTTAAAAGATAGATTAAATTCATTGGCCATGTCCAAGCTGCCCTCAGCTCCTCTGCCGCTAGCTGGTCTGAAGCCGGTGATGGTCTTCATTCCACACCAGACCTCCCTCATGTTGTTCTGCTGGAGTTTCCCCTCCAGCTTCCTCCTGTAGCTGTCCTTTGCCTCCTTGATCTTCATCGTGTCTCCCCCGGAACTGTGGCCGGGTTGTGCGCCTGCCTTCTCCCTCGGGCTGTGAAGCTGTCCGTGGTCTCTGTGTCCGAAGCCAGGGACTGTTTATGTTTATTTATCGCAAGTCATATCGTCATCGTGATATTCAACAAGGTAATCACATATCGCATGTTTTCCTAATATCGTGCAGCCCTGGTATATATATATATATACACAGACACAACTAGTAAAGCTTATTATCATTCATGATTACATAGATAATCTCTTGTATTCTGATTTATAATCTTAAATTGTAGGCCCCAACCTGCATGAAGTAGTGTGTGTGGGTAAACAGTATTACATTTGAGACACTAGCCATTGCCAGGCTAGGTGCACCTGGTGTTAAGACTAAAATCTATGTTTTTCTTTGTGTGTGTGTCTGTGAAGATGGCAATGAAACTGAACTCTAAACAAATGCAGTATGTTAGACAGGGGTGGGGGCAGGGGCAGTTTGGGCTGAACATGTGGAGAATGTGTGGCCTTCACATAGTGACTTTAAGTAGCCGTTGCTGGCTGGTTTTAATCTTGAAGTTGGTTAGTGTGTGTGTGTGTGTGTGTGTGTGTGTGTGTGTGTGTGTGTGTGTGTGTGTGTGTGTGTGTGTGTGTGTGTGTGTGTGCGCGTCACATCGCAGTTCAGTCTCGCACCTGTCTGATAATGCCTGTTGTGGAGACTGCACATCTGTGGCATACAATACACTGTACTTTAACTTGTTCTCATACCTAACTTACTATATTACAGCCTAAACTCCATTAGCTTTTTTCAACATCACACATACATGAATGCACTGTTTTCATAAGAAACTGTGACCTACCCTAAGAAAGAATTGAAGCAGCTGCCACTAGGTTCTGAAGGACAGATAGGAAAGGCGTTGTTTTGTCTAGAAAATGCGCATGCTTACGCACACAGAACATACAGCCGATAACGCAGGAACAAGGTTTCTCACTCCAATGAACAACAACACCATATCTGCAAAAATACTGACGACCCACAAGGCTTCAGCTGAAGGCCTGTCTGTGAAACATGAAACCAAACACTGTCAGAATGTGAAGATTTTCCCAGCTACTGTCAGAGGAGGGGCGAACCTGGGAGCGGCTCCTCATCATTCGCGGATTCCAGTGCCAATAGGCTGGGGACCACGCCTGCGCACCAGCAAGGGAGAGCCAAGGTCTAAACCACGGTGACTCCCCCTCATTATAAATATTGCACCCGCCGTCCGTTCGGTGCGACTCTAGACTACCCCGTGCTATTAGACGGCCGGGGCTGTGCGTTGAGTGCCCATAGCTATGTTGTAGCTTTTCATTGCTTCTAAATAAATACTTGTTGAACCAAACCGAGACCGGCTCTTCTCATACCTCGGGGCAAAAGAACACGACACTGGTCACAGACAAACACTCTCTACATTGTACAGTTGAGAGATAGTAATATGGTATCAGGAATATTATATAGTGTCTATTACAAAACTAGTGAAATGCTTATGTTATGTTCCAAATGAGACCCATGGAACAAGTTTGTGACTAAACACATGTAGACGTTGCAGAATCTCATAACAATTTACACATTTGTGTAAATTCTACATAATACAGGGATATTGACGTCATGGGGCGCCCTCACCTGGTCGGTTCCGAAGCTTCCAGCCCACTGGCCCTGGTCACAACCACTTTACTGCGGATCATTGGTATGGGATTGTCCTTCCTCTTCTCCTCGTTGTTTCCATTTTCCTCCTCTTCTTCCTCGTCATCTTCTTGTTGGATTTGCATGATACCGAAAACCTCCCCAGCATCGTAAATCTATGAATATAAACGCAATGAGTCCATTTTTTATGACATCACCAAACTCCATTGGAGAAACTTAATATTTTAAGGTTTGGTTGTGTGCTGCCACCAGCACACGCCGCTAATGGGGCTGATTTAACCATTTTAAAGTCCTGTTAAGTCCACTCTCCAACCCTGCACATACATCCCACTTCCCAAAGCATCATTTGTTTTAGAACTTGTCATCAAACGTCCTGGTTCCTCAGCCTGTAAGGTTCTTCCACTTCGCATACAACCAAAGATCATGTGAACCGACTAGAACGCTCAATGTCTTCAATTTCTGATTGGTGCATTATTTCCTGCAGAGTTTGCCAGAGGGACTTTGGCGTTTAGTTGCAGGTGTTTGACATGTTATGGGTGTCTACTAGGAAAGACCCCACACCCTGCCTGTAGTTGTGATGATATAACAGGAGAGGAAGAACACAAACCTCGCTGGTGATTTTTTGATGCAGGCTCTTCCAGTAGATGTGGGGGATTCCTGAGGCCCTAAGGGCTCCGGTATGAAGGGCCAGAAATGACGAGAAGTGCTCGTCCACGTCTCCATCCATCGCGATCTGCTCTGCTGACATGATTCACGTGGAGTAGGATCAGGAAGACCCGGAAGAAGGAGAGTGTGACACACGATCCAGCACTTCTTCTTTTGATTTTACTGGCGGTTGGACAAACAAGCTTATAGCTGCATTACCGCCACCTACCGGACTGGAGTGTGGAACATTAGATTGGCAGTAAAACTAAATAAAACGATACACTGCAATATATATATATATATATATATATATATACTTCTTATTCAACCAGTTTTTTCAGATACCTAGTGAGGTGTTTATATACTCTCCTAGTAGGTTAGATACAGTGGCATTTAGTTTTTCTATCTTTAATGCAGATGACAATTCCTTTCTCTCCTTCTCATATCCTTACTGTCCAGTAGTACATGCTCATCAGATTCAAGATGAAAACAGAGTGAGCATTTCCCAGTGCTCTGTTTACCTTTTTTATAAAGTGAAAGATTGGGTCCTGTTTGTCCTATCCTGAGACGGGAAAAGACTTCAATTGTGTTTCTACCCAGCCTCCTTCCCATACCAACATGTTTTTGTACATTGTAAAGATGTCTTCCTGTGTCATTAATGTCCCAGAACCTTGAAGCTATAAGTCTCTGAAGAATAAAAAAAACACAGATAAGGCTTTATTATTAGCACAATATTGCTTTGACGACATGATAATGTAGTGATTAGGGATTGTAGGCTGTAAATGTTTTTTTACCCCACATATCTAAACCAATGCTACGTTTACATGACACAAACTTCCTGTAACATACTATCCCTATATAGTATTCATCCAGTGGTGTCGCTTATGTTTTATAGTTAATGAATGACGTGTACATACAGTAACATTACTCACTAAGATGTAAACACAAGGCTGCGGTATAATCAGCCCTGTGTGTTTTGTTGGGTTGAACCATGAAGACCACTTAGGAATATAATCAAATATAAATACTGACCTGCGTAGCTTCAGTCTGGTCCTTTGTCAGTGTTTGCTGTCTTTCCTCCTCCTCTGGCCAGCTGGCTATAAATCCACATGGTTCATTTATTTCATATTGCCTGATCATCCTAGCTGGTGCTACGCAAGTGTATATTCGTCATAATGCTACAACAAATGTACAGAAAACCACTGTACACATACTGTTGCTTAAACTATTTCAGTGTTATCACTATGAATGAAATATGAAACATGTTTAAACAGCAAAGAAGAAATCCATCTCTACTAAGTTTTATTACATTTATGATTTATGATGAAAGGTTATGTTGGAATGGAGTAAAAAAGCTGATGTATGAAACATGAAGCATCATGGGAAACGCTCTGGAGGCCGAACACAGTTTGGAGGAACAGAGGTCACCCAGGCACATTTCGGGAAACATAGAAATAGACTATTAGTTTGTCTAATAATATATAAATACAAAATATATGGCATCAGCATTTTCAGCTTTTTTATTGCTTTTGTGAATAGATAGTCATCTGCTCTATCAGGGTTGAGGGAACATAGGGCTTACACACACATAATTGTGAAGGTACATAGACACACTCCCTCTCTAGTAAAGGAAAATGAGGAACAGAGAGTATCACAAAGCAGACAGAGAAAATCAGTACACAGCCAGAATTAAAAGAAGAATTTCTAAGATAGGAGAGACGGAGATGGAGACAGAGAGTTAGGGAAGGAAAAATATAGCAAATAAAGGATTTGACTGAAAGAGAACAGAGGAAAAGAAGAAATAACAAAATGAGGCAATTTACTCTGAGATACAAAACGCTGAGGCCAAAGGAATCCAAAGTCGAAATTAAATACACACTTAAATGTGAATAAAATGTTTGCAAACAACCTATTCATTGTTTGGTTTGTTTGTTTTATTGCTGTAATTGCATTGATTCAATGTATTTGAGAGCTAAAATAACTACAAATTCAAGTTTACGTCAACTCTGTCAGATCAATGTCACCACCTGCAGATGAATATTTTTTAAATATTTCATATTTTTTTTGTAATTGTTGGTCAATGTGAAAATGTAATCTGTCTCCTAAAACGTAAATGTGTTTTTAAATCTTAAAAATACTTTGGTATCTGATGGTGTTGACACAAAATAAGCCCATTTTGTTAAAAAAGAAAAAAGATGGGAGGTTGTATCAAAGCATATAGCTCAGTAGCCTAGTATATGGTAGATACATACATTTAGTTTAATTGTTCTGAGCTTAAGGTTTTATTTTTTCAATATTGGATCCTGTTTTGTCCCACTTCTCAAGAATCAGTGATCACCATGGATCCCATGGATTGTTAGAGGGTCTCTGAGGAGGGTATTTAGGGTAGGGTTCAAAACCTCATTTGTATACTGATATCAATATACAGTAGAAATTGAAAAAAATTCAAAAGATATGACAATCAGCCTACTTACTGCTTTGCAGTATATGTTTATTTTTGATTTGCTCCCAGGTGCGCTTGAACCCACCTGGGTTGCCTGTGAAAAAAGAAGATTAAAACTGTCATACACACAATGAGAATACATGTAAAATACACATTAATGTAATGGAAACACAAACGAAATTATAGTCAGATCTATTCTTGCCCTAATGACAGTTTTACAAATCAAACATTTACTTATAAGCATTCACACAGCGACTTTGCAGCTGTGTTTTTTTTTCCTGGTTAATGTGATTGTACTCCTTATACTTTTTTAATGTAGTAGTTTGCTACTCGTTGTGAAATATGCGGCTCTGCTGCCACTACACTTGTCTATGTCCGTGATTGGTCATATGCAGTAAACACCGCCCCTTTTACACGCAAAAGCTCATATCTAAAGTACTGGGTAGACTTACTGCGTTGACAACAAACGTTGTGTGACCATTAAGCCTGATTGAGTTTGTTGGATTGAGTTCAGCTGGATATCGGAGAAATATCCTGAGTATGTTGAACTCAGAAAACAGTCTCCATCTTTTCTGATGATTCAGCTGCATTTCTAGGGCCCTGTTTCAGAAAGCAGGGCTAAGGAACTCTGAGAGTAAACCAGACCTCTAGGTTGATTAACTCTTTGCTGTCAAAATCTAATCTTCAATGCTTTTTTAATAAAGCTTCTAATTAGAGCTGGTTCAGTTTTTGGACCTGCTCTAAGTTAGGACACATGACACATGGACCTTCTCTTTCCTCTCCTCATCGCATTAATGTCTCAACAAGACATATTACTGACTTGAATTCTTCCCCAGAGTCCTTGTGCTTTATCATTTGCAGATCCAGGATCGCTGCTGCTGCCAATATGATGGATCGTGATGGTGGATCGTGATTCTGCTAGCAGCTGACATAGGATTATGATCACAACTAGATTGCTTAGATATACAATATCCCTACTCACATATACTATTAATAATGGCAATACCTCTATGATGACAATTTTAATTACTGTTCCCTTTATCTCTCTCAGACATTTTCTTATGTACAAATACTTTTGATTGATTAACCTCATCATTAATGTTAGACACTGTCTTTCCTCATCAATGTTGTAAATATTGTTATTTCACTTCTGTCCATCCTGGTAGAGGAATCCCTCTCATCTGGATCTCTCTGAGGTTTCTAAAAATCTTTCCTTGTGAATAGTTTTTTTTTGGTAGTTCCTTACTCTTGCTGAGGCTTAAGGGCAGAATATGTCACACCTTCTTAAGCTTAATTTGTGATTTATGAAAAATTGATTGATGGTTATTCACAGATTCTTTATAAAATCTGAAACTGAAAAGTAACTAGTATCTTAAGTAAGTTATCAAATGAAGTAAAAAGTAAAAATATCCTCTGAGATGTATTGTAGTAGAAGTATAAAGTAGCATGAAATGGAAATTATCAGGTAAAGTACAAGTACCTAAAAAAAAGTACTTGTAATTGTCCACACATACTGAAAATATGTAGCCTAAGGAACAATCCTCGTCTTATGTTGCCATCTAGTGGATACTTTGGGATCTGCACTGCTAGCTGTAGCAAATAGAAGGCGATGACAACATTAATTTCTTTGTTTAATAACAACACAGCTAGCTACAAAATAAACGTTCTTGATTTGCTGAACCTTAAATAAAATGTTATCTGATGATAATAACAGGTCTCTCTTCATATTCAAAGGTACTGATCGATGACATTTTATCTGTTGACCACAGTGGATTTTTCAGTCATTTTAGCCAAAGTAATTTTATTGACGACCTGTCTACAAAATGACTGGTATTGCTATGTGAGGTGACCAGAAATAATAAAACATTTATGCAAATGATTTTTCATAACGTGTTTGTGTTCACTACAATTGTGAATGTATATTACAGGAAGACGAGGACGACACTTTTAAACCAGATAATCCGAAAATCCATCCATGCATTATCTATACAACTTATCCACTTCAGGGTCGTGGGGGAGCTGGGGCCAATCCCCGCTGACATTGGGTGAGATGTGTGACACACCCTGGCTAGTCCATCACAGGGCTGACATATAAAGACATTCACCCATTTACACTCAGTGACTACACTCACAGTCCATCAGCTTAATTCCCTATCTGCATGGTTTTTTGGGAAGAAACCTTAGTACCCAGAGAAAACCTATGCAAACACGGGGGAGAACATACAACAGCTAAACTGTGATTCCAACAGAGAAACTTTGTGTTGTCAGGTAGCAATGCGCTGTGAGCAGCAGTGTGAACCACCGTGCTGCCAGAGAGGGACAATTTAGAGGCCTATAGAGGTTTACACTTAATAAACAGCACCTGTACAATAATAAAAACTAGCACCATTTTTTCCACAAAGCAATACTGATCATTACATTAAGGGAGAGAGCACACCCATGTCCACAGCACAGCTGATCTCTCAGTTGATACGAGTTACAGTAAGTTACAATGAAACTAAGAAATGAAACTTGAAATTTTGTTCTGGTGTTCCAATAGCTCTGGTGAAGGAAGCAGCTGTACAAGCTGGAAATACATGTAAAAATCTGACTTGGAAATGAATCATATAAGGCTGCAAATCCAAGAGAGACAAATGGAAAACCACCCGGTAGAACATCAGCTGAAGGTGGTTCCTTTAAAGCAGGGGGTTTTCAGGCCAAGGACCCCCAAACTGATGGAGAGATGGAGCAGGGACCCCCTACTATATATATTGTATAAAATTGTGTTTTTATACACAGTTTGAAGAGGTCCTCCTCTTTGTGTACAGGAGGCTTGGAGGCACAGGTCTAGGTGTGAGGTGTGAGTGAACCTGTGCCCAGCTTGAGAGAGCTCCTGTGTGTCGCTCAATGTGTGCATTGCTGACTGAAAGATAACGTCTTCTGCCTCCATGTATCCGTTCGCTACAATATGTTGGATTCATGTTAATGTGTATTTAAAGACATTTAAATTTGTGGAAATAAAATTGGTTGGAATTTTTTTTTTTAAATTAAAAATATATTAAAAATTGTCTAATCAACCAAACAATGTCGCGGACCCCCTGTTGAAGACCTCTGCTTTAAAGAGCTGTGATTCCCACCGTTGCAACAGACTGGTACGGATCGAAGTGAATGGGGGGGGACGCTGATTTGAAAAATCCCGCCCGGCGCCGGGCGGCTCCTCCCGGCGCAGGGCGGAGCTCTCTTGCCTTCGGCTTTGTCAGCGTGAGTCGGGAAGATTCGCTTACACGGGCGGAAAGACGAAGGAAAGACCACTGTTTCCAGAACAGCTCGCAAAAAGAAATGTCGGCTTATTCCCGAACCTTTTAAGCACAGCGGGGAATCGGCTTAGGAGAGCAGTTTGGAGGACCGTAGCAGTGTCCCACGTGTCCATCCTCCGGAGATGTGTTTGTGAGCGGTAGAAGCGGACAGCACCGAGATGAGCGCGAGCCCCGCGGCGTCCGGCGCGGTGCCCTGTCGCTTCGCCCACTACTTCGCTGTTTGTGGGATAGACACAGAAACGGGACTGGAGCCGGACGAGTTAACAGGTACGAGCTTTTCACTTGATGCCATGTCACCGGATTTGAAAACCTTTACATCTCACCCTCTCTCCAGCCCGACACATCTAGGGATGCTTGTTATTTGGGGGTGTCTCCTACATGCACATTGAGCACAGAGAGACATTTTAAGAGACATTCTCATATAAAAGGGAAAAGATAATGGAAAGTTATTCTATACAGGCTCGTTGCCAGTCTGGGGGGGGGGGGGGGGCAGTGAACTGCTGTCACTAAAGGCAGATGGGCTTCTACCAGCATCCTAATCAGATTAAAGTGCCCAGTGCTCTGTAGCTGTCCAAATGATACGAACTGTTCTGTAGTCTATTCTCCAAATACACCATGGTTTCGAGATGATAAACTACGCAGTCTCTTGCAGGAGACTGAGCCACATTCTGCTCCGTGAACCATGGAGACAGAATCCCCCTGTACTTTTCATTCACCAGTTTGATGTGCTCTTTGGTGCTTGCTGATAAAAGGCTGGGTTGAGGAAGAAGTGTTTTTTTTTTTTTGTTGCCAGAAGTTTGACCTCAGATTGAAAACGGCAGCTCTCATAGGATTGCCCTTTGTTGTGTTTACGCAAAGGGTTCAGTCGCCCTGCACAAAGCAGAGGCCCTTCTCCTAGTGTCTCCTGGAGGACGGCATCAGTCAGCTGCCACTACAGCTGTGGCGTTGCAGCACGTCACCAGATACAACAGATACTCACTGGCTGAGTTTTGCTCCCTTACAGCCCAAGCTTTACTCTCTGGATGTGGTTGCATGCTATGAGTTGCTGAAATATCAAATTGCACTCCGACTGGTAGCT
Organism: Hippoglossus hippoglossus; assembly: GCF_009819705.1. Lineage (NCBI taxonomy): Eukaryota > Metazoa > Chordata > Actinopteri > Pleuronectiformes > Pleuronectidae > Hippoglossus > Hippoglossus hippoglossus. Next base: position 565,925 of record NC_047173.1, on the reverse strand, counting down.
TCTGACTATGTTACTCAAGCTCCGGTACAAAGTTCAGAAGAGTGATCGATCTCTCTCTCTCTCTCTCTCTCTCTCTCTCTCTCTCTCTCTCTGTGTGAGAGAGTGTTGACAGTGAGCTGTGACATTTTCATAAAGATCCTGAAAATATGTGAAGGATGTTTATCATGAATCACACAGTGCATTGTGTTCTTGAGTGTTGGTTACTGAGAGTGAAACTGTGTCTCTCTCTCTGTCTGTGTGTGTGTGTGTGTGTGGGGGGGGGGGGGTGTGACATAGATAAGCTTCCACTAAACTGACTCCATATGGCCTGATGTCTGCGTTGCTAACACCCCTAACTCCAACTTGGTGAGCTTTTGGCTTATGGTTCACAGTTATTCAAACTAAGGCCGCAACCATCAACGATTTTCAGCATCTTTCTTGATTTAATCTTTTTGTCTTTTTATATCCAAAATATAATTACTCCAGTGTGACTCGTTTTGTCTCCAGTGTCTCTTTGTGTGTCTATTTTCTAGTGCTAGGTTGGAAAGTCAAAATAATCTCCTTTCCTAACCACTGTTCCTTGACCCTGATGGAAAAACGTCATAAGTTCAAGGAAAGATGTGAAGAAGAGTCTGTAAGGGGTTAGGAAAGGAGAGCACGGACTGTAGAGAAAATAAGATCTCACTTTCATGCAGCTTTCTAAAAAAATACAACTTTATTTATAACAGACTACACACAATAGATCAGTGATTCTCAAATAGGGGTACAAGTACCCCTAGGGGTACTTTGGAGTACTGGAGGGGGTACTCGAGATTATTTTTTAAATGTTAGAAAAATAAAATATCAGAAGAAAAACACATCTGTCATAAGATAATTATAAGTTCAATAAAAAGGTAAATGTAAGTTGATCGTTTCCCAAGTCACGTTCATGATGATGTTTGTTCACTATAAATGTGAAGCCAGTTTCAATTCTGAATAAAACAAAATCAACAAAAATGGATTTGTGGTTGAAACGTTGCAGCAATGCAGCTGAAAACAAGGAGAAAGCAAAAACAGAGCCAACATAATATCGGCAGTATCAGGAAGAATATGTTTTAATGGGATTTACTTCGATGAGCTGCAACCCAGATTCAGTTTCATGAAGCCAGCGCACCTGCGACGACATATCAGCACAAAACATCAGTGCCATGTGGGTAAGCCACATTGCGGAAAAATTTGGTGAAGCATTTTTAGTCCAGCTGGATGAATCGACAGATGTCAGTTGGAAGGCACAGCTTATTGCTTGCGTCAGATACATTGATACTGATGACATTTGTGAACATGTACTTTTCTGTTAGAGTTTGGACTGCAAAACAACCGGAGAGGACATTTTGTATGTTGTTAATGCCTTCTTCTGTGAAAACGGTCTGAGCTGGGTATCCTGCAGCAGTGTGTGTACTGACGGAGCTGCGTCAATGACAGGCCGGCTGAAAAGGCTCATAGCACGTATTAGAAATGAAAATCCTGAAGTGCATTGGACTCACTGTGTTATACACAGGGAAGCACTAGACCAGGAAAATAAATCCTGTGTTGCATGACGTTTTGAACGACAGCGTCATAGTAAAAAAAAACATTTAGTCAAACCCACTTAATGCGCGACTGTTTAACTTCCTTTGTGAAAACATCGGAGCTGAACACACACAACTGCTCATACACACAGAAGTGCGCAGGCTCTCTCTCTCTACTGAACAGACTATTGGAATTAAGATCGGAAGTGCGCACCTTTCTGTCGGAGCACAGTTCTGCCCATGACACCTTGTTTGATGACACAGACTGGCTTGCAAAGCTATGTTATCTGGCAGATATATTCATCAAACTGAACGAATGTGGGTCTGCAGAGCAGAGACATATATATTCTGAACCTGTATGACAATGTGTGTGGTTTCCTGAAGAATGCAGAGCTGTGATTTCACCTGCTTTCCTCGGTTGGATGCTTTCCTCTCTAGTGAGGATGAGCAGAGCGCTCCTGTGAAGTCAATCATAGAGGGACATTTGGCCAACTTGATTAGTGGTTTTACCTCTTACTTCCCTGACATTGAGGAGAAATCAGCACAGCTGGATTGGGTGAGAAACCCATTTCTCTTGTCTGAATCAAACAGAAGAAAGCTTCCTGCAATTATCAGGGAAAACTCTTGGATCTGTCACCTGACCTTGGCCTACAGATGAAGTTTGACACTTCCACTCTCACACGGTTTTAGGTGTTTGTGAAGAAGAAACACCCTGAGCTGGGAAAGAAAGCTTTGGAGGAGCTATTACCCTTTGGATCCACATATTTGTGTGTCAAAACAAAGCAAAGAAACAGACTGTGTCTGGAAAAGAGTTTGATCACTGTAGTTGCCTCCCTGCCACCGAGAATGGTAAAGATCATCTGATCAAGGCCTTTTATCTGTTCCCCGTACTTTTGTTTTTAAAACCAGAGGCGTTTACAGTTGTAGTTCCCAAATTTTGGAACGCCTTTCCCAAATCCACCAGAGCTCCTGAATTTGCGGTTATCTTTAAGCAGCTGCTGAAAAGGTAATTTCTATAGGTTGTCCATTTTTATTTTATCTAAATTTTTTTTTTTGTATAATTTCTTCCAACATTACCACGAATTCTTTTTGGAATCCAGCAGAATATCGTAGTTTAATAAAACGATAGAGATAATTATCGCGGCATAACTTTTCCTCGATAGAAATATAAGATATGTCAGTATAAATGTCGATAGAACTCATTCTATCCATGTTTTGACAATGACGATGAGAATAGCGCCGAACCGATCATGTGGCTGGAATAGAGTTACACCCACGTCATGTTAGGTTGACGCACACAGCGTGTAGGAGCAGCAGCACACGTGCTAATGTTTGGGCTACAGCATGGAGGTGGACGACTCTGCATCGTTGCAGTTACAGAACATAATGATTATGTTTTCTGCTACATTCATTGTTTAAGCGGGTTTGCACCACTGAATAATTATAACCACTGCTGCTTCAGGATTTGGACAGACGTTTATTAAAGGTCCGGTGTTGGAGTCTCCTGCAGACAGAAGAGAAGTTTCCTCCGGCAGATTGTGACGCAACGCTGTGTTTTAACTTCACTGTGTTGCAGAAGAAGCGACGCCCCACCTGCTGATGTGAAGAAAATATGTTTTCCATATATCGCCCAGCCCTAATTTAGACAGGGCATAAAGCATAGGTTCACTTTGGCTATTCCAAAAATGAACATGGAGACTAAGAAGCTGGCAAAGGAAAATTCACTTCAATGATGCTGGCCCATTTTTTCGAACAGGGATACTGTTCTAACCCTAACCCTTCGTGTACAGATTGCAGCATATGTCTCATTTAATACCTCATAAATGCATGTGAACCTTTAAACTCTGACCATAAAATACGCTAACAAAATACGCTACAAAACCATGGATCTTGGTAACATCTCCATCTCATTGTCTATTTACCAGTTTGCATGTGTATTACTGAAGACTGCAGGAAGTGGCTGGAAAAAAGGAGAGATCATGAAATGTGCCAGTCAGATAAAATTTATGCAAAGTTTTCACCACTTCAAAGACCATGGCTGTGAGGGAAAGCTCCCCTTAGTCTGGGAACAGGTCATGGAGGAGATTGTCACCAGGCACAACATCTGGAAATGGAACTCCAAGTTCCTGATCCAGTAAGTCTATGATATCCTACCTAGTCCATCCAACCGGTTCACTTGAGGCAAAGCTAAAACAACCACTTTGTCCAAAGACAGGCACCCTTGAGCACATCCTCAGCAGCTGTTCCAAGGCCCTGGTTGAGAGGCGCTATCATTGAAGACATGACCACGTCCTTAAGACCATTGCTGAGGTAATCAGCTGGGGGAGACATAGCTGTACTACAGCCAAGGCGCCCACTTTCATAATGAAGGGGGAACAGCTGAAGACTAGAATTACAGCACTGTGGTTGTATGCCTCCACCAACCAGTACAGTTTCTGTGTATATATTTCGACATATATATTTTCTCAGATTCATAGGTCACTGTGACTTTTGACCTTTGACCACTGAAATGTTATCACTTTATCTTTGATCTTCTGATCAGAAGTTGAAGAAATTCCCTCAAGCAGTCTAGAGATATCACATTCAAGAGGCCAAAAACATTTTTTGAGGGCACTTTGATCTTGACCTTTGACTACGAGATCTAATCAGTTAACCAGTGATTCCAAGTGAACATGTATTCCTAATATGAAAGAATTCCCTTGAGATGTTCCTGAGATATTGCATTCAAAAGACAAAACACAAAAAGTCACAATGACATTTGCCCCTTGACCACCGAATTCTAATCAGGTCATCCATGAGTTAAATTGAATTGTGCCTGATATGATGAAATTCCCAACAGGCAGTCCTGATATATCCCAATCACAGTCCTGTGAGGTCATTGTGACCTTTGACTTTTACCTCCAGGCGCATGAATGTTTGTACCAAGATTTACTCAAGCTTATCTTAAGGTATCATGTTCAAGAAAAACATGAACATACTTTGACCTTTGGCTACCAAAATGAAATCCAAGTTCAATTGAATGTTTGTGCCAAATGTGAAAGAATTACCTCAAGGTGTTCCGGAGATATCACATTCACAAGGCAAAACATGTGCTTTGTGAGGTCACAGTGACATTTGACCTTTGACCACCAAATTCCAATCAATTCATCCTTGAGTCCAAGTAAATATTTGTACCAAATTTGAAGAAATTTCCTTTCTTGATATATTTATGGAAGCTGCTTCAAGCCTCACTTTCTTTATTAGGGCAACCTACAACACCCTTCCCTCCCCCCGCAATCTACACCAGTGGCTGGGGACAGAACAGGCCTGTGACGTCTGTGTGACCACCAACGCCTGCCTCCAACACACTCTTGCAAGTTACACAGGGCTGGTTCAGGTGGAGACAAGACCAGGTTCTCAGGAAGCTGCTGGAGGTTGTGGAAAGAAAGAGGCAAGTGGCCACCAATAGAGCCAGATGAGGACCCAAGACAAGGAAAGTCTACAGATACCACCAGCGGGAGACCAGCACCCTTGCTGCTCTTGTCTGGGACGGACACGAGATTGAGGTTTAATGCCCTGCTACGAGGAGATAAGGGGCGAAACATCAGTGAATGGTGTTCCCCAGCTGATGACCCTGTAGCCAACCAGACGGGCACTTGTTGTGGTGCGGCAGGCCCAGAGCCTATCAGGTTCCAACATCTAACCGTTCAGATCGAGATATCGCATTCACAGGAATGGCACGGATAGACGGACAACCCAAAAACATAACACCTCCATGCCGGCGATGGCCAGTGTGTGAACTGCTCTGCTAGGCTGCTCTCATCTGCATTAGACTCGGTGATGTCGGTTGACCTGGAGAGGCAGCTGAAAATCAGTCTTCACCAAGACCAGATATCATCTTGGTCTCCGAGGCTACAAGACAGAGTGCATACCCCCCCAAGGCCAACAGTTCCCTCAACTTGCACACATTCAATATCAGTCCCCTAAACATGTCTAATTTGAGATCCACTAATTATTCTCTGACATCAAGTTTCGCAATGTTAAAATAAGGGGAAAGAAAATTCCTTGATCTGCCACTGAAAAGCTCAGTAAAGAAAGCATCAACGGACAGTTTCATTGAAAATGATGAATTGGATTACCTCCTGTTTATACCATACCATTCTGTATTGTCATTGATGTGACAATATTACCGCCTTTGTCTGTATCTGAGTTTTTGGGAAAGATAAATTCATGTTGTGAATGAGGTGGAAGTCTGTGATTTTAGCCTCCAGCCCACGTCAAGTGTTGTTCGAGAGAAGTGCTGTAACTAGAAAAGTTATTTCTTTCTTTCTCTGTCGCTTATCGGTTTCCCTTCTCTCCCCTTCCAGTGATTACATCCATCTCTTTGCATTTTGTCTCCAGCCCACTGCCTCTTGCTTTGTTAGCTTGGCCTGAGTGCTGTTAAGCTTGTTAGAGTAATCCATTAGGACAGTTCCTTCCGGCTACACTGAACACATCACTTGAATGTCAGGAAGGTATTGTATGATATTCTAAGATGTACTAGATCCTCAGGCTTGGTTTTCAGGATTGGTTTAAGAGTGTGTGTGTGTGTGTGTGTGTGTGTGTGTGTGTGTGTGTGTGTGTGTGTGTGTGTGTGTGTGTGTGTGTGTGTGTGTGTGTGTGTGTGTGTGTGTGTGTGTGTGTGTGTGTGTGTGTGTGTGTGTGTGTGTGTGTGTGTGTGTGTCATAACCGGAGTCATGATCCGACATCATCGATGAATATCTTAATACACGTGGTTATAAGTTTGTGTGTGAAGAGGGACAGAGACGAGCACACACTCTCACACATACACTCCTGCAGACAGATGCTCCTACCGCAGGTTATGACGCAGCGCAGTGTTTTAACTTCATTGTTGCAGAAGAAGCGACGGCCCGTTTATCCAGGAACATAAATATGAATTCAGCAGGTTATTATAAAGATCAGTTTGATAATTAGAAACCATCAGAGGAGCAGTTGAGCTGTTGACCAGCGGAGTAATGCGCCTCAGTGCAGTGGTGTTGATTTAAGTTAAAGGGGACATAGCATGCAAATTCCACTTTGTTAGTGCTTCTACAGGTTAATGTGGGTATCTGGCATGTCTACCAACCCAAAAACTCTGGGGAAAAAACACTCGCGCGTTTTGTTATAGTTCCTCTAAGTCAGAAACGTCATGCTTGAGCGACTCGATTGCGCTTCCTGGGTTTTGTGTCGTAACAAGGAACTGGAAGTCTCCCTACATGGTCTTGGCCCCGTCCCCCCCCGCCCCCCCCCCCCCCCCCCCCCGTCCCCCCACACTCGCTACGCCGGGTTTACACCGGAGGCAGCGAGGCAGCGAGGCAGCGAGGCTGCGAGGCAGCGCAGCGCCGTTCCCAAGCACGCAGCCGGGCTGTTCACACGGGACGAGCATTTCTCCGCTGGTGAGCCCGTGATTCACTCACATGTGGCATTTGTCTGGATCGTTGGGACTGGGAGGCTGCAGCAGCTGCTCGGGAGCGACCGCTCGCTCTCCCGTGCGTGAGCTGGAATTTGTGTCAGCACCACACAGCCAGCAGTGTGGAAGACTTCCGCAGTGTTCAGCGCTACTGTAACCCCCGAACCCCGACATTCAACGGGTACAACAACAAGCGGAGAATGCAGAATCGCGGGCTGACCTTATATATACAGTCTATGGGGCTGACCAGCGCGGAGAAATGCTCGTCCCATGTGAACAGCCAGGCGGCTGCGTGCTGAAGAACGGCGCTGCGCTGCCTCGCAGCGTTCTTCCACACTGCCAGCTGTGTGGAAGACTTCCGCAGTGTTCAGCTCTACTGTACGCCGGGTTACAGTAGTTACGCCGGGTTACACCGGACGCGGAAGGTAGACACGAGAATGAATAAATAAATATAAAAAGGCAAAAAAATATTTTGTGGTTATTTGATTTATGTTAAGAAATATATCTATACTGACTGAACGATAACAGGGTTAAAGGTCAGCCTGACAGAGGAGTTTTGCACTTACCTCCCAAGGTGAACTGCTCACTTTGACTATGAGGTCACTGACTCCAGGGCTCACTGACTCTGAGACAGAAGATCCATCGTGTCTACTCCCTTATCTCTGCTGAACTTTGACTAGAAGCCATAAAGCATCTCCACAGGATGAGACCACACATCCCTGACACTCAACAGCCAACCAACAAAGTGCACTTGAAGCAATCCACACAATTCAGAAAAGTTGTGCTCCAAATCAACCTCGAAACAGCTTCTAGCCTTTAGCTGAGCAGTGTGCATGAAGCTGCCAAAGTCATTTTTAGAAAGCAGCAAATTCTGTTCACTGTTGTTGGCCTTGTCTAAATGCATATTCAGTTTTGGTGTACTTATTTTCTTTACTGCTTTTTGCACCAGATGTAGTGGTGGTTTGAAAATCTATCGTCATCGCGTTATCAACGTGCACAATATAGGTATCGCAAAAGACGGCCCAAACTGCGATAAATGGTGTTCCATGCGCCATGCATTCACGCTCTGCATGTCAATATATTCGTCCAATTAGATGGAGCCCTGCTGCCCTAGATAATAAATGAAAGATATTCAAATCATTGTCTGAAGAAGAGAATCGAGAGAGAACAGAGAATTGCAAGGCGGCTCCATCAAATGTCGCTCCGCTCCTCCCAACTAAATTCTATGGTGGAAATTCTTAGTTTATGTTTATTTACCGTAAGTCATATCGTCATCGCGAAATTCAACAACGTTATCGCACATCATATGTTCCTAATATCGTGCAGCCCCAACTATGTACAGTATGTAGTGACATGAATGTGTCAAATAAATGCAGAACATTAACCATCTGTCATTAATGACCCTGCATTAATTTTCGCTGATTGCTGAATGAAATGCCATAACATGATACCTCCGACTCCCCAGGGACACACATTATCTACATGTCTGGAACAGCATGGAGTGTAGTGTTATGTCAGCCAGGCCATAAACCTCGTTATATAACTGTGATAGGCCACACAGCAGTAACTAAGGCCTCTTATGTCAGATTACAGGCTGCATGGCACTGACTACGGAAGCCCAGCTGACTACCAACAAGCCCTCACCTCAGTGTTAGACATGCTGGATACTCAGACAGGATTATACCTCATAAACACAGCCTGAGCATCACGCAGCTGAAATGCATTCATTCATGATTTATTTTCAGGCTAATCATAATCAACAGTGTTTTACAGATGTTGTAATGCACACTGCAGACTTAACTTTGTCTTCTCATTACTATATATAAGCTCTATATACTATCTTGTCTCATCTGGATTTGAAGTTTCACATGAAGACCGATAACACATGCCAGGAATTGAGTTTGTTTTAACTAAATTTGGTAGATAATGTCACCTCTTTTTTATAGGTGAGGTTGTATTTGATACATGTTTTTATGATGTTAGCAGAGCTTGTGTTTGTTTGAGGCGAGGTGTTCATTGTGGGAAACCATGCTTTATCTTCAGGACATCACTGTTGTTCTAAAGAGAACACGTACATTTAAATTTTAAATTCACGTCCAGCAGACACTGTAACATTGCGCTGACACACTGCCGGCAAAGCGTGCATGCATTGATAGGTTAATTGGACTTTGAGTTCCAAATCATTCATTGACCTCTGGTCTTTGTGATAAGGCTGGGTAAACAAGTGATGACTGCCATCAGTTAAAGTACTCCATGTGAAATTCTTACCTACTATCTTTACAAACCTTTGTTCGTTGTTTTTACAATTCTCCCTCCCTCCCGCTTTTGTTTTGGCCTCTGGTGTTGATGTCATTGTTGTATTTATTGTCAGACGAGCAGACACACACACACACACACAGACACACACACTCCTGCAGACAGAAATTATTCCCCCATTACGACTTAACGCAGTGTTTTAACTTCAGTGTTGCAGAAGAAGCGACGGCCCGTTTATCCAGACACATTAATCAAGTGCATTGTGTGTCTTCAAAGAGGGGGGATGCGACATGAAATTATGTGAAAATACAGGATTATCATGCAAAAAAAAGATTGCTAGCATGCTAACGCTAGTGTGACCTTTTTTTTTTAAGGTTGTTGAGATCTTAAATAAACCAATGCTACTGTTTGCAGTTACTAAAGTGACAAACCTTTAATATCCAAATAACATCTATGCTTATGCAGGTGAATCAATCACTTTTGAAATTGGAAAGCTTGGATGCTCTGCATTATTTCACATTTAAATCAAAAGCACACTGCTTCAAGCTGCTAGCAGTGGTCTGTATGCAACCCTGCCAGGATGCTTTGTTATTAGAGGAGCAGTTAAGTTCAGTAACATCGCCACTATCTGCGGGCTCAATCAAGTGCATCGTGTGTCTTCAAAGATGGTGGATGTGACATGAAATTGTGTGAAAATACGGGATTATCATGCAAAAAAAAAGGTCGCTAGCATGCTAGCTCTAGTGCACTCCTGATCTTTAATTTTTTTTTAAGGTTGTTTTGAAAAAATGACCATAATACATTGAAATGATATTAAACTAAGATATTAAAATCATCATCGTAATTTTTTAATCCTTATTAATGGAGAAAATACTACATTTGTTGGTCTCTCTGACTTGCATTTAATTTTCATCTATATTATATGTAAAGCACTTTGAGCTGCATTTTTTGTATGAAAGGTGCTATGCAAATGTTTTTTTATAGATTTTGAAAACACTGGAGTAAGACACTGTATCAGATGATGAAAAAATTATACCACTAATTGTATGCTTTAGAGTGATTTATCAAATAAATATGTCAAATGTTGTTTGATGCCAGTTTCATATTTGAGGATTATCTGTTGACTGACAGTAAGTGTTGCAAACACTTGCCTGGCAGGCTTATCTGTCTTGCAGCTGTCGTGGTTGTGTCATGAGTTAAGAATGCTGGACTTGTGCCACGATAGTGACCAAAGCTTAACTGGGACAAAAGGACTTAGGGGAACGCACTTTCCCTCCAAATCCCCAGAGCACAGACATCATGACAATGCGCTTTTATGCCGTGACCTCCTGTCTCATCCCTTCTATTGTTGATATTATCCAGCGTAGTGAGGGTTATCTGAGATCCTGTCATCAGTTACTTCTCTAAAAAGCTCAGAAAAAGGTGTAGATCAATGGTCTGCAACTGGCAGCCTGTAGTCATGGCAGTAACTAGGGCCCCACGATATTAGGAAAACATGCGATAACATAACAAAATATTGCGATGACGATATGACTTGCGATAAATATACATATACAGTCCCTGGCTACAGACGTGGAGACCACGGACAGCTCCACTCCCAGGAGAAGGTGCACAGCCCTTACCTACAGTGTTAATTTGGGTCCTTTTTTGTATACATGTTTGGGCCATGAAATTGTTTTTCATACAGTTTTAAGCAGCTCTGTCAGTAATCTACTGCTCCTCTCTGGGTCTCTGTTATTCACAATGTGCACTGCGCCAACTGAGTCAAACCAAACGGAGTGCTCCGCTCCTCCAGCTCTACATACATGGTCTAAGTTTATAAAGTCTGTTGTTTTAATCCAGACTGAGTTTGTACATGTGTCCGATCACACACTGTGTGTGTGTGTGTGTGTGTGTGTGTGTGTGTGTGTGTGTGTGTGTGTGTGTGTGTGTGTGTGTGTGTGTGTGTGTGTGTGTGTGTGTGTGTGTGTGTGTGTGTGTGTGTGTGTGTGTGTGTGTGTGTAAGAGAAAGAGAGGGGAAAAGAGCGAGCGAGCGGCTGATGAATGCGCTGCTCTGAATAAAGATTTAACTCATTAATAAAAGTAACGATCATTATGTGAAGATCAGTGTTGATATTGTGCCGACAAACAACTTTAAAACTGTAGCAGTCAGACATGTCAGCTGAGATACACACACACACACACACACACACACACACACACACACACACACACACACACACACACACACACACACACACACAGCGGAGTCGATGTGTCTGTGCTCTGTTACTTTTCCCTCAGCTTCTGGGATCATAAATAAGCTTAACAGTTATTTTATATAATCATCCGCTCGTAGTGAGCTCTCTGTTTTCTCTTCTTCTGACAACGATTAACTGACAGAAAATACCCTTCAATGATCTGAATGTCTTTAATTTATTATTTAGGGCAGCAGGGCTCCATCTGATTGGCAAAATATATTGAGCATGAATGCATGGTGCATGGAACACCATTTATCACAGGTTTTGCCGTCTAAAATAACACCAGTTGAGTAAATCAATAAAACATGTATCTAAACCACAGAGTTGAACAGTAGCAAAGCAAATTCACTTTCCTTTTATGAAAAACATTGACTGCAAAATTTGACTTCAACTCAACTCTGCACATGTTTTAGTATTTTGTAGGTGTATTTAAGGAGGGGTACTAATGCCAGGGGAGTATTCTGAAATAGGCTATGTCATAAATACTTCCACCAGGGACATTATGTTTCACTTTATTAGCCTGTCTATCTGTTAGTCACCAGGATAATACAAAAACTGCATTTTGAAAATGAATATCTTGAAATAGCCATTTATTATGTTCTGGGCTGCCATCTACTGGTTTAGCAAAATACTGGCCCGTGGCCAAAATTACTTGCCAACCCCTTGATTAGATAAACAGCATCTGATAATCTGTTGATATACCATGTGCCTGAATGAAAATGAGTTGGCCACCGTTATTACCTCCTGACGCAGCCTTATTGTCCCACTCCTTCCATCTCCCCCCTTTTCCCTCCTCCTTTATCCTTCTCCCTCCTTCACCCTTTCTCTTCTGCCTCTATTGGATAAAGCAGTGATTGACAGCGTGATAAAAGTATGTCATCACCACAGTGGCACCCTGTGTCTGGCAGATAGAGAGCAAATAGGGCCAACAGAGCCACACACACACACACACACCCATGCACGTGCATGCACACACACACACTCACAAACACAAACTTGCCTGTCTAATTCTGACTTGGTCTGGCTCTCTGCAGCTCTGATCCACATCATGTGAGGATACATTTCAAGAGATTAGAAGGTGTTAAAACCACATCTCCACCATCCTCCGATGTAATTGTCATTTTGCCAAGGAATGGAATGCTGCTCTCACCCAGCCAGTGCCAGGCATTGGCAGTAGAGTTCAGCACAGCAGGCGCTGGCTCCATATACACAGAATGAGAGGTTTGAATTTGTGTTTTGTGCGTCTATGAGCTCTTTAGATACCACCTCTGTGTGTATGTGGCCCAGAGTGTGTGGCTCAGAACCAATACCAAGAGATGACCTGGGTAAGGGGTGTGTCTGGCCGCCCCAGCAACAGGGAGTTGGTGTTCACTGGTCTCCAACCGTATATCAGAGGAAATGTAAGGGGGTTTGGAGTTCAACATCCCTTCAATCTCAATTAGGACTGTTTCCTCCATAACTGTTTTCAGACATGTTCTGCAGAGGAAGAATTGGAAGAATTGGATCCTGACTTTCTGCAGTGTGCACGTTCACACATGCACACTGCAGTGGGAGGTTCTTTTGCAGATTTCAAGTGTTTTTATTTACATCACATCGACCCAAGTGTTGCGTCGTCTGTGTCTTCTACGTCTATGGCACTCATTTTTCGTCCTAATATTTTTTTGTTTTTTTTCTTCATTTTTATGTCCGTCACATGTCATCACCCATCCACCCCCCTACCCCCTCCCTCGCTCTCGTTGAATCCAGCTGTGTTCTCACATTGTCTCCTCTGGATTTCCTGCTGACATTTTCAGGGTTCCCGCAGCTCCTTAAAAAGTCTGCTAGAATTTAAAGTGAAGTTTTATGTGTTTGAACAAAGCTGGGCTGAATGAGTTTATCAATATTTTGGACCAGTGGAGTTAAAGCAGAAATACTTATGCATCACGAATGCCCACTTTCTCATTCATACAGTTTGTTGTATCACATTAAAGATGTGAACTGTCAGATCTGTGGTCTAAATATGGCATTATTGGTTTGCTGGAACTGGAAATGTGTGTTGCCATACATATGCTCCTGCTTGGTTGGACTCCAAAGAGCTGCTCAATACCATTAACCCCAAGCTATATATTCAATATGTGTCCAACATATGTCTGCATTTTGATTTTTTCCAGTGCAAAGGCTATTGATGGTTTTGTCCCCAATAAAATAAAACAGCAAAGTAAACAGTGCTGTTTCCGAATGCTCATACTTCCATTTGAGCCCCATGTGTGCTATGTTTGAAATACCATGCTGTGCTCTGTTGTGATATCAATAGTATGTGTGTACTGTTTATTCTCTGCTCAATTTTATGCATGTATTAATGTGTGCTTCTCTGTGTGCCATTCTTTTGACATTACATTGTTTCTTTGTCTTTTGCTCCATGTTTTCCTCCACGCGGCTCGTCGTCAGCTTTGTACCAATGGCTTGAAGCAGACCGCCAAGGCAGGGATCAAGATACAGCAGCCACAGGTAAATATTCCATCATAACAGAGCGCCACACCACACTGTCTGCATGCATGTCTGCTTCTACTGTTAGCTGGTCCCTTTTCCAGATACACCTTATTAGCCAATCTAACATAATTTCAGAATTGTCATAGTATTTCCACAATGATCTCGTTGTTGGGGAAAATTAATCATATTTTCACATCACTTCATACACAGTCTGTGCTCATCTCATTTTTGACACTTGAAGGAAACTTTGTCTCAGATGGCACTGGGTACATTTTTGTGTGTGACCATTTTCAGTCGTCAGCCACAAATTCAAAGGCGTGTTTTGTTTGTTTGTTGCTCCACAGAAGAAAATCCAAACCTCTGTTGGTTTTGTTAAACCGCAAAACGCAGTCTGCTTGCAATAGTAAAGTAGTAATAAAGAGTGCTGTTATTTTTTCTGACAAAATGCCTTTTTATTTTAACACTTTTTATTGATTTTCCAATAAACCCACCATACATGTTTTTGCAGCATATTATAGAAATGAACGTATATACAAATTTATACAAGCATGGGTCAGCTGCCTCATACTAGCATTCATATTCTAGTTATCTTTATTTAAAGGTACTTGCAAGCTCTAAACATACTCATGGGGTCCAAATCTTCCTAAAGTTTTGCAAAGAGCCTCTAAGGGTATATCTGATGTTCTCAAGTTAGAGAAAATGTAAGGAGTCCCTAATCCATCTTGCAAAGATAGGAGGCGCGTGGTCCTTCCAGGAGAGGAGAATGAGACGTCTGGCAATCAAGGAGGTAAAGGCTACAATTGCAGAAGCCTTGTCTTTGAGGGAGCGAGTTCCAGGGCATAAACCGAAAAGGGCACATATGGGACTTGGGGTGATGTTTTTTGGTAGATTTTAGTATAGGTGCTGTAAATGTTGGCCCAAAAGGTGCCAAGTTTGGGACAGGACCAAAACATGTGTATATGATCCGCTGGCTGACCTTTGCAGCGAGGGCATGAAGGGTCTACATTAGGAATTTATTTTACCAGTCTCACCTTGGTCAAATGTGTTCTCAGAACAATGTTGAGTTGTATCAAGCTGTGCCGAGCACAAGGGGAGGAGGTGTGTATTAAGTCGAGTACTGCTTTCCAATGATCATCTGGAAAGGTCGTTCTCCCATAGTCTTCTAACGTCTTGCAGGGAGTGAAGGATGATATTGCATATATTGTTATAGAAAACTCAAATTATTCCTTTGCGATGTGGGGATAATGAGAGGATATGATCCACTGTGTTGTTGGTTGGAAGGTCTGCAAAGGAAATAATGCTTTTCTGGACAAAATGGAGATACCTAAAAAGTTTTTATTTTGGTAAATCGAATAATTGAGAGAGTTGTGCAAAGGACCCAAAATTGACATCCACATATAAATTAGAGATGGGTTTAATGCCTTTTGAGTCAGAGAGAGAAGGTGGGAAGTTATGATTGTGGGAAGTTATGATTTTGGGAAGTTATGATTGTTCCTGATAGGAGAGTGCACCAATGTTGTCTGCAACTTGAAATGCCTTCTAAATTGCGTCGGAATTCTGATTGAGTGATAGTGAGAATCATTAACTTTGGATTCTCTTGCCTTTTTTGCCCTGGAGGAGTACTCTAACCCTAACCCTTGATAATTCAAGATAATCCTTGAAGGTCTCCTATAAGGTAGAGTGACACATTTCTGGTGAGGCATTGGTTTCAAGAAAGAAATTAATTTGAGAAGAAGCGTGGTCTACGAATGTTTCATCAGCAAGGAGGAGGGGGTAAGTCTCCAATTGTGTGAGAGTCTATGGCAGTTGGGTAATGCTACATGAAACAAACATGATCTGATATTGTGATGCTGTGATAAGAGTAAGAGCTAACGTTTCCCAGTAATCTATTATCTCAAAGAAAATAATCACTGCAAGTGTATGAATGATGGGTATTGGAGAAGAAGGGAAATGCTTTTTTGTTATTAAATTAAAATCTCCAAATATCAGAAACACCATTCTGAGCAATGAAATCATTGACAACTTTGGCAGATGGTCCTTTTTTGATGATCTGTCTAAAACGGTGTCGAGAACACAGTTAAAGTTGCCTCCTATTATAACATTTTAATTGTTATAATTGGGTATTATAGAGAATAGCTTGGTAAAGAAATTACAGTCATCATAGTTTGGGGCATAAACATTGACCAAAATGACAGGACTGGTAAGTAAAACACCTGAAACAATGACAAATCTCCCATTGGTGTCTGCAACCACCTCCTTAGCTTGAAATGGAATGTCCTTGTGTATGAGGATTGCTGTCCCCCAGCTTTTTTAAAGATAGTTGACATGATCTTTCTTAAGGTGGGTTCCTTGTTGAAAGGCTATGTCAGATTTTAACTGCTGGAGATAGGACCCTATTTTCTGCCTTTTCACCCCGTTATTCAAATCTTTACTATTTAAAGAAGCAAAATAAAGAGGTAGAGTTGGATTGCAGCTAGATGCAGTTGTCATATCTCAGAAGGTTTCGGGTGAGATAAGGGCAGCGGAGACAGGGGAATAAAGAGGAGGGAGGGAGAATAAAAAAATAAGGGGAGAAATTACATAAATAAATAAAGAATACAAAAAATAGTTTTTTTCCAGGGTGAAGAAAAACATCTGGGGGGGGAACAGGGGGGTTGCACTGTGCTCTTAGCCATCAGCTTAGAGAGCACCTTACTTGTAAGTTCTAACGACAGTATTTGTCTGAGGAACAGGAACAGAGAAATGTTTGACGCACGAATCTGAGATTCATCAATATGTTCTTACCTAAATTTGTTCGTACTCTGGGAACAAATTGAGAACTTTCTCAGACCATGCATACGCACAAATGATGAAGGCCCGACTGTCCTGGGAAATGTAAACACACACCCTTTTGACTAAATGCATAGTATATTAAATCTCCATTTATTTAAATAAAAATAGTAGATAGACAGCAATAATTTAATTTACTAATGCATTGACCAAATGGCGTGGCAGTATGCTTATTGCAGAGAGCAGACATGCACCTGTCGATTTAGAATGATTCTGATTCACAAACATACGCATGGTGGTGAGAACATGGTGTGCACGTGTCATGAGAGTAAGAACATTTCTGCGCACGTGTTAGTAAATGAGGCCCAATGTCTCCCTGGCTAGGTGAGCAGGAGAGGTACACCTCTCCTCCAGGAGAAGTGAGGGGGGAAGAGAGGGGGAACTCTGGTTTTATTGGCCTGGTGACCTCATGGGTCTTGAGGCACACAGTGACCAATAGTAGCCGGAAAGGTTTCACAGCTAGGTGAGAAGATGAAGGACCCTGGGAGACTGAGTTGTGGAAGCTCTCCTTTGTCTTCAGAACAAAGGAGACATGTGGTCGCAGGCTTTGGCTACACATGTAGGCCCCAACAGAATTAAAGCTGTAAACTGAACAAGGAAACCTCTCACTTGGTGCATTCCTCAAAATATTAAGGTAGGTCTATCACAATAACAAATTTTGTTGGACAATATTTTCTCTCAGAAATTATTGCTATAAATTGAATTGTTGTCATCATTGTGAAACCATTTTAAACTACTGATTCGTATAATGATAATATTAAAGCATAATCATGCAAGTTCACCCTGTCACAGAGCATTAAACTTAATTCTCAAGAATATTCAGTCTGACATTTGAATGAAAACATTATTTAGGATATTAAACACATGCACTTTGCAGCAGGTGGTTCTCTGCACAGAAATGATCACAGCAGCAACAAATCCTCCCGTTATTCAGGCGAGAGGTGGTGCAGCTGGGGGCAGCAGGCAAAGACAGGAAGTGACATATTAATTCAGCCATGGAGGTCACGTGATTTTCTTCTCAACACAGACACCAGTGTCTGCCTCTTATTACCACAAACTGTCTTGACATCTTCGTCTGTGTCTTCTATGTGTGAGTGGGGAGGGGCAGGGCTGGCCCAAGGCCTGTGTGTGTGTGTGTGTGTGTGTGTAAACTCTGCATCGCTCCCAGACTCAGGAGGAGAGACAATGACAAAATACACATAGACCGACCTGCTAAACATAAGGCGTACTGGTGCATCCAAGGAAAATGTTTTTGTTACACTTCACAGATATTTGGTCACATTTATGTTTACAGCAATCTGAAAGATTACATTAGATTAAATCGCGAAAATAATTAATGGCAAACGGTGATATCCTAACATGCATCACGGGATATAATTTGGAAATGTAAGCTTATCAGGTGAACACAATTAACGAACAATTATTTTATTAATCAATTGATTCATTAAAGTGGTTGATTTTATGCAAATACTATGTGAAAACTAAGTTGTAGCCTACTTGCACAGTATTAGTGAAGATATTGTAAAAACTATTTATTGCTTTGTTCTATAACCGCAATTTTAACTGCTGTTAATTTGCTTTAAATTGGCTTATATCTGTTACAATTGAAGGATGCTTGTTAAACAGTTATGTCGCACAATGTACACTGCTGGTTTAATGTTTATGATAAAGTGGATCTATAATCTGGCTTCAGTTCACCACCTCCCATCTGCATCTCTACATTCCCATCTCCAAAATGTGCATTCATATTGGTTTGCATACAAGTGCACACATTCTCCTGTCAAGTTTGTTTTTATAGACCCCAACTTTTCCGTGTGAGGTAGAGTAAGCATCTTTCAGACCCTGTTTTGTGTGAAACAGTTGAATGAGGCCCCTGGTCACAGAAAAGTTATAAAATGTTAGTGGATCAGCAGTGAGATTAAATAGCCCACAGAGAGTAATACAGAGCTGCAGATTTGACCCCAGTTTCTCAGCAGACATTTCATCATGGAAGAGATGTGAGCCTTTAAGTTCACATCAAGTTTTCAACCCGCTGATGAGCTACACTAATTCCCTCCCATCCTAATGGTGTTTAGTTGAAGGTCAAAGTCTACATGAATGGAGTTGAGGGCACCTTTCAATCAGGTGACAAGGAAAAAGTCCCTATAGATAGTTACCTAGTAAATGTTAAATCTGTATTCATATTCATTTGATTATTGGTATCATGTCAAGTTTTAAGACAACACTTGTTAAACTGCAACTTGTTAAACCGTGCTTTTGTATTTCATAAGAATGATCAATAAGAATCAATAGATATTGAGAAATTGTTATACTGCTATTGAAGAAAAGTATACCTCTCCGGTAGAGTGTCTCTCTCTTCTGTAGATTCTCTTCGTAAGCTTGACATGATTCTTTTGTAGATGGTTAAAGAGGTTATTGGTGTTTAGAGTCTGTTGTGTTGCATAAAGTAAAAAAATGTTGGTCCATGTCAGACGAACTCCATTAAGAGAGTCACATACTAAATATCAGATGCTGCCTTTTATACCTCTGTGTAATACATATGTTGCTGATTGATGCTTCCCTGATCATTTGCACCAGAAACTTTCAGCCACAACTCACAAAAACATACACAAACTTAACAAATTTGTCACATTTTCCCAACAATCATCCATTTCTTTGTTTTCTTTTCACTCCAGGTGAAAACTCAGAGCAAAGTCCCCTGAAGAGGAAATTCAAGTCCAAAGTTCTGGCCCACTACCCTGAGAATATTGAGTGGAACCCATTCGACCAGGATGCTGTCAACATGGTAGGTGGCTGCCGTAGTGTAAAACGACGAGTGCTGTGCCCGTTCTAATCCTGCTTGGACTGTGGTAATGCTCGACAGCCTAATTCAGAATTATTCCTTGTCATTAGTGAGCCCTTCTCAAACAGACCTATGATATACTGTCTTTTTTTAATGTTAGCAGGCTGCACATTGTGTGCAGAGCTTTTTTATACAATATAAAAAATTTGCATCGTAAAGTTAAAGTAAACAACTTCTGCTCATCCTACCTGATTTATCTGTGTGGAGGTGGCCGAGGTAGCACCTCCAGCTGTACTAGGGGCTATTCAGCACCGCTATTAGCTGATTTCCCTTCTTTAAGAGGCAGCAGAGAGAGAGCTGCCACGGAGGAGAATTACACATGGAGAGGCAGAATCTCTGTCACAATCAGCATCCTCCCTGAAGGGTCGTGGGGGGGCTACCTGAGCTGCTGGCTAAGAGCACCAGAGTAGTGGCACAAGGTCATTTTTGCTGAAATGTTTTATTTGTGTAGTTTGCCTCATTTAAGATTTTTCTATCGAGTTCAGTTCATCAAGAGGTCAGGTAAAGGGCAGGCAATATTTTTCCCAGGGCCAGGAACACAAACACTGGGAGGACTCTGGTATTCTTATCATAACTAACCAATCACCAGCCCTCATACCTAAACCAACCTAACCAACAAAGATGAGGGGTAGTATCCAATCAGAAACGGAACAAAATTGTGGTTCTTCCTTTCAATATCTTGGCTTGCAGCACATGACTGAATGATGCACACCAGAGGCGATATAGGATAGAATTATATCTTGCTTTAAAATAAGTTATACGCCATATACCTGCATATGTCTTGCACTACACCACTGCGTGTGGCTGTGGGTGTTGCTTGCTGATGATTGAGGGCCCTGCCCATTATTCCACGAGCTCTGCTAAATAATTCAGCCCTGGGTCTCACCTTACATCATGGAAACATGCCATCATGCTGCAGTGCTGTGACTAAAACCTGACCCCCTGATGATTGTGAGCTGTTGAGGGTTCTCTCCTTCTCCTTTCTTCCTCCTTCATCATACCTCCATCACACCCTGAGCTCATCATCATCTCTTCCTTTCTTGATAAATCCCAGAACATTCAATTACATCATGTATTCCCTAGTCCTGAACTCAAACCTTAACCCTTACAACTAAATGTCTCACCCTAATCTTTACTTTAACCTAAACCTGATTCTAAACTGAAACTAAGAACCAAATCTGAACCCTCGCACAGCCAGTTAAGGGTGTGTCAGAAAGTGAGGACCATCCAAAATGTCCTCACACAGTAAAACTGATGCTCATTATGTATAACAATCAGCATCAATGGTTTATGCATGCTGATTTAACTGTAGAGATGGTGTCTGCCTCCTGAAACCAGAGTGGGAGCTGGTTCCACAGGAGAGGAGCCTGGTAGCTGAAGGCTCTACCTCCCATTCTACTCGCCTGTGTTTTGGGAGCACTTGTGCTGCAGCATTTTGGACCAACTGGAGGCTTTTCACAGACTTACTGGGACATCCTGATAATAAAGAATTAAAGTAATCCAGTCTAGAGGTAACAAATGCCTGGTGTAGTTTCTCAGCATCCTTCAGAAAAAAGGATGTTCCTAATTTTCAGAATATTGCGCAGGTGGAAGAAAGCTGTCCTAGAGACTTGTTTTACATGTCCTGGTCCAACATAACTCCAAGGTTCCTCACAGTGGAGCTGGGGGCCAAACTAACACCATCCAAAGTGACTATCTGGTCAGACAGTGTTTCTCTGAGATGTTTAGGGCCAATTACAATGACCTCAGTTTTGTCTGAGAAAATAAAATATATAAAATAATTCGTTGATAATATAGATTTTACTGTCACTGCTTTTAATTATGCCTCTGTGCTGCTGACAACAAGTGACAATATGATTTCAGGTTGACTGTATGTACGTGCATCTGTCCGTCCATCCTATTCTCATGAACCCGATATGTCTTGACAGCCTTGAGGGAATTTCTTCAAATTTGTCTTCAAACATACCATTATTGTATTATATTGTAAGGATTTTGGAAATGAAGGGAAGGTTTGATATGGGTTCATAACTAGCCAAGAAAACTGGTTCAAGAGTGAACATTTTAAGAGTTTTAATTAAAATAATCTGATTAAATATACAATTGCTGACTAGAGTAAAATCTTCTAGTTTGGATAGGATCTAATAGACAAGTTGATGGTTTACATCAGGGGTCTTCAACTAAAATTGCAAGATGTCCAGAAATCAACCCTCCTCCCTGGGGTCCGGATAATTACATGCGTACAAATATGCTTTCTACCAGACTTAATCAGTTTAATTAACATTTTTATTCCAGAAAGTTGCTTTTGTAACGATACAAAATCAGTCTTAGACAAACTGTCAAAAATAAAATGCCTTTGCTGGACAAACATGAAACAAAGTGCAATGAACATTTTGTCTTGGAATTTGCAAAGGCCTACATTCCTTTTATCCATAAAGATATAACATCCTCTGGTGTGTGCTGTGCTGTGATACCTAAGATGTCGTCACAGAAATCTTTCCTCTCTGTGTGGTAAAATCTGACATATACCAAAAGCTGTGCATTGTCACTAATATCAGTAGATTCATGAACTACTTAAGCTATGCGCACTTTTAATAGCAGCAATGAGATTATCCTCTCCTTGTGGCTGAAAGGGGGATTTGTTTCTGTCAGTTCATGGCTTTCCTTTCCATCGAGAAGTGTTTCGGACACAGCATTCATGCACTCTTTAACGATGCTCCCATCTGTAAAGGGCTTTTTATGTTGCCCCAAAATCCACCGTATTCTCAGCAAACACTTGCATGTCCGCTGTTGTGCGGAGAGGGAATGAGAGGACCCACGCAGATCGCTCATACTGGGCTTTGAGCTCATTTATTTCCCGCGTCCTTACCTTCAAAGAGTCTTCAAAGTGTCTGTGTTTAGTTTCGTAATGCCGTTTTAAGTTGCCGTTTTTTAGACCGTAACAGACTCAGTGCAAATGAGACACAACGGTCTCATTGAGCTCACTGCAGGAAAAATACACACACACACTTTTCTGTCCACTCTGCTCGGAAGACTCGGTTTTCAACGTCAACTGTTGTTACTGATTATTGATAACAACATATTTTGCCTACATCTGTGTGTCTCCGTCTGCGTGCTTCTCTCTACCTAGCAACCTACACAGTGTATGATAGCAACACATAGGACCCAGACGGCTCCACTGGGTTTGCTTCATTATGCCTGATTAAAAGTCTGATGTCTAACACTGTTAGTAGCCTCTTAAAAAGAGTGTGGTCCAATAGGGTATTCTGTTTTTCTTCCCACAGACCCACTGAAGATGAGCACACACACACACACACACACACACACACACACACACACACACACACACACACACACACACACACACACACACACACACACACACACACACACACACACACACACACACACACACACACTTTTCACCAGGATTGCACATCCAAAAGCATGCTATCAGAATAATGGTAAAGATAGCTGGCGCCTGAATGGTGAAGATGATATACTCATAACAATTGTGGAATTGACAATAGTCTGCTCTGAGGTGGTGATTGACCACTGTTTCCTCTCTTTGCAGCTGTGTATGCCTAAAGGACTGTCGTTCCAGACGCAGGCAGATCCACGTGATCCTCAGTTTCACTCCTTCATCATCACCAGGGAGGATGGTTCTCGAACTTATGGCTTCGTCCACACCTTCTATGAGGAGGTGACCAGCCCGCAGATCTGCTCCGCCATGCAGACCCTCCACCAGATGCACAATGCAGAGCATGCCTCCACCAACCCCCATTCCTCCTCCTCTTCCTCCTCCTCCAGCATGGACTCTCTGACCAGCAGTTTAGACGAGGCTGACTCCCCACCCTTCTCATCCACCTTACCTTCATCTCGGGCAGCAGGTGGCTATGACTCGTCACGGGACACCCTCTATGTGTCCAAAGCGTTGTGTCTGGTCACTACCATGCCATTCATGTACGCATGCCGCAATTTCCTGTCACAGCTACACAGGGCTGTGACAGCAGCCACTGCCCCCCCACTACCACTTGAGAGCTACATTCACAATATCCTGTATGAGGTGCCACTGCCTGCTCCAGGCCGAACGCTCAAGTTCCACGGTGTATATGAGCCCATTGTGTGCCAGAGGCCTGGGCTCGGGGAGCTGCCACTTGCTGACTTCCCCCTTTCAGAGGCTTTCAGCCTGCTGGGGGTAGAAAATCTGGTCCAGGTGTTCACCTGCAACCTGCTGGAGATGCAGATCCTCCTCTGCTCAAAGGGTAAGTCTTTCACAATAATAAGACGCATAGGTCAAAACCTTGTATATGGCTGGACTGTGTGTGGTCATTAGCAAAACAGTTTGAGACGTCGCTAAATGTTAATAGATCATATCTTGTGCTCAGAAGCTTATTGATTATAGTGTTATATTAACTATGTGACTAGGATCAGCTTGTTTCAACTATTTATGTTTGTGTTGGTCCTTTCTATGCTCACATACGGTATATAGTATTTTTAATACAGCTGCATTAACACTAAAGCTGCACTCACCTAGATGTTTGTGTGTCTGACAACTATTTATAAGTATGAAAAAAGTACCTGAGACGTGTCCTGTTAAGGCTACATATTAAACATTAGTCCCTTAACAGCCATTTCCAAGCTTCTGGTAAAATCTGCTTGGACCTGAACTGTGTTTCAAAACACAAACTACCTGTGTTCACTCGCCAATGTTGCCTAAGTCTCTGCTAATCACAACCCACTACTTCCATGTTTGGCTGACTGCCTCTCAATCTTAACAAAATTAAAGTATTGAATAAGTCAGTCAAACATTTGATCGTGGTCTCAGTTATAGTTAACTAATGTATGCAAAACTGGCACTATAGGAACACTGATCACATTAGCATCAAAATAAGCCGCCACATAACCATCATAGATAACCTCCAAAAACAAATAGCGCTACATCTCTGAAGCAGTCCACTCAGCAGTGGGATCTGTTGCCGTGGAATATTAGATCAAAAACCTCTGATGAAGACAAAACAGAATGTGACTTTGTAGTCTTTAGTCTTACTTATCCCCCCCCCCCACAGTTATTATTAGAGTAATTATGTGTTATATGTTGTTCTATGTACCTCATGACTCAGTCAGGAAAATGCCAACATACTGTGGTGTCCCTTTTAAATCTGTCCCATCAAGACAGAATGGTCTCAGATCGTCAGGTAGAATCTCTGAAGCTCTCCAATCGCCCATTTTAACAGATCAGAGCAGCCACACCGATTGTGGCTCAGCTGTAGAAGCAGCACTGCTCTTGGACCTGTGATAGTTGACTCTTTTCTTTTCTTTTTTTATATATTCAAGACATAAATATTTACGTTTTCTGTTGCCTACCCGTTTCAAAATACAAGCACTGCAGCATTTCTGTTAACTAAATTTTTTTTAAAAGGTTTTATTGTGAAATGTGTGCAGGAGCAGAAGATGCACAGCTCCATACTTTCAAGGCAAACCCTGTGTAAAATCATAGTGCTGGCATTAGCAGCTCCTCTGCAGAACCTATATCGGCCCGGAAAATCGGCCAGGCCGATTGGTCTATTGTGTGGTGATCACTGCTGTTATTGTGGCGTCATTTCCAACAAAACAGCTTTTTAACTGTAGCAAGACATAGACAGCAGCTGAGTGTGTGTAGGCGTGAGTTTGTTTATGTTCGCGAGTCATTGCAAGACAGAGAGGTAGAGAGAGAGAAAAGTGAGCAGCGGAGCCAGTGTGTGTGCGTTTATACGCGAGTGTGGAGTGTGATATCGTCCTTATCTGACCTTATCTTTTACGTTTTCCCTCCCTATCATACAGAAGCTATGCAATTCGGTTATAGCAATCAACCTCTTATATTGATGAATTTGGACCGGGACAAACGTGATCACTATAAGCTGTTTCCACTGTATTACGATAGTCTTCATGGGTGTTTCCTGCCGCCCGCCAACCTTGTATAATAAAAGCGCTAAGTGCCATCCAGATTATATAGTTTAAAATTATATACTACGAGAGATAAAATAACTTTATTTACAGGATTTGGAGAAAGTACATCGTCAAAGTTTAAATTAAGTATATGATTATGACCTGACATTCAGAGTTTTTCCTCAAAGTTGAATGTTGTTATCCTGTGCCTGTGTACCTACATGCTTATTTTTTTTACGTAACTGTTTTCTTAAACACTCAAATTGGAATTGCTTTGAATGTAGTGGCTGATTTGTGTAGGTTTTATAAGACAGCATTAGAGATGGTCATAGCTGGGTTATCTATTTCCCTCTGTCTATATGCTAAACTGCCCACTGGCTCCAGTTGCATATTTGATGTACATTATTACTCTACATTATTATATGCGGAGAAAGTGCAAAGTGTGGAATAACTGAGCATTTCAAGCAATATCACCGTCCCTCTCTGTCTGCTTGTCATTCGAGTAAATGTGAGAGTATGCTAAGTGTGTGTTTTGGGACTTTGCTCTTTGGCCAAACACAACAATGTCAGGTTTGTCAAAACGTCTTTAATCCAATCGCAGGTGGTTGGTGGGAGTCTGAGGTCTGTCAGTTTTGTGACCAGTCTTCCCTGGATGACGATGTTAAATGCAGAGCTGAAGTCTATGAATAGCATCCTCACATAGCTCTCCTGATGTTCGAGGTGAGTCACTGCGGTGTGAAGAGCAGTGGTGATGGCGTCTTCAGTAGACCTGTTGGCTCTGTAGGCAAACTGGTGTGGATCCAAAGTCTGTGGGAGGTTTTGATGTGTAGCAGAACTAACCTCTCAAGGCACTTCATGATGACCGGAGTGAGTGCGACCGGACGGTAGTTGTTGAGGCCGCAGATGGTGTTCTTCTTTGGTAGTGGGATGATTGTGGAAGACTTCAGGTAAGGTGGGATGATGGATTTGGTCAGGGACAGTTTGAAGATTTTTGTGAAGATCTTTGAAAGCTGGTCTGCACATTCCTTAAGGACCCTTCCTTTCATGCCATCAGGGCCGGAAGCTTTCCGTGGGTTCACGGCTCTGAGCACACGCCTCACATCATGCTCCTGCAGAGTGATAATTATTATTATTACCACTGGTAGACTATTTGTCCAAAAGTATATGACAAAAAGTATATTGTTCCCTTAAATCGCCACATTGTAGCTGACTGAGTGACACAGGAATCCGAAGTCAAGAAAAGGTAGCACACTGGACTCAAACCATAAAAAAGCAGTTATATTTCGTAGTGTCAGCAGTGGAAATAGAATAACACAAAAATGGAATGCAGTTACATATTTAGTGAAATCTGTATCTGGAGGGGGAAAGGAAAAAGAGAGTGGGCAGAACTAAATGATATGGACCAGTGCATCATTGGAAACACAACACTGCAGATTCAGGTTTGGGATGGTCACGTTGACTAGGTTGATTTTTCTTTTCTGCCCAAGTCTGTAACGTGGGAAAACAAGAAATAACTATTTGTGTCAGTAACACAAACTCAGTGCAGCTACATTAACTGCATTGGACCTGGGTGGGGGTCGCCCACTAAAAACCTAATGCCTGTCGGGTTTGGGTCGGCTTGGTGCGCAATGCACCAAGGTCTGTGGCTGCATTGCGCACCGTGTGGTTGCATTTCTTGAGCCATCTCTCATCTCAGAATCAGAGATATACAGAGATATATTTCAGAATTAACAGGATACAATTGGATGGAACATTTTGACTAAAAGCTGTAGCTGTAAAACCATGGAACATTTAACAACAGACAAGTTTGCAAAAATTCAAATATGCACCAAAGCATGGATGTCATTTTAAAGATAAAACTAATCACATATTATGGTGGTTTAATTATTTTTATACACCTCAATGTGTTTTCCACCACGTCATATTTTTGTTGATGTTATTTAGCCGGATTTCCTGCGTTGTTTATTTGATCATGGGATAAGGTGCTTCTCTAAGCTTCTTTCATTTTGATTTCAATACAGTCATTTTTTGACTCTTGTATGAAGCCAAAACGTTACCATTGTGCTGCTGAAGATGATCACCTAGTGTCAGCTGTTTGCTTTTATCAGTCTGTAATGAACCTAACACCATAACAGATTATTTTACACAAGCTTGTCAGTAGTCAAATATGCTTAGGAAGGCTCTTCAGTGTGTGTAGATTCTGGTCTTATATAAGAATAAATCCCAGATAAGAAAATATTGGGGAATGTCGGAAAAATAAAAAAAAACGCATAAGTGGGTTTTAAGTAGAACTTTCCTCGGTAGAACGCTTGATGACTGAGGCTCAATGTGTGTTTGGGGATAAATTCTGAACCTGTTCAGACTTGAGAGATAAAGCAAATTTAAACTTACACTTAAAGACATAGTCCACGCACCAATGTACACACACACACACACGTAGGATCTCTACTTTACGGGGCGTTATCAAGATGTTTCTCAAGTGCGAGAAAACCATTTAACATGTACATATTTCATACATCTGAATTTTGTGCAAAGTTTCATCAAAAGTCAAGCCACCAAATATGCGATTTATTAGTAAGATGGAAGAAAAATTTTCAACAGGGTCCTTGCTGCGGGCTCTGCCTGTAATAAAAAATTGGTCAGACAGAAGAGGGTTTTATGGACATATAAAATGTTCAATTTCTATGCCATCTGTAGAGCAAGATCAAGAGTGTGATTAGAACAGTGTGTTTTTTACATGTTGAATAAAAGCAATTTATAAGTGGATCAAATGCAGATCTAAGGCTGTCATTAGTAAGATCTACATGAATGTTGAAAAAATACTATAATAACTATCTGTGATAAGAATTAGCTCAGATAAAAAATACGCAGATTTCAGATAAAAACATTTTTTGTATCTCAATCTTTTATGTACATGGTTTAGGATTAGACTTTCAAATGTGCTAAATAAACCTTTAGGTCGAGGGGTTAATTGATAAATCAAATTAAAAATAGCTGCGGCCCCTCTACCTCTGCCTGTGCTTCGAGGAATATGAGTATCCACATGGGTGAGGGGCGTTGCTTCATTTAAAACCCCATACTCATCTTTTTGCAGGCAGGTTTTGGTTACACAGATAAATATAATTGATGAGCAGTAATCAGGTCATTGACAAGTAGAGTTTTTGATCTGCGTTTTTGGTTCCGATACAGTGGCTGTATTATTTTTTTATTAGGCTTGTATCTATCACTCCTCTCCTGTTTACTTTTGATTTATTTAATCTAGGTGGTCAGAAGGTCGACCAAGTTTCTATAGGGTATTGGGGGGGGGGTGTGACTGCCCTAATAGAAGTGCAGAGAAGCTTGACTGCAACTCTGCCTCCTGGTTTCAAAAACGTTGTCATATTTATGAGAGCCGCTCCATCCAAAATTGGATGAATGCTGTCTCTACTAATCAGACCAGGTTTTCCCCCCACAATGTACCAGTTATCTACAAAGCCAACATTGTTGTCTGAACACAACCTCGGCAACCAGTGGTGAAAGGACGACATGCGGCTGTACATGTCATCACTGGTTACCGCTCTAGCCCCAGGAATACATTTAAAGGGATAGTTCACGGAAAAATGAAAATTCACTCATTATCTATTCACCACTATGCCAATGGAGGGGTGGGTGAACTGTTTGAGTCCATTAAACACTTTTAAGTCTCTTGGGTAAACAGTGTAACCGGTGATACATTTTTTTAAACATTATAAAACAACAGAAAAAAACACAACATGCCTCCATACTGCTTGTGTGGTGTCATCCAAGTGTCCATAAGTCCCGACATTCATATTCGACTCGAAACCGCATCATTTACACCAGGTTTTAAGCCTAAAAGTACACTAACAGAAGTAGCGATGCTAGCGGATGTAGCGACGCTAACGTGCAACCCGCACTTGTCCGTGGGCGAGAGCTGTGTGTGCGTTTCCGACGTGTGCCTGGGAACGTGATGGCTGCTCAGAGGAGGATCACAGAGGACATTTAGTGTAGTAGTAGTAGTAGTGTATTCTCACCAAAATCAAGTCACACACCCAGTGTCTCCTGCTGGTTATACTTAGTTTGGAAAAATGTGATTTTGCACAGTTTTGGAAAAAAGAATTTGTGAAAATTATTCAATAACTTCACTCTAATACTGTGTATCTGGAGCCTAGATGTGTAATGTGATTTTGTTGAGAATACACAATATTAGAGTGAAGTTATTGACTATTTTTGTAACATCTTTTTTCGGTTTTGCACTTTGTAGACGGTCCCTGCGCACTCGTCTCACAGCCAGCTGTACATAGAGACCAATGTTCTGTGTCCAGCTCGGAGGACGACTCATATTGATGAAAACTGGCCTGTAGCCCGTTGTTTACCTTACTACGGTGGGAAAGAAGAGGCGTTTGGGTTTTAACAACGTTTCACTTATGACTTATTGATCTGAGGAATCAGACTTCTGGGTCACAGAAATCATTTAAATTAAATATCAAAATCAAGTCTGGCCCCTGACCGTTTTTTTCAGTTACTATTTTAGATCTGAGCAAAAAATCCAAACTACGAAAAAGAAAGCGTTATTTGGTATCAGATTCAAAAACGAATAATGAAATAATGACTTGTTAAATTTTCTGATTTTGGTTTTCTAGTTGAATATGAAAAGAACGAATGATACACGGATTTATAAACATAGTTGTTACTCTTGGTATTGAATATTTTTCAGCCACGGGTTTTTAATCTTTGTAAAACTTATTTCAGGGTAACATCAAGGCTATGTATGAGCACTCCTTGCTAGATTAAAGCTAATGCTGTATGTTATGCAACAATAAGGGTAATATTGAATATTTGAAGGTGAAAGAAACCTTCTTTTTCACACATCATAATATAATGCTTTTGTAGTTTTGCGTCACATTCAATAGTTTTTTGTGTCTTTTTCTGTGTGAATTAATTTCACTTCTTTAAAAAAAAAAAAAAACATTTCTTAAGTTATATTTAAAAACCTACTTGTTATTAAAACATTTTTGTTCTAAGGTAGTCTACTTCAGAATTATTCCTTGTCATTAGTGAGTCCTTCTCAAACAAATCTACAATATCCTGTCACTTTTAATTGTTTGTGTGCTGGACGCAGGTGTGGGCCTTTTTATATCTAGTCTATGGTGCAGAGTGATGTTAGAAAACTGTATTCAGCCTGGTTTATCTTCAAATAGATGTTATGGTCAATGTTTCTCATCATGACATAAATATATTGCTTTATTACCGTTCATGTATGTTGTTTATATATAAGTTTGAATGATTACTGAACTGGTGTTATCTTTCCCTGCACTGTAATTTATCAGAGGATGCAGAAGAAGACATGTTCCACTCTCCCGGTTTCCCTGCCCCCACTGTCTGCAAGGCACTATTTGACTGTTTATTAAATTTGTATTAATATTGAACGAATTGCGTGACCAAATCACACCAAATTTGACACAGCACTTTCTTGGGCCCTTAATAATACACATTATGGTGTGAAGGCGATAAGATGAATGGTGGCAAGTTGTGCATTCCACAAACAGATTTGCGAAATTAGAAGGTAGAAAAAGTCACAAATAAGGAAGCTTCGCCTTCAGATTTTATGCATTGTTTTTTAGTGTTCAATCAATGAATGCCCATATTCACAAATCACAATTTGCCTCATAAGACTGTTAAGTGTTGGACTGAAGGAAAGCTTGTGATAGTTGATTCTAATTTGGTGGAAAGTGGAAATAAAGAAGCTTCAGATTTTCAGAATTTCTACTTGTGCTCAACCTATGCCTCAGTTCCAATCATGAATGAAGAACAAAGCTGTGAAGAACAGTAAAAAAGAAAAGATTGAAGTGCGGAATACAGGAAATCATGAATAACTATTGCATTGTATGACTTAAAAAAGAGGTTCCTTATGAATATGCTTTTCAAAATCAAAACATAAGTAATTATAGGCTATGTAAATTTGAGTAATAGTAATAATTTAAGGATCGAGTTATACATCATATAACAGTGTTTTTGGCTGGTTATGATGTATAGAGGATCTAATGTGATTTTAGGCTAAAATAAAGCTTGAACTGAACAGGTGCCATTTTCAGTCCAGCATCGGTCTTGTGATGCATCCATGGGGACAGGTCCTCTTACACAGAGTCCGCTGTGTTTCTGCAGGAGCCCAGAAGGGACAAACCAAACACCTGCTCTAGAGAATGCCTCTCAAGTTACCTCCAGGTCACTATAGGTTCTCTATGCTTAGAAGGCATGTCCACCAATCACGCTCATTCAAAACACACACACACACACACACACACACACACACACACACACACACACACACACACACACACACACACACACACACACACACACACACACACACACACACACACACACACACACACACACACACAGAGAGGAGAGAGGGCGACCAAGGTGCAGACCATGACGTATTGGACCCGATTAAATAAAGGGCAGGTTTTTTTTCAAAGATTCAGAAGAAGCGGGTGGACTAAGAGCCACAGACAGGGTAGCAAAGTAAACTAAAACATTTTTGTATTTTTGAATTTAAACATAAAGATAAGATGCTAAATTACATTTTTTATTTTTAGATAAAAGTTTTCTGCCCTTACATCTTTGGTAAATATAAAATTAACACAGATTTTGTTTTTTTCACATTTACAAAAAAACCTGCAACATTAACCCCTGTTTAGTCAAAATCAGTTAAGTAATGTAGCTGCTTAAAATTGTAACAGTAGGTCAACTAGTTTCAAGTAGAAAACTACTAATAATAATGATAAAGAACTCCTCAGGCTGCAACTCAGTGATAAAGTGTTTCTTCCTCCGATCACATTATATAGTTTTAATAAGATAAAACTGCAGAAATTCTAGATTGTTATTTAAGATCTGTTCCCTCATCATAATTTTGTCTCCCTCTCAGACTACCAGCGGTTGATGACAGTAGCAGAGGGCATCACTACCCTGCTGTTTCCGTTTCAGTGGCAGCATGTCTATGTTCCTATCCTGCCAGCCTCCCTCCTCCACTTCCTGGATGCTCCTGTTCCCTACCTAATGGGCCTGCAGTCAAAAGAATGCACAGACCGCTCCACACTGGAACTTCCTCAGGAGGTATGCAGCCAACCTCCTTGTTTTGAATTACTCCAGGCATGGAGCTCATGTTTTCATTTGTTTGTCCGTCTATCTGTGGGTTAGCAGGATTGCACAAAAATTACTGGATGGATTACGACTTGGTCAAGGGATATGACGTGGGTTTCAGTGTTTCCCACAGAATTCATTCTATCTATAGCGGTAGCAGGGGTGCATGTGCACGTACGTCGCGCTCACGTACAACCAATTCTGACAGGTAAACAGACTAAAGAGTGAAAGACACGTTCTTGTCTGAGAGAGAATTGTATTGCATGCCACATGCTCTACTGTAGCTGAAACTATGAGGTCTGATTGTCTGCGTGGATGGTAACAACTTAATCGATAGAGTGAAGGAGCATGTACCAATCAATCAAATGTTATTTGGATAGCCCATATTCACAAATCACAATTTGATTCACCGGGCTAAACAAGGTGCAACATCCTCTGCAAGTTAGGGATCCCACTCCCTGGACCGACTGAAGTGCAATAATTGTTGAGTGTAACGGAGCACATCAACAAAATACGAATATTTAAAACATTTTTGAGAAAAGACAGTGTGTATTAATCTTTAAAGTATTGGCAGGTTCTTTCAATATTGTCTGAGAGAGAGAGAAGAAGGCAGAGCAGCAATAACAGTTGTATTGATAGCAGTATTGCCATCAATAATAGTATATGTGGGCAGGTATGTTGTATATCTAAGCAACCTAGTTGTAATCCTATGATCCACAATCAGCTGCCACCATGATCCACGATGTGGTTGCAGCCACAACTCTAGCTCTCCAACAATAAAGAACAAGGACTCCGCGAAAGAAGTTATGTCAGTAACGTGTATTTATTATTTAGACATTAATGTGTGGAAGAGAGGGAGAAGCAAAAAGACACTCCGTCATGTGTACCCCGACAATTTTGGCCCATTGTAGCTTACCTAAAAACTGCACACAGCTATGCAATGCAGCAGAGCAGCAAAACACCAACATAGAGATCTTTTATAAAAAATATTATTATTATTTATCCTCTGTGCGACTTGTTATGATAAAAATGGTATGAATGATATTTATAGATGTAATGTGGTTATTAATGATAGCAGCACCAGTTAATCATAATAAATAATAATAAATATTGCATAAATGCATCACAATGTGATTCATACCAGACGGTCGTTATGGGGAGAAGCAACGCAGTCAGACTTTTGTACAGTCGCACTAACTAAGTATATTCTGGCTGAATATTTCACTTAAAAAACGCCACACTTGTGTTACTTGCGTGTCTTAAACTGAAGTTAAAACTATCTACAGGTCGCAGGCTGTACCGAGAACGAGATGGGCTCCAGTTGCACACTGATCTCGCTGTTGAACTTTCCAATGACTATATCTACACACACACAATAATTTTGTTTTTGTTTTTGCATTATCAGAAGTGTGTATCACATATATATTGAAATATGAATATCTTTCCCTCTCCCAGGCCAACTTGTGTTTTGTGGACATTGACAACCACTACATCGAGCTTCCAGAGGATTTACCCCAGTTCCCCAACAAGACTGAGTTAATCCAGGAGCTCAGTGAGGTTCTGCTGAGCTTTGGAATTTCTGCCAACATAGGGGCCCCGCCAAGAACCCGTACCAGTTCCCCCAGAAACCCCTCCACATCCAGAAGGGAGTGCAAGACTGTCACCCTTCAACAACTGGAGGACGACGGGCGTAATGGCAACCTGGCAGGGGAGGAGCTCACTATGCTGGAGCTGCTGCAGGGGAATGCCACCTTGGAGAGACTGCATGCACTGACGGAACGCACCGGGGTGACAGTGGCCCGCGTGGATGCTCTTAGGGCGAGCGTTAAAGCTCAGGGGATTGACAGGCAGAGGGCAGCTGAGGAGGAGGAACTAAGGAATGCCAAGCTGAATGTTCAGCTGAGGGAAGTGTTTGCCAGCCGCTTCACCACCATGTTTGCTGACTATGAAGGATTTGTCATTCAGAGTGCGCCAGACCTGGAGTCGTGGCTCACCAACAGGGAGCAGATGCACAACTTCGATAAGGTAATGGAGTGAAAAAACAAACACAGAAAGGGTTTAATGATGAGGTTTGAGTCATTAGTCATAAAGAGAGATGCCTTTGCTTATAGATTCATGTATGTGTGCCTCTGCAAAAAGAGAGGACCCATGGTCATCTGGATTCTTATGATTCTGTAAGGGAGTATTTGCATTATTTGTGCAACTGAAAACAGTTTCACTTTGAAATGTTTGGTGTCTTCTGGGTGATTAGTGATGACCCACATTCAGAGCAGTGAAGGTGTTTTTTGTGGAAAGGGCACCCACTATGCAAAATTGAAATAGGTCTGCAGATGTGTGCCCTAAATTTTCACACATTTTTACATTTACACATGCTTAGGAAAATACCAGGCTTTTACCTGGAACAGACAGAGTACCTTTTAAAATAAGACATAAGGCTTAATGTGGACATAATGTAAATGAAGAGCCAACTACATTTCCCCCCTTATGTTTTATGAATATATGTGCACTGCAGTCTTAGTGTATCTTCTTCACTGTTAAGATTTTCCAGTTGCTCATGGGTTATTACAAATTCTATACTCTCAAAGGCTTTTACGATAGCTGCAGAAAGTGTCGTTTACATTAAACAACACACAGGAAGCGGATGATCACAGTGAATGATCAGTGGTAGGCGCTTTTTTGTGAAGTTGCTTTTATTTGCGACTGGGTCCTGTTTATATACATCTCTGGCTGTACATTTTGTATCTTTATGTATAATGTTTATCTCCTCGCTTGTGTTTGACCCTGCTCCAGGCCTCATTCCTCTCAGATCAGCCTGAGCCTTACCTCCCCTTCCTCTCCCACTTCATTGAGACGCAGATGTTCGCCACCTTTATTGATAACAAGATCATGTCCCAGTGGGAGGAGAAAGAGCCACTGCTTCGTGTCTTTGATGCGCGCATCGACAAGGCTCGACTCTACAATGTGCGTGCTCCCAACCTACGATCCTCCAACTACCAGAGATGCTCCATCCTCAGGGAGTCTGGTAAGCTCTGCAGGAAGAGGTGTTAGAGTTCAAACGTGTGCTTTTTATGGTTCATTTTTAGTAGAAAAATTATTACAATTGTAGGAAAAGTCACTTTTGAGTATGAATGGTCACGCAGCATGAAATTCTCTTTGGAGTTTCGCTTCTCTCTTCTAATGCCCCTCTCACAGCAGACAGCACACTCCCCCGCCCATCCAGAATCGCTTTCCTGCGCGCATGCATATTTTTTGTATCGGGAGAGGAGTGAAAAGAGCATTGAGAGAGCGAAAGTGAAGAGCCCAAGCTAATTTACGAGTGTTCAGAGACGGTTATTGACAGTGTTGTTCATATTCTTTGTGAACGCTGAACCGAACTAATAAGTCTTACAAATGATGACCGTGAACGTGAGCGGCGTTCACTCCAGCGAGAGTGAACACACAGGCCCCACTAGCACACGGCGACACAGTGAGATGAGAGGAGCGTTAATGTGAAGCCAGTAAATGACTTTGTTGAAGAACAGTGGAACAAACAGTGAACATACAGAGTTTCCTCTCTGGTCCACAGCTGCTCAATGATCAGAAGGATGGTTTGTACCGAGCTGGACTTTCCTGTGTCCTTCCTCCACTCTGACCTGCTCTCACTTTATCTAATAAACACTCACCAGTTATAAGGACCTGGTCAGTACATGAGGTTTACTTAGTGTCTGTTTGGATCGCTCCCTCTCCTCCTGTGATGTTATTGTTCAGCAAGGTTTTCACAGTCACAGCCTGGACCTCAGCCTCTGTGGTTTGCACACAATGCTATTTTTTAAAATTGTCTGTTGTTGCAAACATGATCAAACAGAAAAAGTGCACTTTAACTTATATGGTTTTGAAATATCTTTCTTAAGGATTCTTGTTGAATGCACTTCTTTGTTGCTTTGAGCTCTGTTTTTGTTAAGGGTCTTTGAGAACTAGGCCACAGTAGAAAGGGCTACCTTATTTATTTTAATTAGTTAAAAGCTTCTCAGTGCAGTTGCCTGGTCTAAAAATAGAAAGTTTGCTAAATGTAACTTGATTGTGATTTCCCCTTTTTGCATGCAGATAAAAAAAAAATAGAAGGGTCTACTTGAATCATCATACTGGTGAACATTGTGCATCAAAGGGTTGAATTTAACATTTGTACAGTGATCAAGAGGAGATTTAAAAATATCGAGATATATATCATGTATCGTGATATAGCCGATATATGGTTGCACTCACTGAAACCGTCTTACTAATAGTGTTCAGTCAGGAAGTTTAACAATGTTCATCTGGCTCACAGGTTCACAGGTACATTTAAAAGTCACGATTTTTGTTGTGTAAAAATACTGTCAGTTTTGCTTCCTTTCTGAGAGTGGGAAGATGTGATTGATACCAAAGTCATGACTGACATTAATTCGGGAACAGCCTGTAAATTCCTTTGGACTGATGTGTCAGAGAGATTAGTAAAACAACGCTGTTAGCTGTGTAGAACAGAACAGGCAACTACTGCATTAATCTTCAATTTGGCTCATTGCTTTCCGTTTTATCTTAGATTATCTATCCACCCCGAGATGTTCACTACATTGTCTTTATTTCCATTTTGGGATGTGTGTATTTGCGCATGTCGTCTGTCTGTGACACATGAGTTTAATTTTCAGACGATGGTGTATGCAGGTACCTGTTTAACCGTACCAAACAGTAGTCAGCCTTGTCCTTTACCTGCCCTCTACTGTGGCCACGGCATCCTCTCGCTAAACCAATGGAGAATAATGCTGCAGCAAAACAAGATCAGTGGATCAGGGCAAGTTAACTCAGACAACAAGCACAGTCGCTGACAGACAACAGAGGAGAATGTGGTGTGTTTGATGTTGCTGCCATGTGAGGAGAAGATAAATCAGGTGAAGGACACAGAGCCTGAGTGAGTGTGTGGATCTCTGGACACTAATGAATGGATCAGAGGAGGAGAGAGAAACATGGGCAGAGGGCAACCTACCTCATTCTTTGATTCGTAGTGTCTAGAGACTGTTTTAAAGTCAGGCCAGGTTTTGGAAAATAAGTAGCTGTGGCAGCATATTGTGATTGTTTTGTTTGGTTAGGAGAACGCTTGTTTATTACAAATTAGGTTTCTCGTGATCTTGGAACATGCACCATTGCTAAAAAGAAACAGGAAAGAGTTTTTTAACAATGTCACCATTTGCGTTGTTTCCTCTTCCAAGTTTGCTAACCCACTTTGTTTGTTTGTTGACTAACTGCTCATGTTTGTCACCCTTTCACACTTTGTAATCATGACAGCACTGTGTAAATCCAAGTGCAACACTGTGAACATCTTCCAGGAAAAACTGTCGGACATTCTCCCCATATATGCAGTCTTCTCATTGGAGCAGCATGAACTGCTTTTAAAACCCTTCCATTTACATTAGAAAGGAAGAAAAGATTATCCATCAAATATAATCAAAGATGAACAAGCAGAGGCCGAGATCCATCTATTTTTATTATAGATACAAACACTTTTTTTTTTTCTTCACACCTCTAGTTTATGACACAAGCATTCTGTTAAAATGTTTGGGCTGGGCTGACATCCAGTTTTTAACGTTTGTAAACTACTGAATTTGCCCAATTTTCTATACAACGATGAACCTTCACCTTAGATTTGAGGTGTTCTTTTACAGCTGAATGTTCATTGAGATATTATATTGTCCCCACTGAAGCAACTACGTTTGAGTATTCTTACTCCCAGTGTTGTCTGAAAGTATTTGACATGAGAACTTTGCAGTAAACATATTCTGTCTCCCCTGCAGCTCAGGCCATTGAGCAGCGGCTCATGAAGATTGACCACATAGCCATCCACCCCCACCTGCTGGACATGAAGTTTGGTCAGGGCAAATATGAGCAGGGATTCTTCCCCAAACTTCAAGCTGATGTGCTGAACACTGGGCTGATCAATAGCAAGTGAGTCGACCTACCTTTCTTCGTTAAGCCGTTTTCAGACATGACCTGCTGATAAAGTCCAGCCCCAATTCTCTGCACAGTTTGCCTTTCACAATAATAATAATAAATAATAATAGCTTGACTTTATATAGCGCCTTTCAAGCAGCTGGGTTCAGCAGACAGAGGCAGGAAGTAATGTATTAATTCCGCTGCGGAGATCACGTTATTTTCTTAACAAAACAAAGGCAATGTCTTCGGCTCTTATCACCACAAACTCTCTTGGCATCTTCATAGGTGTGGACCCGCTTTTTAACCTGGAAATATTTGTTTATATTTGTTGTTTGTTATTTCATCTGTCGCGTGTTAGAAGCGTCCTCAACCCCCGCACTCGCTCAGAGTGAATCCGGCAGGGGGTCCCCTACTGTGTTCACACATCGGATTCTGTGGACTTCTGCTGACTTTATACTAGGGGACCAGGCGGAGAAAGTCCGCAAAAAATCCAGAGGCTCTAAGCGCGTTCATTGCATGTCTGAAAGCAGCTTGAATAACACCAGGCATCTATTTGATGAAGCTCTGATCAGAATCAGTGAACCAGTGAACACAGTGAAGCAGCGTTTGTGGGGTTTCTTCAGTTGAGTGGCCAACAAGTTGTAAGAATAATCAAATTGCACATTTTTGATCTACAGGTGGTTTCATAGGACAGCGACGGCACAGCGAAGGAAAGACCACAGCATACAACAAACAGAGCATCTGAACGCTGATAACGACCTGAAAGAGGTAGAAGAGCTCCTCAGAACCCGTCCTCTACATGCCCACTCACCTCACTTGCGCTACAGCTATATATTTTCTCTGTGTCACGTGGTATTTATATTTACATTTTTAGTTTTAAATATTTTTTTTTAATCTTTTTTCTTCCTGTGCATGCTGCCTTCTCTGCTTTCTTTTTCATTTCCTTTCGTTTCTGTCCTCACCTGTCTGCCTGTGTGTTCGGTTCCGTTTGCATTCGTTTCCCTCCTCAGATGGTTGAGGGCTGTCTGGTCCAGCAAAACTCCATGGCATTTTGGGAGTGGGACATTGCGCCCCCTCTCTCTATCAAACCGCCTAAAAAATCCGCCTCTGCATCCTGCCTGGTATGTGAAGGAGTTGCCTTTCACAGACCCCCCTCCACCCCCAACTGTAGCTGTCCATCTAACACTGGCTGGTCCTGACTACTCCATTAAACTCTAACATATTTAAAAGCTATCTTTTTTGGTGGTCAGCTTTCACGTCAGTGACAAGTGCCTCATCTTTC
The DNA here is from genome assembly GCF_009819705.1 of Hippoglossus hippoglossus. Classification (NCBI taxonomy): domain Eukaryota; kingdom Metazoa; phylum Chordata; class Actinopteri; order Pleuronectiformes; family Pleuronectidae; genus Hippoglossus; species Hippoglossus hippoglossus. The sequence continues at coordinate 526,045 of NC_047173.1, read as the reverse complement.
CTGTGGCTGCTTCACAATAAAAGCCAATCTATGTTTCACACATTCTTGTAGTTCTATCTTAGTGAGGACATCCATAGGCATAATGCATTCCCTAGCCTCTTACTCTAACCTTAACCATCACAACTCAATGCCTAACCCTTAACCTAATTCTAACCCGAAGACCAAGTCTTAACACTTAAACAGCCATTTGAAAAAGTGAGGACAAGCCAAAATGTCCTCACTTTCCAAAAATGTTCTCACTCCGTAGGGTCTCTGCTCAAAATGGTCCTCACAAATATATAAGTACAAGTACACACACACACACACTCTTACCCACCTTTAGAAAACCTTGCTTTCATTCCTCCACTATACCATCACATTTCCTGTCACCTCACATGGGACTCCTCCATTGAGATTTTCACAGCTTCTCAGTGTCGGTGAAAATTCATGTGAACAAAGGGAATTTTGTTGCTGTGGGTTTAATCCTTTTCACAGATTGAACACACAGCATAGTTTGTGATAGACGGAGGCAAACAAGCGAGACACAGCAGGTTCAAATCAGATTAGTCAAAACATTTGGTTTAATGTCTTTAATGTGTGTTTATTAGATATAAATAAACACGTTACTTCAAATGCAAAAAAAACCAACCTCAGATGAGCTTTCAGATTCGTCCGAGTGTTTATCGAGCTCACTAACTGGCTCTCTGATGTTTGCTGATCAGAAGTACATGCAGGAGGCCCGCAGCCTGGGGAAGAATCTTCGACTGCCCAAACTTTCGGATCTGTCTCCTGCTGTCATTGCCCAGACCAACTGGAAGTTTGTGGAAGGTCTACTCAAGGAGTGTCGTATGAAGGTGAAAAAACCCCAGCAATGTTCCTACACTTATAAATGACTTGAGATTTATCACTATAGTAGCTTATGTATGTAGTTTTCTCTCAATTTAAACGAATTGTATTTATTTCCTTATCCGTCAATCCATTTTCTGAACATGTGCATGCGTGTGTTCAGACCAAGCGAATGCTGGTGGAGAAGATGGGCCGGGAAGCTGTGGAGCTGGGTCATGGGGAGGCCAACATCACTGGCCTGGAGGAGAACACTCTGATCGCCAGCCTCTGTGACCTGCTGGAGAGGATCTGGAGTCACGGGCTGCAGGTCAAACAGGTCAGTGCAAACACACAGAGAGAAGAATGAATGGTACTGTCTCTGTCCACTGTCTTCTACTTAAACCTAACATAAAGCCAAGCTGAAGACACATGCATGCTGTCAGTATAACCCTGCTGCAGTTACTCATATATTTATATAAACATTGGATATTGAGCCTAAGAGGTCATTGCCTAATACATCTTCTTTTATAACACCTTGTTTTTTGACCACTACAATAGTTGTTATTGTGTGTGTTTATTGTGATTCTGTTTTTCTGATGGACACCTCTCTAACCTCCCAGGGGAAATCCGCCCTTTGGTCCCTCCTGCTGCACTACCAGGCCCGAGAGGAGAAGCTGGAGGAGCAGCACACAGAGTCATCATGTAACACACAAACAACTTTTTATATTTGTGTTTGTGAGGACACTTTTTGACATTGCAATCCCTTGCCTCTTACCTGGGTCCTGTTTCAGAAAGCAGGGTTAAGAAACGGACCTCTTGGTTGACTGGTGTAGGTTTTGATTTAAAAAAAAAGTTTTCTCCTTAGTGTTCCACTTACTCAAATTATTTAGATTCAATCTAAATCTATATGTATCTACAGTATATATGCAAGTGTGTGTGTGTGTGTTTGTATATTTTTCATTTTTAGAAACATGCAACCCAATAGTCCTAGAATGTGCTTAGAATTTAATTACTTGCCATTGTGATTAGTTTAGTTCACCCTACTGAAAAAATTGCATTCAGTGGTTACATTCAACAATGTGACATATAGTGAAAAAATATCTGACTTCATAACACTGCCCACATTTAATATTATTTAGAAGCAGCATCTCGAAATTTGTGTTTGACTTAAATTTATATATTATAAAAATTATGATGTGGCCTGCACATAGTTGTAAAAACATAATTCAGATGAGGTGGGCCAGTGTCCTTGGTGAATTTACAATTTCACTGCGTGATCTTCATCTTTGAACAGTTACTGATGATATAATCTGTCTGGTCTTCTGCCATAACAGACCTCCATGCAGCTCTAAATTGTTTACTCCACGGATTTTTCATAATATGTTAGTGAAGAACACCACCCGTTAATGTTCCTTACAGGAGAACAAAGACATCGTGTCAGCTGCCACAGAAAGATAAGATACATAGAGGCCTATTGATGTTTACACGTATTAAACAGTAGCTAACTCAATCATACAGTTGTATGGTACCATAATAAATCTAGCACCTTTTTTCACAAAGCGACATTGGACATTACATTAAGGGAGAGAGTACACCCATGTCCACAGCACAACTGATCTTTGTAAGATAAGAGTTAAGATAAGTTACAATGAAACGAAGTAGCCCAGAACTGTAAAATGTATTCCTGGTGTTCACATAGCTCCCTGTGAAGCAGCTGTACAAGGTGTAAAGACATTTTAAACATCAGATTTAGATGTGAATCATATAAGGATGCAAAGGCAAAAGACACAAATAGAAAAACACCTGGTGGAACATTAGGTGGATTATTAGTAAGTGATGGGTCAATCTGAAATTATTGCAGCATATTTTGTTTCTGACTGAAAAGATCACGCTATATCTGACACCTCCTTCAATCTGAAGGCTCCAGCTAAAGAACAGGAAAATCTCTGGATTATGGAAACCTGCCAGCGAGCAGGTTAACTTCACCGAGTATATTGCCATAGCAACTGACTCCGAGTTGAGAACTGGCTTTCTGAAACAAGCCCCTGACCTCATACACGTCACATCAAATCTAAATGCCTTACCTCAACCCTTACCCTAAACCTAATCTAATTCTAACCTAAACCCCTAAAATCGGTTATGAACCCTCAAACGGCTCTGTGAAGTTGTGAGGACCGGCCCAAATCTTCTCACACCATAATGTCTATGACTCAAGTTGTTCCTCACAATGTTCAAGTGCACACACACACACACACACACACACACACACACACACACACACACACACACACACACACACACTGTGTTCTTGTCTCTTTAACACAGCGTCACACATGCATCATAATATGTATTTCTCCTAACAGTGTCACGTGTTCCTGAGAGGAAGAAGTCTGACTGTTCCATATCAATGCCATCACTCCGTGTGTCTCTGTTACAGGACATGAGGTACATGCTGCTGTCCTCTGAATTCCCAGATTCTCTCTCTCTTGACTGTGAATTCTGTTGTTGTTGTTTGTCCATCTTGCAGTAATTTGCTGTGCCCAGGTCAGGAACAGCATTTCAGTGCAGCTCAGTTTCTTTAAATGTATATATATTTGGTTAATCCCAATACAACTTCCAGCATCACAGACACCGATGCAGAACTGTCGCAATGCACCACATACACAATAATGGTGGTCCTCAAGGCCTTATGGGATTCAAGGTTATACAGGAATGACCAGCAACATGTTTTATTATGCGTCTGTGCCGGCAACAGCCAGGGTCCGGAGGCATAATATTGTTGGGTTGTCCGTTTGACCATACATATGTATGTCCATCCCATTCTTTCAAACACGATATCTCAAGAAAGCCTTGAGGGATATATCAGGAATGCTCAAAAGGTATTTCATTACATCTGACACAAAAATTATCCTGAACTCAAGGATGACCTGATTAGAATTTGGTGGTCAAAGGTCAAGGTCACTGTAAACACACAAAAGCCATTTTTGACCTCTTGTACGCAACAATACAAGAATTTCTATTAATCCTGCACAAACATTCATTTAGACACAAGGATGAACTGATTAGAATTTAGTGGTCAAAGGTCAAATGTTTCCTTTTTTTGGCCTCTTGAATGTGATATCTTAAGATTGGCTTGAGGGAATTTCTTCAGATTTGGCACAAATTGTCACTTGGACTCAAAGATGAACTGACTACATTGACAATAAGTTGACTGTACAGTTAGTATATAGTATAGATTAGACACAACATCAGGAAAAGCAGGAAATCACGAATCAAAATAAAAATTGTATTCAAGTGTCTCTATTCTCGTGAGCTTTCATCCCTCTATCTGTCTCCTCAGTCATATCCAGAGGATGTCAGAGATTAAGACAGATGTAGGCCGAGCCAGAGCCTGGGTACGTCTGTCCCTGGAAAAGAAGCTGCTCTCTCAGCACCTCAAACAGCTGCTGTCCCGACAAGCCTTAACCAGGTGAGCATGCCACATGATCCACCCAGCTCACACACACTCACTTTGTTTTGTTGCTGCACTAATAATATTCTTGCATGTTTGAAAAGATTAGTCAGTCGAAACCAATCACAGCAATGCAGAAATGAAGACAATTTCAGTATTATATCAAAAGTGTGACATCCCTAAATTTGAAATGATAGTGAACTCAGCAACTTCTTCACAAGTTAGAAATAAATCTCTAATTCTTGTGGATTAAGGTCATGTTTAGGGTTAATCAGGGTTGGGTAAACTGTTGGGATTAATCAAAGGTGGGGAATCGAACCAAGTATTAATTTGAGAAACCAGCTAGTTTGTCAGCTCATCCATTCAGTCGTTTCTCCTCTGAAGGTTGATCATGCTGTTTGCTTATAGTTGAGCTTTAAGCATAACTCCCTTTGAGTGTGGTGTCTTTTTATCTGTTGACATAGGGGATAATGAGCGGCACACAGCTCTTCTATTGAATATGATTTTACCCACTTATAAAATATAATATAAAATAAAATCCAATATTTCCACTGGGAAGTGAGACTAAAAATGTACCTTGGCTCCTTCCTTCGATACTGTGGCCATACAAATATGTCTATGGGCACTGAGTAGAATAAAAAGATTCTCCATTCAATGTGAAACTGCAGCCGGTAAGAGATGGCGGTCCTTCATATGTTGCCCATGTTGCATTTGCGTTCACAAAGCTGAAAGAATGTGGCTGCATACAAGACGCACTGAGAAACCATTTGAGTGCATTATGATAATTCTGTTTTCCGTTATTTGAGCATGACTTGACTTCTGTGTGCTTTGCCCACAGGAAGCTGTACAAGCGTTATGCCTTCCTGCGCTGTGAGGAGGAGAAGGAGCAATTCCTCTTTTACCTGCTGTCTTTGAATGCCGTTGACTACTTCTGCTTCACCAGCGTCTTCACCACCATCAGTGAGTTCTCCCTCAGCTACTCGCCACCTCTGACATTGGCTCAGATTCACTCCAGTATTTATGTTGAATACTGAAATCTATTGAGCAATCTCAATTTTAAACATAGATTATGAAACATACAATGATCTCATATAATGTTACCTTTTTCAATGTTGTGGCTCATCAGTGTTTGACTTAGTAAAACCACGAAGCCATGAAAAATGCGTGAAAGTACAAAAAATGGTTTAAATCACATCACTGATGGTTCAAGATAAAACTCTTTAAAAAAACAACAGAGGTTCTTTATGTTGTTTAAAAAATGTTAGTATCATATTGAAACTCTGTTTCAAACTATGTTTATCTTTTATTTATATATAGTGCATGTATAGAGGCATTTTTGTGTGTGTTAATTCCGTTTTTTCCTGAGACCCGAGCTCTTTCACCAGAGAGTAGTTCCTGAACATCAGGGGAACAACTCCAGTGGACTTATTTCCATCATTTTTGTGTTCATCAGTGGAATTACTGGACATCTGGTCAAAGGTGCGCTCCCCTTTGCTCACTCAGTGAAACCAAGGTGCTGAGGTGCTCGTGCGTCGTTCATCATTTCTCTCCAACATTCATTCAATGGGTACATACAAACTGGACGAACTTCGGTTAATGGTGGCTAGAAACAGAGACTTTTCTTCATCTTCTGCCTTGTGTTTTACGGAGAAGTGGCTGTGTGGGTCAACACCATACTCTGCGCTGCAGCTGGCAGGCTTCCAGCTGTTCAGAGCAGACATCACCCTGTTTGCCTCCCCAGTGGGGAATGTTGGGTTATACCGCTTCCTGGGCACCTTCATCACCCAGGACCTGAAATGGGAGCTGAACATCAAAAAAGCGCAGCAGAGAATGTACTTCCTGCAGCAGCGGAAAAGTTCAACCTCCCAAAGATGGTTAACTTCTGCACTGCCATCATCGAGTCCATCCTCACCTCCTCCATCACTGTATGGTGCGCTGCCAAGGACAGGGTCAGACTGCAGCACATCATTCGCTTGGCCAAGAAGGTGATTGGCTGCAACCTGCCTTCTCTCCTCCTCGCCAACTCCAGGTCTTTTACAAACAAGATGGATGAGATCGGAATGAGAATAAGGATACATTTCCTCATTGCTATGCATCCTGGAATCAGCTGTGTAATGGTGTGGTTTGATATACCAGCCAACTTTAAACCTGTATACATTGAGTGACATGTTATTGTCTCAGATGGGGTGTTCCATTTACAGACAATAGGAGGAGTGGGAGGGTATGGATCTCTCGTACCTGTATAAGATTGTCTTTAAAAAAATGTTCATGTGAATAAGTTGAGTATGTTGATCTTTGATGTTTTCCCATGTGTTTGTTCTAAGTTTGCATCTAAAATCAGTAAAAGCACAATGTATTTTTCAGCTCAGTTTTGTGGACTAACTTTGGCACTGACATGTTTGTCCCTTCAGTGATCCCATATCGAGTCGTCATTATCCCCATCAAGAAGCTGAGCAACACCATGACCACCTCCAACCCCTGGGTGTGTGTGTCAGGAGAGCTGGGGGACTCAGGTATCATGCAGATCCCCAAGAGCTTCCTGGATATGACATTTGATGTGAGTACTGTGACCTTTGGCCTCTCATGCTGAGCACAGACTTGGTTTTGATGTGCAGGCATTGAGTTGTGTGTCAGCCTCTTAGGCCTCATCCTCAGCTCCACTGGTTTTGTTCACTTCCTTTCTCATGCATGCTATCACCTTACCAGTAGTTTGACTTTCGCCTTTCAAAACAAAATGAAAATGAAAAGCCTAAATAGTAGTAATAAAATTCAGGTCCCTCAAATTCAGATCCCAAACATGGGCCAAAAGTATCATCCAAAACAATCCATTAACAATACACTACAGAGACAGTGATTATTTATATTCTTTAATAAAAGGGTTGTACTGCCTCTAAATTCCTCAACACACCACACACGCATGCATCGTGGAAATAATAACATTGTAGCTCTTAAAGACAAACAAATCAGTTCAGCTTCCTCTCACTGTGCAGTTCGAGTTTTCTCTAACACTGCATGTCTGTGTGGGGAACTTTCTTTTGTTGCTTGCATGAGAGAGTTCTTGTCTCGTTTCTGTGATCTCCACACTGTCATGTTTATTGTCCATCTCCATCAGTCTGCCGTAAGGCTTCACACACGCACATCTTTGCCTTGTTCTAATTAGAGGACTTTCCCACCTCCCTCCATCCCATTATTTATCAATCAATCACTCAAATTTTATTTGTATAGCCCATATTCACAAATCACAATTTGTCTCATAGGGCTTTACAAGGTTTTATCCCTCTGTCCACCTACTTCTTTTTGTTCACTTGCCCTTTTCCCTGTTTGTGCTGTTGCCATGCAGTCAACCTGCTTTTAGCTTGGACTAGGTCATCAGTGGTTTGTTATGTGCCGAGTATTTTTAGAATTGAACACCACCTTTTCTTCGAATGCAGTTCCACCCTCGACTCTAAATACTATGGAAGCCCATTTCCGCCACTGTGATATGACTTAGTATCTCATTATTATGACTTAGTATCTCATTATTATGACTAAGTATCTCATTATTATGAGATAGTATCTCATAATTATGACTAAGTATCTCATTATTATGAGATAGTATCTCATAATTATGACTTAGTATCTCATAATTATGACTTAGTATCTCATAATTATGAGATAGTATCTCATTAAAGGTCCGGTCTTCCTGTATGTGTCGGCGTCTGTTTCCGCCTCACTTCCCCTCTGACCTGCGCTCACTTTACCTTTTAACAATAAACACCAGCACTGATCACAAGTTATTAGGACACGTACAGGACTGACGTTTACTTTGTGTTTGTTTGAGTTCATGAGACACATGTTTAAACACTGTGTGCACGCATTCCCCTGCTTCACCCAACACGAGACTTAACGTGACGCCAACAGTCAGGACATCAGGGTTAAATTGATGGAACCATCCGGAGTCATGATCCGTCATCGATTAATAACTAAATACATGTGATTATCAGTGAGATAGTATCTCATAATAATGAGATACTAAGTCATAATTATGAGATACAGGATTTTTATTTTCTTCATAACAGTGGCGGAAATGGGCTTCGATAAAATACTACTCTACTACTAAGTGGAAAAAATATTAAATAAATAATAATAATGAAATATTCAATGTAGCTAAATGTTATGAGTTATTAATTGCAACTGAAATGTCAGGGCAGTGTATGAGGTAGCCTCCTTGAAAATGATTAATTAAACGGGGCAATTCAGTTCAATGTTATTTGTTATTGTTATTTGGGAACTGTTGGGTTTCTCTATACATTTTATGTTCTTGACCTTATAATAATATGATTTGGTGCTTAAAATTTAACTGAATTGATTACCTTTTATTTTAGTTCATTCATTTTTTGCAATGGATTTTTGTGAAGCACTTTGTAACCTTGTTTAGATAAGTGCTATACAAATTATGTTATTATTTTATAGCACCAAATCCCAACATCCATTATCTCAGGGCACTTTACAGTAAGGTCGAGATGTTACAAAATCGGGGGGCAGACAAACAGAGAGGGGTAGAGAGAAATTCTCAGTGCATGAGGGAAATTCCCGCAGCATAACTAAGTGATGGTTCAGGGTTCACCTGAGCCTACCCTAACTAAATGCTTTGTCAAAAAGGAATGTTTGAAGTCCAACCTTAAATATAGAGATGGTGTCTGCCCCATATATATCCAAATGTCCTGATATTTTCTGGGTGACACTCTGAGTTGGTGAGCTATCATTGTGACGTGAAATTAGTCTGTGGAATCAGATAGTTTATTATTCAAATTAATGTGAATTTATATGGAAAACAGTGAAAATGTGATATTTCTCTCCCTCTCTCTCTCTGTCTCTGTCTCTGTGTGTGTGTGTGTGTGTTTAGTGTCAGAACCTGGGAAAGCTGACGACAGCTCAGTTGGGTCATGATAACGCTGGCCTCATAGCTAAATGGCTGGTGGACTGTGTCATGGTGCGCAATGAGATCACAGGACACACATACAGGTAAGTGCGGGCTGCTCTTTTATACCTATCATTTTAATTTAATGTAGCTCTCATTTCTCTTATAGAAATAATAATAATAATAAGTTTAGAAAAAAATGTAAACATTTCTGGAAAGAATGGACAATGTGTTTCAGGGTTGTGTTTCATTTTATGTCTGAATCAGTTGTAGCTCATGGTGTTTGTGAATCTGATTGTTTCTTTCTAATGCATTCTCAGTCAATGTTTTCTAAAATCCTTGTATTCCAAAATCCTACGGTAATGACATTTCGGCTGGATTCTGTGAGTTTAGCATGAAGTTAATAAACAAAAATACAAATTCTTTAGTCTTTCTCTGTGAAGTAAAAAAGGCAAGAGGACAAATGGCAGAAAAGTACAGATTAAATAATGTTATACAATGTTATGTTGACATTATTTCCATGCTGCATAATTGTGTTCCCATCGTGTGTGTGTGTGTGTGTGTGTGTGTGTGTGTGTGTGTGTGTGTGTGTGTGTGTGTGTGTGTGTGTGTGTGTGTGTGTGTGTGTGTGTGTGTGTGTGTGTGTGTGTGTGTGTGTGTGTGTGTGTGTGTGTGTGTGTGTGTGTGTGTGCGCATGTGCAGATTCAGGGTGACGAACATCCAGTGGAACAGTGTGGCTCACTGATTCGTTTTAATAGTTTTGGAAACAATGGAGCTCTATGAGGCAGAGAAATTTCATATATAAGGCTTTAGAAAGAAACAATTTCGTTTGAGGGAGACATTCAGTGTTGAATTGGTTTTGCCATGAGACTTGCTGACAATAATAAAAACATTGAATGTTCTGTGTCCCCTCCAGGTTCCCATGTGGACGATGGCTTGGTAAGGGTGTGGATGATGGCAGCCTGGAGAGGGTTCTGATTGGTGAGCTGGTGGTGCCAAGTAGAGACGAGGATGGGGGGAGAGGCTGCCGTACGCCTCCACTGCAGCATTCTTCATCCCAAACCACTGGCATGACATCACTGTCTGGACGAGAATACAGTCAGTATCTGTCAGGGCTTGGAACTGGTCGGCTCAGGGGGTTTTGGAAGTTTTTCCTTACTCTTGTTGACGGTTAAGGACAGAGGATGTCACACCTTGTTAAGCCCACTGAGACAAATTGTAATTTGTGAATATGGGCTATACAAATCAAATTGGATTGATTCATTTTATTGATTCAGGTGAAACCCATGCAGTGGTGTAGCCAGGAATATTTAGGCTCTTAGTTAATGTCCACCTAAAACCAATCTACACACAAAAAAGATGTAAAAATAGTTTTGGGCTTGAATTGTGACCTGATGCACTAGATGGTTTGATAAATAGGTCAGGCTTCATCGAGAACTGTTTGCAAAGGGAAAGGAAAAGGCGAGTCAGGAGAAGAGTTCAGTACATCTGTGGATAAAAGCCTTCATTGTCGTTCTTTGCAATTTGTTCAGTGAAGAAATACTCTCCCCTTCTGACATAACGGATACTATCACAGCATACATACTTAATGAGCCACCTTTGTTGTTAATTAATGAAATCAGCATTCAATTGTGCATTGATAAACTCTAATTAAAATCTTATTAATAATTACATTTACAATTACACAACTATAGTTTATATTTAGGAATTAAAGCAGGAATGAAATTATATTGAATCATAATTTATCATTATTGAATCTGTTGTCTATTTCTTTATTCATTTATTTTGTCTGTCTAAAAGTAAATTACCCCCAGGTGTAAATGTCTGTCTGTCTTCCTCTGTCGTCCTGTCTGTCTGCTTGTCTGTCCGTCCCCACCTCTGGCCTAATATCAGCTCAGCAGCTTTTTTGGTAACTGAAATTTCAGATGTTCTCAGAACTTCGAAATTGATGCAGCTGTTTTCCTGATTCCAGAACCAACTTCTGACCAAATCCAAGAGGGCATTGGTGACGCAGTGAACAACATTGTCAAACACTTTCAAAAGCCAGAGAAAGAGGTTAGTGACTGATCTCATTAGTGAATAATTGATACACTGGGATGTTAAGGAACTGTCTCTGAACTCATTAACAGGGTTGGAGAGTGGTTCATGAAATCGTCAAAGAGGCCATGAACCAGACAACACTAGTTTCACGTGCCAAATTACCAAAACATATTCACAACACACCATAAATCAGCCATAGAAAACAGCAAGGAAAAGCAGCAACAGCAGATATCTGAACAGCCTCTGGGTTAACAGCGAGCAGATACATTTAGCTGTGACAACGGATTTCTGGAGCGACCCTCTTGTCTCTTTCCAGTGGGATTCTTCCTGCGGAGCTTCCAGCCGGATCTCTGGTAGTGTGAGTGGCTGTAGAACTCAGGATGCCCAAATCTCCTGGTGTTGATTTTTCCTTTGACTAAAAAGTCTCTGTTAGAGTGCCCGAGCGGCTGAGGCGTCCAGAGAGGAAAAACACACGATACAGGTTCAGTTCAGGCTTGAAGCTATTTTATTCACCCTGGTGCACATGTGATACAGCATAGCTCAGACTGGCTGCCTTATATACAGGTCGATGTCAATTAATTCAGCAGGCACATACCATCTCCAAGAACCCCACACATAATCCCAAGTATAAATATACAATAAATATTTACATAAAACCATTAACAAAATATATACATATACAATTAATAAATATTTATCCACCAAACCATCGCGAATAAGTAATTTTTTTTAATTGAGTTGAACGAACGAACAAAGATGACATCTTTCTGTTCTTCGTTGCAGTTCTTTAAGAAAAAGTAATTGCTCTTCAACATCCATCAGCTCCAACTCCAACACGATCCGCTTAGTAACACTCACCATTGTTCTGAAGTAAACAGACGCCACAGAATTTGTAAATAAGCGGACCAGAAACCGGACGACACAACACTAGCATCGAAACTCTACTGCCACTAGTGTTTCGGCGGTGTAATTCTAGCAAGTACAAGTATGACTGCTCGGCCCCGTGCCTAGGCTACGTGCGTACCTACGACGTAGCTTCGACGCAGAAGCATGAATCGGCCTTTATGCTACTTATGTTTGCTCATTTACCTGCTAGTGCTGACTATTAACACTTAGGAAGAAAAGAACATGTTTTCTAAGGTTTTGGTCTAAAAGTAATTCCTAAACATCTTATTGGTTTATTTAGCTCAACTTAAAGACACTATTTGATTGAAGCATTTTGACCCATACTTTGACTGAAAGGGTATCTCTGCTTTTACTGCTGTCATTTTATACTATTTATTTATGTCTGTATTTTGGACATTACTGTCTCTATTTGTCTATATTTTCTGTCATTTGCCATATCTGCCACTCAGCTCAGCTGTGTGCTTTATGAGTTGACCTTTCATCTCCTGGTTGTCTTCTTGCAGAGGGGCAGCCTGACAGTGCTGTTATGTGGGGAGAACAGCTTGGTGGCTACTCTGGAACAGTTCTTTCATCACAGCTTCAAGTCTGCCCGGCTCTTCCAGAGGACTGTGTTCGTGTGGGACTTTGTTGGTGAGCATGGAGCTGCAGCACCCTCTGTTGCTGTAAAAATAAACTATTTAACTTGGTCCATTGTTGTGTGTAACACCCCGATTGGCTGGTAAACCTCTCTATTGCTTTCTGTGCAGGATATTAAATCCAACACATGGAGGACATTAATCTGTCAGATAGACTTATGTCTACTCTAACTCATCTTTGACTCTGTTGTGTCATCTACTCCATATGCAGAAAAGGCTGTTGCCTTCCTGCAGCCAGCTGACCAGATGGTTGACATGGGGTTGAACTGTCAGTCACTCTGTCACTACATCAATGCGATCAACTCTACACCCAGGAACATTGGGAAGGATGGCAAGTTCCAGTTGCTGGTGTGCCTCGGAGCCAGGTGAGTGTCAGGACAACACGCATCCTGAGTCTGTTTGAGTTGGAACTGTCCATATTCACAAAGTGCTGCAAAGAGCAGCTTTTACTGGGGCAGAGCTTCACATTATAGCTGACATTGACATAGCTGATACAGGTTCTGTTGCACGGGTGGGTAATGTCCGGCGACAAGACATTTCCTAGGACTCCTAGCAACTAGATTCTCTCAATTAGAAAAAATAACTAATTTGGAAAATAGTTTATGGACATGACTGTAAGAAGAGCATCCGTACTTCTTATTTTTTTCATAAACGATGAGGTTGCTTTGGCAAGTTTAGAAGGAGGATCTCATTTTGGACAACGTTTGACTAACAAGGCCCAATGCACAGTTAAAGTCACCCCTACCCAGACCTAGATGGTAGAGGTTTAGATCAGGTGAAAGTGCAATTGCCTTTTCAATAAAGTGGCAGCTTTAGAGGTAGCGCCAGAAGGTCAGGGGTTCAATCTCCTGTACTCCACATGCAAGTGTCCTTGGGCAAGACACTGATCACCAAATTGCCCCTGAGGGTTGTGCCATCAGTGTGTGAATGATGTGTGATAGAAAAGCACTGCACATAGAAACACTGTTTGAATTGGTGATTGTTACTTGTAGTTTGGTAGTTAAGATGAGAAAGCTCTTTCTAAATGCTGTCCATTTAACATACTGTAAATGGATCATCCCAGTTGGGTGCATAGACTTTGACAACAACCGCAACATTTTATAAGGAACCTGAAACTAATATAAACAGCACTGCTGGTCAGCCATGACATTAGTTGAGCTAAGCTGTATTTTTTGGTATTTTAAATTGTTTGTATTGCTTTGCTGATAATATTAGAGGAAAGGTTTTGGACAAATCATGACACCTTTGAGCATAAATTAACCTCGATGTTTAGATGGGTCTCCAGAAAGACAAATCTCACATGCCTTGCATAGTTATTGGCTGACAGGAATTACATTCTGTGGCCATAGTTTATCTGCTTTGTTTATTCTACAGAGACCGTCTGCTGCCCCAGTGGCTGCCCCTGCTGGTGGATTGTCCTGTGATCCTGCAGATGTATGAGGACACAGCCCTCCTTAGAGACCACACTACTGTCAGTGCCCTCATCGGAACCCTGCAGACTCTTCACAACTTCCCTATCAAACTGGAATCCTCACTGATCAAAGGCATTGACCTTTAACCCCAGAAGAGGACCATTGGGTAGCCACACATTTTTCTCCAATGCCTTCCTCACTACTACCACCAATTACAACTGCGCTGCTCTAATTTAGCCAACGGGCTCTGCAATTAGGCACATTACCAGGGAAGGAGGAAATGAGGAACAGGGAACATTCAACTTTCAGTGGCGTTTAGTTACCAAAGAAAAATGTTTCCATATTTCATGTGAGAATTCAGATCTTTGGATTAACTATAAACTTGGATGTGGTATGATAAATCCAACAATGGCCCCCGCTACACATATCAAATACTGCACATTACAGTGTTTAGTGTTGTAAACATACCATCACACACTGACTTTCTACCTTGCAGGTAGCTTTTGGTTTCGGGTCAGTTCAGCATGAAATGCAAAACCACCATCTCTCACACTCGTGACTGTCTTTGGCTCTCAGCTTCAAGCCCACTGTTTCCTTCCACTTTACAAATATATAGTTTAATTCAAGAATAGATATATATTTTTTGTAGAAAACAGCTGGTCATTTTATCAAACAAACAAGAAGAAATGGCATTGTTTTAATGAAGTGAAGCACACCAATTCATTTTCACTTACTTTGTGTTCTAAGTACTGTGCTGTCTGCCGGAAGAGACAAAATGTGTCTACTAACAACATGTGTGGGACCAAACCGTGTAGCCTCACATGGGACAATATACTGTTACTAAAGCTGCAATTACTCATTGCACCGGCTTGTTCTGAGCTTAGTCGAGCTCATAAACAACAGATTGTCATATTAATAATGGTAAATGGTCTGTATTAATATAGTGGTTTTCTAGATGAGCACTCAAAGTGCTTTACAGTACACTTTATTGCCCATTAACAAACACATTCATACAGTGCATCTCTTTACTATGAGGGGCAATTAGGGGCTCATTATCTTGTCCAAGGATACTTCGGCAAGCAGATGGGGAACATTGGAATCGAACGGCAGACCTCGGAGGACAACCACACTAACCCCTCAGCCACAGCGGCCCTCATAATAACACAATAATAACAAACATAATAACATTGAGCTAGTCAAAACATACAAAAAAAGCACCTTAATGTTTTTTGTAGGGTCACTTTTTCTTCAGAGAAAATCGTTTCCCTGTTACTGGATGTTAGTCCCACGCACAAGACTTATGTTGGTCTTGTCATCTCACTCTGAAAGAAAGGAAACGTTCCCCAAAACCCATTAGTTTGTTAAAGGTGCATAAGCCAACAGCTGGTGTCAGTGTCTTCTCCACTTGGGATATTCAGACTTACATTGGTCAGGAATGTGAAAGTTTTTGAAAAGAAATAATAGCTGTTCTGTTTTAAGGGAGATTTTTAAGGATCAAGGATTCCTAAAACTGCAGGACACTTCCCTTAAACAGGAGGAAATAAGGAATTTGCCGGGGGCTATTTTCAGCAGCAGATGTTGATATTGGTGATTTTGGCTGTGATATGGTATTTTTTGACAGAAATGAGTAGGCAATATTTTATATATAACATAGTATTTTCGTTGTATAAGAAACCAATGCAAACTGTTAATTGATTGTGCCACATGCAAAAGGAACGATCAAAATATTTATTTTTATTCCTTAAATTAAACAATTCAACCCCTACTCTTCCAAACACACAAACTGCATATAGAATGAAAAACGTTTTGTTTCTCTTTAGACAATTCTTTGCCCTTTCATAAAGTTTTGATGAATTAGGGAATTTGCCACTGTATAAATGAAGGTGTTAATATTGTCATTATTACATGTTAACATTTTGTTGGAGGTATATTTATTGTGACTCTGACTTCTAGATCGAAGATGAGGACATAAAGTGGGGTCTACAACCCCAATTCATTGTAGTATTGTTGCCTATTCCAGTATTGAGACTGAGGGACATGGTCTGTCATGTTTTGCTTCATGTCTTTATTTCATGTATTTATTATTTTTAATTTTAATCCGTTGTGATCGTTTTAAGTTTGATAAAGCTTTTAGAGGGAGAAACTTTCATTTCTATCAAGCAGTAATGGTCTGCAAATGGTATGTATTTTTATATATGCATTTTTCTAGTGTTGATGACCACTTAAAGAGCTTTACTACAGGACAATTTATTGCCATTCGCCCGTTCACACACACATTCATGCACGGCAGGACTTTTTCTATGGGGGACAATTCAGGGTTCCGTATCTTCCCCCAACCCTGAAGGCTCAGCTGCAGGACCATTCACAGCTCCAAAGCACTGTAACCGATCCTCAATCTCATACTGGATTTGTTTGCGTGCACATTGTTTTGCTGAGGACATGCACTAGGGACTATTGAGATATTCCCCAGACTACCACACAATGTGCTTACTGGGCCTATTTGTGACATAAACATATATATTGTGATGAGTAGTATTAACCCCGAGTGGATAGGCTGTAAGGAAATGCTACTGACTGCCATGATGGTGGTGGTTGTGCAACCTCCTCGTAGCAAAAACATTACCAGACAAAGAGTTCCATGTGTGCTTTTGACTACTGTTGTGGCATTTATTTTGCCAGTTTAAATAAAAGCATGGTATCGTGCGTGTGTGTATATAAACTACAGTCCATGTATGTACATTGTTTTATTTAATGGGAAATATTAAATGAGAACAATGAGTATAAATAATCTTTTTGACAGTGAGGCATCCTACGTACTGACTGCTTTAATATGTACCATCTATTTTTTCTAATGTACAGTTTTCATTTAGAGAAAATATCAGAATTTATATATTTTAATCAGAACACCAATATTCCACATCCCTGTGTTTCCTGGTGTTGGGGATTATAATATATTTAAGTAAAACATAAATCATTAATGGTAAAAAATTGTGTTTTGAGCTGAAAAAGCATGTGAAATATATTTCATAAGTGAAATCTTTATAATGACCTTAAATAATATCTTTGAACTACAATATACATGTAATTTTATTTACATTTCATGTTACAGATGATCTCCAGCATCGATGGCCAAAAACATTCAAAATACACACTGCACAATACAAACAAGAGTTCCACACTTTTTCTCAGGATTTCTTTTTCCTCTGCACCTATCTCCTGTGCATTAAACCACACTGCCCCGGCCTTGCTTCAGTGACAGTCTTTGCAAATCTTGCTGCCTCTTCCTGACACCGGATTTCCAGGACTACCAATGTCCGCTGCTCTGCAGGAGTTGCCTTGTTCCACAGGAGTCCACTCTGACCTAGGCCCAAACCTCCTCTTGCCTGCTGAACATGGCCCAAAATGTCAGCATGCTGGAGTGTTGCTTCTTTCGGTGTCCATGTCCTTCCTGTTGTCAGTGATGGTCCAACAGCCCGTATGGATGTGTCTCAGGACTCTTAGAGGGTCATCTCCAGCCTTGTCTTGGTGCATTTAAACTCCTACAGGACTTGAGATGGGCAGCTCGAGGACGCCGTGTCCATACAGCCCGATGTTGCTCAGACATATAAGGACTCCTAACCACTTTCTCGCGTAGGAGTTGATCATTCGCTTCTTGTTCTCAACTCTTGTGATGGGAACGTCGACTACTGTAAGTGGCCACATCAGTCGGGGTAACAGGCAAAACTGCAGGCACCAGGGGCCTCGTTATAACCGTTGCGTAGTGCGTACACACAAAACGGGGCCTGAGAGATGCGTATGACACTTCTCATGCAGACGTTTGGATCTATAAAAACAAACTTGACGGTAGATTGTGCGCACTTGTACTTACTCGGACCCATTTGTGCAAACATTTTGGAGACGGAAAAATGACGATGCCGACGCGAGATGTTAAACTGTTCTGATTATTATTATTCTCATCATTAACATTAAACAACAGTGTTATTTGTGCTCGCGCGACATACCTGTTCCATAAGAACCTTCAATTGAAAAAGACATAAAACAACTTATAACAAATTACGTTCAGATACCAACAGCAGAGTTGCAGAGCCGAGTCGTTAATATATTTTAATACTGTGCGTGTATCATCAAGTGCGATCAAGTACGACTTTTTATACTGTGTGTGTGTGTTTGTAAAATCACTTCGATGAACGTAACTGCGTGCAATCAGGTGCATAGAGCGCATTGGAGATTACTCACAAAAAAATTTTTTTTAAACTATTCACTTTCAAACTTCCATTTCCAAATATTATCCCATAGTGAAGGTTAGGATCCACTGATGTGTGCGGTAATCGGTCCGATTGCTCTAAATATATAAATAGTGCGGTGACACTCGTGCGTATTAATGCTGCGTGATGGATGCACTGGCACTGACGGAGGAGTGCGCGAATTGAAGGATTTGGAGGAAACGAGTGTCCAGCAATCATTTGTTGTCCCATGATGATGACTAACCAGCTGATAGATTCTATAGATTTGTGATCTTGGACCTTTGTGCTGAATTGAGTCCCAGTCCCGTCCCAGTACAAACACAAGTACTCACCCCTCTGGTCGTTTAGCAGACAGGTCTGTTTGTGGTATGATTAACATCGTATAATATTTACCTTTCTATGTAGAGCCTCTTTTGATTGGTACCCCTAAGATGATATATCTTAGGGTACCAATACCTCAAATTATATCACAGAAAGGTGTAAAATATGGGCCCTTTAAGACCTATGAGACAAATTGTGATTTGTGAATATGGGCTATACAAATACAATTTGATTGATTGATTTGTTTTTTTATCTATTGTTATTGTTTTTATGGTTCGGTTGTTTATTCCGTCTTTTTAATGTATTATTTGAATTCCCTGAATTTATTTGCCTTAGTCCTTAAATTTCCTAATCCTTGTTATTTCATATAAAGGACTTTATAACTTTGATTCAAAAATTGCTGCCTGAAGAAAGTGTATTAGGGCCCGAGTACCAAACAAAATAAAAAAAAATGTTCAGGCAAATGAATTGGCTTTTTGAGGGCTTTAACATGCTCAAATCGTTACCAAAGTTTGCAGAAAATTTGAAAGTGGTGAAAATCTAAAAAAACAATTTTTATTATGTTCTTTTAATTTGGATTGTTTTTTTGCATGTGATTCTTCAAGTGATCACTGAGAGCTGAGACAGAGTATGTCATAGTGTGTGACTCAGCACATACTCTCTATACCTTCTCTTTCGGACAGATAATTTAACTTCTAGGTTGACTATGTAGAGGTGTAATTCTTAGAATATTGACAAATATGGGTTGAAATCGTTCCTTATTTAAACACTTTGCTATTTTTATTCAGACAAATGTCCTTGTCAAATATATTTAAAATCAACAACAGTCGTTTGATAATATAATATAATAATTACCAATATTCTGTCACTTTTAAATTTAAATTTCTGTTTTTCATTTTTTTTCAGGCAAATGAATTGGCTTTTTGAGGGCTTTAATTTACTTGTGTTTTTCATTTGTGAAGCACTTTGTCAGTTGGTTTTTATTCCATTGAAAGGATTCGTTAACTTTTCTGGAAACTTTGCAAAATGTGAATATTACAACCTGTGCTGTTGTGAGCTGAATGTGACAGTTCCCAGTGCAACTATTCACTTTGAGATGTGATAACACAGATAACACATGAACCAGATTCTTTCTCCTGAACGGGCACCAGAGGCACCAGCTCGACTTTTTATTTATGTAAATGGTGAAATATTGGAGGCTGAAAAGGAATTTTAATTTGAGGCCGAAGAGGAGACCTGGACAGTTTATCAGACACACGGTGTTAGGTTGGGGGTTTACAAAAAGAAAAATCTCCAGGAAATGTAATGTGAACAACAGAGGCTTCATTTACATACAAATGAATCACCAGGACATCAGCAGTGGCATTTTCATATCATGCTAATATGCCCAGTGAGTGCTGGAGTATTTACCACAGAAACTGAACTCACACAAACCGCAAAATCCGACGGTAAAACAGAAACCAGATCCAGACATGAGCCTCCAACACTTGTTGCATATTAATTCCAGAAATCTCTGTCTCCCTGTGTCTCATATGTCTTGAGAACTGTTCATCTTATCGGTTTCACACAATATACATTGGAGATTAATAAACTTTTAATAAATAGATGACCAGTGTCCTGTAGCAGTGGCGCCAGGGACTCATCAACGAGGTTGTCAATCACGACAATGGTAACAACAGATTCTTCAGTTTCAGTCTCATCTGTCAATCATGACTTTTCACAAAGTTTCTATATTATCAAATAACTAATTAAAACCAAACTTATCAACACACTTGAACATACATCAGTGTGAAAACAACTACCTAAAAGTCAAGGTGATTTGGCTTCACTTTTGGGGAGCTGTCATGTCGTCCATCTTTATTTACAGTCTCATATTCAAGCCTCAACTCTGCAGGTTTCCATTTCCACTGAGATTCAACAGCTGCTGGATTTCATCTTCATTTCTTTCTGGTTTCATCTCAGTCACCGAAAAACAAAATGTTTCAGATTCATCAGCGACTGCGCACATTGAACAGACAACAACCCAAAACGAAAACCTGTCACATTAGCAAACACGGAGTCTGTCCCCCACACTGACAACGTCAAAGTGGAGCTCTTTCGCCCCCCAGTGGTAGCACAGTCTGTGACAACTTCTAAAGCTGATTCTCGCTGCTCTCATTTGCTGCAAGTCATGTAAATGTATGTTGATAACAGTGCACCCACACAAGTTTAAATCACTTCCAATACACCTCAATATTGTTATACTCAAATAAATACCAGCACTATACTGTATGAAGCCGGTGCTGCACACATTTCAAAATAAAAACCTTTTAAAAACAAATTAATGGATTCAGTCAACAGAAACACTGAAGTGTTTTTATTTTGAAACAGGTAGGCAGCAGGAAGTGTCGCAAAAATGTTTGTCTTGAATAAACTCGCTGTGCAACTCTGCTTTCTGCACCACAACGTGGAATTCAACTTTGGAGAACTTTGACCTGCGAAAGTCATTAAGTGCTGTCTAAACTGGGTTAACTGTCGAATGACGTGGACTTTGTCAAGTTATCAGTGTTAATAAAACACACCCTGAACATCCTGGAATGAAGCAAAGCTTGTAATTGGCTCCTCATTGCAAAGACAACGAGTTTTACTCTGACTACATATTAACTTGCTCCGGCCCCTTCACTGAGCTGCTGTTTTAAGTTAAGTGAGAGTGAAGTGTGGTGAAGTTCAGGAGCTGAGAGGCAACGAGAATAACAGAGTTCGGATCTTGATACAACTTTTGTCAGTTAAAGGGAAACTGAGATCCAGGACGGTGAAATGGCGCAGAGAGAATTTCAGCTGGAGCAGGAAACGTTCTGTTGTTCGATCTGTCTGGATCTACTGAAGGATCCGGTGACTACTGGCTGTGGACACAGCTACTGTATGAGCTGTATTAACAACCACTGGGACAAAGAGGATGAGAGAGGAAGCTACAGCTGCCCTCAGTGTAGACAGACCTTCACACCGAGGCCTGTCCTGGGGAAAAGCACCATGTTAGCTGATTTAGTGGAGGAGCTGAAGAAGACTGGACTCCAAGCTGCTCCTGCTGATCACTGCAATGCTGGGCCTGAAGATGTGGCCTGTGATGTCTGCACTGGGAGAACACTGAAAGCTCTCAAGTCCTGTTTGGTTTGTTTGGCCTCTTATTGTGAAAAACACCTCCAGCCTCATCTTCAGTCAGCTCCATTGAAGAAGCACAAGCTGGTGGAGCCCTCGGAGAAGCTCCAGGAGAACATCTGCTCTCGTCATGATGAGGTGATGAAGATGTTCTGCCGCACTGATCAGCAGTGTATCTGTTATCTCTGCTCTGTGGATGAACATAAAGACCACGACACAGTGTCAGCTGCAGCAGAAAGGACTGAGAGGCAGAGAGAGCTCGGGCTGAGGAGACAAACAATCCAGCAGAGACTCCAGGACAGAGAGAAAGATGTGAAGCTGCTTCAACAGGAGGAGGAGGCCGTCAATGGCTCTGCTGATAAAGCAGTGAAGGACTGTGAGAAGATCCTCACTGAGCTGATCCGTCTGCTGGAGAAAAGAAGCTCTGACGTGAAGCAGCAGATCAGATCCCAGCAGGAAACTGAAGTGAGTCGAGTCAGAGAGCTTCAGGAGAGACTGGAGCAGGAGATCACTGAGCTGAAGAGGAAAGACCATGAACTGAAGCAGCTCTCAGACACAGAGGATCACAACCAGTTTCTACACAACTACCCCTCACTGTCACCACTCAGTGAATCTACACACTCATCCAGCTTCAGGATCCGTCCTCTGAGGACGTGACAGCAGCTGTGTCCCAGGTCAGAGGTCGACTACAGGACATTCTGAGTGAGACAGAGACAAAGATTTTACAGATTGTGTCTCAAGTGGATGTTTTACTGCCACAACCAGAGCCAGAGACCAGAGCTGACTTCTTAAAATATTCACAGGAAATCACACTGGATCCAAACACAGTAAACAAACATCTGTTATTATCTGAGGGAAACAGAAAAGTAACATTAATGAGTAAGAAACAGTCT
This sequence comes from Hippoglossus hippoglossus, assembly GCF_009819705.1. NCBI lineage: Eukaryota > Metazoa > Chordata > Actinopteri > Pleuronectiformes > Pleuronectidae > Hippoglossus > Hippoglossus hippoglossus. The sequence continues at coordinate 503,304 of NC_047173.1, read as the reverse complement.
TATTCTAATCACCCAGACAGATTCACTGGTTGTTGTCAGGTCCTGAGTAGAGAGAGTCTGACTGGACGTTGTTACTGGGAGGTGGAGGTGGAGGTGGTGGTGATAGGAGGAGTTGGTGTAGCAGTCACATACAAGAATATCAGCAGAGCAGGAGACTCAGATGAATGTAGATTTGGATCAAATGATAAATCTTGGTCATTATATTGTAATGCAAACAGTTATTACTTTCATTACAACAGCATCAGGACTCCAGTGTCAGGTCCTCGGTCCTCCAGAGTAGGAGTGTACCTGGATCACAGTGCAGGTGTTCTGTCCTTCTACAGAGTCTCTGACACCATGACTCTCCTCCACAGAGTCCAGGCCACATTCACTCAGCCTCTCTATGCTGGAGTTGGGGTTTGTTATGGATCCACAGCTGAGTTCTGTAAACTCAAATAGACCCGAGTCATTAAAAGCAGTGATTTAGATTCTGTGTTTAAATCTTTAACTTCTTTTGGCTCCAAGTTTGTTGCTCAAAGTTCGTCGTGGTGACGTTTCTGCTCCGCACAGAGATCAGCTGTCAATCATTCCTGACGGGCGGCACTCTGACGTCCTCTCATTGGTCGTTGTGTTGATGTTTAAGTTTGTTGAGCTGGACCCATGTTGCATCTCACTGCTCGTTGCTTTAAGCTGCAGAAGCTTGGGGGAAGCTTTCACATTTCTCCTTGCAAAACAAGTGCAATCTGAAAACTGATGCACAACCACAAGAGGGCGCCCTTATTTTGTTTCCCACACCCTGTGGTATGTGTTGTGCATACAACTTTCATCTGTCAGGCTGGACTCTGTCACAGCCTGGCTCTATAAAACATTCTAACATCTCTCTTTACCTTTAGCCGCGCTGCAGAGGTTATCCAAATGAATCCTTTTTAACACGTGGCATGAAATTCAAAACTTCAGCTTTTCTTGGGTTTTTCAGAATGATGTGTGGGTGCATGTCCCGTACACTTGCCCATGTGAAAACACCTATAGTATGTTTTGTGGAATATCTTTTGCATGCTGTGTGTTAAAATTACTGCCTTGTTTCAGTTTCCCATCTTTGTTTTCTTCTCCACCTCCTGAGCTGAAAAGGTGAAATATGTAACTGCACTTTTAATAAAGAAAATCCCCGACATGAGCATCTGTTTTCATTGTTTGCTTCTTTAAAGTGGCTTTAAGTCTTTATTTGTGTTTTCAGTTGAAGAATTGTTAATGTGCTTATTTGGTTGCTGTCTTGAAAAAGCAGTAAGTGTATAGTCGGGGGACATGTTTTTAGGGCTATAACTTTTTCAGTGATTGATTTCATCAGTTCAATCAATCAATCAATCAATCAATCAATCAATCAATCACTCAGCTCAGACAGGGTCCCTGTCTGTTTAGTTTACAGTTTTTTGGAAAAAGAAGAAGGCCCCTCACCTTTGAGAGGGTGGTACCAGAGGACGTTTGACATTTTCTCTTGTTATTTTTTTTCAGGCAAATGAATTGGCTTTTTGAGGGCTTTAACATGTTCAACTCGTTACCAAAGTTTGCCGAAAATTTGAAAGTGGTGAAAATCTAAAAAAACTATTTTTATTATGTTCTTTTATATGGTGTGACCGTGGCGTGGCGTCAAGGTTTGATTACACGCCATCAAAACACGAGGTTCTGTATCTCGGACATACTTGAACCATGAATCCTTTGATGCTGATAATGCAGGAGTGGAGTTGTTTGTTGACGGCTGAGCATCAAAGGCTACAACCAAAAACAAAAGAAGCTGGACTTCAAACCTGTCTCAGACTTGTGGCAGCTGCTGAGAAGGCTGTGATATATGATGTTGTGATATGTGACTGGTGCCATATGCTTGGCCCTATTGTATTTCGAAGGATTTGTATTTCCCTTTTGGGGCTTTTTCAGGGCCTAGCCATGCTCAAATTCTCACCAAAGCATGTGCTCGGGCCCATTATTATTATTATTATTATTATTATAATAATAATATATATCTTTTTTTTTCTTTTTTCTTTTCAGGCAAATGAATTGGCTTTTTGAGGGCTTTAATTGAATTTGTTTTCAATGAAGGTTGGTATTAAATGGCTGGTAAATACGATGATATGAGAAAATCATCGTCAGTGTAAAAGGTGTATCTTTGTTATTGTCATAATTAATATATAAATAAAACCAATTGTAAAAAATTTAAGAAACGTTGTTTGTCTTGTGTTGCTGTGTTGTGTTGTTGTGAACAGTAGCACACTAAACCATTCACACTGATGTGTGAATGGTCTCCAACACTGTGTTAATTGATCAGAGCCATGAATCCTGTATCTATATTCAGAAAGACATACACAGGTAGATGTTACCTTACTTGTTATATTTATTTACAAGATTAAACATATTTACATCATTATAATATTTTGGACAAACTTTTATCTACACATCCCTCTCTTCTTTGTACAATGATTGTCTGCTGGTTCAGGAGTTTGTCTTTGTTGTAGACCTTCACTGTCCCCAGCTGCTGCTCCTCTCTCCTCCACATCCTCTCAACAAACTTCAGCTCGTTCTCTCTGAGAGAGAGAGAGAGAGAGAGAGAGAGAGAGAGAGAGAGAGAGAGAGAGAGAGAGAAAACTTCCCTCATCAGTCACCATGGCAACCAGATGCTTCCATTTGAATTTGAATCTGAATTTGATTGGCAGTGACAGCTGTTGTCTGATTATTAATAATTTAATGTTAAAATGCCAAAAAGACTTTGATTTTACTGTTGAGGATAAAATAAACTCCATTAAAACTAGATGATGATCAGTAAAACCAACAGGGAGGATCTGACAGTTAAAAACCTGATTAGTAAAAGCGGCAGAAAGATAAAACCTGTCTAACCTGGCTGCACTGATCCTTCCATCTAAAACTTTGACCCAGGTGTACTGCCGGGCTGAAGGATGCTTTAACCTCCACACATCCACCAGATCTACTTTTGTTACGATCTCAGATAAAAGCAGAGATGACTGAACATGTGGCTCCACCCCCTTCCTGTCTAACTTAAAATCTGTGCAGCAGTTCCAGTCTCCACCCAACACATTCCTCTTGGTCTATGCCACTTAGTGTTTCGTTTAAAATTTTAAAAACTCTTTCCCACTCAGAGCCTTGATTGGGTGCATGGATATTAATAAAACTGAATTTAAAATCTTGTACTTCAGCTTTTACAATCAGGATTCTGCCTTGAATTATTTCTGAGTGAGAGATTATATTTACATTGGCTATTGTAGAAAAAAGAATGGCAACTCCTGCACTTATATTTGTCCCATGGCTGAGGACATGCTGTCCACCCCACCATAAGCCCCAATCAATCTCATTGAGACTGTCAGTATGTGTTTCTTGGAGAAACACAACATCCAGTCTCTTCTGCTTAATTGTTTCCGATAAGACAGCTCTCTTCTTTGCATCTCTGCCCCCGTTCATATTTAAAGATGCTACCCTTAGACCCTGCATGAGAAGAGAGGAGAGAGAGAACAGCAAACAACAGTGAAACACCCAGTGATTTATAAACATATTTATTTTGATACTTTCATCTTTTTTAACATTTTTGTGTTTGATATCTTTAACCCTTTTCTTACCCCGGTGACTAATTTCTTTAGGCGGTAACGTTTCTTTTCATCTAATAGATTCAGCCCAACCACCTTTTGTAATGTTTGTAATGTCTGGGAAAAAATCTCTCACATTCACTGTTTTCCCAAATGTATCATCCAGGAAAATATGAATCTCCTCCAGAGAATACAAATCAATTCCTACAACTGACCCACTTTCACAGTCAGAGTCCACGTCCATGTCAGCATCCTCATCGTCACCATGACAACCATCCCCAACCACAGAGCCACCGGGCACCGGGCCGCTACCACCCGCATCCCCGACCACAGAGCCACCAGCCACCGGGCCTCTAACACCCGCATCCCCGACCACAGAGCCACCAGCCACCGGGCCTCTAACACCCGCATCCCCGACCACAGAGCCACCAGCCACCGGGCCTCTAACACCCGCATCCCCGACCACAGAGCCACCAGCCACCGGGCCTCTAACATCCGCATCCCCGACCACAGAGCCACCAGCCACCGGGCCGCTAACACCCGCATCCCCGACCACAGAGCCACCAGCCACCGGGCCGCTAACACCCGCATCCCCGACCACAGAGCCACCGGGCACCGTGCCGCTAACACCCGCATCCCCGACCATAGAGCCACCAGCCACCGGGCCTCTAACATCCGCATCCCCGACCACAGAGCCACCAGCCACCGGGCCTCTAACACCCGCATCCCCGACCACAGAGCCACCAGCCACCGGGCCTCTAACATCCGCATCCCCGACCACAGAGCCACCAGCCACCGGGCCGCTACCACCCGCATCCCCGACCACAGAGCCACCAGCCACCGGGCCTCTAACACCCGCATCCCCGACCACAGAGCCACCAGCCACCGGGCCTCTAACACCCGCATCCCCGACCACAGAGCCACCAGCCACCGGGCCTCTAACACCCGCATCCCGACCACAGAGCCACCAGCCACCGGGCCTCTAACACCCGCATCCCCGACCACAGAGCCACCAGCCACCGGGCCTCTAACACCCGCATCCCCGACCACAGAGCCACCAGCCACCGGGCCTCTAACATCCGCATCCCCGACCACAGAGCCACCGGGCCTCTAACACCCGCATCCCCGACCACAGAGCCACCAGCCACCAGGCCTCTAACATCCGCATCCCCGACCACAGAGCCACCGGGCCGCTACCACCCGCATCCCCGACCATAGAGCCACCAGCCACCGGGCCTCTAACACCCGCATCCCCGACCACAGAGCCACCAGCCACCGGGCCTCTAACATCCGCATCGCCGAACACAGAGCCACCAGCCACCGGGCCGCTACCACCCGCATCCCCGACCATAGAGCCACCAGCCACCGGGCCTCTAACACCCGCATCCCCGACCACAGAGCCACCGGGCACCGGGCCGCTAACACCCGCATCCCCGACCACAGAGCCACCAGCCACCGGGCCGCTAACACCCGCATCCCCGACCACAGAGCCACCAGCCACCGGGCCTCTAACACCCGCATCCCCGACCACAGAGCCACCAGCCACCGGGCCTCTAACATCCGCATCCCCGAACACAGAGCCACCGGGCACCGGGCCGCTAACACCCGCATCCCCGACCACAGAGCCACCAGCCACCGGGCCTCTAACATCCGCATCCCCGACCACAGAGCCACCAGCCACCGGGCCTCTAACATCCGCATCCCCGAACACAGAGCCACCAGCCACCGGGCCGCTAACACCCACATCCCCGACCACAGAGCCACCAGCCACCGGGCCGCTAACACCCACATCCCCGAACACAGAGCCACCAGCCACCGGGCCTCTAACATCCGCATCCCCGAACACAGAGCCACCAGCCACCGGGCCGCTAACACCCACATCCCCGAACACAGAGCCACCAGCCACCGGGCCTCTAACATCCGCATCCCCGAACACAGAGCCACCGGGCACCGGGCCGCTAACACCCACATCCCCGAACACAGAGCCACCAGCCACCGGGCCTCTAACATCCGCATCCCCGAACACAGAGCCACCAGCCACCGGGCCGCTAACACCCGCATCCCCGACCACAGAGCCACCAGCCACCGGGCCGCTAACACCCACATCCCCGACCACAATAGAACCTTTAACACCCGTGACCACAACTATTTTTTCAGTGCTCACTTCTCCTGCTGTGCTAACCTTAGACACCGAGCCGCCGCCAGCAGCGGACCAGACCACCGGGCCCCAGGCAGCACCTACAGTAGGCGCGGAGCCGCCTGCCTCGCTGAGCTCCGGAGGAACAGCCTCCTTTCCCCCGGCAGCCACAGCAGCCACAGCGGGCCCCGCTGCGTGCTGTCTGCGGGGGCAGGAGATCCGCTTGTGACCCACATCCCCACACTCAAAACACTTGATGTTCCCTGAGCTCGCATAGACCATGTAGAACCCGTCCTCATGTTTGACCCGGAATGAGACATCCAGAGTCTGGGTCGCAGAGTTCAGGAACATGAACACCTGTCTCCGCAGAGATTGAACATGCCTCAGTTTGTGATCTTTACATCCCAGAGTCACTGGCCTGAACCCACTCGCCATCTTCCCGAAGCGCTTCAGCTCTTGCTCCAGCGCCTGGTTGGAGATAAACGGGGGGACCCCGGACACAGTGACCCGGGTGGAAGGCACCGCCAGCGGGGACACCTGGACGAGCTGGTCCTGGATCACCAGGCCGCTCTCTACGAGCTGCGCCACAAACTTCTGCTCCTTCAGAAACACGACCACCGCCTTGTTCATGCGAGAGGCGTAGGAGATGTTCCCGTGTCCCACCTGCTCTCCCACCGCCAACCACACCTGCTCCACCGGGCTGTCCTGCTGCGGCACCAGCCTCACTCCGTGTCTCAGAGACAGGGACAGCGGCCCAGAGGACGCCATCCCGCCGAGAAAACACGGCTCACTCACCGCCAAACAATCACAGACACACTAACAATACAACAACTAACAACTACACAATCATACAAAAACACAGTTTAGAATATAACAATAGCAATTTGCGAAAATACCACAAACTCTCACGCGCTCACCACCACTCCACCAACAAACTCCCAGCATGCACTGAGAAAGAGAGAGAGAGAGAGAACTTCCCTCATCAGTCACCATGGCAACTAGATGCTTCCATTTGAATTTGAATCTGAATTTGATTGGCAGTGACAGCTGTTGTCTTTTTGACTTTGCCTTAAATACTGTAGTTAGAGTTAGCATCACGCTATCACGTATCACTCATTCATTTAAATAGCAACATTAAATGACAAGAATACCACAGGAATCAATATAAGCAGCAGAAAACACAAGACAGGCCGTCAACAATATTCCCACATTTGTTATGAAAGCAACCATCCTCTTGAAAACCAGTTGATGCAACTCAAGGGGTTTATTCCGTTTGAATAAATACATTTAATAAACAACCAGCACAGAAACCAGCACATTATCAACATTTAACAGCAGCAGGTAACAGCAGCAGCTTCATATTTTACAGTAGCATCATTTCAAACTTGAATTATGAGCCTGAATTGTAGAGGTTAGCATGCTGGATAAACACAGAGTTCAAGAGAGGGAGACATGACTTACCTCACACAAGGTCAGAGTGCAATAAGAAACTTTCTTAAACTTTAAAAGCATTAAAGGCAGAGTCAAAAAGACAACAGCCAATCGGAGGTCTCCTGTGGAAGGTGTCCAATCAGATTGGTCCTGTTGTCCCAGCCCCAGTGTAATTATGATGGAATTACTCTGTCAATCAAAATCAGCTTCAAAGTCAAATCTTAGCATCTGGTTGCTATGGTGATGAAAACACCAACTGATGAAGGAAGTTTTCACAATCATTTATTTTAGTAAATACTTTTTGTTTTACTCTAACTCATGAAGATAGTTTCATGACTACATTTGATTTACATTTAAAATAATAATAATATTTTATGAATAATGTTATTTAATACTATTTAAATTATATGTTTAAAACTCTTTAAAACACTTGAAGTTGTTTTTTTCTGTGTGTGTAATTATTATTATTATTATTATTATAATAATATATATATATATATTTTTTTCATTATTATTTTTTTTTTTCAGGCAAATGTATTGGCTTTTTGAGGGCTTTAACATGCTCAAATCGTTACCAAAGTTTGCAGAAAATTAGAAAGTGGTGAAAATTTACGTATTCTTGAGTATTTGGAAATGGGCGTGGCAAAATGGCTCAACAGCGCCACCTGGAACGCAGCCCCTAGGTTTCCCTTCGACAGATCTTCACAAAAATCGTAGCCCAGGTGTATCGTGACCAGTCATACAAAAAAGTCTCAGTATTTATTTTTTTTTGAGGCAAATGAATTGGCTTTTTGAGGGCTTTAATTATTATTAATATTGTAACCTAAATGAATTGGCTTTTTGAGGGCTTTAATTATAATTAATGTTGCAACACAAGCACTGCACTGCTTACCTAATCATGTGGCCATATTCATTTCAGTAATCAGAGAAATGACTACATGTTTGTTGAATCTGAACTTCTGTCCTTCAGAATGTTGTATTAGTCCCCCACCACCTGAGGGCATTGCAGAACAAAATATATCATTTTGTATATTGATGGGGAATTTAATAATAATTTCACAACGGCAGAAATTGAGATAATTGTGTCGGAGGTGGAAGCCACAAAAGGTCCGCTTTCCCGTAGCATGTCTTCCGTGGTGACGATGTTTTTAAAAAAAATGAAGTTTGGGCTGCACTAACTGAGGCGGTTAATGTCCCCTGGAGGTTCAGACTGTGGCACACGTATAAAAAATGGTTTGACATCAAAGTTGATGCCAAAAAACAAATCGCAGACAAGAAAAAACAAATAAGGAAATATAAATACATTTTATATTCCTGTCTGTGCACAGCTTGCCTGTCAAACAAATATGCTGATTGAATAAAAAATCTAAACATCAGGACGGGAGATTAGTCTCTACTTTCTACCTCCACGTCTCCTGCACACTACTGAGCACTAGAGCTGTGGACATGTCTCTTGGATGCATCGCGACGTGGACTCCGCTGCTCCAGGATCCGGACAGACGCTCCTTAAAGGTCCGGTCGTCCTGTGTCTCTGTGGGAGTCTGTTTCCTCATCACTCCTCTGACCTGCGCTCACTTTACACTTCAACAATAAACACCATCACTGATCACAAGTTATTAGGACACGTACAGTGCTGATGTTTACTTTGGGTTTGTTTGTTTGATTCACACACTGCTACATAACACGAGACGTAACGTGACGCGCACAGTTCCGGAGTCATGGTCCCACATCATCGATTAATAACTAAATACAAATGATTATCAGTTCGTGTGTAAAGAGTAACGGAGACGAGCACACACACACTACTGCAGACAGAAGTTCTTCCCGCAGATTACGACGTGACGTAACTTCATTGTTGCAGAATAAGCGACGCCCCCGTTTATCCAAGAAAATAAATATGAATTCATCAGGTTTTTATAAAGATCAGTTTGAAGTGTGAGTGATAAGAAAACATCAGATGAGCAGAGTCACTTGTTGACCTGTGATGTAATGCGACTCAGTGCAGTGGAGCTGCCAAGGGGGCTCCTCCCAGTTCCTGTCCCAGTTGCTGTGTTTTCCTTCGCTTGTGTGGAGTGCCTCCAGTTTACAGCTTATTAGCCAAAAGACAAAAACAAATATAGTTAACTTGTGTCTTGCTAATGTAATAAGTTAGGACATACAGGCTAATGTACTGTACTTAAGGGGAGACACAAATTTGTATCTAATAATGTCATCACAATCACCACATTAAAATGCAAATCAGCCATTAACTAATTAAAATGAGCTCCTTTCTATACATTTGCCAAGGCACTGCAGGTGATTAGGATAAAATAAATGAACTAAAACATATCACCACAGAACTTCCCCAGCTAATGACTTACATCAAGACTGTATTTCCCCCTGAAATGTTATGTTTAAATATGCAGATGAGCTTGTTTGGTGAATTTAGCAGAAATGTACATGTGTGGGTGAGGATGTCAGTGTAGTGCACCTCTTGAGGGGTTTGAGGGTTGGCAAGTTGGAGCAGAACTATATATTTATATATATATATATAAATAAATATCATTTTATAGGCTCTCATATCAGATTTTTATTTTGCTTCCAATTAATCAGTTAAACTCAACTACAGATGCACAATTTCATGGCACTAGAAATGATTGAGAGTGACCAATAAATTATAGGCTAATAAACAATTTAACGAAAGCCAAAACTGCTACATTTCAATATGAACTGTAGCAGTATACTTATATACTACTGTAAACTAAGTAAACCATCTCAACTGGCAAGATTTTAATGATGACAATACTGTAAATGATGAGAATGAAAGTGCGTCAATTTCATGGTTATTTAATAAATTTGCTCAATGCATAAGTAAATTAAATAATAGTTTTCTCTTAAACCCTTTTTTTATTTAAATAAATTGAGTTTTAATATACTATGCATTTAGTTAAAACCCTTTTAACTAAAGGGTTTTGTTTACATTTTCTAGGACAGCCGGGCCTTCATCATTTGCATTTAGTACAAAATTTCGGTAAGAACATATTGATGAATCCCAGATTTGTGCATCATACGTTCGTGTCAATGAGGTTAATGAGGCCCAATTGTTTTCGGACCCCAAATAAAAAAATTATAATTTTGGATCAAAATAACAGAGAGAAAGAAAGAGTGCCATTCACATAATGATACATTCATTATATTCCTTTTAAATCACTAAAAGCTGTGTTTGTGTGTATGTATGTGTGTTTGTGTGTGTGACTGCCACCACAACCGGATGTGGTGACGTTTTTCGCACGCGCAGGGGCTTGTGCTGCTGGGTATTTAAAGGTATGAGCTGACACCAGCTTGGCCTCTGCGAGCTGAACATCGCGGTCACAGGGTGACGCTTTGTTTGGTGTTACTCGGATGTCCATCTTGTGAGGACCTGACGCGCACGAGCCAAAGACACGAGGTGGGCCAGCTGCTTTTGTCGTCGGGTGGTGATTAATAAAATCCTGTCGTATGTGGCGATTGAACCTCAAATTGCTAAATTATGGAGGAAAGGTTGGATTCTGCAGATGTAAACAATTGGCGTGACTTGTAACAATACATTCGAAGCAAACTTTGAGTGCATCTTAAAGACTGTATGGTATGAAGGCTTGATTTCACCTTCGCAATAATTACACTTCCGCTTCTGCTTATTTTACTTTCCACCCAACCCAAACAACTAATTCAGGTAAAGGACACATGCACGCAGGCGTTTCATCCGGAGCAGAATGTCAAAAAAAAACTGCGCTATTCTTACATGGTGTTTTTATTGTCTATTTTTTATCTGATGTTTTTCGCTGCTTATGCTTGTATTCTTTATCCAGAGAGAGCAGGCCGTTCAGTGCCCACCTTAAATGCAATGCCAAGGGGTTGGCTGGTGCCCAAACGGTGCCAACTCCCCTTCCATCTCTATTTAAACAATGAGCATGGCCCCTGCAGCATCTCTGTAGCTGCATGGCACAGAAACGGCAATGCCAACTGCTTGCATTAATCACAACTGAAATCTGTGTTTCTTCTAGCCCAGCATGGTGCAGCTGTGTCTGTCCCCTACGGAGGATGTCACCACCACACTTGAGCTCTCAGAGGAGGGCAGTGAAAGGCAGGAAGACCCCATGATGGCTGGTAACCCAAACATGGAGCTGAACACCTTTCAGCTCAGCCTGGAGATCTCCACTGTCTACATTGGCTATGAAACCTACATAGAAGATGGCCTCATCTGCCTTAAACACAAGGTCCGCAACTTGGAGAAAAAAAAGGTAAGATGGTGATGGCCTAGATTGAAAAACAGGTTCGGAAGCTGGCGAGGTGGAGGCAGGCACCTGGATTTCATCATCCATCTTGTGTGTCAACAGCTGAAACTGGAAGACTACAGGAAAAGGCTGACCAGGAGTGAGGAACTAAACAAAGATCAACTGGTAAGTCCTGGGAATGTAAATGCAACAAAGATATGACCTCCTTAATGCAGATATGTGTTCGGTGTGCTTAGGGTTTTTCCCACCCCTTGTATTTTGTTGTTTTCCAGGCGGCTGTGGAAAAGTATCAGGAGGTGTTGCATAACCTGGCATTTGCTCAGGAGCTACACAAAACCCTAGATGACTTGACTCAGAGTGTAAGTTTCTTTGTTGAACAGATAGTTTTGGGTTCTGTATCATTTGCTAGAATAAGAACATTTTTGCTGTGATGGCATGTCAAGTATAGTTGGGAGCTTCTGCTGTGTTAAGCCGCTGCTCGGTTTCAAAGCAAAAGGTATTGATCGAAACAAACCTTATGATCATATGTAATCAAATATGTACTTTTTTTAATGCATTTGTTTTATTTCTTGGGTTATCTCTCAGTCCCGTTCACTTGAAGTTGATATCCCAGGAAGACCTTGGGAGGGTTTATAAAGTTTTGGCTTTGTAATTTTAAATATGTGTGAGGAAGCTGTCGATATTCCGAATGGCCTCATCCGTTCCCCTGTCACTATGCCTTACATTACTGCACCTGCTACCTTGCTAGATTGTTTTCCTCTGCAGCATCCATGTTACTGTTGTAGAGCAGCAGTGTTCTCATGTCCCACTTGAACACCAACACACAGAACTTTCTGGAACTCATTGACTTCATGCGTTCTTCCATATGAAGACAACATATCATTTATGATAATTAATGAATATAAAGACCTAGTTTTGTTGGGTGGCATTTGTTGCCATGCATTGTGTGATGCTGCCCTCTAGCATAGCTTAAAGGGATAGTTCACTGAAAAAAATAAAATTCAGTCATTATCTACTCACCACTATGCTGATGGAGGGGTGAGTGAAGTGTTTGAGTCCACAAAACTCTTCTAGAGTCTCAAAAGTAAACTTTGTAGCAGCCGAAACAATTGAAGTAACTGGTGATCAAGACTTTAGATGAAATAAAACGACAGAAAAAATATAACATGACTTTATATTTATATTTGACTTGAAACTGTCATTTACACCGTGTTTTAAGCCTAAGAGTCCACCACAAGTGGCTAAGCTAGCAGACTTGGCTACATGATGGTGTCTCTAAGGGGCCGTGAACACACCTCATAGAAGGATATCAGAAGACATTTAGGCTTAAAACATGGTGTAAATTACCTATTTTCATCCTTTTTTAAGTTAACAGCATAATTAGAGTTAAAAAGTCAATTTGGACCGCTCAATCAAACTCATGATTGTTGGTGAGCTTTTGAAGGGCTGGTAGGCATATATTTGTATTTCGGAGTGAGTCAGGCTGGCTGCTTTTAGTCTTTCTGCTAAGCAAACCGACTTTACTCTCTAGCTCCATAGATGATGCAGGCAGACGTGTATAATATCCTTGTCTAATCTTAGGTAAGGGATAAAAACACATTTCCCATAATATGAACTATTGTACTAATTTAAATTGATACTCTTTCATGCTCTCTTTTCAATTAAAAGCATTATACTAAATATAACCTTTTTGCAATATTATTTTTTATAAACCATTAGCCTTGGTATCACCAGATCCAATTTGCATGTGTGACTGGGTCTGCATTCACTTATTTCATTTCAACAGTAGCAGACCAAAATGCTTCTGGATGGATTTGTATAGACTTGAGATCCGATTAAACAAGACGTAGCATATCAAACACTTCTGGTATTTTGTGTTCTTTTAGAGAAAATATGCCATCCAGTTTTTATTTGTTTAATGCGGAAATGGCAAATTCAACTGACCTCTACATCAGCAGTAGCCATCTTTTGATACTAAATGAGATTCAGCAGCACTGCATGAATCACATCATGCAAGACTTGATTAACATGAGCCCACTTATTGATCTGATTACCAGGCTAAAAATACATTTTATACTACTGTATATCATACACCCCTAGATTGTATACACTTCATCTACTGGTTATGCTTAATATCCTGCAGTTGCTGAGAGCCCAGAAGAAGGCAGTGAAAAAGGAGCAGGTGGCAAAGGTGGAGGTGGAGAGGAGGCGTCTGGCAACAGTGCTTCAGATACAGAATCTTCTCCACAGCCTGCAACATGAGCATATTAGGAGAGACTTGCAGGTCGGACACAATCAGGCACCCCACATCTCAGCCCAGAAGCTGCGCAGCCTAGGTCAGCTTGCCACCCTGCTGGGAGTCAAGAGGAATAACCAACTGAAGTAAGTTTGTCAGTGGTGTAGCACAAACATTTGGATGAATAACTAAATGCATCTGTAGTGGTTATTAGGATAACTGGTAATTAAGCGTGATATAAACCTTGTCATGTTGAGTCCTTGGCATTTTATTTCCTTTTTGCGTTTTAAACAAGTCTGTGCTTCCACTCTGCTATTGTCTTGTTATTATTAATGATGATGAGATACTAATTTATTCCCTTCAAGTTACCCAAGGCTGCTTTACAGACTAAGGAAAACAAATTAATTAAAAATAAAACAAACCAAGAACAGACAATAAGGCTTATTAACTATCATACAGTGTGAGGGACTGAAGAAAAGGACACTTTCTTTTACAGCAGTCTAGAAAACATCATCTGCTATTTACATAGTTGCCTATTTTTATATTGCTGGTTCTTCCACATGATTCCCAACCAGCTGGCTATATAATTTGGTCTAGTGGCTGGTGTTTATTTTTTTTCCTTTATGACGACGGACCTTATGACCTCCTCAAAAACTTGGTTGTGTGTTCCCAGCATTCAGAAATGTATCAAATAGTTAAAGGTTTAAAGCAAAAGTACTGATTTGACTGACTATATTATTGTATTAGATCATTACTAGTGAAGCAGAAGCTGTAACCGTTTTTGCTGCTGAAAGTTAAGCTCGTTCAAGTTACCTTATGTACAGGGACGCTGGATATATTAGGAGAGCTTGCTTCTCTAATCTTTCATATTGTCTAGTATTGGATAATTTGAACAACCACTAAAATTAAAGTATGTAAGCACTTCAGAGGCAAAAGCTTAACATCTGAAATGACTAAATAGCTTTTTGTACGACTTCAGAAGTCACAAATGTTTAGAAACCACTGGTTTAGTCTTTAAGAATGTGTTGTGGTTTTAAAGCTTGTAGAAAAATTGAAGCCATGAAATAAATTGATCACAAAATGCCATAATTCCCACGGAAATGTGTGAAAGTATGCTTTAGATAAAATAGAAATACTAAAATACGAGTACTTTCATTTTGTGAAATTCAATAATTGAGATTTACAGTATTTGACATTGTGTTGTGGAAACTGTCCAGCGTGCAAAAGTGGAATTATGTGTCTTGGGGTTCACTGCTGAACTAAATGGAGAACAAATAGTCTTGTATGTTTAATGAAAGAGTTGTAGGTCACCTGTGTTTTGGAAGCCTTTACAGCACAGTACACATTCACTGGAGTTTGGGAAATCTGTGTAGACACATTATATAAAAAGTGTATGCAAATGGTCGTTTCTTACAAACTCATGTTTACTGGTTTTTAGTCTCCACAGCTGAGTTGCACTAAGCTTTCTTGCCACTGTTGTGTCTTGGCTCCTTGGTGACCTATCTTCTCTTTACTATGTTGTAGTTTAGGGGAGCAGATGGAACAGGCAGCTGTGGTGTACTTGGACTTGTTGGAGGGGACAGACAAGCCAGTTGCTGGATCCACATGTGAGTATGCTGTACAAGCCTTACTGAGGTGTATGGCTCCCCTTCTGATTAACCTTCAGTATTGAAGCAATTCATGGCTTTATGGTGGTCCCATGCATACAATATGTCTGTATGGTTTTAATAAACAAGCTATGTAGGTACCAATACCTGCCATATACAATAAAATATAAACTTAATTTGTTTTGGTCTTATATACTATTATTAAAGAGAATAAATGCATTTCTCACAATGTTTCTCAAGTGTGCATATTAGATTATTAACGTAAATCTTTATGGATAGATTTCACAGAAACTTCTTTTTAGAAACTGAATTTTGTCCTTCCAGTTAAGCTGTTGAAAGAGGAGCTCACCAGGCTGTTGAATTGCAAATACTTCAATTGTCTTCTACCCAACAAGACTCCTGAGGTTTTCCCGAGCAAAATCAGCCACAGCAGTAAGACCATGCTTACACTAATGGCCAGTGGGTGATAATGGTGCCAGAAATTGGAGTTGGGCATTAAAAACGTTGAAATATTAAGTTTTACTATGGAAATGACTGTATACATTTGTCTAGTCTGAAAATGGTGAATTGCAGATTCAAGTCTCAAGATTCATATTTCTTTCTGCTGTCAGCCATATCGAAGTCAAAAGGAAATGAAACGAAAGTTTGTAATGAGGTAAGACCAATTATCTGTAAGTTTGACAGTTTTGTTTTTTGGATTTCTGTTTGTGTGACTGCAAAGCATACCTCAAAATCCAGACTTTACCTGACTGACATGGAGTCTCTTTCCACTCAGAACTGGAGGGAGGATTTGGAGGCCATACGAAAAAGGGAGCCTCCTGACAACTGGGATATGGAGTGCCCAGTCCACAAACCATGGAAAGGAGCTGCTACTTATATCTACAAAGTCCCCACCAAGAAACAATCTGACTGCAAACAGGTGAGATACCCTTAAGCCTTCCAGGCACTAGGGCTGCACGATATATCGAGAGTTTATCATCATCACGATATTCGTATCGCATAAGACTGCTTGAACTGCGATAAATGGTGTTCCATGTGCCATGCATTCAGGCTCTGCATATCAATATATTTGGCCAATCAGAATGAGCCCTGCTGCCCTAGATAATAAATTACAGACATCCAGATCATTGATGGGTTTTTCCGTTAATTAATCAGTCGACTGAATTCTACTTCTAGAAACCTATAGTAACCACGTTTGTCCCGGATCAAATTCACTGAGCGGTTGATTATATAAAAGAATTGCTTAGCTTATTTATGATAGTCCCAGAACCTGAAGGAAAAGTAACTGCACAATCACACACACGCACTGACTCCCTTTTTACGCCATCATTGTACAACCTGCATAACTTGTATTTGAACATTTTCAGTCTGCCTACATTGCTTCTACTACTTATTCTAAAGCCCCTTTCAGACATGCACCTCTTTACCTAAATGTCCTGTCATTTGACAAGTCTTGACATACAGAAGTATGATGATTAATCATTTTATTTTGATTCTTTACATGGGTTAAAAAGAAAAATAACTAGAAATATATAAAATGCACAATATTAATCACACCAAGTAGTTCTTAAGAGCTCGGTCTTTAGTAATGTTTCAGGGGAGTGTGATTTGTTTTGGAGAGAGTTTCAGATGTGTGAGACAGTTATGGAGAAGGCTCTGTCACCCCAGATTCGATGCTTGGTCCTGAGTAGAAGTGACAAGAGGTTGGCATCAGAGGAGCGGAGGCGATTGGAAAGAGTGTGGTGGTGGGACAAATTAGTGAGATAGGTGGGGCTCTGGTTATTGATGGCTTTGTGAATGAGCGTTCTGGATGAACTGGAGTTTGATGACATTTCCTATTGTACCATAGAGAAGGCTGTTGCAGTAGTTAATTCTGGATGTGTTGAAGGCATGGATTTTTCAGCAACAGAGGAGAGTGATGGGTAAAACTGAGCTTTATATTTGTTATACAAAAAGGCAGCTGTGGTGATTTGGTTGACATAATTATTGAAGGAGAGTTAAAGGCAAAATAAAAATTCACTTTTATCTACTCACCACTATGCCGATCGAGGGGTGGGTGTAAGTGTTTGAGTCCACAAAACACTTTTGGAGCTTCAGGGGTAAACACCGTTGCAGCCAAGTCCAATACAATTGGTGTTACTGGGGACTTCTTCAGATGTAAAAAAACATAACATGCCTCCATACTGCTCGTGTGGTGTCATTCAAGTGTCCGCGAGCCCCGACATTCATATTCGACTCCAAACGTGGTCATTTACACAATGTTTTAAGCCTAAAAGTCCACTACCGGAAGTGGAGATGCTAGCGGACCTAGCCACACGATGGTGTGCCCGAGGGTAGGTGAACGCACCACCGAGGAGGCCATCACAGGACATTTAGGCTTCTGTAAATGACCTTGTTTCGAGTCGAATATGAATGTCTGGGCTTGCGGACACTTGGATGACACCACACGAGCAGTATGGAGGCATGTTATATATTTTTTTTCTCTTTTATGTCTGAAGAAGCGGTGGCAATTTACTAGCACCGCTGTTTACCCCTGAGACTCCAGATGTGTTTTGTGGACTCAAACACTTCACCCAGCCCTCCATCGGCATAGTGGGGAGTGGATGAGTAAATTTTCGTCCCATTAAGGAGACTCACACCTGCCTCTCAGACAATCTGCCTCATGTAAGAACCGTTCATATGAACAGATATGTTATTAAGTTGCGCATATTGAGGAGAGCTTGTTGCACTCACCAATTTTTGCGTATTTTTGAGTTTTCTTACTGGTACGAACGGAATTTACAAGTGATCCAGACCTGTCCTAGAAGTAATTTATAATATAAATCTAAATTTATTAATGTATTAAAATGTTATGTCTGGGGGAGTGCACAACTCCTTTGAGCTGCAAAA
Source organism: Hippoglossus hippoglossus (assembly GCF_009819705.1). Classification (NCBI taxonomy): domain Eukaryota; kingdom Metazoa; phylum Chordata; class Actinopteri; order Pleuronectiformes; family Pleuronectidae; genus Hippoglossus; species Hippoglossus hippoglossus. Next base: position 485,188 of record NC_047173.1, on the reverse strand, counting down.
TATTGAAGTTGGCATGCACACAGAGCTGGCTGGGCTTAATGAAAAGCATCTTCATTATTTTCTACAGGTGATTAATGTAATGTTTAAATTCTCTGCCTCACGACACCTCTAGTCAACCTGCAGACAAGACACGAGCGTCCGTCCTCGTCTCATACAGAGGCATGTTTAAAAAAACAAGTCATCGATCGGCTCAGTGTTTTTTTTTATTTTTATTTTTTTTATTTTTTAGCCGAACAATTTCTTCTTTATTTCAGTGACTGTGCGATTCACAGGTGACTGCTTTAGTCTGTTTCATTTCTACTTCTGCTGCTTAAAAGTCTAGACATCCTTTTCTGCATCTCTGCAAACAGGACTTTCATCTTTTCTTTTTTTAATTTATTTGTATTTTTCATGAATTTCTGACATGTGGCAGGAAGCGTAGCCTTATATGATATTATTGGTGCGTTAATTCTGCACATTTTCTATCCCCGACCCCTGCTCTTCTGTCTCCTTAGCTGTACGCTGCTTACAGACTCTCAAAGTCCAGTCTCTCTTAAAAACTGGCCGAGCTGCTGTGGGCACTTGCATGCTACGTGAACAGTTTGATGTTATGCAGCAGCTCATCAAAACGGGACACAGATGTATGGTGGGCTTTTCCCTTTTTTAACAGCCATACACAGATCAGCTGTTCCTCCAATGTGAGACACTGTCACCAAAGGCAATAGCGGGCTCTGCGTCTAGCCATGTTGGTTTGTGATTTGATGGCAAGCAAGGGTGACTTCTTCATGCTTCTTCACAGAATGTTTTTTGTGTGGACATGTAGGAATACTGCAACGATCGATCCACGTGTTTTGCGTGCCAGTGATGGCATTAAAGAATTAGAGCAGTGGCATTTAAACACACCGGTAGCACTCCACAAGGCAATAACGCCTAAGGCCCTGCACCTCCATAAATGGTAAATGAACCTGCTGATACATTTTTGTGAATCATTGTATCAAGTGACAAACCCAGAAGCAAAACTTTTTTGACTCTGAAATTTAGGTACTTGTGACAGTCAGCAGTGGTATCATCCCTAATAAAAGAATGCATAGTGGTACTGTGTTGCTCCATTATGCACACGTACACCACAGTACTGCTATGTTTATAGCATCTGGATCAGTTACTTAACACCTTGCCAAATTGATCATGACAATTGGTGGTATCCTATCCTCCACCCTAGGATATCATTTGAAATGAAAAGTTTGACAGATGAACAAGTGATTTTGCACAAACCATTTGGAAACTAAAGCCCTACTTGGTGATACAGGCATAGTGTTGTCAAAAACTATTAATCTCCTGGTTTTGAAACTCTCCTATTGTATGTTATCTGAGCGTAATTTGCTCTAAGTTGGCAGATCTTTTGTAATTGAAGGGTACTTATGGAACAGTTTTGCCACACAAATATTATTGTTGGTTGTTTTTAAAATGATAAATTCACCACCTCACATCTGCATCGCTACTCTCCTGTCTCCAAAATGTTTATGCATGGGTCGAGTCTGAGTTTGCATACTATTGTGCACATTCTCCCATCAAGTTTGTTTTTATAGATCCAAACCTTTGCATGAGGGTACACATCTTGCAGACGCCTTTTTGTGCATATGCAATGGTTATAAATGAGGCCCTTGTTCTTTAGCTGTGTAATAGAGCCTGACCAATAAGTCAGTAACAAGACCCTATTCATTTAAGATAATATAGTTTTAGTGTCTATTACTTTGTCCAGTGGAGCACTTTCAAATACATTTTTCCACTGTGAAATGTCCTCCTTAGTTACTCGCCTCATTATCATAATTCTGATACCTGGCTTATTCTAACTACTATATACTAAAATATATGTATTTATGCCAAATGACACACATATCTGATAAGATTTCTAAGCTTTCAAATATTAATAGCTGTGTAAATCAGAAAGGTTTAGGGGGGGGGGTGGGTTATGCCTTTTTTAAACTGATTTAGTGAGCTGGTGTTTGGTATGACCATTTCACAGAATGTTATTGTTCAGCAATGGTGATCATACAACAATTAATAAACATTATCCACAGAAAAAAGAGAGGAAAGCCAAAGGAGAGCAAAATGCCAAGTTGGTGAGTACAAAACTATTGGTTTAAAATGTACAGAAATCTACATCATACAACTTGTAAATTTATACTTGTGATTCTCAACAGGCAGTACACATGGACATGCCCCAGGTAGTTTTTAACTCTCAGTCTACCTTACCCAAAGACCCCATCCTGAGGAAGCAGCACCTGGAGGACTTCATGACAAAGATCCATGGCTCCTTCAGTTTCATGCAGGTGGAATTTGGCTGTTTGCAAGCAAAGAACATTCTATTCAATAACAAACTTTTCTCCTTTAAAACCCAGTACAAGATGAAATTATGGTTTACTTAAGTGTCACGTCTGCTATGCCACTAATGACAGTAACACATTTTTTAAATAAACCTGTCTTCTTTAGGACTCTGTCCTTGATGGTGAGAGCCCCTCGAATAATGGCCACCCTGGACTGAAGAGACAGTCATCTGGATTGCCCTCTCCTCTGGGTAACTTGGAAGTCACCTCTGTAATTTGACAAATTTCCAGCTTAAGGTGGACTAAATATCTTCTTTTTTTTTTTTCCTGTAGCTTTAAAGGTCCAGTGTGTTTTTAAAAAAAAAAAAAAAAAACCCAAAAATTAGGTGAAAGGGATCTATTGGCAGAAATTGAATTTAAAATAATCCTGGTGATGTTTTCACTAGTGTGTGTGATCACCTAAATTGGAGCAATTGTTGTTTTCTTTACTCTAGAATGGGCCCTTTTCATATTTACATCAGGGGGGGTCCTCTCTACGGAGGCTGTCATGTTTATTACAGTTGTCCAAACTAGACAAACTAAACACCTTTTGAGTTTTTCTGCCAACTGAAGGTTCCCAAAGGTTCTCTTTCATGTTTGAAAGGGGAGGGTGAGGAGAGGGGTATTCAGCTGCAACATGCATCTACACCACTAGATCTCACTAAATCCTACACACTGAACCTTTAATGAAGACCTATTAACATTTTTCATTTTTAGTGCTTTGAAACATGTATTTTGTGCAAAATTATGTAAAGTTGGTAGTTTATTGAATTTTTTGCCCCCCCTTTCAGAAAAATGTGACATTTGTTGAAGCACGCAAAATGCTCTTTTGGCTGCATAGAGGAACATGCATCTACGTGTTTTCTCTAGCTCCCTCCCAGGCAATATATAGCTGAGTCGTCTTATTGCAGCACCAGCTTGTCATGCCCTTACGGCCGTCGCCTAGGAACAGAGCTATGGACGAAAAAGTTATTATTTTGTACCGTTAGGTTGAGTACTTGCATTTAAAGAAATTATTCTGATGTTACCTTGCTTGCTGCCGCCATTACCTCTTAGAAAAATAGTTTGTCACAGAAGTGCAATGACTCTTTTGTAGGCCACATTTGAAGGGGCCTCCAAATGTTGGCGTTCTAGTCACGTCGCTGTGACGCAGCCAGTCCTCAAATGCAGCTTCTGAAAAGGATGCGGCCCCTGAATTAAGACACAGCATATGTATTTATTTTTTTACTTCGGCTGGCAGGATTTGGCATAAACCTATATTAATGCAACAAGCATACAGCGGACAAACCTCATTATAACACCCTTACCTGATTTAAGATCATCTGTCATTCCCCCTGTGTTTGACTTATTTTGTACATGAACAGACAGGAGTGAAAACGATACCCTGCTTCTGGCTAGGCTGTTGCACATATACCACAAATGACCCCATTTTCCTCTCAGGACAAGAGGGAGGGGGCAGTTTAAAGAAAAACAGCCATTCTGAAAAGGGCTCTTCACACAGGGTTGAGAATGGGTTTTTGGTACTATTATCACAAATGTTTTAACCTTAAACTGTCCAATCATGGAAAAGGGGTATTATATTTCTACTTAGATTTGTATCACATAATCAGTGCATGTTGTTTGCTGTTGGGATTGTTTCAGAAAACTTCTTTTAAGGTCAAACTTTGGCCTCTTAAGCCCAGGCTGTCAATATGCATTACCAAACTATAGAGTAACCAACATCTCTTCACCCTGTTTGGGTTCAGCTGGTTGATTAATGTACATTTGTGAGTTGGTTAGTGCAGATTGAATCTAATAACAGGTTTGGTGGGTGTGGGTATAAAAACACCCTGACCTGTGCATCACTATAGCCAGTTAACCTTTGTGTCCTCATTACAATCAGCAGCTTCAGCTAAATGTTTGGGAAGCGTTGCCTCCCCTTGTCTCTTATTAGTGCTGCGTATGCTGTTGGGGACTGTTGTCTGTGCCTTCATTCTCCCTTGCCTTGATTTCTGGTTTGTCATTAGCTTTGTCGCTCCAAACCATGGCAACTGAAACATTATCTCTCTATCCCCTGACTGAATTACACGATCTGCCTCTGGAGGTCACATGAAGACTTTTAGTTACTTTCAAAGCCATTTGTTCAAATTAACATTTTCACAAAGCTCCCTTTTGGTCTGGCCACCAAATACTATTTTACAATTTTGACTATTTCTTAGTGTTATTATTAGTGTTTGTTTGGAGTCGTGGAATTTAGTTTTCAGGAAGCTACAGCCTTAGATTTTGGAATGTGATTTCCTTTATGTATGATCTTTCCCCCATACTAAGTAGTTCAGACAGACTTGAGAAGCCCAGCGGATTTCCTGCTCAAAGCAATTCATGTAAGCATATCTATATCAGTTGTGACTTAAGTGACAATGATTTGGACTTCACTTGACTTCATCCTCATCCCCCATTTAGTCCACCCCACTGCCTACTAGGCTTACGGAGCACAAAGCCAGTCTGACCAGTGGAGATCAGTGCCTGGAGTCCAGTAACCTGGAGCTTACCGCAAAGGACACACCTCATGTAAGAAGCAACTCATTGGTAAGCGATGCAACATGTGTTTAAATCCCCGCTCCAAGTGGCCGTTAAATGTGTATCTTCTATGCAGGAGCCACTTCAGTTGGCTGATAAAAAGGCATTTCCCTCACCGCCACTGTACCGCAGGGAGTCCATCATTTCTGTGTGCCTGGATGAGAGGAGCCATCCTCATGTAAATGACCATTCTTGACCACGTCAACAGACAAAACATATTTCTGTTAAATGATGTTAATTGACTTTTAAACAATGGCTTTAACCTTTCTCTGTATACCACAGACACCTGTTGCTGAGTTTGAGCTCACCCCATTACATAAGCATTATCCATGCAATGGGGTGGGATCTTGCACCCCTACCACCCCTCAGGGACAGACTTTCTCTACACCCCCCACCAGGAGATCTCTCCCCTCTGCACAATTTCAGGACATCCATTCTGTAAGTCTTACCAAAGTATTATTAGGTCTTGTTTTTCTGCCATAAAAGACCACAGGTTTGACTCCTACCATAGAATTCTGTCACTTTCTAGTTCCGTATTGAAAGATGTGCATCTTTAAAATATGTTATGAAATATAATTCATGAGTCAATATTTACAAGTAGGTGGGGCAGACAGATTTGGAGACTGTCAATAAAAATGGTGCATCTCAGCTCAAGAGATGTTGGGGATACTCTCGGTATTGGCATATGTAAAGCAAGGGTCCATGGACTGATTGTAACCACCAAAGGCAAGCTGAGCTTACATTGTGCGATTGGAGCCTGATTTTGATGCAAATTGAGTTGTGGGACTTGTATTAGAGTCGGGACGATTTTCATCTTTTGCATTGTTTGTCGTACAGCGTACTTTTCACCAAGAAAAGCTTTTGGTGCAGTGTGGGATATTCTATGTGCTGCACACTATGCTTTTGGATTCTTTCTTTTTTTATGGGCGTGTGGCTGTAGGTCAAGGTCACATGATCTTGCGTATCTCACAGTAATCAGGAATACCCAAAGGGAATTTCATTACATGTGGCACAAACATTTGCTTAGACTCTTGGACTAATAATAATAATAATGGCTTGAATTTATATAGTACCTTTCAAGAGACCCAAGGACGCTTTACATGTGTCAGTGGGGCAAAAGAGGAAATGAAAGAAAGTAATTTGCACAAAACAGGACAGAGATAAACGGCACTAATGGAATGGTGGAGTGTTAACTGAGGCCAAAGGCCTTTGTGAACATGTGGTGTTTGCAGAGTTCTAGAGGGTGGGGGCAGCGACACAGAAAGCTCTTTCGCCAAAGGTTTGCAGTTTGGAGATGGAGAGCAAAACCTGTGTTTGAGAACTGCAGCCTTCTGAGCAGAGTGGAGGTCAGTTAGATATGGTGGGGCTAGGGCATGGAGGGATTTATAGGTGAGAAGGAGGAGTTTGGACTTGATGCGGTCTTCATTGGGAGCCAGTGGGGGTGAGTGAGGCTAGGGGTGATGTGCTGCCAGGGCTTAGTGCGGGTGAGAACCCTAGCAGCAGAGTTCTGCACATACTGGAGTCTGTTCAGGACATTGTCTGGTACACTGGACAGGACTCCGTAACAGTAATCCAGGCGGGAGGTGATATAGAATTTGGTGGTCAATGCTAGGTCTGGGCGATAAAACGTTAGCGATAATTATCGCAATATAGCCTTTCCTCGATAGATATTCAAGACATTTCGATATAACAATCGATGGAACTTTCCATCCATGTTTTGACAGACGACATGAACAGCCAATGATAATGAGAATAGCGTCGTGCCGAACCAGTCATTTGGCTGGAATAGAGTTACAGTCAAGTTAGGTTGATACATAATGTATGTTGAGACATAATGTGACGTGCAGAGTAAGGACATCAGGTTCAAAGTGACCGGAACGGAGTCGTGATCCGACATCATCGATTAATAACTGTTTTAGAATACAGGACTACATTGTGAATATCCCATGTGATTATCAGTTTGTGTGTGAAGAGGGACAGAGACGAGCAGACAGAAGAACCTGCAGAAAAAGTTTCTCCCACAGATTATGACGTAACGCAGTGTTTTAACTTCATTGTTGAAGAATAAGCGACGCCCCGTTTATCCAGGGTCATAAATATGAATTCAGCAGGTTTTTTATAAAGATCAGTTCTAAGTGTGAGTGTTAAGAAAACATCAGATGAGCACAGCCACTTGTTGACCTGCGGAGTAATGCGCCTCATTGCAGTGGTGCTCATTTAAGAAAAGATCAAACTTTATTGATCCCCCACACTCCAGGAAAATTCCGTTATTTCAGCAGCAGGCAGGTCAGAATGAGAGACAAGAGAATAAAGAAGTATAAAATGGAATAAAAATAAATGTTCATATTGCGCAGCCCTAGTCAAAGGTCAAGGTCATTGACCTCACAAAGCACCTTTTTTGCCTTGTGAATGCGATGCCTTCCCTTTACAATTCTTTTATATTTGGCTCAAACATTCACTTGCTCTTGGATTTAATTTTGTTTGGCAAAGTATGTTTGATTTTCTTGAACAAATCTTAAGATCAGCTTGATGGTATTCTTCAAATTTGGTGAAAATCTTCACTTGGACTCAAAGATGAACTGATATGATTTTGGTACCTGTAAGTCAAAGGTCACAGTGACCTCATATTCCTGTGAATTGGATATATTAGGACTGTCCGTAGGGAATTTCATAACATCTTCATTTGGACTGGTTTGATTTCGGTGGTCAAGGTCATGGTGGCCTTAAGACATGTTTTTGTGAATCTCAAGACTGCCTTAGGGAAGTTCTTAAACTTTTGCAGTTATCACTTGAACTCAAAGATAAAGTGATTTGCGTTTCAGTTCTCTAAGGTCAGTGACCTTTTATATGAATCTGGAAAAAACATTATTTGTTGGAGCCTGCACTGATTGGCGGAGGTGACTTTACTAGTAAGGTTTCAAAAGTCCTCTCTGGATTGAATCCAGATGTGATTTTAAAAACGCTATCATATTGATTTATACTCTGCCACACTCAAGTCTCTGTTGGCAAGGTGACAAACTGATTGTATCCATCTTAATTTCCCCCACATTCCATGCAAGCTATGATTAACCATGTCCAAAGTGGTGATGCACTGAAACTGTTAATGATAATGGATAAAATTGCCTGAATAATATCAACGTTGGCAAATGCATGGATAAGCCTTGATTGAATTTCAGTCAGTCTCTAACACTATTGACACATGAAGTGTAAATGGGGTAAATGCTTGAACCCCATTTATTGGTGGCCACTAAAACGTTCGGCATATTAGTGTAAAGGTGAATAGCCTCAGTTATCCAAAAATTGCTTTTACAGTTTCAACATGATAGTCCTCCCGAAAAAAAGAGGGTAAAATAAGCATATACATGCATACAAATAAGAAAAACAATTACACATGGGCTAGTCTAAACAAATGAGTCTTAAGCTGCTTTTTGAAGGTTTCCACAGTGTCCACAGATCTTAAGACCAAAGGGAGAGAGTTCCGAGGTTTAGGATCCACAACCGCAAAAGCACATTCTCCATTAGTCCTTAGTCTGGATTGGGGAACGACCAGCAAACCCCGATCAGAGGACCTTATAGACCTGCTGGTGACATTGGGCTGCAGCAGATCTCTAATGTAGGCAGGTGCCTGACCATGCAGAGCTCTATAGGTGATCACAAGAACTTTGAATTGGATTCTGAATTGAATGGGTAGCCAGTGAAGAATAATCAGAATCGGTGTCACATGAGACCTTTTGGAAGACCTTGTAATGAGTTTAGCAGCAGCATTTTGGACCACTTGTAAACGATCCAAGAAAGTTTTGCTAAGGCAGGTGAAAAGTGAGTTACAATAATCAAGATGGGACGATGTAAAAGCATGAATGAGAATTTCCATCTTTGCTTGAGACACAATGGGCCTGAGTTTTGCAATGTTTCTGAAAAAAGCAGAGCGAATCAGACATTTGACATGTTGGTCCAGAGTCAGGGCCTGGTCCATAGTGAAACCTAGATTTCTTATAAAGACCATCCCTTATCTTCGGGACAAGACTAGGAGGGGCAGAAATGAGGACTTCTGTTTTATCTGCATTTAACTGCAAGAAATGATCTGTCATCCAGTTCTTTATAGCATTCAGGAAGTTATTTAAAACTCAGTTTAGCGATGTACAACCGGAACCTTGAAATCTAGTTCTGAATGGGACCGTGCAGTTTCTTAACTACTATGATATCCATGTTCTTCTCTCTGTAGGTCTTCAAGGTGAATACATCCTCTCCCCAGAATGGGGAACTGAACTACAAACCAGAATCTGTAGTTTTCTCTGAGTGCAGTTACAGTACTGCCAGTACACAAACCCCACCTGAGTTTGCGCCCTCAGAAGACGAACCACAGCCCAGTATGTTGAACCAATTTTGTGTTTCTAAACTTTCAACCTACTTGTGTTGACTGGTCAGTAGTCACTTGTTTGAAACACATTTTGTGGTCCATCTTCTCTCTAGTGTACCAGTCAGATTATATTGTGGAAAATGATGTGCAGATGTTCCTGTCCCCTGGCCGCTCAGGAGGAAGCATGTGTCGACCTGGTCAGTCATACTACACTAGAGGATCCGTGAGAGGTATGGCAGCAAGGGACTGGCACCAAACTTTTGCTTTTCTAGCTGGCATTGAGGCATCTATTCTCAGCTTTCCTATTTCTTATTGGATTTTCACCACTTTCCCTTCTTTTTCGAGACAGCTGTTCAGAGTTTGTTGTTGTGTGTCACATCCTGGCTGATGTCTAAAGTAGCACCTTGGGCTGAAATCAATCTTACTGAGGTAGTCCTGAGGCTTATCACTGATTTGTGTTCCACGGCAGGAGGATCCTACATTCCCCAGGCTCATCTCAGGGATTCTGGTCCTGTCCGCTATGCTGTAAGGGTAAGTAAATCTGTATTTGTCTATGAAGTGTCCTTATTGGCTCTGGGACTTAGAAAGTATTGTAACTAGTTTATGAACTTTAATTTCTTAACTGGGTTTGGGTTATAGACCAAGCGGCCCAAACTGTAATAGTCATTCCCATTAAACATGTATTTTCAGTAAAGTAATGGACCAGGACAAGTTATTCCCTGATTGGATGCCAAAAAAGTTAAAGGGATAGTTCACCCTCAAAAGAGAATTCACTCATTATCTACTCAACACTATGCCGATTGAGGGGTGGGTGAAGTGTTTGAGTCCACAAAACACTTGAGGGAGTCTCAGGGGTAAACGGTGTTTGAGCAGAATCCAATACAATTGCAGTAACTGGTGACCAAAGCTTCAGATGTAATAAAACAACAGAAAAAACATGACATGCCTCCGTGCTGCTAGTGTGGTCATCCAAGTGTCCGCAAGCCCCGACATTCAAATTCGACTCCAAACGAGGTCATTTACACTGTTTTAAGCCTAAAGAGAGATTAAGTTAAATGCCCTATCCCGCAATGTTAGAGAATTTCTTTTTCCTGGATCCGGCCCCTGATCCTGATCAGCAACAAAATTGAATGGGTTCTTTCCTCACTCATGCTGCACCCTTATAAGTTTTGTGGTAATCTGTCCAGTAGTTTTTGCATAATCTTGCTAACTAATAGACAACAAATGCAGATGAAAACCTAACCTCCTTGTGGACCAAGCTAGCTAAAAACTCCCCAGAGGAGAAGAAGCCATGATACTCAAATTATCATCATAATGGTGTATTATGTAACTGAGCATGCTTGTGCTCATGCAGCGAAGAAGCACATACTTGGACTCTGCCCTGAGGTAAAGTCACTAATTTGTCTGCTTTGACTGTGTATAATGTATATGACAATTCCTCTACGGTATTTTCTCAGGACCCTGGATACCAACACAAAAATGAAGGAGGGAGGCATAACTCCAGTGGTGAGAACCAAAGTTCTAACTTATCAGCACTGCTTTCTTGTAGTTTGAAACTGCTCATGGGTTCTTATGGGGGGGCTTATGAATAAATGTTTCTGCACTTGGTAGCAACAGAATTTATCGGTCTGAATACACATCCCTGGTATCTGGGAGAAACATATCTTGTTTCTGATGAACAGAGTTGCATAAATCATTTGAAATATTTTCATGGGCATGAAGGTCCGGGGGAAAAAGAAGCAACTTTATTTGGGGTGATGAAAATCTGGTTTGTAGGGATGAAGTCAAAGGGGTCTCTTCATAACAGCTTGCTGTACTGACTTTTATCATAAAGTGTGCCCAATTGTTGGGGTGATGTTGTTGGATAAATTTGTGAATTTTATTTAATTATGGATGGGATCAAACTTGTGTTCAGGGGCTTTTTCAAACCTATAATTAGCTCTTCTTCAAAACGATGGATGAGTTCGATTAACATTTTTTCTCATTACCACTTAGTTCAGTTTGTTTTCACACCCAAAAAAGTAAACAAATGCATTGCCTAATAACCAGGTTCTTTCACTCTGATCATTGGTTCGATGGGTCTGGGTTGGGAGTGAGAAACTAAACACAGGATGATGATCCTGAAAAGCCCCTTGTCTACCCAAAGAAGACACTGCTCTTGGTTGCTTGTCTATGGAGGGTTTTCTGGGCCAAAACTATATATAGTTGCATACTTGTCAAAGTCTTCATTTTGTTTTAAGCCACCTGTAGTGCATGGTAGCCATAATTGCACCCTTCACCCTGCTTCTTTTTTTTTTGTTACAGCAGCATGGAGTGATTGTTCCCAGTTGAGTAGCCCAGACCGGGAGGGATCCTTCACCATTGTTGACTCTGGGCTAGGTGACTCACTGTCAGTCTCCACTGTGGAGGTCTCACTTACTCCCCACAGCCAACACCACCCTGCAATGTTACCAATGCAACTCTACCCACTCTCCCAGCCTCTGCAAGTGGCCTTCACTGCCTCTCGCACTGCCAACTTTGCCCCGTGTAATCTGGACCAACCTATTGTGTTTGACCAGCTACACAGCAATCTGGGGGAGATGTACGACACCCGTATCGGCCGCTTCACCTGCCCTGTCAACGGAACGTATGTCTTCATCTTCCACATTCTGAAGCTCGCCATCACCGTGCCGCTCTATATCAACCTCATGCGCAACGAGGATGTGATGGTGTCCGCTTATGCCAATGATGGAGCCCCAGATCATGAGACAGCCAGCAACCACGCCATCCTGCCTCTCTTCCAAGGGGACCAAGTTTGGCTTCGTTTGCATCGTGGTGCTATCTATGGCAGCACCTGGAAGTACAGCACCTTCTCTGGCTTCCTATTGTACCAAGAATGAACTGCTGTCAGCTGAACAGTCCTCCCAGTGTGTGGGGTGGTTGCTTTGCACTGAATGGCGATTAAACTGACATTTTAGTGTTGTGGTCAGGCTACATACAAGTGTGCTTTTTTTTTTCTTTCTACAATAAAGACCATTCATGACAAAGTGTCAGTGGCCAAATTATATGATCCGTATTCCAGTTAACAACTCCATTTGAAATGGGGATTATATTTATCAAAGTTACCTGTTTGTCCACGAATGTGTACTTCAGGATGGTTGTGCTCAATTTGAGTGCGATACTAGTACAACTGGGCCTTGACCACATCATCTTGCTGTTGCACTTAAGTTGTTCAGTCATTTGCTCACTGGTTTCAGTGAAAACTCTAATGTAATTTTGTGCCTTTTGTAATCTGAATGGCTTTTGACTAACAAAATGTGGAACATCAAATTAACTGAATGTATGGCTGAATTGTAACTATCAGAACTCCACTTGAAGCTGAATTCGTGCATTCAGTCTATCATTGCTGTGTGTGAATCTGAAAGACAGATTGTGTTCTGATTGGGTGGTGGGTGTAGTGTCAAACACTAAGCCATATTGTTGTCCAGAAAGATAACTGTAAAAACATCGACATGGTCCCTTCATTTTCCAAATGTTAAATAAAATATGAGCAGTAGTGTTTGGTTTGTCGTGTTTTTACTATTACAAATATATGTTAAGTATGGACATTTATTGAGATGTGCAGATATTCAGAGATGTGCATAAATATCTAAAACCTTCAAGGTTCTTAATCGTAGGCTTTTCAATGTGCTCATCCTTAATGACTTTGCTGTCAAACTATCTAGAATTGTGACTCCAATTTCCACATATGATAATGACGACAGTGCAACATGATTATCTTGTGGTTTAGCGTGTGTTTTTGGCCCCCAACCGAAATTAATTGCAAAAATGGATACTAATAATGGTCAGAGGTTTCACAGGCACTGTTATCGCACTGCGGTTGTATGCCTCTGCCAGCCCGTGCAGTTTGTGTACATGTATATATTTTTTTCTGACCAGATTCATAAACGGTCACTGTGACCTTTAACCACTGAAACCTAATCGTTGAGGGTATTTCTTAATGTTACAACCTCAGTTTAAGAATTAACTGATTGTGGTGAAAAGTTTCTTACGAAGCACATTTTTTCCCTTGTGAATGCGATATCTCCGGAACGCCTTAAGGGAACCCTTTCACAGTTGGCACAAACATTCACTTGGATTCAAGAATTATCTGATTTGATTTCTAAGATCATGGTGATCTCACGTTCCTTTGAATGTCAGGACTGCCCATAGGGAATTTTATTACATCTGGCACGATTCACTTTAGCACACCTGATTATAGGTTGGAGGTCAAGGTTACTGTGACCTCTAAAACCATGTCTTGCCTTTTGAATGGGATATTTGAAAGGAATTCTTTCAAAATTAGCAGACCTGTTCACTTGGACTCATGGATTAACAGTTTAGAATTGGGTGGTCCATAGTCAAGGTCAGAGTGGCCGCACAAAACATTTTTTGTCCTCTTGAATGTGATATCTCAAGACTGCTGTAGTGGCCGTTTTACTTCGATCCACATAGGCCACTTATATTAAGCCTGCAGAGTGTTTAAGTCTGACTCGTGTCCAACATATATACTTTGCCTTGTTGTGAAAACCCAATGTCGACACGCTTCCAGGAGGCAGGTAAATCTTGAAAGGGTTTATTTTCCAGTTACAGCACAATTTACAGACACCTTATATTGGCCCTCAGCGATGCTGTCTTTTCACGATGTCTTTTCACGGTCAAAAACTTATTGTGATCCACTGCTCAGACTTCACACTCAGGACGATTTTCATGCGGTCATTATCAACAACATGCATGTGCACTGAACTGCATTACGGCTTCCTCAACTGTCGCAAACAAGCCGCAAACAGCACCCAAAACAGAATATAATTAAATACAGACACACTAAACAAAATATATTTTAACTGTATAAAAATATAACTACAAACCTGGATAATTTAAGAACATATCAAACCAACATTAATATTTATTTACACAAACGCAGGCTGCATGGTGGTTCTTACAACCGCTTTGAGGGGATTTCTTCAACTTTGATCAGTTGTCACTTGGACACAGAGATGAACTGATTCGATTTCAGTAGTCAAAGGTAAAGGTCGCAGTGACCTTAAACGAATGTGGGAAATAAAATGTATGTAGACGGAAACACTGGTTAGCTGAGGTATACAGCCGCAGTGCAGTTTTTCTAGTCTGAATTGTATTAATGCTCGAAACACCTGACACGGAAGTAGAAGTGTGTATATATAAGAGCCAAGCAAATTGAACAGTAAGGTTACATAGATAAATAAGTACCCAAATTAAGAAATGTGTGAATAAATGGCTTGTATGTTTTAATATAGACATGAAATACCTGGCGCAACACATTAGTTATTGAAAAAGCCTGTGTCCTCCTTCCCAAATACTAATGTTTGAAAGTGACCAGCATAGGTCCCCCTTCTTATTGAATTCCTCATTTTCTACCAACAAAAAACAGCTAATTATAACTTTCAATGGCCATTTTCTGACATAGAAAGCTTTGAGATTAGGCCTACATAGTGGACATAGCCATAGCAATATTAATTCATATACTGTATGCAATGGGATTTTTAGGCTTTTTATTTAATCTTTTTTAGGCTTTTTATTTAATCATTAACACAAAAATTATCAGAACGTATTATTAGCCTTCAGGTTACAAACTATGTACAAACTGGTTTTTATTGGTTCCTAATATTCCTAATCTGTTTATTTGTATTACTTTGGTGACAGAATGCAAAAAAACAATGTAACAATATTAGGAAACAGAAGGTAAGAAACATTCTCATTCTATAGTACAGTTTAATGCCATTCACCCATTCACACACACATTCATACAAGAATGCAGATGGGGATTACTAGGAACAAACTGCCGACCTTTTGGTGAGAGGACGACTGCCTCCCCAATCATTTTATGATCACTGTCATCCAAAGCTGTTTTAGTAAATGAATTAATCTCAGATTACAATATTGATTTTAAAAATTGAACATCTAATAGTACCTCCACAAAATCCTATTCTATCAGACCATAATTTAAATTGAGGTAAATGGTGACTAATTCAACCTAATGCTACTCAAGATGGCGTAATTTACACCATGCTTTTAGCCGAAATGTGGAATGACTTGATTTGGTTTGGCATGAACAACATAACTTTACTATGTCAGACTTAGGCCAGGTCAGAAAAAATAGAGCAGGACTATGTTTTTCTGATTCCTAAATGACCGGACATGCTATAGTCATAGGCTAAACTTAGGCCATGGGAACAAAATGGCTGTGGAACTACGATTTGGTGCACAGAATCATGCGTAAAACCAGAGCTTGGGGACAAGCGGCGCATCAGAACACCATCATCAACAAGTTAGTCTGTAAGTCAATTGTCTGATCCACACTCCAGTGGAGTAGGTGGTGGTAATGCCAACTGCTATTGAACAAGAAGAAGAAGAAGAAAAAGAAGAAAGTATTTGTTGGAAAATGCCTCTCTGCAAGAGAGCATTGTAAGCCCAGTGTTGTTTTCAGTTACTGTACTGTAATGTGCTTTGATTGGTCATCAAGACTAGAAAAGCACTATATAAATACAGACCATTCACCATTCAGTCCTTATAAATTACATTTTTAGTATTATAGACAGATCAATTGGTATGGCATTATTTGAAGATGATATGATAGTTGAGAAAAGAGGAAGAAATACTATATAATTACAGTAAAAAAAAAAAACACAAGAAGCATATGCAAAGTAGAAACATGGGCAATGGAGTGGGGATTTACATTATTTTTAAGACACCTTGTTTTACAAGTAGGATAATTAAAGAGCAGAATACATTAAACTTTATGGACAAAGCTTAGAAATGGTGCAATGTTTCAAATATTTAGGTATATGGTTTGAATAGAATCTTACTTGGTCAACACACATTGAAAAAGTGATTGAAAAGTGTAAAGAAGTGTTACATATTGTATGATGTTTGAGAGGTAGTGAGTAGGGTGCAGTATTAAAAACTACTGGCAGGGCAATTCTAGACTATAAAATTGATCTCGGCACCCCTAAAAATGTAATAATGTTGCCAGATATTTAATAATATATGTATGTGTATTTTGGCCTGCATTTCAGACGTTTGGGGTTCACGTCAGTCCATCTTTGGGTTTTAAATGTATTGAATTAATAAATTGCTCTTGTTGGGATGCTTTCATTTCAAGTAACGAGTTGACATCGTCATCTACCCTTAACCTGTCTCTCCACTGCTTCTGCTGTGTGTGTGTGTGTGTGTGTGTGTGTGTGAGTGTGAGTGTGTGTGAGTGTGTGAGAGTGTGAGTGTGAGTGTGTGTGAGTGTGAGTGTGTGTGAGTGTGTGTGAGTGAGTGAGAACCCTGCCGAGAGAGAGGCTAACAGGATCTAAATGACACCGGGGAATGGAACGAGTGCACGTACAATTAGATGGTAGGGGAAAGTTAGAAAAAAGACTGGTTATGGTTGCTTGGTGTGAATCTACATTTATAAATCTGTTAATCGTGTAAAAAAACATTAGTTGACGTTGAGATTAGTGTTAGTGGCTAATGTTAGCCACTAACAGTGTTGGTCAGTCTGCATTTAACAATGGACAGCTAACAACTTAAGTGACGTACCTAATTATTTTATTTTAAAGGTTCAGTGTGTAAGATTTAGGTGAAAGGGATCTATTGACAGAAATTGAATATAAAAAAATCCTAGTGATGTTTTCACAAGTGTGTTACATCTAAATTGTACAAATTTGTGTTTTCTTTACCTGAGAATGGGCTCTTTATATTTAAATACTTTATATTTACATTGGGTAGGGTCTTCTCTACGGAGGCCCCCATGTTTTTTACAGTAGCCCACACTGGAGAAACTAAACAGCTTTTGAGGTTTTATGAAAACTGAAGGTTACCCCAGGTTCTCTTTCTTGTTTGGAAGGGGAGGGTGAGGTGAGGGGTATTCGGCTGTGACATGCGCCTTCACCACTAGATGTCACACATTCTACACACTGGACCTTTAAGTAGTCGGACATCATTTCTATGAATAAAATTGAATAAAAATAAACACCAGTAATGGTGACAGTCTGCCAGCCTAGTGACATGGTTAATGCATCAATCACTCTAATTTCACCATATCTGAGAGGAGTTGTGCAGTCGTATGGCCTGGGGGATGAAAGACCTCCACAGTCTGTCTGTTGAGCAGGACTGAGACCACAGTCTGCAACTGAATGTAGTTATCTACTTCTGCATGTGACATGACTCAGAGTGGTGTTTGAACTCAGAGGTGTAGAGGGTAAACACGACAGGAGAGAGCACAGTGCCCTGCGGTGCACCAGTGCTACTAACCACAGTCTCAGAGATGCAGTCCCTCAGCTTGACATACTGTGGTCTCCCTGTGAGGTAGACAGTAATCCAGGTTACCAGGTGTGAGTCCACCCTCATCTCTGTTAGCTTGTCTGTCAGTATGAGGGACTGCATGGTACTGAAGACACTGGAAAAATCCCAAAACATAATCCTCCCTTTGTCAAGGTG
The DNA here is from genome assembly GCF_009819705.1 of Hippoglossus hippoglossus. Lineage (NCBI taxonomy): Eukaryota > Metazoa > Chordata > Actinopteri > Pleuronectiformes > Pleuronectidae > Hippoglossus > Hippoglossus hippoglossus. The sequence goes on along the minus strand of NC_047173.1, from coordinate 467,449 downwards.
AGAGTATGCCCTCTGTAGCAGGAAGAGGGTGGAGTCTTCCACACACACTTTCTCCTGGTAGGCAAACTGCAGTGGGTCGAGTGTGTGGGACCTGGGGTCGAAGAAGATGGAGCAAAAGCCACTCCAACAACTAGTCTGAAGTCATTCAGATCACTTGGTTGCGTCTTTTATGGGAGTGGGATGATGCAAAATCTCTTCCATTATTCTGGGACCCTCCCCAGTCGCAGGCTCAGGTTGAAAACATGATAAAGGGGCTCCCCCAGTTCAGCAGCACAGGCCTTGAGCATTCTTGGACAGGACAGGTAGTGGCAGGAGGAGCAGCAGGGCTATCAAACCTGTTGAAGTGTTTGAATTGGTTTGCTCTCATCACATCTCCATCTACTGTGCTGCTGTTCTTCTTTTTGCATCCCGTGATGGTTTCCATACCCTCCAAGACCTCCTTCATGTTGTTGTCTTGAAGTTTCTTTTCCACTCCTGTAAGACTCCTTTAACTCCCTCAGCTGGACCTTGAGTTCTCCCTGAACACACTTCAGCTCTGCCCTGTATCCATCTATAAACGCCATATTTTCTTGTTAAGAGGGTCTTAGACGTTACAGGTAACCCAGGGCTTGTTGTCGGGAAGCAACGTATAGTTTTGGTGGGAACAACAACTTTCGTGCAGAAGTTCAGGTAGTCACTGTTGGAAGAATAGGATTATTCATTCGCAATCAACTTCTTATATTAAGCTTTTTTATATCATTATCATTATATAAGTAACCAAATGTGATTAAGACTGAAAGTGTGTTTTCTTCATAACAAGTATGTGTTGTGATGACAGAGAAAGAATGTCACAATAGAAGGATATGTTTATTGCTTATCTAGAAGTATTAGCTCATTTATTAATCAATCATTGAATCATTTTTTTTAATCTATTTTTATAACATTTAATCACTTAATCATTTGTGTTTTATATGTTTTACAATCTCATTTATCATTTTATCATAATCGTTTTACTGTCATTTATTCATTTTTATTGTTGTATTGCTCATTTGTATTATTATTTACTCGTTTTAATGTTGTAAGAAGGGTGTCAAAGAGTCTTTACTGGCATAGTCCCTCACAGTTGTACTTAAGGCCCATAAAAAAACTGTTACCTCTCAGCTTCAGCAGCATGAGGCATAGTATCAGGTAAAACCTGTGATGAATGACACCCTTTGACTTTTGATGTAAACCGTTTTTTTTCCCCGTGTTCGGTCGTTGTTATTTTATTTTTCGCGTACTGTGTTTTTATTTTATTTTCGAAAACCCCTGTAAACCATTATAATAAGTTGCCATTGATAAAAAGCGTCGTTTGATAGCATCATCTGTTGTTGAGTTTTCTGTGGCAACGCACCAAGCACCAGCACATAGTTTTCTTCACGAAGAGGACACCGCTACGCCCCCGAAGGTAAGTTATGTATAAGCCTTTTTATAGCTGTTAAAAGGGTTTTTAGGCAAGGGTTTTTTATACAGTGTTCTTCTAATCGGAGATTACCTAGGACAGGCTGTGAGTCATTCGGACGCCCGCACCGGAGACAGACCTGTGAAGCGATGTCACAGGGGGCCTCCTTAGGGGGTCTGAGTCAACTCACAGAGGCCAGTGGAGAGTATCACATAAGAGGGCTATCTCCGCCCCTCTCCCCTTCCTGCGTCCGGTGCTCATACATCGCCTCAGGTCGAGGATGAGGCCAGTGAGCGGGGACGGGCGCACAGGGGTCCATGGTAGCAACTGGACAGGACAGAGAAAATTAGCCAACCGAGAGGTAGATTCTCTCCTCTCCTCCTCGAGGGCTACGGGCCCGCTAACATAGTCCAAGAGGTCCGTGAGTGCCACGTGCCATTGCCGGTCTCAGCTCTGACGGCAGCCCGTCTTGTTAAATCCCTGAAAGCGACACAACTTGCGACATCACTTATGCAATGTGCGACCCCGAAATGTCCATGTGGTTCCTGCAGCACATTTCACTCAGTAGACATAAGGCAGTCCCTCAGAGCCTCCTCTGAGTATGGAGACCAATTTCTGAGTGGGTTGCCTTTGTACCTGTGGCTTGTACTCAGGTTTTAGATTAAGATCTGATTTCCCCAGTAGGGGCAGGGGGGGTGGAACTGTATGCATCCCTACATTAGCATACAGGAGGTCTATTGTCTTATTGTTTCTGGTGGGGCAGCTGACAAAATGATAAAAGTCAGAGAGTGTAGAGTCCAGTGTAGCATGATTAAAGTCTTAAGAAATCGCAATAATGGATGTTGTGTTTGTTGCTTAGCAATAGTGGAGTGGATGATGTCATACACCATCTCAGCATTTGCATGTGTAGGGATGTACACTCATACAACAATGGCGTGCGTGAACTCTCTCGGCATGTAATATGGTCGGAGTCTTACCACAAGCAACTAAGTGTCCTGACGTCTCTTTCACGTTACATGTCCAGGGTTGCACCACTTAATGTTGATAAAGAGTGCGAGTCCCCCTCCTTTGTGCTTGTCGCTCGACTTCGTGTCCACTCTCACAGTGGTGAATCCCGGTAAATCCACATTAGCTTCAAGAGTGTTGCCGGGGAGCCACGTCTCAGTGAAGCACAGTAAACTACACTCCCTGTAGATCTTGTTGTTTCTCACCAGCACAGCCAGCTTATCTGTCTTGTTGGCCAGAGTTTACATTGCCCATCACCACAGATGGAATAGAGGGCTCATAGTCCCACTGCTTTGCTCTTAGGTTAGCCTTGAGTTTAGACACCGGTACCTGCGCCTCAGTTCCTAAAGAGTGGACTTATCCGGTGTTCGCCTTTGTTAAAAGTGAGATATGTTGTTCCCTTGAATCCCTTACCGTCTTGCAAAGATAAAAAGCCATATCCATAGGATATAATGTAATCTGCGCAATGCTTGCAGTAAAAAATGTTTGAAACTAAGTATGAAAACAACAAATCAACACACTACACAGACAGAGCTACTGGCGAGGCTCACATTGGCGCCATCTTAAATGCAACATGAACTTGCAGTACTAAAAATGTTAGTGTTGGTAAAAAGGCTTAAAAATGGATGGAAAATCTCCATATTTTTTCAAGAAAACAGCCAGGTTCAGGTGAGATAGTGAGGTCAACATGATTTTACCTGACTGCATTGAGCATAGCAACACAATATTTAACTAAGACGTAGAAGATTTATCATATTAATAATAATTTGGTTATTATGTTTGCCATGTCATTGTCAGCATGAAGAGGGTGAGAGGATTATAGAGACAGAGAAGGAGAAAGAGTAGGATGGACAGAGAGAGAGAGCAAAACCAGATAAGAAAGTGGAAAGGTATGGCTTTATAAATGGTAGTATTATATGGCCATAAAGCTATACAATACTATAGTATTACAATACTATGTTAAGCAGTGTAATGATATACTCTCAGCAAATATGGATTCTCCCTAACCACTTCTTACATATATTAACATATGCTCTGTTTGTTTGCTTAATTTATTATCACATTATGTGTTGGTTTGTAGCTCTGTAAATTATATTTATGTGTTATTGTCAGTGCAAAGAGTGCAACAGGAGGATGGAGCTGGAGAGGAGAAATTGAGTGAGCAGGAAGAACTAGGTGAGAAAGTGGACAGATAGTGAAGTCAGAACATTTATTATGTCATTGGACTTCATTCTAAACATCACATCTTCATTAAAACACTTTCCTAGTTAACAACATATGCTACTTGTTTATTTTCAAGGAGTAAAAGAAAATATGTGAAATGCAATGCCACTGTAAGTTAGAAGAGAGCAGTTGTCACTAACATACTGGGCAAACATAAAAGGCCATAATGGGAATCATCCAACTCGGAGGGTTTTTAAAAATTGTCAAGAGAGAGAAAAAACAGATCAAGAGTTTTGGTTGGACAATAGAAAACGCAGTTAAGGAGATAAAGATAGGGGATATAATGCTACGCCCCACTGTGCCGTTCTCTATAATGCCACCATGATTATTTGAAGTCAGGGGTTGATATGGGAAAATAGGAAATATAGATACAAGACAAGTCAATACACATATAGATCAAATGCATCCAACAATATAGAGAAGGAGTCGCTTTAATCATCCCAGAGTTCAATGTCATGTCAAACAAAAGAGTTAACAATCACTTATCAGTTTTTACAGGGGAATATTCTTTTTGCACTCAGGTGGGTAGAAGAAGTCAAGCCAAGCAAAGTTTTTAATAGGCTCAGATTCAAGTAGTGCTATATTAAGTGTCAAGACTTTTCAGTCAGACACAAGACAGCACATTATGATAGAAATAGCTTAAACTATCTTCAGAATAAAAAACACAAACAACCGTGAGAATCATATCGCCGTGGCAGATAGAGCCTGCCTGAGCTCTCCGCCCTAAGCACACTCACCTGCCGCTTGTCATCTGCTGATGGTCTGTGTATTTAAACCATGTGTGTCTTCCCTCAGTTGCCAGTTCGTTGTGTTCCTTGTGTCACCTCATTCCAGCGCCTTTCTCTCCGTGAGTTTTTTCAGTGTATGACGATCTCCTGTTTGCCTACCGGTACTCTTTTTGCCTGCTCCTTTGGATACTTTTGCTTTGTGTTTTTGATTACCCTGTACCGACCTGGACTGAAATAAAACCCTTATTTGCTAATCTGTTTCGTGGCCGTGCATTCTTGGGTCCTCCATCTCCCGGTTCTGATACATATGGGTTCCAGCACATGTAGGGGTGGAGGGGAATAATTGGCAGATGAATATGCAAAGGATGCAACTAAGAAATCAGAAGTAAACATGACAGTAACTTACAATAAGGCTGAAGCTAAAAGCATAATTAAATCATAAATGATTAAGAAATGGCATGAGGAGCGGAACAGAGAAACTAAAGGTAGACAGTATTGTACTGAGTGACATTGTGTGCCAGGGAGGGATGGAGAAAGTCATTACACCTGTGAGGGGGGTTTAGAGGGGGCAGTTTGAGCGGCCGCGTGTGTCTCTGAGGATTGGAGCTTGGTGAGCGTTACAGGGCAGTAGAAGTTTGCATGCCGTTTAGGTTCCTGCTTTAGGCAGGTGAGGTAGTGACAGTGGGGACTTAGGAGTGCTATTGCCTGCTCCTCGGTGTCCTGACGAGGCTCCCCTGCAGCTGGAGGAGACGCCTCACTGCGCTGGACTGGCAATTGCCCCCAAACACACTTTCAGTTAAGCCGGACCAACGCTAAAGTCACACCCTGGGGGAGGGTCTTGAACCCTGCAAGAGTTAAGTGGTGTTTAAACAGATTTATGCATTTGCAATTATTTGTACTTGTTAATGTCCATGTGTTTAATGTGAATTGTGACAGATTTTAAAGTAGCAGCTTATAGTTACTGGACTGGGGGGGTACACAGCTGAGGGAGCTCATGAAAGCTCTAGTATCACTGCATGTGTGCTTTAGAATAGCACGGTGTGTTTTTGTGGTGGAGAAATTTTACTTGGTGTGTAATACTGTGTGTCGTGCCATGAAGAGATGCTCTGTTGTTGTTCGATTGCAGTGCCCTTAAAGATGCAGGGGGTCGGGGTGGGGGTTCTGGATTGGGAAATGCCCATTCACCTGTTTCCGCACTTATGAGTGACACTGAGGGAAGGCTTAGAGCCCAGGCTATCCTTACCTCTGTGCCAGGCTGTGTGCTGTAACATTGAAATTGTATCAATAAAGGTTATTTTGTTGTAGCCCTCTGCATCCCCTCCTCTTTAGTGTACACAGTAGAAATAGTCTGTGTGAGGGCAAAGGTCTCTCTCATTAAGCAAAGGTTTATTACAATTCAATTTTATTTTTTATAGCCCCAAATCATAATATACATTATCTAAAGGCACTTTACATTGGAGGTACAGACCTTACATTTTTTTATAGAGAAACCCAACAGTTCCTACAATGAGCAAGCACTTTGGTGACTTTGGAGAGGAAAAACTCCCTCATTGACTAGAAGAACCAGACTCAATTAGGCCATCTGCCTCGACCGGTTGGGTTGAGCAGGGATAATGGGGAGGAGAGGAGAGATGGGTGGAAAAGAGGGGAGAGAAGAGAGAGAGAGATAGGGAGGAGAGGGGGAGAAGGAGACCAGGAACACTTGTGCAGTGACTAGTTATAATGAAAACAATAACAGTATAAAGATGTTATTGATTATTAATGATAGCACCAACATTTCATATAGTAATTTAGTAATAAAAGGTATTATTGTTAATACCTATCGATGTTTACAACATCCCTTTTTAGGGAAAGGAACAAAATGATTTCTCGGTTTATATGGCAAGGAAAGAAACCTAGGATCCGATTAGGTGTCTTACAATTAGGGAAAGGAAAAGGGGGTATGGTGCTTCCTTGTCGAAGAAATTATTTTTATGCTTCACAGCTACTTCCTCTGCTATATTGGTGCAACTAGGAGTATAAAGCCAGATGGAAGGAATTGGAATTTGGAATGTCTAATAATTTCCCCCTACAGGCCACAATTGCTGATAGAGGACTTGGAGCTCAGCTGGAAGAGATAAAAAAATCCCTGGATAAATCTCACGTTAAAATGGCAGAAGGTGGTCAAGTTATGCGGGATTTACGATATGATAAAACCTTTTAAATGGTGTGCTTATGATACAGAAATTTGAAGTTATATTGGTGTGGCATTCACAAAACATTAAGCATGTTATTCAAGACTCAAATACCCCTGAACTTTGAGATCCTTTATTTGGGACACATTTTGTCTTTGTATCAGAGGAGGAACATAAAGCTGCTGCAGGCCCTTTTGGCAGAAAGTGGAGATATTTAAAATGGAAAAACCTACTCTTTCAGGGTCCAAAAACACTAATTTTATTAAAATTTGGGATAAATGGATTGAAATTATAACCCCAATGTGAGCAGACTTTGTATAACTCCACTGTTTTCATTTTCTTTTTCTCTTCCTGAAACGAATAGTAGAAATGTAAGCTCCCTTGGTTTCAATTGTTTATAATTGAGTTTTGAACAATGGGTGTGATGGGCATAAGTAATAGGGTGAAATGTAAAAGCTGTATACTGATTGAAGTAGCGATACATACAAGTAATCAAGATGATACATACGTTTCTATGGGGTGTCATATAGATGGGTGAAAATATCAAACCTATAAGTAACGAATTAACATGTACTCCGTCAAGTGAATATTGAAGAGTGTGGAGTGAAAGAATTTCAAGAGTTATACTTACCTCACGGTGTATATGCTTATATACATGTATGTGAAAAAAAATGCTAAATGGTTATTTTAAAGACATTGAAAAGATTTGTATATAATATGTTAAATTGCCTTTTAAAAATAATTAAAAAAAATAAAAAATGTGGGGGCAGAAAGACAGAGAGAAAGGGGAAAAGTGCTCAGTGCATGATGGGAGTTCCCCCAGCAGTCTAGACCTATAGCAGCATAACTAAGGGATGGTTCATGTCCTGGTCAAACATAACTCCAAGGTTCCTCACAGTGGAGCTAGTGGCCAAACTAACACCATCCAAGGTGACTATCTGGTGAGACAGTGTTTCTCTGAGATGTTTAGGGCCAATTACAATTACCTTTTTGTCTGAATTTAGAAGTAAGAAGTTTTGGGTCATCCAGGCCTTGATGTTCTTGAGACATTCCTGATGTTGGACTAAGTGATTAGATTCATCAGGCTTCATAGATCTTTACAGCTGGGTGTCGTCTGCATAACAATGGTAGTGTATGTGGTTCTTTCTGATGATGTTGCCTAAAGGCACATATATAATGTGAAAGGTATCGGTCCAAGGACAGAACTTTGTGGAACTCCATGACTAACTTGTGTGTGCATGGAGGAGTCATTGTTAACATTAACAAATCTATCTGATAAATATGATTTAAACCAGTCTAATGCCATTCCTTTAATCCCCACATGTTGTTCCAGTCTCTGTAACAGAATCTTATGGTATCAAATGCTGCACTAAGATCCAAAAGGACGAGTAAAGAGACAAGTCCATTATCTGAGGCCATGAAAAGGTCATTAGTAACTTTTAATAGTGCTGTTTCTGTGCTGTGATGGATTGATAAATCAATCATCAATCAATCAAATTTTATTGTATAGCCCATATTCACAAATCACAATTTGTCTCATAGGGCTTTAACAAGGTGTGACATCCTCTGCCCTTAACCCTCAACAAGAGTAAGAAAAAACTACAAAAAAATTACTTTTAACAGGGGAAAAGGAACGTAGAAACCTCAGAGAGAGCCACATGTGAGGGATACTTCTCCCAGGATGGACAGAAGTGCAATAGATGCCACATGTAATGGTGAACATAAGAAAAATAAGAGTATTTACAGGATTGATTAGAAGTAACAGTTTGAAGCATAATGAAAGGTAAATGAATTGATGGATTATTGTCAGTAATGGTTGAGTATCTGAGTAGACATTGTATATCAAGCAGTCTTGTTGTAATCATAGTCCACGATCAGCTGCCTCTACGACCAGGATCCACCATCACAATCAGATGCCACCATAATTCACAATCCATCGTCATGATCCACTGCCGCCATCAGGGTCCATCATCGGCTGCCACCTCGATCATGGTCCACCACTATCCACAATATCTGGATGTTTGGTTACTCTATAAAAATATGAGTTGTGTGTGACCCCTGAAGAGGCAGAGCAACTCTGGCATCCACAAAAGGCTTCAGGGCCACTTGAAGTGCAATGTGTAATAATCCATACAGTATACAGTATCTATTTCAAGTTATCTCAGTGTTTTCTACAGTGTTTACAGAGATTAATGAAGAATATATATTTATGAATATGTCTTTATGACCTCAACTTGACCTCCGTTGTTACGTTTACTGCTATTTCTTAATCACATCAAATTACAAACTGACAAAAAAACTCAAATCTCTTGGGCTGTCTGAACTTTTGCACGGTGATCTCTTTTTTCATTCTAAAATTGTACAAAAAATAATACACTAATCTTGCATAAAATGTTGAAAAGCATTTTTAATTATATGCCTTTTGGAGATCAGTTCATATAATACTCACTTCACTATTCACAGTAACTAACTTTTGACCAGGGTTCCCAAACTGTTGTATGACATTGTAAATTTCTCTAACATACTTTTTCCTCAATGTAGGGTTTAAGGTTGATATTGTGTGTATTATCCTACTCATTGTTTTTATTTTAACTCTTTCCATAGTGAAACAGAACACTGAGGACAGGATGGAAAAAAGATTAAAACAAGAAGGCCACCAGTCGTTGGGACAGCGCCCGAGGACAGAGTAGAGGCAGCATGTATCTATCCTTGCATGTATGCAGGGGTACGAGTACAATAATAAAGTGCCCTTTCATGAAATATTGGTTTATGTCATTTGTAAATCCACCAATAAACATGCATAGTGATAAACAACCATTGAACCATTTTGCATTTCCTAATCTACACTCAAATTAATAAACTACATTAACTGAATTACTACAAGCTTATGAAGTTCATGTGTCCTGCAACGCCATGCCACTAAGAGAAGGAAACTGAACATCTATTCGTATTAACGTCACTCTGTATCTCCACTCAGATATATCCTTTAAAAATCAAACAAAACTGGTAGAAACCACAGAGAAGAAGTGGCTCAACATTCAAGTCTTTTTATATTAATATATTAACTCTCAGAGTTAAAGAATATGAAGCTGTCGCTGGAGAACAAAGCTCTTAAGGTGCTGATGAACAGCAAGGACAGCAAATGGAATAAGGACAAGACACGGATGCAGGCTGGGATTGCGTCATTGGAGAGTAAATTGAAGAATGCCAAGGTGGTACAGAGAGGACTAGAGTCCGAGCTGAGGGAAATGAACAAGAGGTTGATCGTGAAGGACAAAGATATACAGTTCCTAAACAATTCCCCCGAAGAGCCACAGGCTGTCATTCAGAGGATAACAGAGGAGTTACGTGAGTACAAGCAGAAGGTTGAGGATGTCGACAGGGAAAAAGACATAATTGCCACTTTCCAAAGTGAAAAGACCGCGCTGGTCGATAAGAATGATGAGCTCATGGCCAAACTGAAGACCACACAGACTCAGATCCTCCAGAGCGAGACTGACTGTAACCTCAAAGTCAACGCTTTGGAGAATCAGCTAGGGAGTGAGCAGTTGGAGAAAGACGTCTGCGTTCAAAGAATCAAGGAGCTGGAGGGTCTGGTAGAAACCACAGAGAAGAAGTGGCTCAACATGCAGGAGGACTTGCAAAAGAATGTTGAGCTCACGGAAAAACTGACGGTCATGCAGACTCAGATCCATCAGAGTGATACTGACTGGGACGTAAGAGTCAACAATCTGAAGAATCCCCTCAGGAGTGAGCAGTCGGAGAAAGAGACCTGCCTTCAAAAAATCAAGGAGCTGAAGAGTCTGGTTGAAGCCACGGAGAAGAAGTTGCTCAATTTGCAGGAAGACTCACAAATCAAATCTCAGAAGATGGATGAGGATATCAAGTTCCTCATTGTGAAGACTATTAAGCTTCAGGTAAGTGACCTGATCAGCTCAGTTTTATTTGAACAATAACTTAGACTTTGAGAGTGAAAATAATGAAACACGTGTCATCTCTGTCTTTTCAGGAGCTGGCCCTCATGTCAGACAGCAACAAGGCCAGAAGAAGAAAGGATGAAAGAAAAGCTCAGAAGGAGGAAGAAAAGAGACTGAAGAAGGAGCTGAAAGAGAAGAAGGAGCAGGAGAAGAGAGAGAAAAAGCAAAGAGAGAAGGAGGCGAAGAAGGAGAAGAGAAAGACAACTTCTCACCTCCCTTCACCCTGTTAACCCCCTTCACCCATCCCATCCTTCCACGCCCCTAATCCTGTCTCCCATCCCCTCATCCCAACTGCCCTCCTCCACTTCCCTACCCCGCCCCCCACACACAAACTTGTATATATCCTCACTTAAAAAATAAAAACAAAAAATATTTAAATTATTGAAAAACGATTCACAGGTCAGCCTGATGTCCATTTGGTCATTTATGGTTCCATTAAGAGTTAAATGGACATCGAAGCACCATATGCATTGGGGCATGAATTCTGTGTGATTGACAGCTAGTATCGTCCAATGGGTGCAGGTCACAGGTGTAGGTAAAGCCAAAATTCCTTCACACACCCACACACACACACAAATCTTCATGACTTCAGAGGCCATTACATTGTAGACTTAGGTCCCTATAACACATATCCGTTACACTAGGACCATACACACACACACACACACACACACAAACAAATAGAGAAAACTCTGATCAATGATAGAAATAATTGTGTGTAGCATAATTTACATTTATTTTATTATTCTTTGTGCAGGTTCCAGTTTCAGTGTTGTTTGGTAACGCACAATGCACAAAGTTGTTGTCGTGCTCATGTTTCATGCATGAGATTCGGTGCATTTAGAGCAACATTACAACAGTGATCTGCAAAGTTTCCAGAACATCGTTATGTTAAGGAGGAGGAGGAGGTTATAAGGTTAAATTTCAGGTTTCCACAAAACCAAGTCACAAATGTACAAAAATGTCCCAGTTTCTTCTTCTGCTGTCTGTTGAAGGCAACGGTAAAAGTACAAAATCCACGTTACCACAACGTGCGACATTTACTCGCATGTGAAAGACGTGGCCACAATTCAATGTATTTGAAGTCGGCAAAATTAAATCCTCTATCACTGAAACATGCAATGTATTCTAGTCCACCAGCAGCACCACTGTAATGCATGATAATGATGAGATTTAGAAAAAAAATCACTGGTGTCACTTGATGACATGGAACTTGTAACATTTATGGGGGCAGTCTGTGGCCAGCAGACACATTAAAAACTGTGATGTGCTGTTGTGTGAGATATTGTGTGATCATGTGGTACACATAAAGACGCCGGTTTGCTGGAGTGGATGCCCCAATGTGTCATTCGCTACTCATCAGGTCCTTTCTTGCCCTGGTGGCGTGATTAAACTTTGGGGGAGTTATCAGATTTGCTGGCACTCGGAGATTAAGCTGATCTCAGACAATCCCTCAAGCAGAGGCCACCCTCCACCATTGTAATTTTATGCTAATAGAGAGATATCGTTCACAATGTAGCAGGCAGCAATCCCAAATCTCTCGCTCTCTCTCTGTCACACTCATCGCCTCTTCCTTTTCTCTCCCTCACCCGCTCTCCCTCTTTGTCCTGCTCTCCTTTCTTCTCTTTTTCATCCTTCCTCCTTATGACATTGCAGTCAATCAAAACTTGACTGCGTGGTTGTGTAACACTGTCCCCAACCTTTTGGAGACACACTGCAGCGGGGGAAGTGCTGTTTTCCACTTTGACAGGATCACACAGAGGACTTAAAAGAACATTGTTCCTCATCTCGCCGTGTTTCTTTGTTTAATCGCACATAAGCTCATGTCTTAATCTGATTTAGTCCATTTTTTGAATCAGAAGATATTTTTGATTTCAGGTTCAAAAGTGCATCTTAAATATTACTATTGAAGCTGTTGTGTTAACTCATGTGGTTTTCTATAATATCCATGTATGAGAACGACAGTGTGGAAAGTGTTCGGGAACATTTATACGTTAAGGTGTTTCTCATGAATATTTATATTTATCAAGTTAACCTTAAGATATGAAGGATTTTCAGGGAAAGTTCATAATTATGGTTTTAAACAAACCCTGAGGGTCGGGTTTATAATGGGGCAGGAACTTTTCAACCACCTAAACCTGCCTCTCTTCTTCCAGGACACATTTTCCCATTGTATCTCATAGTATTACTTGAGAATTATGAATATTCATGAACTACACCTTAAATATAATGTTTGCTCCAAACACTTTACATACTGCAGTTCTCATGCAAGGATAGAAACAGAGAAGAGAGGTCGCCATTAGATTCCTGCTGACGTTCACACATACGGACTATTTAAAGTTTCCAATAACCTGACTGACTTGCAGGTTGGCGTTAGATTAATTGGATAATTGATTTTTGGCTTGAATGTGCATGTGAACATGAGTGCGAACAGTGAGGGTTACACTGCGATACACTGGCCACCTGTCCAGGGTGTAATTCACCTCAAGACTAACGTCTGCAGGGATTGGCTTCAGCTCCCCTCGATGTATAAATCACTAGTCGGTGGACTGTGGGAGGAAGCTGCAGTACCTGAATAAAAGAAACCTGCAGACACGGGAGAAAATCCAAACTCTGTGGCTCAACCAGCAGTAAACGTGGGTAACAGCGTCCCCAAGATCTTTAATACCTACCATCTTTTGCTATCTATTATGCATAACATTCCCAAAATTAGTGATAGAAAAGAAATGCATGATAAATAATTATTTACTTTTCCTTAATTTTGTAAACTGTCATATTATTTTACATTTTACATGTCATTATATCGACATAACGTTTTGAGTCACATGTTAGTTTTAGCCTCAGAAAGTTCATTGGATGCATCAGTTCATTGCTTGTATGATGCTGCTCTTGTCTTTTGATGGAGATTCTCTCTCGTGCATATGTTCTTCCCACAGATGTTTCTTGTGTTTCTTCTTTGCATCAGCACTCACATTATCATATACTTGTATTAACTTTGAAAAAACAGCCCACAATCAAACCGCCGTGACGTTCCTGTATGACAGATAATCGAAACGAACAGTGACAGATGAGGAGTGGCGCAGCTCGGAAGAACGAAGTGACGGTTGAAATATTTCTGACTCCGAACCACCTGTAGCTTCTGCCAGATGGTGGAGTTGAAAGAGTGTGTGCGGGGAGGGACATCTCACTGATTATGTCCCCACTCATCTGGCGCATGGAGTCTGTTCATGCTGCTTCTCGGCGAGAAGCATCCACTACACTTTTTATTTTCCTTTTTTTTTAGCTGTTTAATATGAAGCACTGTGTTTGTGCAATGAATTAGACGTAATGAGGCAGACCACAAAGATGCCATGCAGCATACTAAGTTATTTACAGCTGAGTAGCTACTAATCCTTTGTGTTATACTGGGAAAAAAAAAAAAAATTGTGTTCTTTGGGAGAGTTATACAGCTGTATCCCAGTTTCTAAACAGATTGTTCACATCAGAAAACAAATGTCAATCATATGTGTGGGAGGAGCCATCAACGGGATACACCTTATCCCATTGATGGCTCATCCAATTTTCACTTGGATGAGCAGAAGGAAGAAAAGTGATATACCTGTGTATCGATTTTTGTGAAGATCGGTCAATGTGAACGCGTTCCAGGGGGCTCGGGGGGCGCTGTTGAGCCATTTTGCCACGCCCATTTAAAATTACTCCAGAATACGTCAATTTTCACCACTTTCTAATTTTCTGCAAAGTTTGGTAAGAATTTGAGCATGTTAAAGCCCTCAAAAAGCCAATTCATTTGCCTGAAAAAAAAAAAAAAAATAATAATAATAATAACCAGAATACAATAACTTTTTGGGGTTTTGAATTCCCTGCAAACTTTGGTAACAATTTGAGCATGTCTAGGCCCTGAAAAAGCCCTAAAAGGGAAATACAAATCCTTCGAAATACAATAGGGCCTCCCCCCGGAGGTGCTCGGGCCCTAATAATAATAAATAATAATGATAATAATAATCCTTACAATTTCAATAGGGCCTCCCACCGTTCGGTGCTCGGGCCCTAATAAAAATAAATAATAATGATAATAATAATCCTTACAATTTCAATAGGGCCTCCCACCGTTCGGTGCTCGGGCCCTAATAAAAATAAATAATAATGATAATAATAATCCTTACAATTTCAATAGGGCCTCCCACTGTCTCCTACTGTTCGGTGCTTGGGCCCTAATAATGAAAAATAATAATAATAATAATAATAACAATAATAACTAGGGCTACGTTGTCGCACTAACGGGCCCAAGCACAGGTATTTTGAAGCCTGTGGCGGTTAGTGGAGAGAGCGACCAATGACCAAGCGCACGTCTCCGCGTTGCATGTGTTTTGCGCACTGCGGCAAGGACAAACGCTTCACTTCCTGCGTCCGTCGAGCGATGTCGATCCTTGCCTGCTAATTGCTCATTACGGTCCACGCTATCAATTGCACATCACACTGTGAAAAATTTATGTAAATCGAATGATAGTTGTAAAACAAAGCTTACTTCCTGTTGCCAGTAGGTGGCGCTATGACACTGAGGAAATATTGACACAGAGCTGCTCAGGCTTGGACTCTAATCATGAGACAGAAGTTTGGCAGTGATAGGACTATGCACACTGGAGTTATGACAACATCGTGTCCTTTGTACAAGCATGAAAAAATCCCACAAAGATTCCTTTTATATTTCCAACAGATGAGCTGGGATGAGTCACCCTCCTGAATGCAGCAGGTCACTCTTGACTAAGGAAGGCTAACATGCCATCTGCTTTGAGAATCAGTCCATTGGGGACAGTAAAGGCCAGACAGGTGCCATCCATCACGGCAAAGTATCCTTGGATCTTCAAGAGGGCTGTGGTTATTTGTATTACATGGGACCAACAATTCACCATTCTTTTTAGAAAAAATGTATTTTAAAATCATTTAAGATTCTCAATTTCAATATCCTTCTGCAAAAACGTCCAATGGGCCATTTTAAAATCCATCTCATCAATGTTGTATATAGTTGTCTCAGGCACACCTCCAGAGCCCCTCAATGTTCTCCACGTCTCTTTGTGTTTTCAGTTTCCTCCAATCTGCAATAACTCCACTAAACCAGCACCTTAGCATATTTGCACTATTGTTTTTTTTCTTTAGGTGTATATATATATTTAGATATATATATTTTATTTTCTATTTTTAAATTTTGATATTCTATTTTATTCAATATTTTTTTGCTTGTAATATTCGGAGCATTGCTATAAGAGAGCCTGTGACCCAAGCATTTCATTGCCAACTGCTTAATGTAATTGTTGTGCATTTGACAATAAACTCTTGAATCTTGAATCCACTTGGATCGATCTTGTATTGCAGTACCTCTAGGAGATGAGAGGAAATGAGAGGAAAAGGCTGTGGTATGCAGACCTTGCATTTGAGGCACAGCAATGTGGCTGGAAAGCAATAGCTTGCCCTGTGGAGGTTGGCTGCACCATTAGGTTGCACAAAGATCTGGAGATCCATCGACCATAAAAGAAACATCACACACTGCAGAGCGCTGCAGCCAATGGCTCTGGATCAGGAGGAAAGATCCCAACTGGGCCCCAATATGCTAGGGACATGCACCCAGGTCTGATCAACCTGTGGTGGGCCTGCCTTAAAAGAGGATGTCTTGTGATTAAAAGACCTAAACACCTGATGACGCTAAGGTACACAACTGAAGATATGTCCCTAACATCCGCTGGTGGTCACTAACATCCGTTAACATCAACTGGCAATAGGCATTAATTGCTGCGGTCGAACGTACAAGGAATATTCTCCATCTTGTCCTATGTTCTAAAATGGTACAGAGTTTAGTTTAAAAAGGCTAAAGAGGTAATGATGTCTGATCTACTGAGCAGCCACATGGCTTTCATAGTACTGCCATAATACCCAGCAGCCAGTCAGATTTACCTTTATCCTCAGCGTACCCTCAAGTTCGGCCTGTATCATTGATCAGAAGGTCAAAACACTTGATGACGCTAAGGTGCACAACTGAAGTTATGTCCCTAACATCCGCTGGTGGCCCCTAACACCTGCTAACATCTAATGTTTTTTTTGTGGTAATTTGTGCAGAAGACCTTCAGACGTACAAGGGATATTCTACATCTTATCCTATATATTAAATCATATAAACTCTTGTTGCTTTTTACATAAGTGAGATATAAAAAATATGTTGCAGTTGTAATATTTCCATCTTCCTGGAGAAATTGAACTCCAAAATTGAATTAGTTGAGATCTCAAATTTCCTTCAAAATTAAGACAAACACAATCAAATAACACTGTATCGATTTACAGTGATAGTCAGCAGCAACTGTGTCTTATTCTGAAAATATCTGACAGTTAGATGCTTACTATCGCTATTTGATCACCAGCCATAATGAGGTCACTCTACTCTGCCTTATACAGCTTGTTGGAGCTAAGTTCAGGTGAAGGTGCTGATGGCTGATGAATTAAAGGAAGAAACTAAACTTGCACCTGTGAAACAGTGAATTTTCAGCTTGTAAAACAGCAAAACTTTAGTCTCAGTGGAATAAATCCTGAGAACAAATTCTTCGATTTTGAATCTTTTAATAATTGTTTTAAATATGGGAGGGAACCGGAGCACCTGGAGAAAAGCCACAAGGAGACTTAAGTCTGAGTGGAATAAATACTGAGAGCAAATAATTCCATTTTATACATTTTATTCATTCTTATAAATGTGGGGATAACAGGAGCACATGGAGAAAACATATTTAAATTTGAAAGTGAAGCTATCGGAATAACATCATCCACCTTTTATCTCCGGAAGAAGGAAGAGAAGCCTGCTCTGAAAGAGGAGAAGATGCCAGGCTTTTTGCACAGGCGTCTTTTCAAAGAGGAGCTAATTGATATCTCAAGTTCTGGATCTCTTAAAAGAAAGGAAACCAATAGCATCTCTGGACAAGGCCACTTCTTACACAACTCCTTGAAAATGACCTCGTCAAGGATTGTGTTGGGGTTGAAAGTTGAGTCAATGTCTTTGACCTCGGCCCATATTCTCTCCAGCAGATGATGACTTGTGTCTGTTATGTCGACATCAGTCCAGGTCACCTTTGCCTTATTATAGCTTCGTGTGATGAGCTGGTCCAAGAGAACACTGACATACATTTTACATCTGTCTGCTGCCAGCATCTTTGCAATCTTCTCCCTGGAGTTGCTGTCTGATGATACTGAGTTCTTCTTTTCTTTGCTGACCACTGCTGGTGTTGACTGCTTCGATGTTTTCTCCTCAATGCTGTTGAACTCTGATGATGTTAACTGCTTCGGTCTTTCCTTCCCTCCGCTGCTGACCTCTGATGATGTTGACTGCTTCGATCTTTTATTCTCACTGCTGCTGACCTCTGATGATGAAGTCTGCTTCGATCCTTTCTCCTCAATTCCGTTGAACACTGCTGGTGTTGACTTCTTCGGTCTTTCATTCCCTCCGCTGCTGACCTCTGATGATGTTGACTGCTTCGATGTTTTCTCCTCAATGCTGCTGACCTCTGATGATGATGACTGCTTGTTTGTTTCCAGTGAGTCGATGGCCATAAAAGCCTCTGACACCCTTTTTGTGTGGCAGTTAACTTGGTGGTTCAGCCACCAGCTTATCAAGGACAGAAAACAAAACACCCTGGTCTGAATGTCTGCATATATGCCCCTGTGTGCCTTAGGAACAGCCACCTTTTTCACTGGACCTGAACTAATGTCTGAATTCCTTCCAGGTGCGATGTGCGCATAGATGAGATCTGAAAGCTGTTTTGTGAATACAAGAACCTTTTCAGATGGAGACTTTTTCAGTGTTTGGAATGCAGAACTTTCATTTCCACCTCCCGGCTTCTCCTTCTCCAGAAGCACAGCGTCAATACTAGCCATCAATGACTGTATCGTCAGCCTCCTATTGACTTTGGTCTCCTCCTTGAATTTTTTCGCGACCCCTGTCAGTATTTGAAGCGTCCCTGCTGTGGCAAAAGTCTTTATGAAAAGACTATTGATCGTCCTCATTCCTTTACTGATTGAGAGGTTTGGCTGTGGAGATTCCTGTCCATTTTTGCTTTCCTTATTGATTGACTCAATAATTTCATCTAAAGCCATATCAATCTCTGGAGAAAACGATGAATTGAGAAAGAGGCTGTCATTGAACTCATTAAAGAAGTCTGTGATGTCAGTCAAACTATTGTTGATTGTTTCCTGGACAAGCATCTTCCCACTGTCCATACTGCTTGTTGTTGAACCTCCCTCTGAGGAACTACCTGACTTGGAGCTGACTCCTGAAGAGTGGGAGCTTGAAGAGGTCCTACACATCCGAATGGGATCATCTGAAGCATCCTGTTCCTCTGAGGAAATGGCCCGACTTCGCCTGCGCGATTGACACTCGAGCAAGAGTTTGATTTTTGCATCTGCCTTTAACGTCTCGCAGGCATAACAGATCATCTTCTGGACTTTAGCGGGGTTAATGAGGCGGGTTGGTATAGGCTTCTCAGAGCTCACACAGGTGGAGCTTGCAGACAAGGTGGAGTTGACAGTCTTCGTCACCTCCTCTACAACCAAGTCTGTGAGCTTATCCAAACTCTTAGACTTTGTTGTGCCTGGTGAAAGACTGTCATTGAGAGTGTCGCCCAGAATGGACCGAACTTCTTCCTCAGACAAGGGTGCATCGGGACATCGCTTTGCAATGGCATTTGAAACGGTCGTCATTAACTTCAGCAGAAGATCTGCCAACATAAATGTTGTAGCTTCATCCGGTTTGCATGACTTCAACAGCTCCCACTGCTCTGCAGTGATCTTCGTAAAAAAGGACTCGAAGTACGGGCGGACAGTCTCTACCTTTATATCCATTTGGTTCACTCTCCGAGTGATCTCCATTGCGACTGTTGTTTGTTTCAATGTGTGTTACGAATTGTTATTTTCGCTGTTCAAGATGTGTTTTCCAAATTCTCATGAAAAATCTCTTATCTTCTTTGTTCTACCAATTCGCTGGTTAGTGCAGACTGATTCTTCACTTCTTATTTTTCTGAGATAAAGAGCATCTTTAAAGAATAGAAAGGGAATTGAAGCAAAGGAGTTTAAAGGAATTGAAGCAAAGGGGGTTAAAGGAATTGAAGCAAAGGGGGTTAAAGGAATTGAAGCAAAGGGGGTTTAAGAAATTCAAACAAAGGGGGTTAAAGGACTATGATGTGACTAATAGATCAAAGGAAACCATAAACTGTTTTGCCTGCTGCCGTCTGGCCGACGGTACCGCAGCATCCGGGCCCGCACCACCAGGCTCAGAGACAGTTTCATCCCCCAGGCCATAAGACTTTTAAACTCCTCCAATCTGCAATAACTCCACTAAACCAGCACCTTAGCATATTTGCCCTATTAAACATAATTGCACTATTGTTTTTTTTCTTTAGGTGTATATATATATTTAGATATATATATTTAGTTTTCTATTTTAAATTTTTGATATTCTATTTTATATTATTTTATTCAATATTTTTTTGCTTCTAATATTCGGAGCATTGCTTCGTCTACCACGGGAGAGTCAACAACTCGACGCTATCTGTCGTATTCAGCGATCTAATCTGAGACACGGAAGCAACGTATTCCTTCAGAATCACAAAACCGCGCCGTGTATAAAGCATGCAATACACACCTGAATTGGCCCGAATTACATCTCCTCTAATTGAGTGCGCGTACGCGTGCACTTGATGGCTGTCTCGCATATCCTGAGTCCATTTGGAGCGTCAGTTGTGCCCGTCCTCAGAAATTAACGCTACGCGAACGCCAGATGCAATATGCACTTGAATGGCAGGGGTAGTGCAGCAGAAGGTGGGAAGGCTCACTTTGTGTCTTGTGGTGTAAGATCAGTGGGCCAATCCGCCATACTTGATTGATGGGCCTTACAGACCATCTACGTGGCGCCGCTGTCTCTTTTCTGCTGTAATCTTAAAATTAACAAAACAGTAATCTCCTAGAGCTTCACATGCTTATTGTTTACGTCATGCAATTCCAGAAGTCCCACACGGTCTGATTTCTCCGGTGTGCCCTCCAGTGGTATCCTCCGGTAACGCGCGTAGTACGTCGGCAAGTATGCGAACAACATTTCAAGTGTCAAATTGATCCCCTCATGTCCTCAGCGCACCGACAGGCCCCAGGTGCATCATTCAACAAGTTTCCAATTTGAAATCAACGAACTTGGAAGTTCGTACATTCCAACAGCTAGTTCTTAACAGCCACAAGACTCTCATCCCAGTCAGTCTGTCCAGGTGCTCGATCCCATCCCGGATCCTACATATTCAGGAGACAAGCGGTGATTTCCGACCTCTCTGCCGGCCCTGTATCTCTCTCTAACTACGAGGCATAATCAGACCTAGGCGGTCGACAAAGCAAATAAATGAATAAGCTCGCAGGTCAAGGTGCTTGGCTTCCTAAAGCAGACATAACTGACAATTTCATAATATATCCTCTGGCGACGGTGGGAATTATGCGCCTGACTTCAGGTGCAGAGCACCAAAGAGCTGCCAAATTCTCAGCCAATTTCTGTGATGGTTGCTAGGGTTACCTGTTTAATGGGTTAATACATGAATCTATGTCGCTCCGCTCATTTTAACACTGTGACTGAGCGTCACGTCTCGTGTTGTACTGAGCACTAAATGTTGACGAGTCTTGTTTGACTCGTTTAAAGGCAGACTCATAAACTCTGGTGCGAATTCAAACAACATTAAGTTACTTCATGTTCTGATCAGGTCCTGATAACTAGTGATGAGTGTTTATTAGTTCAAGTGAGAGCAGAGCAGAGGAGAACACAGAAACTCCAGCTCGCTACAAACCAAGTGCAGCTTCTGCTCTGAACACCGAGCAGCTGTGACCAGAGAAACCCACAAACACATACAACACATTTTTGTTGCTCCTGGTATTTCACTGATGGTCTGTTACGATGATTTATAAAATATATATTAAAATAATAAATAAATAAATATATATATAAATAATAATATAACTAAAATCATAAATTAAAAACAATCTTAATTAATAAATAAAATCACATTCTTCATATGTAAATTGATTCGTTCAACTCATCGTTCACAAAAATAAATAAATAAAAATAAATGAACGCGTTCACGTACGCGTTAATATACAAACGGTCTGCAGAGGCGAGATAATAGGCACGCCGTGATTGGACCAAGGTGTAAGTGCAACAGCTGACCTATTTTTCAAACTGTCAGACGCGTGTTCCTGAGAGGTCCTGCTGTTTTCATCTGTTGGATGATTCCCCCCCAATAGTTCCCCGGAGTTCAGGTGCGTCCCTCTCCAACTAAACGCTTCAATCACTCGGTGTCCCTCAGTCCGACTTGAAATAATAAATAAAATCGTACAGCATATTCGCGACATCACAAAATCCTCCCTTGCAGCTAAAACATCACAAAGCAGCAGCAGCTGCTTTCCTCAGCACTTCGCGATGCGCATCATCCCTCATGAAGCCCCTTAAAATTCCATCTATGGGACACGGCATCTCGCGCAAAAAATGTGTATATAATATGCTTGATGAAAGTGCCGATCTGACCTGCATTCTGGTCCCATCTGCACGATCACTGAAGTGATATCACTTTCTTCAAAAAATAGCTAGTGCATCCCTCTGATTCTCTTCAGTTATTCACAAATGCACTCCATCTGTGAGTTTTTGGGGATTTTCAAGGATAGTGGCCGCAAGAGCTGGCCCCCTCCTTCCCAAGTTGCAACTGGCTTCTACAAAACGGACCTTCTCCTAGCCATTGTCCTGTATTCCTCATCCCGGAAACTTCCTCTATCAAAAACAAAACATGGTTCTTTCACCAGCATAAACAAGTCTAATTAAAGCAAACTTTTGCCTGCACTCTATTCAGCTCATGCATTCAGGATAGGAGCTGCTACTTCTTCAGCCAACCAAGGTGTTTCCTCTGGTTCCGTACAACAATTGGGAAGATGATCTTCTTCTGCCTTCACTTCCTATATCCGTCCTCATATAAATGCACTCCTTTCGAATCAAAGTTTTAAAAACCTGATGTCGGTAAATCTTGCATATAACTGGTGGTGGTTTTGTATTATCTGCTCGCTCTTGCTAGCTATACAGATAACTTCTCATTAAACACACACCTGGGCACTCTCCTCACTCATTGCCTATGCAGTATTGGTGACCCTGCTTGGTCTGAAGGACCCCATACGTGCTTCGCGACGTATGTGTGCACACTGTATTTACTTTCGGTCCAGCGGACCTTAATTTCTGTTTGTCATGCGACTTAATTTCTGTTACGGGGGCTGTACCGATTTGCATTTCTGTTGACATTTCATTTTATTTGGTCTTGGACCTTAATTTCAGTTGGTCAAATTACCTTTTATTTAAGTTTGGTCCTTGCTGACCGTTTATTAAGTTCTACATTTAGATCATGCACTCACCACGACATTCACTTTCGGTCCAGCGGAGCTTAATTGTGGGTATCAAGCAACCTAAATTTTGTTGCGGTTGCTTTACCGATATATATAATTTCGTTAGCATTTTATTATTTAGTCTTAGACCTAACTTTATTTATGTCTGATAACCTTTAGTTATGTTCTACATTTTAGATCCCATATCATACCTGCACATATGATCTTTTACTTGTCGTTCTCCAGACCTTTATCTCATGACATGTTCACTCGGGCTGCAGATGCACTCTAACGAGTCATCTCTATAATTCTATCAGATAAATGTTATAACGATTGTCTGTTTTACCAAAGCATGTATTATTTTGCCTAGAATACTACAACACGAGGTAAGACTCATCATTATCTCACTTCTCCTGATCTACCTTCTTCGTCTTACTTTCTTTTGGGGGTATTCCTGTTCGATGCTCTGCTCCACCCCGTTCTAATCCCGATGACATCTCACAGGGGTCTAAAATGCCAAAGACTGTAAACATTCACTTTGCTTCTGTGCATTTGTCAAATAAACATCGTTAAATTATGAATCAAGTCTCTCCTGATTGAAATCAGTTATAGCAACTCAAAACTAAACTGCAATGTGCCGGATTGGGGAGCGTATGAATGTTGTTTAACTGAAGTGAATATCAGGGACTGAACTAATCTCCAAGTCTCAGTGTCTCCGACTACACCCTGATCTGGACTCAGCTCCACCAAGAGAACAACCACAGCCAGCAGTGGTGCAGCCTGATGACCAGTCGGACACTCAGCTGCTACCGCTGCAGAGGGCGCAGGCAGCAGCTCCAGCCGTCCCTAACCTCTATCCAGACTCCGACCTTGTTGCAGCGGAGGATGTGGACAGGCTTCCAGCATACACCACTCCATATGTGGCAGCCCATATTCCACGGCAAAATGGAAAAAGGACAATTCATGGCCTAAATGCAACCTCGCAAGCACCGAGGGGGCGCTAGTCAGTTATTTTGCCACGCCCATTCCTTAAAACCATCTGAATGTCTGCAGGGGGGGGGGGCTGTTGTTACACAAATGTAGTTTGAGGGAGGTTGAACCTCCAACACCGAAGTTATAGTAATTTCGTGTGTCATGGCGAGTTGATGAACTTTGACGCCACGCCACTATTATGGCGTTTGACGAAAAGTCACAGTAATGTTATGCCTACATTATGAGACCCATTTGATACAGTTTGACATGGCTGCGAGCAGTGGGTGAGGAGGAATACCTCCAAGTGTAAGACGTTCCAAAAACAAGACATTTCTTGTTTCCACCAGGGGGCGCTGTGATTTTAAGTCAAGATTTCTGTGTAGATGTCATCAGGCCGGGACTTTTGTTTTACATGTCTAGTTTGGAGTCGATTGGACCTTGTATGTCCGAGATACAGAACCTCGTGTTTTGATGGCGTGTAATCAAACTTTGATGCCACGCCACGGTCACACCGTGTGATGAAAAATCGATCTTTGAGTTAGTTTTTATCTCCATCTTGTTGTGATGACACTCATCTCAATTTGAAGTTGATCAGATGAAAGCCCTGGGACAAGTTCGTCAAAGTAAAAATGTGGAATATGGCCAAAATGGCCACTAAATGCAAAATGGCGGGCTTCCTGTTGCGTTTTTGCCCCTTGAGACTTTTTTGTATGACTGGTCACGATACACCTGGGCTACGATTTTTGTGAAGATCGGTCAAAGGGAAACCTAGGGGCTGCGTTCCAGGGGGCGCAGGTGAGCCATTTTGCCACGCCCATTTCAAATCACTCCAGAATACGTACATTTTCACCACTTTCTAATTTACTGCAAACTTTAGAATGTTTTTGAGCATGTTGAAGCCCTCAAAAAGCCCCTTCCTTTGCCTGAATAATAATAATAATCCTTTCAATTTCAATAGGGCCTCCCACCGTCGGTGCTCGGGCCCTAATAAAAATAATAATCCTTACAATTTCAATAGGGCCTACCACTCTGTTCGGTGCTCGGGCCCTAATTAGTATAAACTATATATATATATATAGTGTATCATCAAATCGGCGCATGTGTGTGTAGAGATACAGCTGTTTTAGATTTATGTTTATTATGGCCGACATTTATATTGATAAATAATTAATATCCACAAACCTTTTATAGAAGACAAAAAAAAAATCCACATATATATAATGTTGGCAGCCTTCGAGGGTTCGGTTCTTTGTTTATATCAATGAATAATCTGAAATTCATAGAGAAAAATACAATTTTGCATAAATAATTAATTTATATTTAAAATCTTGAGTTTCACAGATTAATTAATTAATTATTTTTTTTTTTTTAACAGATTAAAGCTAAAACCAAATCTCCCCTTCAAAGAACGGTAAGATGATAAAAGGCCACAAAATAACACTTCATTTTATAATTAATGATTGTTATTTTGCTCTGATAAAAAAAATTGAATCCACATTTACTTTCTAATAAATAACGACAATCTCAAACATGACATCGTTTTTAAAGGTCTTGCAGAAACACAGAGTTAAAAACCAGCTGCCCCTCAACAACAGTACAAACAGCTTTGGTGAAACACCACAGAGACAGACACTCTTCATCATTTTTCATCAGACTGTATAATCCAAAATTTGTTCTGACTCTGGCTTTAACCAAAGAAACAAACATGGAAGGTCTCTGGAGAAGAGGAGCACCACTCCTCAGCTGGTTCTGCTTAAGCGACTAAAAAACCAACTCCCCCTTCCATTACCTCCTCCAGTCACTCTGATTCTTATCATCACTGTGTGTTTCCTGAATCAACATCACATCTATTTTATTCAATTCCATTATTCGGAACAACGTGGCTCTTCGTACTTCATCTCTGGCTCCATTCAGGTTTAAAGGGCCAACATGGAATTCACACATGAGAGTGAAGGTTGAGAAGACCAGAGAAGAACCAAGTGATTAAAATCAGACATCATCATCAATGATCTGAGCTTTAACTTGAACAATCAGTTTATTTAATCTGTATATTTCCTGTTGTGTTAGAACATCGTCTCCATCAACATCACACTTTTTAGTCAGAGGCCCTCGATGACTCAATGAAAGAGTTCAGGTCTGAAAAATGATCTTCCTTCACTAGTGTGAATCCTTTAGTTTTCTGTAGGAACGTTTTGTCTCTGCTGCTCCTCCTGAGTCAGACCTTCATCACTCTCTGACTCTGCTGAGGCTTTCACTCTTTTCACACCTTTTGTCACTTTCAGTGCTTTAGCTCGGTTCTGAATGTTTTCTCTTCTGACAGTTTTAACAGATGTTCATCAGACACGTCTTCATCCTCCGTCTGATCCTCACACACTGACACACTATGATTTTCACTTTTTGTTGGACTTTGTTTTTAACTGTGTCTTTACCACCGAAGCATTCAGGGGGGGTTACTATCACCGGTAGCGCTGCTGGGCCGAACCCCCTCCCTCCTCCTCTCCGTACAGGATCGGATTAAATGTCCCTCTACACCGCAACCAAAACATTTCATAGTCTCCGTCGTCGCGAAAACTACGTAGTTAAAGCTGTCGGTGTTGAAGTTAAAGGTGAGGTTTAACAGACACCATCTTTACCGGGGACATGATGTGTCCGTACCGGGAAAGCTCTTTTGCCAACACTTCCTTTTTAATGAACGAGGGAGCGTGAGAGGGACTAACTAGCGGGAGAACCGGAGTGAACACCTCGTGAATCACGAGCCCTGATTCCACCACGTCCCGCACTTTATCCGGACTATCCAGAAAAATCACTTTGGCTCCATTCATGCCGACTTGACGGCCTCCCGCCACCCGCCCGACCGCGTACCCTGCCTCCTCCACCGAGCGGCTCACTGCCGGCACCAGCTTGACTGTGTGACGGCGAGTGAGCTTCACAAACTGCTTCACCCACCTCCACCACCGGCATGCTGCCCCACCTCCAAGCCGGTAGCCCCACTACCGAACACCACCAAACACCGATAGATTCACGTGTGAGATTCAGCGTGAGAAAAACAAATAAAGAGAGAAAGAAAGAAAAGTTCAAGAAGTCGCTCACACCATAACCAGCTCACACTCACACACTCCACGGACAGAGAGAGAGCGAGAGAGACATAGAATATGTCCACTTCAAAGGAATCATAGAACTAAAGATCTTAAAGCGTGATGTTGATCTATCTCCTATGATGTTGATTGCCACTTGTCAATAAACCATATAAAAGAGGAAGAAGAAGTAAGATAGAAAATAGATGCTGTACGTCCCAATGGCCACTCATTGGAGGATCAATTTACTAGAAGTTATTATAGAGGAGAGTGAGGAGGAATTTGAGGAGGACACTAGAGAGGAAGTTGAAGAGACTGGAGACAAAGAGGAAAAAATAGAGACGATTATAGAGCTTGAAGTATTATTGACTCCATTTCAATAATTGACTATTTCCATAATTCTGTGCAAAATGTATAAGATAATTCACCCCCAATTTTGTTAAATTGGTTCAGCTACAAAAGCACAAGAGTATTAATTGTTTTGTTTCGCAGGAAAGTGAATCAGAGCAGGCGAGTGCAGGTGGTTTCCAAGAAGCTCTACAGAGAGAAAGAGAAGCCAGAGCTGCAGTGGAGATGGACTTCAAGCAAGAACAAGCTCAAACAACCAGTCTGCGACAGGAGATTCAGCACATGAAGGCACAAAGGGAGCAGGCAAAGAACTGCAAACTCCAGAGGTGTGATGAGGCTGGAGTCTCCCAGCAGCAGATGGACGGAGAAGAACTGATCCGTCTAACTCAGGAAAACCAACGTCCGGCTTCTGAGAACAAGAAGCTACAAGATGAACTTGAGGATGCTCTAGAGTTTGGTGAAGACACTATCATCGTCCTGAATCAGAAGACAGAAAGAAATCACAAACTAGCTTCTGAGAAGAAGAGGCTACAAGATAACCTTGAGGATGCTCTAGAGCTTGCTGAAGAGGCTATCATCTCCCTGCACCATAAGGACACAGATAAACTGGACCAGCTGACTCAGGAAAATCACCAACTGGCTTCTGAGAACAAGGAGCTACAAGATGAACTTCAGGATGCTCTACATGAGATAGTCCTTGCTCATCAGGCTGTCACCTCCCAGCAGAATAAGGACACAGAGAAACTGGACCGGCTGACTCAGGAAAATCACAAATTGGCTTCTGAGAACCAGAGGCTACAAGTTGGACTTGAGGATGCTCTAGAGCTTGCTGAAGAGGCTTCCATCTTCATGCAGCTGAAGGAAAACGACTCCGACCACCTGAGTCCAGAAAATCACCAACTGGCTTCTGAGAACAAGAGGCTACAAGGTGAACTTGAGGATGCTCTACATGAGAAAGACCTTGCTCATCAGGCTGCCATCTCCCAGCAGCATAAAGACACAGATAGACTTGACCAGCTGACTCTGGGAAATCTCCAACTGGATTCTGAGATCAAGAAGCTACGAAGTGAACTTCAGGATGCTCTACGTGACAAAGACCTTGCTCATCCGGCATCCTTCTCCGAGCAGCATAAGAAAACAGATAAAGTGATCCACCTGTGTCGGAAAATTCACAAATTGGCTTCTGAGAAGAAGAGGCTACAAGGTGAACTTCAGGATTCTCTACGCGAGAACGACATTGCTCATCAGACTGTCATCTCCCAGCACCATGAGGACACAGATAAACTGGACCAGCTGACTCTGGAAAATCACAAATTGGATTCTGAGATCAAGATGCTACAAGGTGAACTTGAGGATGCTCTACGTGAGAAAGACCTAGCTCATCAGGCTGTCATCTCCCAGCACCATGAGGACACAGATAAACTGGACCAGCTGACTCAGGCAAATCACCAGCTGGCTTCTGAGAACAAGAAGCTACAAGGTGAACTTGAGGATGCTCTAGGTGAGAGTCAGCTCACTCGAAGGTACAGCCAGAAAGACGGAGAAGCTCGCAGCAGACTCGAGAAAGAACTGAAGAAGGAGAAAGCCTTCATCTCTAAGAATCAAGCTACGATTACTAAGCTCCAATATGTGGTCGATAAGTTCAAAGCACAACAGTCAGAGAGCAAGACAAGACAGGCCCAACTTGAAAATGCCCTAAAACAGGAAAAGATACAAAGGGCTGTCTTGGAGGAGCGAGGCAAACACACTGCCTCTGCCTTTGAAAAAGAAAGGAAGAGAGCTGCTCAAATTGGTTCTGCTCTTGAAAAAGAAAGGGCCACAAGATGTACATGTCTTCCGCTTAAGGGAGTTATGATCAAGCAAGTAAAAACATTGGAGAAGCGGCAGAGTTTGGTTCCGAACCTCCTTGAAGCTACAAGAGCAGTCAAACCTTCAGCGCACATTACGACCATTAAATTGAGCTCAAGCCAAATGAGATGATACTTTTAACCCTTGTGTTGTTCCTGGGCCGGATTGACCCAGAGTGTGTGTGTGTCTGTGTGTGAGTGCGTGCGTGAGATCATCCGCAAGCCCTGGCCGGTCAGGGTTAGGGTGACCCAAGGATTGTCATTATCCAATTCTCCTGGGGTAATTGAGACCAATGGATTGTCATTCTCGATTCTCCTGGGGGGTCATTTAGACCCCCAGAGAGGGCGCTGTGGTGCTCTGTGGGGTCATGTAGACCCACACCTGATTCCAATTGTAATCTAGGGGGGTACATTAGACCCACATAGAAGCCGGCGCGCCCGCGTTTCACCAGAGAACAGGTTCTCCAACAGCTAATCTCCCAGCAACCATCTTCTGAACCCGAAGAGGACGCGAAAGAGCCAGACCGAGAAGCAGACAGAAAAGCAGGCCGAGAAGAAGACAGAGAGGACGACAACGAAGACAACAACGGCGATGAAGACTACGACCCAGTGGGTGATGCTTCTGCAGATTCGTCATCCTTGGAAGAAGAAGAAGGACAAGACCACGGCGACACCACCACCACCACCACCACCGGACTCGTGGAAAGAGAGACCTTCCCGTCAAGAAACGGGGAAATAACATGGTCCTCGAGGGCGTACGGTCGAGAGGAGGAGGGCCGCCGCCGCTCCTCCTCCTCCTCTGCTGCGGCTCAAAGCGGGGTCCCCCGGGGCCCCACGATCCACGCGACGTCCCGCACCGGTGACCTAGCCTCGACGTTCCGCCTGTTCATCACACCGACGGTAGAGAACATCATCCTGGAGATGACGAATCGGGAGGGTCGTCGAAAATGCGGCGACGAATGGAAAGGGATGGACGAGACCGACCTGCGCGCCTACGTAGAGCTGCTGATCTTAGCGGGCGTGTACAGGTCCCGGGGCGAGGCCGCCGCCAGCCTGTGGCAGAAACAAACTGAAAATAAAATCAAAAACTGAAAACAAGTGACCGTGTCACTGTGTTGCCTCCTGACGACGTTTCGACCCTCTTGGGTCTTCTTCAGGTCTTATTAGGCACTTAAAAAAGCAAACTATTTCTATCTGAGCTGTGAGGTCCATCCATTACAACGTTTAGAGCAAGAGTGAGGGAGGAGACTGAGGGCTCCTGTATTTATAGGCTGCCTCTCACAGACTCCTCCCCCTTGTCGATTCCACTGTGATCCTTTAATTCTATAACTGTGAATAAAAATAAACTTATTGATATATATTATCATTCATGATACCATGTATCTATGGATATATTACATTTTATTGGACTTAAGTGATATATTTATTTATTTATATTCTATTTAAAATAAAATTGTGACTTGTGACTTTAAACGAATTTCGTATAGATAAACTGTGATTGTTTTAACTCACATATCAAATTACATGTTATTTATTTGAGTTGTCTACATCCATGTATTGTTTTTGTAATAAATCATGTTGTTATTACTACTTCGTGACGTCTACGAATTGTCTTTTTTAAAATAATTGAACTGTGACTTGTGATTTTAAGTGAATTTCGTATAGATAAACTGTGATTTTTGATTAGTGTAATTTGGAGAATATGTTGTACAGAATATCTGGACTTAGATAAACACTGTTGTTCTCAAGTTAGAAGGTTTTAGGTTTAGGTTTAGGCAAAGGTCCATAGTGGTTAGGGTTAGGGCCAGGATCCATGGTTAGGTTTTAGGGAGAGAGAACGTGGGTTAGGTTTAGGCAATAGTAGAGGAGACTTAGGTTTAGGCATGGGTTAAAAATGGTTAGGGTTAGGGCAATAGGCCACGGCCAGTCTTATTTAGTCTAGTTCGGAGGTTAGGTTTAGGCAAAGGTCCATAGTGGTTAGGTTAAGGGCAAGAGTCTAAGGTTAGGTTTAGGAAGAGAGAGTGTGTGAGTTAGGTTTAGGCAATAATAGAGAGGTTTAGGTACGGGTAGAAAATGGTTAGGATTAGGGCCCTAGTCCACGGCCAGGATTCTAAACCCACTGTACACTCTATGAATTGGGTCTCCTGGGTGCTGAATATTATCTTCATTCTAATTAAATGCCCCATGTTGTTTAGGAGTCATGAAATATTCACAAAATTGTTTAATTTATTTTAACATTCAGGCCAATTGGTTATTTCGTGTTTAGGAGGAAGATTCATCTTCTCTCCATTTTCTTTCGTTCTGTATCGGTCCAAGACAAATTGTATTGGAGGCCTGCTACTCTAAGTGATTGTGGTCCATGTAATATGAAGTGTTTGACTAGAGGAGTATTTGTGTTTATCTTGTGTCTCAAATTAAACCTGTGTTGTACCATTCTTGTGGCTATGGAATTTTTTGTTTCTCCTACATATTGTTTTCCACATTTTTCACGGAATATTATGTACACGCAATTGGACGTCTGTGGTGTGAATTGCTGTGAAATCATGAAATTGATCTTGGTGTGTGTGTTTCTGATGAATTTAAGTTTACAAAACACTTGTAATAACATATTGTTTTTCTTGTGATGCATTGGTGTGAGTGTTGCCTTAACTAGCAGGTCTTTTACGTTTTTATTCCTCCTGTAAACCGAAATGACTTGGAATCTGTCCAGTAATCCTTGATCTTGTATCATTGTTTGAAAATTGTTCTTAAGTTTGTTGTTCATTACTCCACTCATAGTAGAGAATGTTGTAATAAGAGGAATCATTTCTTTATCTATTTGTGGGTTTTGTTCTTTATAGTTTTTTAAACAGTGTCTTAAAAATGATCTTGAATATCCCCTATTTCGTAGAGCACTAATCAGTATTTTGACTGCTGCTGTGAAATCTGAATTGCATGTACATATTCTGCGGAATCTCACCAGCTGTGACTTTATTAGTCCCCTGTAGGTGTGTCTGGGATGAAAGCTCATTTTAAAGAGCAGTGCACATGTATCAGTGTCCTTAAAATAAACCTGGATGTCCAATTTATGTGATTGTGCGAATGTCGGTCCCTTGAATACCGTGGTGTCCAGAAAGTCCACAGACTGGTCATTTGAAGTGTACTTCAGAGTGATGGAAGCATTGTGTGTGTTCAATATATTAACAAATTCATCAAACTCCTCCTCAGAGTGGGTCCAAATCCCCCAAATGTCATCTAAATATCTAAAATAATGGAGTGGCTTTTTGGGGCATTTTGCCAGGGCTTTTTCTTTCCAATCTCCCATGAAAATATTGGCATAGGCGGGTGCAAATTTTTTTGCCCATCGCCGTACCTTTGATTTGTAAATAAAATTGTCCATTAAACTCAAAATCATTTTTGGTGAGATTGATTTCCAATAATTGTAATAGCGCCTGATCCGGCCTTTTGATGTTAGGATATTTTTTTATTATGTTTTTCACAGCCAATAGTCCCGCTTTGGTATCAGTATTGGTATATAAGCTGTCTATATCCATGGTGAAGAATAATGAATTTGGAGGGATTTGTAGGTTTTTAACAATGTCTGTAAAGTGATATGTCCTATGAGACAAATTGTGATTCGTGAATATGGGCTATACAAATAAAATTTGATTGAATTTGATTGATTGATATGTATCTTTAATATATGATGGGTGTTTTATTGACAATGGATTGAGATAATAATCGATAAATTCAGCTGTTTGGTACGTTTCACTTCCACAGTCAGATGCAATTGGCCTGCCTGGAGGCACTTCTAGTGGTACAGTCCATTTTTCTGGATCCTTATGAATTTTTGGGAGCATATAAAATCTCCTAACCCTCGGTTGGCTCTCCCCTTTTAAATATTGTTTTTGTCTATTTATATATTTATTCTTGTGTAAATCATTTAAAATGCTGTGAACGACAGGTATGGTTTTTAAATATATGGGTTCGTTAAGCTTTTTGTAATATCGTCACCCTCTTAAACTAATGGCCCAAGTCATTTTTTCAGGTTTTTCAGAAAACACAAAAATGTTTACCAAATATTGAATATATGATATTTATTAATAATTTCACTCCAAAAGGTTATGACAATAGATGACTATTGCCACACTAATAACAATGTCTGTCAATTATGTACAGTAAGAGGAATAAATGACTTAGGCAAAGTTTTGAACATGCCTTTGTGACTTAAGCAATTTTAAACCTTCAACTCTGTCAACAATAAAGCATAACTAACAAACTAACTAAACATAATGCTGAGGAGGCATGTGCATCTCCTCACTTCTCCCTCCAGCTCTTCTTTGCTGGGTTCTTGACTGATGCCTATTAATGTGGTAAATTGTCAAAGAGGTGATGACACTCAACGGGCATGATGTGTTTCATTGACTGGAGGTCCTGGAACTTTCTCTCCTTGATTGGCAGAGCACATGGAAACATTCTTATCCATGCTATCGGCTCATTTGGCACCTGTACCCTCTGTGGCAGTGCTTCCCACGCAGAGTCCTCCGAGAAGGACAGCTTGAAATGGACCTTGCCTTCACTGCTAAACTGAAGAGCCCGCAAGTGATGCACAGTCAGATCTCCAGCTTTTTTGCCTGGTCTGATGCTAATGAAGTAAGATCCATTCATTTTCAGGAACTCATCACACTTGAGCACCTTCACATGGTAAGGTGATGGCCTGATTCTTGCAGTCTGGAGTATGATGACATAGTCTCTCGGGGTGAAGATATCCGTAACTATTTTGTGTTCAATAGTACTATGCATGCTGTCACCCTCCATTTGTGTGTGCCCTGCAACAAGGTATTTCTGTGTTATTAGTACCCCATATTTCCTTGCAAGCTCAGAGAATGCATTCGCCACACATGCATTGCGGTTCTGATAACCGCAACCGTCGCTCCACACTATGATCTCCTTGAGTTCTGGATGGTCTTTGATCACACCTTCAAAATGGCGATATTGAAGTTCTGCAAATACCTCGCTATTCAGGTCGCCCTCCGATTCGTATCAAATGTAGCAGTACCCTTCCTTTGATCTCAAGTCGAAGAGGGTAAAGTTATGGACCTGCAGTTTCGTTTTGTAATACAGGCTGCTGGCTTGGGTTTTTGGACACAGCAGCACAGCTTGCAAGTCCATTGTCCAAACCGACTTGTCATTATTCGCAGAATCCTTGTCACAGGATTTCTCTTGCCTCGCTTCATCTTTCTGGGTGACATGTGCATCATATTCGGCCTTACTGATATTCCCATGCTTGAATGAAACACAAACATCACACTGATCTTTTCGCGGAATGAATATGGAATACTTCTCTTCATGGAACATATCTGTGAAATATCGTATTCCAACGGCCCTCACTCCAGCAGTTGCAGCTGCCTGTTGATATTCCCAATGTAGTTGGGAGATGGTTGTGCTTGGTTGAAGGAACTTCTTGTCTTTGTAGGTCTCTGTGCTTCTGCAGTAGTGTGAATCAACAGTGGGCAGGTCCCTCAACCAGTCCTTAAGGAAATCCTTGACATCGGTTTCAAGCTTTGCATGATTGCCACTTTTGGGTCCAGATGTAGACGGCGGCGCTGCTGCTTGTTCGTCATGGTCGATGGTGACTTTGTTCAGCCAGTGTGTAATGGTTCTTTCAGGGAGACCAAGTGTAGAGGAAAAAAGTGCCTTGCACACTTTGAGACTTGTTCCATCTTGAAGCTTCAGTTGGTAGGACAATGATGAATTGCGTCAGGATCCCTCAGCAACTTTCTTTTGCTTTATTTTAACCTTGGTGGCCAAAGTAGTGACGTATAACCGACGTTCTTCCCAGGTGTTCATTGCCCAAATCTTCTGAAATATCCACTGCCGCTGCTCTTCTGTAATGACTTGGCAGTCTTGAGTTGAGACTCACTGACATAACTTCGAGTTGCAGGGAGGACCCATAGCCTTTAAACTTATTTCTTTGCCACCTTTGCTCTTGTATGACATTCCTTTGAGACGTTTCTCCTTTGAGACGTTTCTCCTTGGATGCTAGCTTCATGGACTTAGCTATTTTGCTGACTAAAATGCTGACTAAAAGACTAAATAACTATGCAAAATTTATAGCCTAGACTATATTATAGTAAACCTCATCACTTACCAATAGGGGACGAGCCCTGAATCATGGAAATAACTTCAGCGGCTAGGTAGATTTTCATTCTTCTTGATGCAGCTGCCATCTTGAAAAGCTTGTAAAATTGCCTAAGTCACATTGTCTTTTGACTTAGGCAAAATAAAACGGCCTAAGTCACACTCTTGACATAGGCCATTATACAACAGGGGTAGAATTGCATGATCTGTTCAACTCAGGATGGAGGCGATTTTACCAGAGGTGGCAAGCATCATGAGGAGATGATTTAGGCAAAAAAATCATTTTTGTCAAAAAATGACTTAGGCCATTAGTTTAAGAGGGTGACGATATGTAGTATTCTCTAATTGCCTATGTGCCTCCATAACATATTGATCCCATCCTAATATTACAACAACACTCCCCTTATCAGCGGGTTTAATAACAATGTTTTTATTATGACTTAGTTGTCTAATTGCTTTTACTTCGTCATATGATGGATTACTCTTTTCCTTGTGACTTTTAAAATGTGTTTTGAGAGTGTCATTATCTTTTTTAATTAAAAAAATAACTTGTGGTGGTACTTTGTCAGGTGGTGGCGTCCAAACTGAAGGGGCCATGAATGGCAGAAGCTCTTTATGTTGTGATCCTTGAAAATATGCCGCCAACTTTATCTTCCTATGATACTTTTGAATGTCTGTTTCCAGTTGTCTTTTCTGATCTTTGTGTGTATCAATCGTTGGGACAAAGGCCAAGCCCCTGTTTAAAAGATCCAATTGTGGCTTTGAAAGGCTGAAATTTGTTGCCAATACTAAAACATTCTGTGATGTAAGAGATGCTGAACTCCTAACCCCCTCCTTTAAAAGGCTTGTGGGGCCTTGAAGTTTAAAGTGGTCGCCCAGTGGACAAGCATTGTCTGTGCAGTTGTCTTGGTCCAGTGGATGTGGTCCCTTTCAGTAAAGAACAACTTGTCCTCAAGTTTGTTGATGTAAGGCATGTTTTTAAGGATGTGTGCATTGAGTGTCTGTAATGTGCTTTGCTCTGAACCAGTCAAAGCAGAAGAAAAATTGATCACTGGGACCGCAGTCAGCTTGGCTCTTTGTCCTCTGCAATTCAGACCAAATGACAGGACCACTTTTTCAACTACGGTGTGGCAGTTTGCCTTCGCCATTATGGCCTGAGCGTGGCGGAAGTTGGCCCCCGGGTAGCTCTCAATCTGCAGGTCCGGGATTGAAAAGGCCGGTATCCTGGACAGATTGGAGTCCCCAAGGATGAGCCACGTTTTCCACACACTCAGTTCCCAGTCCACTAGTTTGCGGTCGGTGTTCATGTGTCTTGTGACCCTAAATGTCTTATGTTCGGGTGTAGGAGTCAGATCAACAAGTCGTCTGGATCGACATCACTATGATCTGGCGAGGTATCATTGTGGGGAACTGGAAGTCGGTGAACCATGACCGAAACCTGTCGGCCATTACTAGCAACTTGTTTGCAGCTCTGTGAAGGGGTCAGAGTTGGAGTTATCTCTGCCTCCATTTCACCATCAGCCTCAAGTGGTGAATCGTGCAACAGTGGTTGAGTCCTACGACGAGAACGTGGAGGTATAGAAGAGTCGTTGTCACTCGCCTCAATGTCTAATACTGGGCTATCCTCTGTAATAACACAGGCATTTTGTTTGTTCCCTGTACGTTTTGTCCTACGTTCTTTAGGGGACAGCTGGACAGCCGGCACAGCCGTGTCCACTGGCCAGTCTGTCTCTGTGTCAGTCATCGTCGTCACTGTGTCGTTTATGATGTTTCATCTTGGGGCCTGTGCCACCACTTGTTCCGTCCGTCACAGTGTTTCTTGTGATGTGTGGTGTTGTGTGTTTTGTGTGTGTTGTGTTCGTGCAGACTGTATCACTCGTGGCGGTGCAGGCTGTTGTTCCGTCTCGGATACAGCCTGCCCGTTCTCATAAGTTGTAAGCAGCGCCTCTGCGTGATCTATCACCTCCTGTGTGATCCGGGGTAAATTTCTACGGGCCCATTTAGTGGCAACTAGAAAAGCTGTTCTCCAGTCAAGGTCAGATCACCAGAGAGGTCTTTAATTAATGATTGTTATTTTGCTCTGATAAAAAAAATTAAATCCACATTTACTTTCTAATAAATAACGACAATCTCAAACATGACATAGTTTCCAAATCATACAGAGATAGAAAGTTTTTAAAGGTCTTGCAGAAACACAGAGTTAAAAACCAGCTGCCCCTCAACAACAGTACAAACAGCTTTGGTGAAACACCACAGAGACAGAAACTCTTTGTCATTTTTCATCAGACTGTATAATCCAAAATTTGTTCTGACTCTGGCTTTAACCAAAGAAAGAAACATGGAAGGTCTCTGGAGAAGAGGAGCACCACTCCTCAGCTGGTTCTGCTTAAGCGACTAAAAAAACAACTCCCCCTCCCATTACCTCCTCCAGTCACTCTGATTCTTATCGTCACTGTGTGTTTCCTGAATCAACATCACATCTATTTTATTCAATTCCATTATTCGGAACAACGTGGCTCTTCGTACTTCATCTCTGGCTCCATTCAGGTTTAAAGGGCCAACATGGAATTCACACATGAGAGTGAAGGTTGAGAAGACCAGAGAAGAACCAAGTGATTAAAATCAGACATCATCATCAATGATCTGAGCTTTAACTTGAACAATCAGTTTCTTTAATCTGTATATTTCCTGTTGTGTTAGAACATCGTCTCCATCAACATCACACTTTTTAGTCAGAGGCCCTCGATGACTCAATGAAAGAGTTCAGGTCTGAAAAATGATCTTCCTTCACTAGTGTGAATCCTTTAGTTTTCTGTAGGAACGTTTTGTCTCTGCTGCTCCTCCTGAGTCAGACCTTCATCACTCTCTGACTCTGCTGAGGCTTTCACTCTTTTCACACCTTTTGTCACTTTCAGTGCTTTAGCTCGGTTCTGAATGTTTTCTCTTCTGACAGTTTTAACAGATGTTCATCAGACACGTCTTCATCCTCCGTCTGATCCTCACACACTGACACACTATGATTTTCACTTTTTGTTGGACTTTGTTTTTAACTGTGTCTTTACCACCGAAGCATTCAGGGGGGGTTACTACCACCGGGAGCGCTGCTGGGCTGAACCCCCTCCCTCCTTCTCTCCGTACAGGATCGGATTAAATGTCCCTCTACACCGCAACCGAAACACTTCATACTCTCCGTCGTCGCGAAAACTACATAGTTAAAGCTGTCGGTGTTGAAGTTAAAGGTGAGGTTTAACAGACACCATCTTTACCGGGGACATGATGTGTCCGTACCGGGACAGCTCTTTTGCCAACTGTGGTAGTGGGGCGTGGTCAGCGTCGGCTGCAGGAGGGAGGGAGTGGAGATGGGGTTCTGGGATCGGTGCCAGGGAGAGAGTCTGATTGTACACAGGTGTTCCAGTTCAACTAATGACTCTCTCCCCTTTATCAGCAGTAGCGCGCTGGGGCGCGGGGTTCCTCCAGGAACCAGCACACAGCAAACGAAGAGACGTGTCTGGTGTTGTATATTTGTATGTGTGATAATATTGGAAAATAAAGAGACTTAGAAGAAACCTACCTGATTCCCCCTTGTGTTCATGACAAGGAACCCACGGTGACGCAGATACGTGTTACACCAACACTTCCTTTTTAATGAACGAGGGAGCGTGAGAGGGACTAACTAGCGGGAGAACCGGAGTCCTGATTCCACCACGTCTCGCACTTTATCCGGACTATCCAGAAAAATCACTTTGGCTCCATTCATGCCGACTTGACGGCCTCCCGCCACCCGCCCGACCGCGTACCCTGCCTCCTCCACCGAGCGGCTCACTGCCAGCACCAGCTTGACTGTGTGACGGCGAGTGAGCTTCACAAACTGCTTCACCCACCTCCACCACCGGCATGCTGCCCCACCTCCAAGCCGGTAGCCCCACTACCGAACACCATCACACCCGAAACACCGATAGATTCACGTGTGAGATTCAGCGTGAGAAAAACAAATAAAGAAGTCGCTCACACCACAACCAGCTCACACTCACACACTCCACGGACAGAGAGAGAGCGAGAGAGAGAGAGACATAGAATATGTCCACTTCAAAGGAATCATAGAACTAAAGATCTTAAAGCGTGATGTTGATCTATCTCCTATGATGTTGATTGCCACTTGTCAATAAACCATATAAAAGAGGAAGAAGAAGTAAGATAGAAAATAGATGCTGTACGTCCCAATGGCCACTCATTGGAGGATCGATTTACTAGAAGTTATTATAGAGGAGAGTGAGGAGGAATTTGAGGAGGACACTAGAGAGGAAGTTGATGAAAATTTTTTAACAAACGTTAGTTAATGTGTTAACAAGCCCAATAATTTATTTGTGTAATAAGCTTGAAATATCCACATCCCCTATTTCTCTTCTTGTCTCTCCCTTCATACAGGACAATGAAGGGGGATCAGCACCCTAAGAACCAATCTGAGGCTGTCACTGAGAGAATGACCTGCCAACCTTTTTGTAAAAAATAAAATGAAAATCTACTAATGGAGAGCTATGATGGAGGCTCAATTATCAAATGTAATTTACCTGCATTTGATTGATTTTGCCAATATTAGTGCATGAGAAGTGAGGCAGTATACCTCACGTCTAGTGAGTGGCCCAGTCCTTCGTATATTTTTCTGTATGTGGCCCTCGGGGAAAAAAAGTTTGGACACCCCTGCTCTAGAGCTTGCTGAAGAGGCTTCCATCTTCATGCAGCTGAAGGAAAACGACTCTGACCATCTGAGTCCAGAAAATCACCAACTGGCTTCTGAGAACAAGAGGCTACAAGGTGAACTAGAGGATGCTCTACATGAGAAAGACCTTGCTCATCAGGCTGCCATCTCCCAGCAGCATAAAGACACAGATAGACTTGACCAGCTGACTCTGGGAAATCTCCAACTGGATTCTGAGATCAAGAAGCTACGAAGTGAACTTCAGGATGCTCTACGTGACAAAGACCTTGCTCATCCGGCGTCCTTCTCCAAGCAGCATAAGAAAACAGATGAAGTGATCCGCCTGTGTCGGAAAATTCACCAACTGGCTTCTGAAAACAAGGAGCTACAAGGTGAACTTGAGGATGCTCTACATGAGAAAGACCTAGCTCATCAGGCTGTCATCTCCCAGCAGAATAAGGACACAGATAAACTGGACCAGCTGACTCAGGAAATTCACCAACTGGCTTCTGAGAACAATAAGCTACAAGGTGAACTTGAGGATGCTCTAGGTGAGAGTCAACTCACTCGAAGGTACAGCCAGAAAGACGGAGAAGCTCGCAGCAGACTCGAGAAAGAACTGAAGAAGGAGAAAGCCTTCATCTCTAAGAATCAAGCTACGATTACTAAGCTCCAATATGTGGTCGATAAGTTCAAAGCACAACAGTCAGAGAGCAAGACAAGACAGGCCCAACTTGAAAATGCCCTAAAACAGGAAAAGATACAAAGGGCTGTCTTGGAGGAGCGAGGCAAACACACTGCCTCTGCCTTTGAAAAAGAAAGGAAGAGAGCTGCTCAAATTGGTTCTGCTCTTGAAAAAGAAAGGAAGAGAGCTGCTCAAATTGGTTCTACTCTTGAAAAAGAAAGGGCCACAAGATGTACATGTCTTCCGCTTAAGGGAGTTATGATCAAGCAAGTAAAAACATTGGAGAAGCAGCAGAGTTTGGTTCCGAACCTCCTTGAAGCTACAAGAGCAGTCAAACCTTCAGCGCACATTACGACCATTAAATTGAGCTCAAGCCGATTGAGATGATACTTTTAACCCTTGTGTTGTTCCTGGGTCGGATTGACCCAGAGTGTGTGTGTCTGTGTGCGTGTGATCATACGCAAGCCCTGGCCGGTCAGGGTTAGGGTTAGGGTGACCCAAGGATTGTCATTATCCAATTCTCCTGGGGTAATTGAGACCAATGGATTGTCATTCTCGATTCTCCTGGGGGGTCATTTAGACCCCCAGAGAGGGCGCTGTGGTGCTCTGTGGGGTCATGTAGACCCACACCTGATTCCAATTGTAATCTAGGGAGGAACATTAGACCCACATAGAAGCCGGCGCGCCATTCTGAGAAGAGGCTACAAGATAACCTTGAGGATGCTCTAGACCTTGCTCATTGGGCTGTCATCTCCCAGCAGCAGATGGACGGAGAAGAACTGATCCGTCTAACTCAGGAAAACCAACGTCTGGCTTCTGAGAACAAGAAGCTACAAAATGAACTTGATGATGCTCTAGAGCTTGCTGAAGAGGCTGTCATCTCCCAGCACCATAAGGACACAGATAAACTGGACCAGCTGACTCAGGAAAACCAGAAATTGGCTTCTGAGAACAATAAACTCAAAGGTGATCTTGAGGATGCTCTACTTGAGAGTCAGCTCGCTCGAAAGGAAACAGCTATGGAAGGCTCAGGTCTGGAAAAAGAAAATGCCTGACCAGAAGTCAGAAGGTCCCAGCTCTAAACCTAACGACCTTTCTACCGTGATTCAGTTTTCCCCTTGTAATTAGATGTAATAAAAAAAATTTAAATAAACATTGATCTATGAACATGAAGTTCTTTATTTACATCTAATCATTGCTTGAATATGGTATGATCACATTTATATCAATGAATAATCTGAAATTCACAGAGAAAAATACAATTTTGCATAAACAATTAATTTATATTTAAAATCTTGAGTTTCACAGATTAATTCATTAATTTAGTTTTTTTTTTTAACAGATTAAAACTAAAACCAAATCTCCCATTCAAAGAACAGTTAGATGATAAAAGGCCACAAAATAACACTTGTATACACTTCTTCATTTTATAATTAATGATTGTTATTTTGCTCTGATAAAAAAAATTGAATCCACATTTACTTTCTAATAAATAACGACAATCTCAAACATGACATCGTTTTTAAAGGTCTTGCAGAAACACAGAGTTAAAAACCAGCTGCCCCTCAACAACAGTACAAACAGCTTTGGTGAAACACCACAGAGACAGAAACTCTTCATCATTTTTCATCAGACTGTATAATCCCAAAAAATGTCTGACTCTGGCTTTAACCAAAGAAACAAACATGGAAGGTCTCTGGAGAAGAGGAGCACCACTCCTCAGCTGGTTCTGCTTACGCGACTAAAAAACCAACTCCCCCTTCCATTACCTCCAGTCACTCTGATTCGTATCGTCACTGTGTGTTTCCTGAATCAACATCACATCTATTTTATTCAATTCCATTATTCGGAACAACGTGGCTCTTCGTACTTCATCTCTGGCTCCATTCAGGTTTAAAGGGCCAACATGGAATTCACACATGAGAGTGAAGGTTGAGAAGACCAGAGAAGAACCAAGTGATTAAAATCAGACATCATCATCAATGATCTGAGCTTTAACTTGAACAATCAGTTTATTTAATCTGTATATTTTTTCTGTCGGAACGTTTTGTCTCTGCTGCTCCTCCTGAGTCAGACCTTCATCACTCTCTGACTCTGCTGAGGCTTTCACTCTTTTCACACCTTTTGTCACTTTCACTGCTTTAGCTTGGTTCTGAATGTTTTCTCTTCTGACAGTTTTAACAGATGTTCATCAGACACGTCTTCATCCTCCGTCTGATCCTCACACACTGACACACTATGATTTTCACTTTTTGTTGGACTTTGTTTTTAACTGTGTCTTTACCACCGAAGCATTCAGGGGGGGTTACTACCACCGGGAGCGCTGCTGGGCCGAACCCCCTCCCTCCTCCTCTCCGTACAGGATCGGATTAAATGTCCCTCTACACCGCAACCGAAACATTTCATAGTCTCCGTCGTCGCGAAAACTACATAGTTAAAGCTGTCGGTGTTGAAGTTAAAGGTGAGGTTTAACAGACACCATCTTTACCGGGGACATGATGTGTCCGTACCGGGACAGCTCTTTTGCCAACACTTCCTTTTTAATGAACGAGGGAGCGTGAGAGGGACTAACTAGCGGGAGAACCGGAGTGAACGCCTCGTGAATCACGAGCCCTGATTCCACCACGTCCCGCACTTTATCCGGACTATCCAGAAAAATCACTTTGGCTCCATTCATGCCGACTTGATGGCCTCCCGCCACCCGCCCGACCGCGTACCCTGCCTCCTCCACCGAGCGGCTCACTGCCGGCACCAGCTTGACTGTGTGACGGCGATAGATTCACGTGTGAGATTCAGCGTGAGAAAAACAAATAAAGAGAGAAAGAAAAAAAAGTTCAAGAAGTCGCTCACACCACAACCAGCTCACACTCACACACTCCACGGACAGAGAGAGAGAGAGAGAGACATAGAATATGTCCACTTCAAAGGAATCATAGAACTAAAGATCTTAAAGCGTGATGTTGATCTATCTCCTATGATGTTGGTTGCCACTTGTCAATAAACCATATAAAAGAGGAAGAAGAAGTAAGATAGAAGATAGATGCTGTATGTCCCAATGGCCACTCATTGGAGGATCGATTTACTAGAAGTTATTATAGAGGAGAGTGAGGAGGACACTAGAGAGGAAGTTGAAGAGACTGGAGACAAAGAGGAAAAAATAGAGACGATTATAGAGCTTGAAGTATTATTGACTCCATTTCAATAAAAGCTAACTGAGGGGCGTTTCGTTAGATGGCGCTGTTGAGCCATTTTTCCACGCCCATTTCAAATTACTCCTGAATACAATTACTTTTTGGGGTTTTGAATTCCCTGCAAACGTTGGTAACAATTTGAGCATGTCTAGGCCCTGAAAAAGCCCCAAAAGTGAAATACAAATCCTTCGAAATACAATAGGGCCTCCCACTGGAGGTGCTCAGGCCCTAATACTTAAAGCCCTCAAAAAGCCATTTCATTTGCCTGAAAAAAATAATAATTAAAGCCCTCAAAAAGCCAATTCTTTTGCCTGAAAAAAACAAAACAAAAACCTTATTATTATAATAATAATAACTGGCCCGAGCACATGCTTTGGTGAGAATTTGAGGGCTTTAATTTGTTGTTGAATCCTTTGATGTTGATAATGCAGGAGTGGAGTTGTTGGTTGACGGCTCAGCATCAAAGGATTCATGGTCCATTTATGTCCGAGATACAGAACCTTGTGTTTTGATGGCGTGTAATCAAACTTTGATGCCACGCCACGGTCACACCGTGTGACGAAAAATCGATCTTTGAGTTAGTTTGTATCTCCATCTTGTTGAGATGACACTCATCTCAATTTGAAGTTGATCTGATGTAAGCCCTGGTACAAGTACCTCAAAGTAAAAATGTGGAATATGGCCAAAATGGCCACTAAATGCAAAATGGCGGG
The DNA here is from genome assembly GCF_009819705.1 of Hippoglossus hippoglossus. Classification (NCBI taxonomy): domain Eukaryota; kingdom Metazoa; phylum Chordata; class Actinopteri; order Pleuronectiformes; family Pleuronectidae; genus Hippoglossus; species Hippoglossus hippoglossus. Next base: position 422,855 of record NC_047173.1, on the reverse strand, counting down.
CTTCCTGTTTTTTGTTTGTCTGGTCATGATACACCTGTGTATCGATTTTTGTGAAGATCGGTCAATGTGAACACGTTCCGGGGGGCGCCGTTGAGCCATTTTGCCACGCCCATTTAAAATTACTCCAGAATACGTACATTTTCACCACTTTCTAATTATCTGCAAATTTTGGTATGAATTTGAGCATGTTAAAGCCCTCAAAAAGCCAATTCATTTGCCTGAAAAAAATTGTTTTTAAAAAACAATCCTTACAATTTCAATAGGGCCTCCCACTCTGTTCGGTGCTCGGGCCCTAATTAGTATAAAGTTAATAAACAATATATATATATATGTATATATATATAATATATATATATATATATATATATATATATATAGTGTATCATCAAATCGGCGTACGTGTGTGTAGAGATACAGCTGTTTTAGATTTATGTTTATTATGGCCGACATTTATATTGATAAATAATTAATATCCACAAACTTTTTATAGAAGACAAAAAAAAAATCCACATATATATATATATATATATATATATATATATATATATATATATATATATATATATGTCAAACTGGTGGCGCATGCGTAGGTCTAAAACAGGGGCTCTGGGATTCGCGCATGCGTACGATTGGGCTCTCTGGCTGTGCAGGTCGATGTGAGGCTTGGCATCGGCTGTACACAAAGGGAACAGGGTGTACTGTTTCTTTAAAGCCGTCACGACCGCAGCTCACCCCGTGGTAGGCTCCCGCTGCTTGTTATCTTCTGTCAACAAGATGGCTGTCGTTCCTGAGAGCAGAGTTCTAAGTTTTAGCGTGTTCAAATGGAGCTCTTACTCCTCTACATATTTACCCGAGTGAGTAATGCACACTGTAGCTGCCCCAGCTTATGCGTCAGGGTTTGTCAGTGTGTCTGCCATTTTCAACAGTGTACCAGTATTTTTTCTAGCCGGTCCGAGGGCCTAGCTCGTCTGACACGAGCAAGCTAGCGGTAGCTTTGTCAGTAGCATCATTGGCATTTGGTTTTGTTACTTAGCTACCCAACAGTCAAGTTGGTCGTGGTTCACTGTAGTGTTTTATGTGTCTATCTACAGTGTCAATTGAACAATTGCATATTCGTTAAGACAATATTTAGAGTGTTCTTTGAAACATAGTATGTATTATGTTGAAAATGTCGTACATGGGAGTTTTTCTTTTGCACTGTACACGGCTTCAGTTGCTATATTAATATAATTTAATATTTTCTTATCTCGTGAAATGCCTGTTTTAGATGATAAGCCGTCACTACTTAATACAGTAACCCATGCTACTTCAGACCATCAAGATGTTCAAACGGCGTGGTATTTACAAATTTGGCTCCGTATCCTACTATGTTCATAACAAACCTCCACGTTATCTGGCCTATAGAGCCTCATCATGTTAGCTGACCAAACAGCTCTTACCTGAAACTGCTGTTCTGCGTTTACAAATAAAATCAGCCATAGCTGTAGATAATTTGCCTTTTGCTGGTTCAGCACAAAGATACAGATTAGTAGTAATAATTAGCTAAAAACCCATTGCACTTGACAGAACAATATAGCCGGGGCAAGTAAAAGCCATCCCCTGTCTAAAGATAAGTACATGAACAGCATAAAAACACAGATCAAACTTTCTTGTCATTTTTTTGTGTTTACAATTTTTTGTTTTACAATAAATAGCTGTTATTTATCGATACTGGGGATAGCATAGTTTTTAGATAATTATGGAGCTGGAAAAAAAGCTTTGAACAAGCAAAACGCTTTTGTCTGTTACCTATATTAAGGAAGATGTGGCCTTATCAGTATACCACATTTCATCAATATCTGTGAAGGTGCACCCCAAAGATTTGATGATTTGACATACACATAAACAGTAGTATGTCTATGGTCGTTTTAAGACATGTCTTGCAGAGGAACTCTGGAGAATTAGGCCCGGACTTTCTCCACAGTTTGCCTGACACACGCACAACGCAGTGGGAGGTACTCTGCAGATACATGTTCACAAAAGCAACAAATCCTCCACAGGATACAGGCGAGGGATGTTGCGTATTAATTCCGCTGCGAAGATCACGTGTTTTTGTTTCGAGCACATCGACACAGGTGTTGGCTCTTATCACCACAAACTCTCATGAAATCTTCGTCGTTGTTTTCTGTGTGTGTTGCACTGCTTTTTCATCCTGAGATATTTGTTGCATGTTAGAGATGTCATCAACCCCTCCACTCGCTGTCTGAAAACACCATATGTGATTTGTCTCTTTTATGGTTTATACAGTACATACACAAACTCCTTCATTACTGTTTTGTTTTAGGAATATCTTGGTGGACAAACCTAACGATCAGTCTTCCAGGTGGTCTTCGGAGAGCAACTACCCTCCTCAGGTAGGTCCACTACTACCCAGATACTGTCTCATCTTAAAGCTTCATTATGTCTGATGGCGCTCCACATAGAACACACTTAAAAAGGACTCCTGTTTATGTACCAAGAGTTGTACAGTAAACAGTGTCTGATACCTGATAGGACAATTCTGGAGGGCATTCGCTTTAGGAGATGCATACTTTATGAACTGGATGCTCTGTACATAGAGTTTGATTGGAATTAACAAGACCAAATTCTGAAGTTCAGTGGGACTTCCAGGTTTCCGCTACCTTCATTTTGCAGCGGCAATGGACCACTGATGTGGATTGCGCTTCACATAGCTCTACAATAAACGACACAATCAGGGATTTCTACAATGATATGGTACAGCAAGCAAGTGTGGAAAAGTAGCCAGACAGGGGGGTCCGAGGGCATTCCTCCCAGAGAAACAATTTAGCCATCAAAATCCAAATTTGGTGCCTCTAGTACATTCTAATGCCACTATTCCTTCATATACACTCTTACCAGTGTTACGCCCGGGCCACAGTGGCTGCGGTTGTGCCGCGGTTGTGCCGCGGTTCTGCTGCATGTTGCGGTTGTCCATTGTTCACTCTGTCTGCGGTTCAGCTTTGGAGCTGCTACTGTCAGCACTATGTTTTTACATAGGGTTTGCCTTGAAAATGGCCATGTGAGTGTGAGCGAGAGGGAGAGACTACTGCCCATCACCTGAAGTTCTTTACTTTAACTTTTAATATAACTACAGCCTTTCTGAGGTTTCTGGTATGACTAATATATTTCCTTGTATAAAAGTAGTCCTATGTACTCAAATAAATACCAATATTATACAGTATGAAGCTGTGCATCTTCAGCTACTGCAAATATTTCACAATAAAGACCAAAGGTGCCCTGATTGATCGGCCACCGATTGGTATCGCCAATCTCTATAAATGCCGATCAGAGGAGCCACTCAGATGAGGCAAAACAAACCGCTGTCACTCATGAAGTGCAACTTTCAACAGAGATGAGTAGGAATTGAGGTATTTGATGACTATTTTTTTTCCCCTGATGGTGGAAATAACTAACAAGTGAGGAATCTTGCTTCTCTTCATCTCTGTTGAGAGTTGCTCATGAGCAGTATGATATTCATTCCACAGGAAAGTTAAGCTAAAGTTAAGCAGGTGTTGCCCTGCCAATAATAAACAGTTAATTAATTCATGATACTTTCTTATTCCTTGATTTTATACAATTTTGCTAGTATTGAAGGGATAGTTCACTGAAAAATGAAAATTCACTCTGTCTATGGAGGGGTGGGGGGAGTGTTTGAGTCCACAAAACACTTTAGGAGTCTCAGAGGTAAACGACATTGCAGCCTGATATCCTCCCCCTGAGCCACACAAGCTCTCGCCCAAGGGTGACCCGCAAAGTTCGTGGTAGCATTGCTAGTTCCGGTAGCATTGCTAGTTCTTGTAGCATTGCTACTTCCGGTAGTGGACATTTAGGCTAATAACATGGTGTAAATGATGCCGTTTCGAGTCGAATTTGAATGTCCGGGCTTACGAACACTTCAATCCACAGGAGCAGTATGGAGGCATTTTGTGTTTTTTCTGTTTTTTTACTTTTGAAGAAGGGGTTCCCAGTTACTTAAATTTTATTGGATTTGGCTGCAACGCTGTTTACCCCTGAAACTTTTAATTGTTCGGTGAACTTTCCATTTTACAGGGGGGGAAAGGTAGAAACCTCAGAGAGAGCCATATATGAGGGATCCCTCTCCCAGGATGGACAGAAATGCAATAGATGACATGTGTAACAGAGAACATCAGAAAAAAAGGAGTTGAGGAGTTATTGTCAGTAATGGTAGAGTATCTGAGTAGGCATATTGTATATCAAGCAGTCTTGTTGTAATCATATCCATGATCAGCTGCAACTACGATCAGGATCCCCCATCACAATCAGATGCCAACACGATACAGGATCCGCCAATAAGATCTCGATCAGCCAATCAGATGCCACCATAATCTACAATCCATCGTCATGATCATCGGCTGCCAGCTCGATCATGGTCCACCACTATCCACAATTAGATGCCAACACGATACAGGATCCGCCATTACGATCACGATCAGCCAGCATTTAACCGGAAGCCAGTGTAGTGAAGCTAATACTGGATAAATGTGGTCTCTTTTCTTGGTTCTTGTCAGGACACGTGCTGCAGCATTTTGGACAAGCTGCAGAGTCTTTAAAGACTAACTGCTGGAGCCTGATAATAAGGAATTACAATAATCAAGTCTGGATGTAACAAAGGCGTGGACTTGTTTTTCTGCATCTTTTTGAGACGGGACATGTCTGATTTTTCAGATGTAAGTGAAAGAAGGCAGTCCTAGAAATTTGTTTTAAGTGAGAATCAAAGGACCAATTGGGATCAAAGATGACTCCCAAGTTCCTGACTGTTTCACTGGAAGCAAGGGCAATGTCATCTAGCGCAGCTATATCATTAGATAATGTATCTCTAAGGTGTTTAGGGCCAAGTATTAGAACCTCTGTTTTATCTGAGTTTAATAAGAGAAAATTGCGGGTCATCCAGGTTTTTATGTCCCTGAGACATGCTTGAGGTTTAGTTCATTGATTACACTGTTCTAGTTTTATGGACAAGTATAACTGGGTGTCATCCGCATAGCAGTGTGTCCCGATATTGTTTCCTAGTGGAATTATATATAATGGGAATAAAATTGGGCGAGCACAGAACCCTGAGGAACACCTTGGTTAACTTTGGTGCGCACAGATGACTCATCATTAATTTAAACTAGGTTAGGGCGGTTCCTTTAATGCCAATTAACTGTTCTGCTCACTGTAATATAATGTGATGATCAATAGTGTCGAATGCTGCACTAAGATCTAACAAGATGAGGACAGACACAAACCCATGCTCTTAAGCTATTAGAAGGTCATTAGTGACTTTTGCCAAGGCTGTTTCTATGATGAGCTCTAAACCCTGACTGAAAGTGGAGGTGGATATTGGTCTGTAGTTGGCTAAAACTTCCGGGTCCAGGGTGGGTTTTTTGAGGAAGGGTTTTATTACAGCGAGCTTAAAGGACTGTGGTACATATCCTGATGATAATGACAGATTTATCGTATTCAGTAAAGTACTAAATTAGGGGCAGAATTTCTTTAAGTAACTTTGTAGGAATGGGATCTAAGATGCAAGTTGTGGATTTAGACGATGAGATTATTGTGGTCAGCTGATCAAGGGTGATCAGAGAGAAGCTGTCTCAATAATTAGGATTCTCTGCTGTTCCTGAGATTTCTGTGCTTGATGATGTATTAGCATCGATTAAGGGCGGGAGATGGTAGATTTTATTTCTAATAGTTAGAATTGTATTGTTAAAGAAGTTCATAAAGACACTGGCTATAGTGCTGAAGAGAAACCTGGGGTTGTTTTGATTTTCTTTTATTAATGTGGAGTAGTAGGCAGCTCTTGCTTACTGGAGGGCCTTCTTATATGCTTTAACACTATCTTTCCAGACTAGGAGATTTTCATCACAGTTGTTGGAGCGCCACTTCCTTTCTAGTTTTCTTGCTTGTTTTAATTCATGTGTTTTTAAAATTGTACCAGGGAGCTAATTTAATTAACGCTTCTTTTTTAGAGGCGCTATGGAGTCTAATGTTAATCGTAGTGAGTTTACAGCGCTATCGACAAGATGGTAAATCTCAGTGGAGCTAGGATTTTTCAAGAATTCATTGGTTATATCCACGGATGATACTGACTTAATTGTAATTATTTCCTAACATACAGTGTTAGTCATATCACACACATACCTGTCGGCTAGGGCTGTAACGATTCTCGAACCAAAACTGAAATTTTCGGTACACGATACGCTAAGACCGAGCCGCGACCAGTCTCCCTGCCCAATCCCACACACTGCCACAGGCAGCACCTGCTGCGTGTGTGTCCAATCACACTCAAATTCAATCACAACCCCGGGACCACATCTGGGTAATCTGAACCAACACACAGAAGTGACAAGTAGCATCAGAGCAATGAGTGTTGAGGTCGGAGAGGATCTTCTTTTTTACTTATCTCTAAAGTTTGAGTCAGGAGGAATCTGGTGGATTTATTCACTATGGAGTCCCCCACTGACTGACTATCGGCGGTACCATGAGTGTCCTGTACATATTATATATAGGAACGCTATTGTTATTGAAGCGACATAGACGTATCTCTTTCTGTTTGCGTTCCTATTCTAGATATTATTGTTTACGTAGTTTTATGTGAAGTCAAGTCCAACATGTTCTTGAGTGTTCTTTTCTTTACTGTTCCAAATGTTGGTGTTTTAATAAATCCCAGAAACCCCCCCCCCCCAATGTTTTTCTTACGAGTTTACGTACGTGCGCAGATTCTCCTGTCAAGTATGTTTTTATTTATCCCAAGGTTTTAGTAAGATGTGGCGTATGTACAAAATGGGGTCTAAAAGATCTAAGGGTGATTCGATCAGGATTTTTGGGGGCGATCTCTGATCGTTTGAATCAGTATCAGCAGATACCGATCAGGGGTCTATGGCCCTGTTTACGCCTGATACACATGCGTCTTGGGTGATCCAAGTGACCACTTATGATGGGATTCCCTGCTATATATGCAAATAAACACTACAGCACTAAGTCTTACTCAGAACTTTGTCAGTAAATATCCATTATTACTGTCAAGTTGTTACTTTTTATTTTTGATCTCAGCGCCACATTAAACTCCTGTATCAGCTTGTGTCTGTGTCACATGTTTCACCTGTGCTGTCAGCAGCTGCAGGAGTGACGCTGTGTTGTAACTGAACTATATCAACAGGACACACACTTTTACTTCCTCTGACTGTGTGGAAATCTGATATTTTCACATCACAGATAGATGAAGAAAGGAAAAATGTGCGTCCTGTTTGCACCACGCAGCATCTGTCCTGCCGGGCTGTGACAGGCTCTCACCCGGGAGTCACAAACAGCAGATCGCAGTAGAGGAGGTTATACAACCCGATCAGACAGACCACTCGTGATAAGATGAAATGCGAAATGAAAAAGACGAAATGCGTTGCATTTTTACTGACTGCAACACTACTGAGCCAACACAGGGATAACTCGCACAATTGTTTTTTACACAAAGAAAGAAATAACTTCATGTATAACATTAGCCAAATTTACAAGAAGGCTCAAATAATTAAGAACACAAAGTTTATAAAGTTTCTCTTCACTCAACAACGCTCAAAAGTGCAAGATTTTGGAGGGAATCTGGTGATATTCTGGAACACAAACATCTGCTGCTTACACGAGACCACAAACGCGTCATTTGCATCACATAGAAGCAAATAGTGATCAGACAGCGTGTTTCATGTGTACTTACAACACGTCAGGTGTATACAATGATTATTTATTTATATAACTCTATTAACAACATTGTATAAAATCAAGGAATGAGAAAGTATCATTAATTCTGAAAACTGTTTATAATTGTCAGGGCAACAGCTGCTTTACTTAAGCTTAACTTTCCTGTGGAATTAATTAAATACTGCGCATGTGCAACCTTCAACAGAGTTGAGAAGAGAAGCAAGATGCCTTACTCGTTAGCTATTTCCACCATCAGCTCCGGGAAAAAATAGTGATCAAATAACTACCTAAGTTAGAATACAAAAGTACTGAAAAAAATAACGAGTGATCCGTCTCAAGTCCTTCTCATCTCTGAGAGTTGCATTTCATGAGCGACAGCTGTTTATTTTGCCTCATCTGATCGTCTCCTCTGATCGACGATCAAACTAATTCGAGGGAATATCGGCCGATACCTATCGGTGGCTGATCAGTCGGAGCACCCTTAATACTAACCTAATACAATGCAAACCTAAAAGCTCATTTAAAGCATAACCATCCCATCGAGTGTACAGCTTTAGTTCTCTGATAATTTCTTTCATATCCAAGTAAAATTGGAATTGTACAATAAAATATCTTTAACTGAATCAATATTGAATCTAATTGAAAATCCAATTGAATCGAGACCTTGTGAATCAGAATTGAATTGATTTTGGGAAGTCAGGGATGATATCCAGCCCTGGTCAATAAATTATCAATTTATATGGGAACTGTAAAGAAAAGGTATAATATATGTATTATTGTGGTGCTGTAAGTATGTGCTGGTGCACCTAAATGAAAGAGGTAGGTGCACCAGTGCAGCCAATCTAAAAAGTTTGTCTGGAGCCTTGAAGGTGGTGGCCTTTCTCAGGAGGTTTTGGTTTTCAGGTGGGCTGTAGTTCTCCGTCAATACCCAACACATGTTTTCTTTTATCTTTGCGGTCAGTATAGTGTCACTGGTGTGTCACAGTGTAGTGTCTAGTGATACAAGTTTGTCTTTAAGTCTGCTGATAGAAGTTTGACTTTAAAAAGTTCTAACACAGGCTTTGCTGAGAACACAGTGAGGTATTTTTCACCTGAAAGAATGTTTGTGAAATTCGCCACTGGCTTCATTGCTGCATTAATTCAACACAGAAAGTTCCTGCCAGGTTGGGAAGAGGTGACCATGTTTTCTGTCTTCAATCAGGACACGTCTTTTGGCTGGGAGTTGCTCCAGCACCCTCACTATCATATTTCGCTTGCTGCCACATCTTGTGGTGACACCCAGTGGGAAAGATGACTTTTTTTTTCATTAGTTAACATTATATATGAAATACTACTTTTTGAATTTCTATAATTTATTACTAATCACTGTACATGTTTATACTACAGGGCTCCAGACTAACTTTTTTTACATTGGTTTCACTGGTGTGCCTAACTTTTTCATTTAGGTGCACCCAAAATGTTTTACTGTGCCGTTTGGCACTGCAATAATACACCTATTATACAATTTCTTGACAGTTCCCATATACATTGGTAATGTATTAACCTGGGCTGGGTTCAATTGGACTTGATTTGCTCGAATATCATTTCAGTTCAGGATATTTCAATGTACAATACAAATTTTGCCTAGATATTAAATAAATTCTCACAGAACTAAAGCAGTAAACTGAACAAAAAAACCTCTAACTACGCTGTAGCCTACGCGTCGCGTAGACGTGTACCCTCCGCAGAGCTCTACACCGTACCCTGGCGCGCACCTCCCCAAAACGTAACTATGCGTCGCTTGATGCAGACCGCAAGAGCTGTGATCGCTTGGACTCGCCGACATTTTTGACTTGAGTTGAAGGAAAGAACAAGGACGACGTCTTTCTTTTCTTTGTTGCAGTTCTTTAAGAAAAAGTAATTGCTCTTCAACATCTATCAGCTCCAAACTCTAACACAATCCACTTAGTAACACTTGCCATTGTCCAGAGAATTTGTAAATAAGCGGACCAGAAACCGGAAGATACTCAACCAGCATTTCATCGGTGTAATTGCAGCCGACTCACACATTCCAACGCACAACTATAAATGCTCAGCCTTATGCCTAGGCTACGTGCGCAGAATCATGAATGGCCTTTAGGCTGATCTTGTGGCTTGGATACCAGAAGCACAGTCAATTTCAGGATTCATTAACACACAGCAATAATATCACCACAATCGTCCTTTGGTTTCAGTCTATGTTATGTCTCCTCTCTCTGTCTCTTTCCCTCCAGTTTTTAATCTTGAAAATGGAAAGGCCGGCTATTGCTCAGAGCATCACCTTTGGAAAGTATGAAAAGACTCATGTCTGCAACCTGAAGAAGTTTAAAGTCTTTGGTGGGATGAGTGAAGAGAACATGACAGAACTTTTGTCCAGGTGAGATGTTACTGCTTATGAAAGAATAATCCAAACTTTTTTTTTTTCAATATCTTGGCCAGAAGTGACTGAATTTGCCATAACTTTCATGTGATGTAGCAATGCAGTATTTTTGTCATCTTTTGAGGGGAATTGGGATTGTTTGGAGTAAATTGGGGTGATGCTCAGCCTAGGGGTAAGCTCTAATGCATTTAAGACAATTAAGGAGGAAACGAACTGTCTAAAGCAATAAAGTATCAGCATGAAATTGTATTATTAATGTCTGGGTTCACTTTTGTATGACCTGGTCTCAAAGCATTGATTCTAAATCCACCAGATTGATATTGTTGCTAATACTGACCCTATATGCATTTTTCTGCTACGGCTAGTTCAGTGGCATTAGCTTTGCCACTGGTCACCTTTGATCTGCAGAGATTTGTATCCCCAAAATTGCAGACCATTGCCTGAAAAAGTTCAAAGATAACTTTGGGAATTGTTTTTTTCACACCACCATTTCTTGTCCCATAATCTTCTTGGGTTGCTTTGTTCCCCTGTGCGTAGCAGGGTAACCAAGTCGACAGAAAGTTTCAAACGCTCAACATCGTGTTAACTCAATATTATGATGGCATCACATTGTCTGCGTCGTCTGTGTATGGCACCTCTTTTTCATCCGAAAATATATTTATTTTCTTCCAGTTTTACATCTGTTTAGTGTTATAAACGACATCAACTTGCTGTGAATTTATCTGAACATTTTCCTTCTGTATATTCCCATGGGCTCAGTCTGACATTTTCTGGACATTTTAAAAGGGGGCTGGCAGGAAATTTCAAAAAATTGTGTGGAGCAACTGACTCAGACATTTATATTCTCAATTACAGCCCCTCCAGAAAATCTTAGGAAACTGTTTGAACTGTAGTGCATGTCTGAAAGCAGCTTTAATTTCTCACATAAATGAGTAAAATGCAACTTTTAATTGTTACGGGAAATGGTTGATTATGAATTGCAGCTCAGACTGGATGACAGCATTGCATGTGAATATATATATATATATATATATATATATATATATATATATATGTGTGTATATATATGTATATGTGTGTGTATATATATATGTATATATTCATATTCATATCCACAAAATGATACTTGGCAATCGTTGTACTGTCTCACAGCCAAGGTTAAGTTACAACTCTGGACAAATTCAAGATGGAAAACAATGGCTTGACACTCTATTGATTAGATAGTGTAGAACATGTGATGCATTCGGTTTATGTTAGAACATGCTGCTCCTTTCTGGGTGCTGCGCCAACCACGTCAAGCCAAATGGAGCATGCCCCTACATCTCCTCCAGCTCTACATACATTTACTAAGTTAAATAAGTCTGTTGTCTTTACCCAGTCTGAGTTTACACGTGTCCGTGCGTGTGCGTGCGTGCGTGCGTGCGTGCGTGCGTGCGTGCGTGCGTGAGGAAAAGAGTGAGTGTGATGGTTAGATAATTTAAAACATCTTGAACTTGGAATATGACAAGGCAGAATTAAATTGTAGTTATCTGAAACTGGAATTATAGTCACAATTTAATTGCAGATGTCTGTAATAAATGTAAAAACAGCATTGTACAAGAAGTGCTGGAAAGAATATGAATTTATGAAGAATATATGAATATGAACCCATTAAGACCTAAGGCACTGAATATAAACACAATCTATAGCATGAGTTTGAAAACAACCCCCGAAAACCTGAGGGTTTTCTGAAGAGCTAACAGGATTGCCAACGTTTATTAAAACAATTGTCAAACCCAGACCAAAACAGCAGTTCAAACGTCCACAGTGTAGTGTTGTGGTTCCAGAAGACAGGTGCAGCCTGTTGAGCTCTCATAAAGTTAAACCCGCTGCTGCAATTCCTCCAGCAGAGCTGCTACTGCCATAGAGAAAATGCTGCACATAGATGCACTGTATGAATGTGTGTGGGAATGGGTGACTGTAAAATTGTCATTTACAAGGGTGCGTGGTAGCATCGCTAGTTCCGGTAGTATCAATGCATAGCTGCAGTTACTGCTGAGCATCGTTGATGTCATCACGTGCCCCCTGGGCGAGAGCCTAGAGGCTCCAAAGCCATCTCCAAAGCCATGAAGTACATAACCCTTCAATGTCCGAAGCGACTTGCCACAGAAACTAAAAGTTAGCATTTCTCACAACCTTGTGTAAAGATAGCTAACAGTAGCTACAGTTCAATACAACATGCCCTAACTGACGATGCAAAACAAAAGTCAACTCTAAAGATGGCTAATGTAAAGTTTACTCACCCTTGAATAACACAAAATGCAAGGACCCCATTAAATTTAACAAGTGTTAAATAAATACAACATCAATCTAACCACAGCTAGCAAACATTCACTCCAGTTACCGTGATTTCACACACAAACAGATCTTGAAGAAAGCTTTTACTCTCAGACTGGAGGTCACTTGCCTCAAGAAGAAGTGTTTGAGCCCAGGATTCAGTGTAGTTTCTGTTTTCCCCACAGAACAGTGATGCTAGGCATGGAGAAATGGCGCTAACTGCGAGCGTCAACCGTTGACACACTCTCCTTCAATCTGACTTTCGTTTTTCTGTCTGGCTGTATGTTCGTCCGTTGTCTGTGACTCTTCTCTCGACCTGCTCTTTGTTGTGTACTCTGAAGGAACTGGAAACAGTTGAAGCACTCGCCAGGTGCATTAGAACAAATTTCCACATACCTACAACAGTTTTTCACAGGCTGTATGGTAGGTCAACAAATATAGGATTATTATTATATATATATATATATTATTATTATTATGAATTATAATGTACACACATTTTAATACATTTCTTCGGAACGGTATTTATTTTTAGAAGCTACAAGATGAGCATGTTGTGTTTTGTGGTCATCCTTGACATTTCTTTTTAAAGTGTCCTTTATTTGTTCTATACCATTTTAAAGGTCCAGGTTGTAAGATTTAGGTGAAAGGGATCTATTGACAGAAATTTAATATAAACTAATCCTAGTGATGTTTTCACGAGTGTGTTTCATCTAAATTATACAAATTGTTTTATTTACCCTAGAATGGGCCCTTTATATTGAAATACTTTATATTAACATCAGCGGGGGTCCTCTCTATGGAGTCCGTCATGTTTCTTGTAGTAGCCTCGACTGGACAAACTAAACACCCTTTGAGTTTTTATGAAAACTGAAGGATACCACAGGTTCTCTTTCATGTTTGGAAGGGGAGGATGAGGTGAGGGGTATTCAGCTGCCACATGCAACTTCACCACTTTATGTCACTAAATTCTACACACTGCAACTTTAAGACAGTATATTTTAACATAGGCTATGTTTTACCTTGAACTCAGCATTATTTAACAAATATATACTATGTTTTCAGTAATAATTACATGCTTTTGAAGTAGAGATAAAATACATAATGTAGGAATAAGATTGGATTATATTCACATGAAGTGTTAGTATTATTATCTCATATAAATAAAACCCCCACTAAACTTAATTTTTTTATTTCTTTTATTTAGACAAATGTCAACTTAGAAGTCCCTTAACTGTAACTTCAAGTGGAGTTATTATTAACTCTGATACTACCCATTCTTCTGTAATTAGTTAATTAGCCTTGTATTTTTGCAACTACAAATAGTATGAAAATCTTTTATTGTGTTTTGTGCATAAATTGCCTACTAGAGAAAAAATGTCAGCCTATATGCCTAATTTTGATGTGGGATTAAAACTATTTCTTCCATAGTTTATGAGCCTTATACTTTTCCACTTATTGATTTTTGCATTGCTGGCTAGCTGGCCTGCCCACACTGCTAAAAAGTCCTAGAAGAAACTTCATTACAATCAGCTGACAAATGGATTGTGGGTAATTGCCACAGTTGGGCCATTCCCCAAAATGTACCAGCATGCTGGTGTCATTTCAATCTAAAAAAATTCAATTTGTGAAACCACATCTTCTTTTTCTTTCCTTCTTCCTTTGCCAGTGGCCTTAAGAATGACTACAACAAGGAAACATTCACCTTAAAGTACAAGATTGATGAGCAGATGTTTCCCTGCAGATTTGTCAAAATAGGTGAGAGCTGATTCAGTTTGTATCAGTGTGTGTGCTTTGTGTTACATGGGAAAATCTGTCTTTTTACAGTGCTCTTTTGTTACTGTATTCTCTTTCTGTGTCTCAGTTCCTCTGATGTCCTGGGGTCCTAGTTTTAATTTTAGCATCTGGTACATTGAGCTGCATGGTGTTGAAGATCCCGATGTGGTGCAACCCTGTCTTAACTGGTATAGCAAGGTAAGCACCTCATGGTTACTTGGAGTTATAAAATGCAGGGTTGAAATGATTGATCGAATAACTCAATGACAAAAAATCATTGATTCAAATTCTAAATACATAGAACAATCATATTGCTGGAAAGAGCAGTTGAAGACGCTGTGAAGATAATCTTAAACAAAATTATATTCATCAAGGTTGGAATCATAGTTTTCCCTGGTTGCCATGGATTTTATACTTATACGGGCTGTTTTGTCTATTTACCCGTGTGCTTCTGTTCCATTTGTCTGTAAATGGCCTGTATTTATATAGCGCTGTACAATACAGTTTTTTGATATTCACACACACATTAATAAAGTGCAGCCCTTTTTTATGAGGGACAATTTGGGGTTCAGTATCTTACGCTTTGGCATGCAGATGGGGAAGACTGGGATCGAGCCACCGACTTTCTGTTAGAGGACGACTGCTCTACCCCCTTATCCTTAGCCACCCTGTTTCTCGGCCTCTTACATTACAACACTTTACTCACCAAGTTAATGCTGAGATATTGGAATTCGCTAACATCCCTAAAAAAAGAAGTGTTGAAGTACATGTTGTGATAAAGGTTTGTCTGATTTGTGATTAAGGACAATTATTTTATCAGTCTCACCATGGGGAAATGTCATTTCAATATCTAGCCTTGAATGGGACTTTTCAAGCACATGTGCCTGACAGTAGAAGTTTGTGTTTGTGGACTAATTTGAGCAGGTATCCATTTCCTCTCCATTGTGCTCTTGCAGTACAGAGAACAGGAAGCCATTCGCCTTTGCCTCAAGCACTTCAGGCAGCATAACTACACAGAGGCCTTTGAGTCGCTCCAGAAAAAAACTCGGATAGCACTAGAGCACCCCATGCTCACTCACTTACATGACCGGCTGGTGCTACAAGGAGACTTTGATGCCTGTGAGGAACTCATTGACAAAGCTGTGAGAGGTACTGTACTTGGCCTGATGAAATGCCATTAAAACATTTAGGGTTACAGTAGAGTTTAAGGTTGCCTTTAGAATTTAATTAGGTAATTGCTGCTTTGTCAGGTTTCTGCTCAATAAAATTGTGTTTTTTAAAACTATATTTCATCTTTTCTCCTTGCTAGATGGTTTATTTAATCAGTATATCAGCCAGCAGGAGTACAAGCCGAGGTGGAGTCAGATCATTCCGAAATGCAACAAAGGGACAAGTGTCCCAGAAATCAACCGAGATGACATCAGCGGTGAGATCCACTATTCAAGTGGGAAGTCTTCCCAATCTATCAATCCAATATGCCAGTTTAGTTTTATTTGTGCCTCCCTCCTGCCCTTCACTACTCCTACTAAACTATTGTTACATACATCCCAAATTATCCTTTGTCAATTTTTACTCAACACCTCCAATGCTCATACACCATCCTCCTCCTTCCTCTTATTGTAGGTGACGGCGATGACAACAGACCAGGAATGAGGGGAGGACATCAAATGGTCATTGACGTTCAGACTGGTGAGACCCTTGCAGTTAGTGTTTTGACTCAGCTGTTCAACTTATGCTATGACTCATATCTCTTATCACTCCATCTTGAGATGGAGTGAAGGTGTGCATCAGTGAGACTACTCCTGTGTGGGTTTTTGTTCATCTTCATCACAGAGTAAAGCATGTGGGTTAACTTGACGGGGCAGGCACTGGGCTCTCTGGAACGCTGAAAAAATGATTTAATAACACCAAATACTCTGTGGTGTGTGTCTAGCCTGGCATTGCGCACCATGGCTCAGTCAGTGGAGCCTGTGCACTCCGCAGTGCTCTCTGTCCAGCGGGGCTGTGTGCACTCTGGCTCGGCTAGTGGAGCCCGTGCATTTCGCCTGGCTCTCTGACCGGACATGTCTGCAATAGACTATGTTCGCTGGTGTCGCTAACCTCACGTTTCCTAAAACTGAGTCACCAATGAGTTTGCTTCTCAACGGGTGTGTCGTTGAGTGGAGATAATCTGCTCGAAACTTGAACTGGTATTTCTCTAATTGTGGACTGAGCAGTCTGCCCCCTCCGGACAGTCACAAATTCAGTCACTGCCAAATTGCACAGCTGACAGGTGCAGGAATAAAATACTGTGATGGCAAAATACTTAAGCATAGCTAGCTGCTGGCAGCGTTCTCCAAAACGGAATGGACATGCCCTGTGGAACTGCAGTTCATCCACATGTTGAGCACTTGTTGTTTCCTTGCAGAGACCGTGTACCTGTTTGGGGGCTGGGATGGCACACAAGACCTGGCTGACTTCTGGGCTTACAGTGTTCAAGAGAACCAGTGGGCTTGCATCTCCAGAGACACTGAGAAAGAGGTGGGAAGAATGCTTAGAAAGCATGTTGGTAATACACAGCTAGTTATTGAGAAACGACACTACTACATATCAAATATTTTTCATACTTCTATGTTAAATTTAAAAGTTGTAATATTGGTGTATTAAAAGGATTGTTCACCGATAAATAAAAATTCATTCATCATCTACTCACCACTATGCCGATGGAGGGGTGGGTGAAGTGTTCGAGTCCACAAAACACTTCTGGAGCTTCAGGGGTAAACTTTGTTGGAGCCGAATCCGATACAATTGAAGTAACCAGCTACATTTACTTCAGATGTAATAAAACAACAGCAAAAACATAACATGCCTCCACACTGCTCGTGTGGGGTCATCCAAGTGTCCGCAAGCCCCGACATTCATATTCGACTCGATACAAGGTCATTTACACTGTGTTTTAAGCCTAAAAGACAACAGGAAGTGGCTAAGCTAGCGGACGTAGCCACATTATGTTGTATGCTAGGGTCCTTGAACGAATCTCGTAGGAAGATATCTGAGGACATTTAGTCTTAAAACATGGTGTAAATGAAGCCGTTTTGAGTTTGGCTGCAACAAAGTTTACCCCTGAAATTCCAAAAGTGTTTTGTGGACTCAAACACTTCACCCATCCCTCCATCGGCATTGTGGTGGGTAGATAATGAGTCCTGATATATTCACTCTGCTCCAGAGATTCTATATTTTTATGGTTGCCTTAAGCTTAGAAAACTAGGTGACTAAGTCTTAGCCGCAATTTTCTTTACTGGTAGAGTGAAGCTGGATTTAATTTCATTTAAGGACAATTCAGGAACAAGTTTGTTTTTCTGTATTTTTTGTTTTCAGGATTGGAGGTAAAGATTTTTAGGTTGATTTATAGTCTTCATAAGTGCCTGAACTTGTAATTAGCATCAACACACAATACACAACTGTTTTTAATTGAGAGTGAGAAAGATTGGAAAAACTAAGCATGTTCTGTCTCCTGTTGATCAATCAGAATGGGCCAAGTGCCCGTTCCTGCCACAAGATGTGCGTTGACTCTCAGCGGCGTCAAATCTACACACTAGGCCGATACCTGGACTCCAGCGTCAGGAACAGCAAGTCTCTGAAGAGCGACTTTTACTGCTATGACATTGACGCAAACACCTGGACACTTCTCAGCGAGGACACGTCTGCTGACGGAGGGCCAAAGTTGGTGTTTGACCACCAGGTAGATTCAATCTGTGACACGTTTTTCTGCCGACTATTTAACAGAGGTTTGTTATGTCTGTCTGAATGGGCGGCCATCTTTCAAGGCCATCAGTCTTTGCACAGTCTTATTGGTATTGACAAAGTCAAAATCTTTGTCAATACCATAGTTAATTTGACAGAATAAAATGACTACTTAACATTTAAATAATCTTTATTGGGTTTTGGTTTATTAATAATGTATTTGTTTAAAATAAACTAGAATGCCACTCCTACCTTTGTCAGGGCTAATGCCCTGTCTCGCTATGTCAAAGACAGTGAAATTCCCAGATCCACTACAAATGAATGTGTTCTTCCTTCGGACAAAAACTCACACCTCCACAAAATGTCAAGGAAATATTCACTGAACACAAATATTTTTCACCAACATCAGAGCTTTCACAAGGATTTGGAATAGCTGGACATTGGTAAATATTAGTCAGTCCCCGGAGAGCCTTAATATGGGGGATTCACATTCTAATGCTACTACTTCATCATATACAATTATCTTAATAATTGCATATTTTAATGAGTTTACCTAGCACAGGGATTATTAGTGTGGGAATGTGACCCTTCCCTGAAAGAACATAAAACGAACCCCCCACTCACAACATTTTTTATTACTATTGTAACTCGTACTCTACTGTTGTTGCTAGACTGTTCAGCTCAAACATTTAGCAATTGTCATATCACAAATGCAACATAATTAATTTTAATCATCTTCTCTAAACATTTTAAATTTTTCTTCAAGTTTTGTAAAAAGCTTTATCTTATAAACAATTTTAAACATCTTTTTGAAAAAAAATTGTAATCCTTATTTGTAACGAGATTACTAAGAGTTACACCTTCACCTTTCTTTTTAAAACATCTTTTACAAACTTTTGAAATAGCTTTATCTTATAAACACATTTTTGAAACATTTTAAACATCTTTTCAACAGTTTTAACAATTTAAACATCTTAGAACTTAAAATGTGAGCTATTCCTGCTTATTATTTAATAGAGGTATGGACATTTCTTAATCCTAAAATGCATCGCAATGTGGAGAGCAACTCCGGACAACTCTGCAGACAGAACATAATCGATTTTGTTCATTTTGTAGTGGTGTCCTTTCACTGATACCGCCACTGCTTCAAGATTAGGCCAGACGCACATATAAGGTCTGGTTGCCCTTTACCGTGCTGGAGTATCCTGTCTAAGTACCCCCCCTTTGTCTGACTGATTGTATGAATCGATTGACAAAAATTGTTGAATTGAAAAAAGATGCCGTGTGCAGTAATATAGACAATTGAGGATACATTGAGATACATTGTATTGTTGACAGGTGTATCGTAACCAACTTATCAATTATATTATTATAAAAAAATCAATGCTGCGCTCAATAATATCATTGATGGCATAACATTAATTGGAGTTATTTCTCACGAAGTTGCCAAAGTTCTTGGTTTTTGTGGGTACTGTAGGGTTTCTCACAATTTTGTACAGTCTCAACCTTACTATGTAAAGTGCCTTGAGATAGTTTGTTGTAATTTGGCGCCATTAATTCACACCTACTATTCAATACTAACTTATTATTTAACTTATCCTTCACAGTCTAACTACACTAAAACAAATCATATAGATAAAAGCTAAACTAAAATAATACTCTATAGGGCAATTTAACTTGATTTCAATTTAAACATATCAAAGTCAATGCTCTGCTAATTCTGCCAATTTTAACACCCCTACTTCAGTGGCAACTTTGATTTTGCATCTGTGATGTGCGCAAGCTGTTTATTCGGGGGCACTGTACGTAGACAAAAATAAGAATAATTAATAATCATCCTCTATCTGCAGCGTTGACCAGCACTTGCTTTTTGTTGTGGTCAATGCAGAAATTCGGCTGCTGTGACTAGGGTTGGGTATCATTCCCATTTGAACCAGTGCTGGTACCGGTACCTGGAATTCTGTATCGGTACCCAACGGTACTTTTTTCCTGGTACTTTACTCTCTCTGCATAACAAAAAAATATCGAACCAGGGTTTTTTCTGCGTAGAGAATTGCAAGGTTACTGCCTCCACCTCCCGACAAAATTCTAATACAGTGGAAACTGCTTATAGTGATCACATGCGTCCCAGGCCAAATTCGTCATAAGCGGTTAGTTACTATAAAATAATTGTGTAGCTTCTGTATGATAGTCCCAGAACTTGAGGGAAAGGTAGCAGTGCACACACACACACACACACACACACACACACACACACACACACACACACACAAAGCTGCTCACCTCTCTCTCTGTCTCTTTCTCTCACAGACTCAGCTGATGTCACTGACCCGCTATAGTTAAAACGTGGATTTGTCTGAAATGACCCCACAATATCAACAATGATCACCACATAATGATCGATATTTTTCTTTAATGAGTCAAATCTTTTTTCATAGCGGCGTATTCACTGCGTATTCAGACATAAAAATTATGTAAACTGAGCGTAGATGATCAGCAGTAAATAGTTAATCCATCATTGTATGAGGGCAAGACAAAAAGAAATGCAATGTTTTTTCTGAGGTTCCTCCGCTTACGTTCAGTTTCTGTATGCCCTTTTCGTCCACCTTTTTGGACACATTGCTGTTCTTTCTACTCTTCAGATGTGCATGGATTCAGAGAAGCACATGATCTACACATTCGGTGGTCGGATTCTGACATGTAATGGCAGTGTGGAGGACAGCCGGACATCAGAACCTCAGTTCAGTGGCCTGTATGCCTACCATTGCCAGGCAGGAACATGGAACCTCCTGCGGGAAGACTCGTGTAACGCTGGGCCAGAAGATATCCAGTCCCGCATCGGACATTGCATGCTCTTCCACACTGTGAGTCCAGATTTTGTGCCTAGTTACATGTTTTGGCTATACGTTTACTCCTGTCTGATGAATTTAATATGACAGTAAGCTTGAAACTCTATTCTTTCCATAGAGAAACCGCTGTCTGTATGTGTTCGGAGGTCAGAGGTCAAAGACTTACCTCAATGATTTCTTTAGCTACGATGTGGACGGAGACCATGTAGAGATCATATCTGATGGCACCAAGAAGGACTCTGGCATGGGTAAGATGTCAAACCTTTCAAAGTGGCATGCTTGTGGGGTTTCCTTTTTGTTGTTTTTTGAAGTAATGGTTATGTTAATCTCATATTGTTCTTTTATAAAACACCCACAATGGGAGATTGTGTTACAGGAGCAAATTCACTTTCAAGAAAAAAAAGTAACACTGAAGTTTCTTTTTTTGTAAAAGCAGCTGGTTAAACTATTACTTTCAGCCATTTGCAAGTAATCAAATAACCTTTATTCTTTCCTCTGCTGAAGTTTTTTTGGGGGTTGAATAAAAATGAATGTCACACTACTTACTTGCGTCCTATTCTCACAAACACGATATCTCAAGAACTCTTTGAGGGAATTGTTTCACATTTGGCACAAACATTCACTTGGACTCAAGTATTAGCTGATTTCATTTCGGTAGCCAAAGGTCAAGGTCACAGTGGCCTTGTCCTTACAGCTGTATTGTAAAGCGCTTTGAGTGGTCATCAGGTCTAAAAAAGCGCTATATAAATACAGACCATTTACCATTCCTTGCGCTCCTGAACCTTTCAGTTTCTGACCAACACACACCCTCTCTCTGTCGCTCTCTCTCTCTCTTCCTATTAACCATTAGAAATGTAGCCGAGAGTTTAATTCACCTATACTGAGAGGTAGTAGTATAATAAGGACACGAAGAATGTGATCTTGAACTAGGGCCATATGCCTGTTTACTTTTTCACAACTAATCAAAACTCTGCTACCAAAACAGAACAACATTTACATCGGTGTAATCAGTGACCCTTCACAATAAAATTCCCGTACAGATACACTGCTTATGATGACAGGAAACACAAATTCACTGACCAACCTTTCACAATAAGGCAACTAAATAAAATACACTGCCACTTTTTAATGTTTCTAATCACAAAACACAGATGGAGGTTGATTTCTTCTTCGCTGAATGTTAAGTATTCATGTGGGCAGAGCATGCCAGAGCACCAAATAATTCCCAGTCTGGCTAAAGAGATCTGTTTAGCTGTTGCAGGCAGCGCACAGATGTTAAAGTTAGCTCACGAGTGCTGCTGGCTTGCTTTTATGGACCCTAACATTACCTTGGTATGTCTGGTAGGTAGCCTGCTGGTAGGTTTGCCCACCGTGGGAAATCAGAACTGTTTTGTGTGTATAGGATAAGTGAGCATTTTAATTTTGTGTGACACAATAGTCACGTGATTGAGAACAAGTTTTGTGTTCAAGTCAATTAAGCTTTATTGGCAGACATGACAATAACGTTGTAGAACAAACTAATAAACAAACAGACTAATAATAATAGTAACAAAAACAATGGTAATAACAGTGATATTAAAGGGACAGTTCACCCAAGAAGTAAAATTCACTATCTACTAACCACCATGCAAATGGAGGGGTGGGTGTAGTGTTTGAGTCCACAAAACCCTTTTGGAGTTTCAGGGGTAAACAGCTTTGCAGCCAAATACAATTGCAATAAATGGCGACCAGTTCTTCAAACAGTTGCGATGGAGAAGGCAGGGTGTGATACACAGATTGTAAGAGGAAGGAAATCCAGAAAGGCTCCAGTCTCCACAGCTCTGCCCATTTGATCTTGCGTTTGGGCAGATCCCATTCCATGTGCCATGGGATCCTTGTTCAACTGCCCTTGCCATCTGCCTCTCCTCCTCACGGGCACGTACTTCTGCCTGGATCATGTCTCACCTGTTCCACATTGCTGGAAGTGTGGAAAACTGAATCCGGCCCAAAACAAGGGTTACCTAATAAGCAAGGGTCACCTTGTTTTGGGCACCCTTAGCTCCAGAGCACTTACTGCCTGGTCAACGGCTGCGTTGGCTCTACTTACGCACAGCCAGAAGCAACGCCCTTAACCATTAACATAAATATGAATTCAGGAGGTTTTTATAAAGATCAGTTCTCCGTTGAAAGGCGCTGAGTAATCTGTGGGGGGGTGGCCGGTCCGCCCCCACCGCTGCTAAAAAGGAAATCCTAGGGGAAACACTGTGTGTAAAGACATATGTATATACGTATATGTATTAGGGCTGCACGATATATCGAACATATATATCGATTTATCCATGGTCAAATTCATCACTATGTGCGGTTGATTATATAAAGAATTGTGTAGCTTATTTATGATAGTCCCGGAACTTAAGGGAAAAGTAAAGTGCAAGGTTAACATACACACACACAACCGACTTTGCTGCTCTCTCTCTCTGAGTCAGCTGACGTCTGAGTCTCTACAGCTTAAATATGGATTGGTTTGACATGACTTCACAATCATCACATGATCAATACTTTTCTGTCCAGCTCACTCACTCACTCACTCACTCACTCACTCTATCTCACGGACACATGTGAAAACCTAAGACTGGGTAAAAACAACAGAATCTGTCAACCTAGACAATGTATGGAGAGATGGCGGCGGGTTTGGCTTGACGCAGTTGGCACAGCGCAAATGATAGAGACACAGAGAGGAGCAGTGAATTATTGACAGAGCCGGTAAAAACTGTAAAAAAATATATGTATGTATGAAAAGACCCGAAATTAACACTGTCAGCAGACTTAGTTGAGCTGTATGTATATATCTATATATATATATCTATATAGATATATATATCTATATCTATATCTCTATATATCATTGGGTTTCTGCTGTCTGAGGTATTCACTTCAGCTCGTCACTTGGGCCATCTTCTTGATGTAGTGGCTTTGACGCTCACTTGTCCTCTGCCTCCCTCCGTTCACTCAGTTTACAGCCTCAGGGTGCTGGACTTGGGTGAAACCCTCCATGCACAGTGAGGAGCTTCCTTGTCTTGATATCAGTGGCCTCTATCTCCTCCTTTAGCCACGTTATTATACTAGCTGGGTATCTGATGACTAGCAGGGGATATGTGTAGATGGCTCGGACCTTGTTCTTTTCAGGACTTGCCTTACTCTGTGTAGGAATTTGGCTGTGGCTGACTTCCTTGCAGCCTCTTCATGGTTTCCATAGGCCTGTGGGATCCCAAGGTATTTATAGCTGTCCTAAAGATCTGTTATGTTGCCTTCTGGTAGTTCTGATTATCTTGCTTCTCTTCGATACCATCCGACGCACTTATCTTGTCCGAATGACATTCCGATGTCATGGTGTGGATCTGTGAGTCGATTTCTTGCTTATTCCTGGCATACAACTTGATGGCATACAGCTTGATGTCATCCAGGTAGAGGAGGTAGCTGATCTTTGACACACCTCCGGTCACACCGGCAGCTCTCTGACACACAGAGGCACATCCAGAATGTTTTAATTACTCAAAACTCCAAAACTCTTTAAAATTGTATTCTGCCGAGTCATGATTCAAGTTCATGATATCCACAACACCATGCTGACTACTTCAAACTTCATTTAAGGTATCTTGAATTTAGGGGAATAGAAGACATCTTGAATCAGAATTAAATTAAAGATATCTGCAACTGGAAATATCATCATGGTTAAGTTGTTGATGTCTGTAATACATATAGAAAGCATTGTACAAGAAGATGAAGTTGCTTTTCAAATAAACTGCTGGAAAGGGTAATATGTAGATTTGTGTTTTCTTTATCTGATAAATAATCTATATCTAAATATTTTTTCTTTGTAAATAGTTTTTTTTGGGTAGTTTATCTTATTTAAAAATTTGATTCATTTGATTGATTCATAATGGAATTTATTCAGATTTTTCCCCTTGCTATTCTAATAGAAACTATTGTCATTTCCCATCACAGCTCAATCTCCCATATCCTTTTTTTTTTTGCAAAGTGCCAATGACAGGCTTTACCCAGAGAGCCACCATCGACCCCGACCTCAATGAGATCCATGTTCTCTCGGGCCTCAGTAAAGACAAGGACAAACGTGAGGAGAATGTTCGCAACTCCTTCTGGATCTATGACATCGCCCGCAACAACTGGTAGGAGACAGAATGAAAAATAATTGCAGGGGAGAGAAACAGTTCTGTAACTATCATATAAGTACAGTCAGACTGGTTGTTATAATTGAAATAATGATACTCATAGATGTAATGATTTCATTAATGATCGCAGTACCAGTTAAGAGTAGAAGTAGTAGTAATCGTTGAGTAGTATCAGAGAGAGAGTGCACAAACTATGGGAGAGAAAAAAAACAAACCTGGTTACAATTCATGTAATGTCCTAAAAATTCAAGGGGGCCAGTGGTGTGCGTAATATGGCTGCTGTACTAATTATTTCCGAGTTTCCATGCTGAAGTTTCCTTGGGTAGGATACTTAACCCCCAAACTGCCCCTAATGGCTCTTCTGTCAGTGTGTCAATGATGTGATAGAAAAGGCATTGTGTATTGAAGCACTTTATGACTGTGAAAATTACTTTTACAGTTTAGCTTTGAGTAAAGTAGTCAGTAAGACTAGAAAATTGGCATATATATGTAGTCTATTTACCATTGGATTAATTGAGAATTGGTGTTTATACATAAACCAGAACAGGTTTTCTTTTGAAGCTGAAAAGAAGTGCTAACTTTTCACATTTCGTGTGTGCGCATGCGTGTGTTGTTGTCATTCCTCCTCAGGTCATGTGTGTATAAGAACGATCAGGCAGTGAAAGAAAACCAGAGCAAGGCTCTGCAGGAGGAGGAGCCGTGCCCACGCTTTGCACATCAGCTTGTATATGATGAGATGCACAAGGTAACACTCAGCTCATTTGCACTTTTATATACTGCTCTCCACATTGATTCACCAAGGCTTGAAGGCGGCGGCGGGCCACCACTGAAAATTGAATGTCGCGGAAACCCTGCTCATAACACACTTTTGAAGACGAGCCTCAGTTCAGCTTTCTAAGATAAAAAAATAGCAATCAATATGGGTTGGTCAGTGTTGGTATTGTGGGAGTGGCCACAAACAAATTAGCTTACGGGTGCTGAAAGGTGTAATATTCGTTGTAAAACTGTAACAGATCAGCTCAGTCAACGATCCTTCAATGTGGCCCAGGGACAAATTTGTGTTCACACACGTAAAAAATATGGTCACCCCTTAATGTTGTCATATCTCAAGAGACATTGCATATACATTTGGATTTACAGTTGTGATCAGATCAATCAGGACAGATGTTAATATCAGGTCTGAGCAGGATCTTAAATACAAAAAATCGCATCATGACACAAGTACTACTCCATAGGTTATGTAAACAACCTGAATTTAGGCCAAATGCTAATTGTTGGATCTAATTTTTTATTTTTGTGTTTGTGATTAGTCTTCACTTTGTTGTTGTTGGTTTGTAAGTTAAAAGACTGATGAATAGAATATCGGTTTAGTGTATATTTTCTGCATATTTCCAGGTGCATTACCTGTTTGGTGGAAACCCTGGGAAGTCCTGTTCTCCTAAAATGCGATTGGACGACTTCTGGTCCCTCAAACTGTGTCGGCCTTCTAAGGAGTATCTGCTCCGTCACTGCAGATACCTCATCAGGAAATACAGGTCTGCTGCTTTTCTAACTTGAGGACCCACTAACAACACACCACTGCTTCATTTGTCTTACATCTGATATTCTGTTATCAACATTAATACTGTACTATCAAACAGATGGGATATTGTCTAGGGCTGTAACGATTCTCAAACCAAGGCCAAAATCGAGGTCCAAGTGTCCAAAGTTTTTTTTATTCCAGAAGTACGACACACGTCTCCCTGCCCAACCCCACACGCTGCCACAGCTGCAGGTGCAGCCTGTTGAGCTCACATTACGTTACACCCGAGACACACTGCCTGCAGATGTGCCGTAGAACGGCTGCGTGTCGCTATGTTTTTACATAGTTTGTCTTGTGTGTGTGTGTGTGTGTGTGTGTGTGTGTGTGTGTGTGAGATCGTGAGTGGAAGGTGCACGCCTAATACAGTATAGTACTGGTATTTGTGTACCTAGCACTACTTTTAGCAAGTAAATACAATTTTATTTTTATAGCGCCAAATTATAATATACATTATCTCATGGCACTATACATAGAAGGTCAAGACCTTAAAAATTGTAGAGAAAAAAAGAGAGAGGAGAGAGAGACCAGGAACACTTGTGCAGCATCAGGTTTCAGCTCTGACTATAGTTATAATGAAAACCATTAGAGTGTAAAGATAATATTAATTACAGCAGCAGCAATTACCAATAGCAACATAACTAAGGGATGGTTCAGTACTCACCTGATCCAGCCCTAACTATAGGCTTTATCAAAAATAAGCATTTTAAAGGGGACATAGCATGCCCATTTTACCACAAGTTGATATGGTTCCTTGGGGTCTTAATGAAATGTCTGTAACATACTTTGGTCAAAATACCACAAGGATCATATAAAACAGCACCCTTTTTACCCTGTATAAAACAGCCCTCCACAGAGTGACCTGTTTTGAGTGCCTGTTCCTTTAAATGCTAATGAGCCAGCTCCCCCCTCCCCCCTCTCCCCCCATGATTTTAAACGATATAAATTACATATTTTATATGATATAAATTATCAAATATGCATCCCATACTTTGTATTCCCCTTGTTGTCCTGGAGTTTTAATTTTCCCAATCACATAATTAAATGTCCCCCTCTGCCCATCCACTACAAGCACACAAGCAGACAGACAGAGAGAGAAAGAGGGGTGGGGGGGGGTGGGCTATGAAGACCATCATTTACCCCCGAACCCCGACATTCAACGGGTACAACAACAAGCAGAGAAAGCAGAATCGCGGGCTGACCTTATATATATATACAGTCTATGGGGCTGACCAGCGGAGAAATGCTCGTCCCGTGTGAACAGCCAGGCGGCTGCGTGCTGGAGAACGGCGCTGCGCTGCCTCGCAGCGGCGCTTCCGCGTCCGGTGTACCCCGGCGTAACTACTGTAACCCGGCGTACAGTAGAGGTGAACACTGCGGAAGTCTTCCACACAGCTGGCAGTGTGGAAGACCGCTGCGAGGCAGCGCAGCGCCGTTCTCCAGCACGCAGCCGCCTGGCTGTTCACACGGGACGAGCATTTCTCCACGCTGGTCAGCCCCATAGACTGTGTATATATAAGGTCAGCCCGCGATTCTGCTTTCTCCGCTTGTTGTTGTACCCGTTGAATGTCGGGGTTCGGGGGTTACAGTAGCGCTGAACACTGCGGAAGTCTTCCACACTGCTGTGCGCTGTGTGGCGCTGACACAAATTCCAGCTCACGCACGGGAGAGCGAGCGGTCGCTCCCGAGCAACTGCTGCAGCCTCCCAGTCCCAACGATCCAGACAAATGCCACATGTGAGTGAATCGCGGGCTGACCAGCAGAGAAATGCTCGTCCCGTGTGAACAGCCCGGCTGCGTGCTTGGGAACGGCGCTGCGCTGCCTCCGGTGTAAACCCGGAAGTAACGGGGGGGGGGGTGGGGGGCCAAGACCATGTAGGGAGACTTCCAGTTCCTTGTTACGACACAATACCCAGGAAGCGCAATCGAGTCGCTCAAGCATGACGTTTCTGACTTAGAGGAACTATAACAAAACGCGCGAGTGTTTTTTCCCCAGAGTTTTTGGGTTGGTAGACATGCCAGATACCCACATTAACCTGTAGAAGCACTAACAAAGTGGAATTTGCATGCTATGTCCCCTTTAAGTTTAACCTTAAATGTAGAGATGGTGTCTGCCTTTACCAAACCCAGAGGGAGAGCTGGTTCCACAGGAGAGGAGCCTGGTAGCTGAAGCCTCTACCTCCCTTTCCACTCTTACAGCTTCTAGGAACCACAAGAGAGCCTGTATTTTGGGAGCGAAGTGATCTATTTGGATAATATTGTGTTATGAGCTGACATATGAAGGGGCTTGATTGTTACGGTGTATGTGAAGAGCAGGATCTTGAATTCTATTCAGAATTTTACAGGGAGCCAATGCAGAGAAGCCAAGAGTAGTAATATGATAATATAATATAATAATGGAGTAGTATGATCCCTCCTTCTAGTTCCTGTCAGCACTCGAGCTGCAGTATTTTGGACCAACTGGAGGCTTTTCACAGACTTACTGTGACATCCTGAAAATAAAGAATTACATTAATCCAGTCTAGAGGTGCAAATGCACCTCTAGACTTGTCAACTTGTCAAATACATTGACAAGTTTCTCAGCATCCTTCTGAGACAGGATGTTCCTAATTTTCATAATATTGCGCAGGTGGAAGAAAGCTTTCTTTTTTGTATGTGGGTCAAATGACATGTCCTGGTCAAACATAACTCCAAGGTTCCTCACAGTGGAGCTGGGGGCCAAACTTATACCATCAAAGGTGACTATCTGGTCAGACAGTGTTTCTCTGAGATGTTTAGGGCCAATTACAATGACCTCAGTTTTGTCTGAATTTACAAGTAAGAAGTTCTGGGTCATCCAGGCCTTGATGTTGTTGAGACACTCCTGAAGTTGAACTAAGTGATTAGAATCATCAGGCTTCATAGACATGTACAGCTGGGTGTCGTCTGCGTAACAATGGAAGTGTACGTGGTACTTTCTGATGATATTGCCTAAAGGGAGCATATATAATGTGAAGAGTATCGGTCCAAGGACAGAACCTTGTGGAACTCCATGACTAGTGTGTGCATGGAGGAGTCATTGTTAACATTAACAAATTTTAATTTATCTGATAAATATGATTTAAACCAGTCTAGTGCTGTTCCTTTCATCCCTACATGTTGTTCCAGTCTCTGTAACAGAATCTTATGATCTATGGTGTCAAATGCTGCTAGCCGGTTAACAAAGACATATTAATCTGATTTAATGTTGTAAATAAGCACTATAGAATAGATTGTGCAAAGTATAGATCCGTTGCTGATGATCCAGGGGTCAAAGCACCTGCAGGTGGAGTCATGCAAACTCAGCTGGGAGAGCTTGTCCTGAAGCAGAGAAGGAATTCCTTACCACAGAAGTCGGGGACGACCGGTCGGTAGTCATTAAGTCCTGTGGTCTTAATGACACCATTCGTCTCCCTTGGTTTTTTTAATTGGAGCAGGCTGGTACATGACATGTCTCCAGTGAAGTGTTACAGGGTTCCAGCAGCTCTTAAATTAAAATCAATGAAATTAAGGTCTTAAATTGGTCATAATTGCCTGCAAAGTATTACATTTGCAGGTGGTGCATTTAAGGCTGGTGGGGAAATTGTCACACACAGTGTCCTACCATAAAAGCAATTGGTCCTGAAACTTGAAAAACCAAGAGAATCAAAAAGCCCCTGAGCTACCTGAGGAATAAATCGTATGCAGGGAATAAGTCCATTGTCCAGGCAGGCCTCACCCTTTGTGTGATATATTTTTGCAAACAAAAGGCAATGGTGTCTGCTGTCTCTCTTGCCCTGGTCAAAAAACAAAACAGGAACCCTTCCCACTGCCTGGCTGCCTATGCGTGCCTCACCATATATACAATATCAACTGGTGCCCAGTACCTTCAAAACAAAAGTACCAAAACCAACAAAAAATTGCTTAAACATTATACATGAAACATGTATGACTATACATTAAACATAATGACTCTTGTTTTTTATTATTAATATTCTAAAGACATAATCTAACTAGTTATATTATATATTAAACACTAAAGAAAACTAAATAGCTCGGACAGTTACCCTTACTCAACATTATTATTCTGATATCTTATTAAGCTTATTAATAGGTTATATACATTTTCTTCTATCAAAGAATTTTTTTTTGACATTTTGAAACAGTCTTAATGTACATTTATTGAGATCTTAAAAAGCATTAAATTTGTCTTCAAAATGGTGTGAACAGTGCTTCAAGGTGGATGGGGAAACCGGGTCGGGTCCGGCTGCTTTGCGGGGGTTCTGTGTCCGGAAGAGCCTGTTGACACTGTGGTAGAGGGGGAAGGGGGCAAGGCTGTGGGCAGGTGTTGAGAGTCAGAGACCATGCTGAGCTGGCATTGGTGATGCTCATGTACGGGGGCTGATGGGAGTGTCGTGGGGGATGGTGTCAGGTCTGTACCATTGGCTTTCAAAACAACAGTAAAACTCATTCAGTTATTTGGCCAGGCACAGATTAATAATGGAGTGAGGGACTGAAGGTTTGTAGTTTGTGATCCGTTTAAGCCCCCTCCAGAGCTTAGAAGTAGAGTCTTAAAGTTGCAGTGTGTAGAATTTAGTGACATTGAGTGGTGAAGTTTCATGTTGCAGCTGAACACCCCTCACCTCACCCTCCCCTTCCAAACATGACAGAGAACCTGTGATAACCTTCAGTTTTCATAAAAACTCAAACGGTGTTTAGTTTGTCCAGTCTGGGCTACTACAAGAAACATGGCGGTCTCCATAGAGAGGACCCCCGCTGATGTTAATATAAAGTATTTCAATATAAAGGGCCCATTCTAGGGTAAATAAAACAACAATTTGTATAATTTAGATGAAACACACTCGTGAAAACATCATTAGGATTAGTTTATATTAAATTTCTGTCAACAGATCCCTTTCACCTAAATCTTACAAGCTGGACCTTTTTAAGCAGAGAGTTGGTGTTGGAGTTCTCTCTACTGTGTACCATCGTTACGCATCTAAATGCCTTTTCCTTCTCCAACCTTAACCATCTGAGTGCGGCTTTGAACCAGGGTTTGTCATTTTTTTTAACTCACCCTGGTAAGTGATGGAATACAGCAGTCCCCACAGAAGCTGATGTATGAATTGACAGCCTTTCGGTATTCATTCAGACTTTTGGACCTGAACTCATCCCTCACAACAGGTTTTGAGAGCTTTAATTTCTGCCTGTATGAGGGAATCAGGTGGACCATGACGTGGTCAGAGTGTCCCAGTGCAGCGCGGGGGGGTGGCGTGATAGGCTTCGCTGACTGTTGTGTAACAGTGATCCAAAGTGTTCTCCTCTCTGGTCGGTCATTTAATAAATTGTGTTTGTGGAGTTTGTGGCTGAGATATCATGGTCAAAATCACAAAGGACAGTAACTAAGGAGTCCGGGTATGTCCGCTCCACACACAGTATCTGGTTGTTGAGCGTGCACTGTGTGTCCTGCTCGTTGGCCTGCGGTGGAATGTTAACACAGACCAGAATGAATGAGCCGAACTCACGGGGGTAGTAAAAGGGTTTACAGTTCATGAAAAAGGTTTCTAGAACAGGAGAGCAGTGCTGCTGAATCACTGTCACATTGTTGCACCAGCTGCTATTTGTATAAAAACAGATTCCCCCACCTTTCGTTTTGCCGGAGAGATCTGTGTCCCGGTCCTCTCTGAACAGCTGGGAGCCTTTCAGCTGCAGCGCAGAACCAGTGTTGATCCACACAGCCATGTCTCCGTGAAACACAAGACAAAAGATGAAGATGAAGTATCTGTTTCTAGCCACCAGTAGCTGAAGTTCTTCCAGTTTGTTGCTCAGTGAACGCACGTTGGAGAGAAATATTCCTGGAAGAGGTACTTTGTCCGCATCTACAGAGAAGCACAAGCACTCCAGCATGTCTCCCCCTCTTCCTCCTGCGTTTCACTGAGTGAGCAAAGGTGAGCACACCTTTGACAAGAATGTCCTCTAATACCACGGATGGACAGGGTGTGGCTGTGGGGTAGAGTGGTTGTCCTCCAACCAGAAGGTCGGCGGTTCAATCCTCAGTCTTCCCCATCTGCATGCCGTAGTGTCCTTGGGCAAGATACTGAAAATGGCCCCTCATAGATGTTGAATGCACTAATTGTAAGTCGCATGGATAAAAAAGGGTCTGCCATATGACATGGAATGTAACATAAAAAAGATGGAAATCTGGAGTTGCTGCTCTTCTCTGGTGAAAGAGCTCCGGGTATCAGCAGAAAACGAGCTAACACGCAAAACGAGAAATGTAATTGTTTCAGTTTCAGCCCTAGGTAACACTGGAAGCAAATAAAAATGTATTAAGATATAATTATTTCTTTAAAAAAAATAAACATTTCATGCCAAGAAAGGCCTTCAACTTCACTATGAAATTGCATTACTTCTGACCTTTGTGCATGTGTTTGCCTTGGGTATGTTGCCATCTATTGGCTAGTTGCTGTAACTGTTGCCCAACTGCCTGCTCTGTATGTTTATCATCGGTGTGTTTTGATTTGTCAGGTTTGAGGAGAAAGCCCAGTCAGAGCCACTAACTGCACTGAAATATCTTCAAAATGATCTGTCGCTCACTGTGGACCACACAGACCCTGATGAGACCAAAGAGGTATGGAAATATCTCAAGCTTTTAATTTTGTATGAACCGTGGGTGTCTTTA
The DNA here is from genome assembly GCF_009819705.1 of Hippoglossus hippoglossus. Taxonomy (NCBI): domain Eukaryota; kingdom Metazoa; phylum Chordata; class Actinopteri; order Pleuronectiformes; family Pleuronectidae; genus Hippoglossus; species Hippoglossus hippoglossus. The sequence continues at coordinate 389,636 of NC_047173.1, read as the reverse complement.
CAATTCCTTTTCAGTCCGGCTTTAGTTTTCATTGTGGATGTACTTTTTAAACAAAAGAGCTAAATGAAAGGATCAAGAAATACAGATAGAGGCGGAGTTGTAAGCTGTGTATCAGAGCAATCACTGCAGCAGGAGTCTCATCTGTTCAGGCTGTTTTTTTTTATTCAGCATTGTTGAAGGTTGAAGTGACTCAGATTGTGTTGTTCTTCAGTTTCAGCTCCTGCCCTCAGCTCTCTTCAAATCTGGCTCTGACTTCATCCCTCTGGGTAAAAACCCTGCCTATGTTCATATTCAATGATATGTTCTGTATGTCCAAATAGGGGCCAGAATTAGATCCAATTAACTTTGTTATGTGCATGTTTTACTTAAAAGTACTTTAAATTTCCAACTCTAAATAAGTAAAGGTATACTGTACCCTAGTTTGGGATAGACTTTGAGTGGGCGATAATACTAGAACATTATATTTATACAGTCCCTTTACCATCTATTTTGTAAAGATTTTGTGCTATATAAATAACATTGAATTGTTTCAGTTCCAGCCCTATGTTACAATGGCTGGAAGTGACTAACAAATAATTACAAAATACTAGAAATTTAAAAAAAAGTCAAACGTGTTCAAAGCTAAAAGAATGTGGCCAGATAAGCTCCAAATGTGGTCTGAGTGATAGGATCTCAAGACCCATTGAGGATGCATTCACACATGTACACTGTCCCCTTGTGTACGCTGTCCACTTGTTATCAGATCACTCAGGACAGATGTTAATACCAGGTCGTAGTGGTGGTGGTGGTGGTAGACCCCATTACCATTATGGTCTGTATTTATATATCGTTTTTCGAGTCTTGATGACCACTTAAAGCGCTTTACAGTACAGGGTTTTTTTTGCCAACTGCGTTCCACATACATACAGACACAGTGGTATTAGTAGGTAGATAAAGCGGTTGACTCTGGTTGAAATTAACAGTTGTTTTCCTTTTTTCCATCAGGTTTCTCAGACGTGGACCAGACATACGCTCAGCGGACTCAGCTCTTTGATATGCTTGTCAACTTTTTCCCGGATAGTATGACCCCACCCAAGGGCAACCTGGTAGACCTGATCACCCTCTAACCCCTCCTGCCTCTGACACGCCCCTCCGTACCCCATCTCATCACCCACTGGACAGACTGAACACCACCCATGCACCTGATGGGACAGAGGAAACACAGACCTGTTATTTTTCTATTCCTGAACTTTGCTTGTGGGAGTAAACTTGATGTGGATCATCCCCACCTCTAACACACTGACCTGCTGCTGTCAGGCTGCATTAATGATGGTGATGGTTATAAACAAACATACACATTATATATAAGCAGACTTCCACGATAGCTTGAAGTGTGTTTTTCCCAGTTTCACTTGAATATTTCTTCCATTTTTTTCCACGTACCCAAAGCCCATCATAACCAAACATAGCCAAAACTGTTTTTGTCTGACTTGGTTTTTTGTTCCCAGAAAAGTTTTGACCAAAAAGGGTATTTCCACTCATTTGTTTTTAGTCGTGTTTCTTTGAATGTTCCACCTGAAATGGATAATTCACAGAAAAATGGAAACTCACTCATTATCTACTCACCACTATGCCGATGGAGGGCTGGGTGAGGTTTTGAGTCCACAAAACACTTTTGGAGTTTCAGGGGTAAACAGCATTGCAGCCAAATCCAATACAATTGAAGTAAATGGTGACCACTTCTTCAAATAGAAAACAACATAAAATGCCTCCATCCTGCTCCTGTGGTGTCATCCAAATCTCCGGTAGCCCCGACATCCACATTTGAATCGAAAGGGCATCATTTAAACTATGTTTTTGGCCTAAATGTCCTTTGATATTCTCCTCTGGAGCCGCATTCGCACAAACACACTGCACCCAAGCTCTCGCCCAAGGGTGCCTACTGTAGCATCGCTAGTTCAGGTAGCATTGGTACTTCAGGTAGCGAACATTTTGACACCACAGAACAGTATGGAGGCATTTTCTGTTTTTTTTTTTCTGTTTTTTACATTTGAAGACGTCAGTCGACAGTTACTTAAATTGTATTGGATTTGGCTGCAACGCAGTTTATCCCTGAAACTCCAAAAGTGTTTTGTGGACTCAAACACCTTAGATTACAAGTCAATTTTTATTTTTCGGTGAACTATACCTGTAGGCTTTGTGCTAAATCATAAGATGATTTATGTTCAGGCCAGTTGTAAAGTCAAGAAGCCAGTTAAATTCAAATTCATGGGTGTTTAATTTATTTTAAGACAGGACAGAAATCATTTAATAGGAAATAATTTAATTTAATCTAACTTAATGTCAGCTTTCATTTTCATGATTTGGTTAGCTTAGTTTTCTGTAACACATGCCCCCATTTATAACAGAGACTGACGAGGTGCAACAAAGTATTGTTTGAACAAAATTGGACTGGTTCTAAGAGATAAAGTTTAATATATATCTAAATATACATTTATATTGGTTTTGGGGTGTTTTCCATGTAAAATGTCTGTCCTCAGTCATTCATGGACAGAAGCTCAACTATTAGACGTCTAATGTTGTACAAAATATGTAAATATACATGTAAGATTATTTTCAAAGATTCTTGGATTGAACAGATCCTATGCTGGTTCATGCTCTTCCTTGTCCCTCTTAATCATAAACTGCGTCCGCATACAGTTTACCTTCAGGTTCTATATGTAATACTTATAATTACTCATCGGGAAGAATTTCAAATAACTGGTGTGAGTTTTGATGAAATACTGGTAATAGGGCGAGAAGGTGTTTTAGGTCTGTTTGGTGTGTTGACATGTTTGTTCTGTATGATAAAGATGTTGGTATTATTTGTCTCTCCACCGGCGACAGGCAGTGACCAGTGAACATGATATCTCAAGAACAACTTGAGGGTGTATTTTCTTCAAGTGTGGTACAAAAATATTCACTTGGACTCGAGGATGAACCGATTAGATTTTGCTAGTCAAAGGTCCAGGTCTCGGTGGCCTCACTAAAACACGTTTGTGGTTTGGAACGCAACATCTCAGGAACACCTTGAGGGAATTTCTTCAAATTTGGTACAAATGTTCTCTTGTAGTCAAGGATGAATGATTATCTTTTAGTGGTCAAAGGTCACGGTGATCTCATGACTTGTGAATGTGATATATCAAGAACACCCATAGGCAAATTCATAACATTTTGCTCAAACATTCACTGTGACTCAAGGATGAGTAAAAAAACTTTTTTGCCTTGTGAATGCGTTATCTGAAGAATACCTTGAGAGAATCCTTTTAAATTTAGAACAAAAGTTCACTTAGACTCTCAAATTAATTGATAAGACATTGGTCCCCAAAGATCAAGGTCACAGTGGCCTCTTAAACATGATATCACAAATCTCTTGAGGGAATTTCTTCAAATTTCAAACATTTATCACCTGGAATCAAAAATTAACTAATTACATGCCAGTGGGCAAAAGTCACGATTACTTATGAGTCTGGAAAAAGAAAAGTATGTAGACTGAAACTACTCTGGGTGATGGAGCCATACAACCACAATGTGGAAATTATAGGTGTTTTTTTTTTTCTTCTTCAAATCCATGCTGTCTAAAAAATGTAATGTTCATTGAAGTAGAGAGCATGACTAAGTACAACCAGCCTAACTCATCTGCTGGCTGATAAACTCAAAATCACCCATCATGTTTTCTGTGCATACACAGAAGCATGCTTTAGCTCACACTCAATATATTTGACATCTGAAAGGAGGTATTGTCTACTTTACTAAAACTCTGCTGGGCTCCCGTTCCTCAGTTTCAACAGACAGCTGTCTCACACTTGTCCAATGGAAATAAATCAAGTATCATGGTGTAATTTTTAGAAATAATAAATAGACTGCAGAAAACCATGTTGGCTCAGTGATTTCTGCATAAAGGGACGAAGAGCAAACAAACATGATCTACTAACATGGAGTCTGCTCAGTCCTTTTGACACAAGAAAGACTGAGCAGGCAGCCTGTTCTGTGTGCTGAAGGAATAAACTAAAACCAGCAAGTCTGCTAACAGCCGATCATACAGTCAGCCAGAAACTGAATACCTGAGTCCCTTTTTCACCTTTTTTTTAAATGTGGCAGTTAGTGCCTCTCTCCAGAGAGGCTTGGCTAAACAGCTTGGAGCTAGCATTATTCATGTAACCAACAAAATAATTAAAAACAAGCAGGTCTGAAGTGAAACCATATAAACCTTATATTTCATATTATCTAAAACAGATATAAAAAATTTGATACATGAACAACTTGTGTTTTTAATTTCATTACTTGACATTTTGTTGTAAGTGGCTATGGTACTAGTGGGATAATAGCTTGTATGTTCTATACAACTGTGAGGCAAAGAACTGTGAGATGCTGCTAAAGTCTTCTATCAGGAGGATGATGGTCACATTCAGCTATAGAGATGAGCCCTGATTTGTTAAAGGGCAGTAGTGTTTAGTTTAAGCAGAGTAAACTGTTGATCTGTTATCAAATCATACTTGGACTTTAATGTTAACTGCAGTTTCGGGTTTGTAGTCAGTCTCGGTCAGACATACAGATTTTTTTATGTTATGGGGGTTATGTTTTCATCAGTGTTTGTTTGTCTGATAGTTGGTGGCGTTACCTAAAGTATACCACATGGATTACCAAAATACTTGTTGGAAGGATGCGAAATAGGTTAGGGAAGAACACATACAATGTTGCTCTGGATCAGGGGACAGAACCAGGATTCTTACTCACTTTCTTAACATTGCAAGACAGGGCATTTTTTATTAAAACATCTTTCGATTTTAACCAATTTCCAAGGGGGCAATGCATGGCTCTAGATTTTTTTTTAAAAACTGGCAAATTTAGGGGATTGAAGTGTGTACAATTTTGATGCAGTTGATTGAATTTCAGTGCGCTGGAGGTATGCACTCTTGTAAGGGCTATTCTAGTTTGTCAATTAAAAAACAAAAATAATATAATCAATTATTCATTTGTCAGGTGAAAGCATTAAACAACTTTCTTCCAGTCCGATCAACTGTGATGCATCACAAACAGTACATGACTGGTCATCCCTGGCACATCTGCTACAATTGGTAATACTGTGCATAATGTGCAGGATCAGCTTGCATGAGGAACACTGATGGCAGATGAAGAAAAAGAGCTGGGTAAAAAGATTATGGTATATTAAGAATGTTCAGCAATTTTTTTTAATACATTTAACTTGAGGGTCTATAATGAGGTATTTTTTGTTGAACATTTATTAAAACAAGTTCCTTGACAGTGAGTCTCACACAGTATGACATACGTACAAATAGTCTTGATCTTAAAATACAAAAGATAATTTACCAATTTAATGGCATAAGAAATGTAAGGAGTTGAGGGGTTACTTTCATATTCCAAAGTGTCCAAAGAAAAACTACAAATAGATACAATATGTTCAATTTGCTAAATACCTTATAACAGACGACCATTTCTCTAAATATATGTCCATCCGGAATTGTAGATTCGCTGTTATATTTTACATACGGTTTACAACCTTGAGTCTTTGCAGATTCGATTTGAATGATGTACACCTAATGTCCTTTTTTTGAAATGAAAGGACAATACCGATGTTTCGCAGGGTAAGGCACATAAAACCATAAGTCATGTACTTATAACAAAAGCCACTGTCTTTGGCACAGTCTTTAAACTTTGAAAATGTTGTGTTGTTTGTGTTTTTTTAAGTTGTGACTCTGATTCCCGGATCCTGGTAGACAGAAATTACAACACAAATATATAAACATGCTAACTCAAAAAACTGAAAATAATCGAAAAAATTGTGTACCATGCAAAGCATCACACGTTCGTATAAACCCCATTCAGGCAATGCTAACTTTGTGATAATGTCCTGTGAACATACACTAAATATGCTATTATGAGCACCCGATGCACAAGGGCAGGTCTGTCTGTCTACTGAGAGCTGTTTGCTTGTTGCTGCAAAGTGCACGGTAAAATGAGGTATCTACTGAGTTTACAATTAATCCTGCCTGCACACAGAGGATGATAAAACTTAATATATGTTTTGAAAGGGTACTGACCTGGTGAGAGAGAGCATTATCAGAGGAAAGAGCTCTGCACACAGCTCTACAGAAGAAGGGGCACAAAGGCCATGGTGGTCGTTGTTTATACAATGGTTTTCAGGGCACTATGGCGTGATGAGAGGCTGGCGTGAAACTCCTACCCTGCTCAGCTCAATACCATCCCTGCCCGGTAAGGGCATACTGTATGGATGTATCGTCCCATCCCCTCATGATCGATTAACTTCAAAAGTTAATCGATCTATCATCTGGAGATACTCTCCCAAGTAATATTCCTAATGGATGGTGAAAATCCATCCATTCTTTCTGAAATGAACTGGTTTATCACTTGACTGGTGGTTCTCAGTTTGTGTCCTGCTTTGCAGACTATTGTGAAAATCACCTTGATGAGCGTGAAGCAGTGACATACTCTAAAAAACACTTGTTAGATGGTGCTGAAGTGAACTGAAACCTGTTGATAAACGGGGGATAGGACAAGAAAACCACAGTAAGCTTTGGGTAATGGGTGGCACTAATGTTAGAGGAGTAGTTCAGTATTGTTGCTTTCTTGGTGAGAGTTAGCTGAGAAGACTGGAAGCAGGAGGGAATAGCAAGCCTGCTTCTGCCCAAAGATGAGTCTGACCACCCAGTAGCCTCCAGTGACAACAAAGCAAGTCACTTGACCTGGCCTACATACAGTCTAAACTCCCTGGTTTTCTAATATGGATGAAAAAAAAAAAAGATCACAAGTAACTAGTTAGTTTTACAGATGCTGGCAGAGGATATGTTTTTCCCTTTGGACAGAGCCAAGCTAGCCGTTTCCCTGTTTGTGGACTTATCACCTGCTGCCTGTAGCTTCATGTCTACAGATGAGAGTGCTACTAATCTTCTCATCTAACTCTCTGCAAATGTATGTGTTACCAAAAATATTGGTTTAAGGGTACATGATTTGTACAAACAATCTGAAATTTAAAGCCAAAAAAACATTGCTATGGTCCTTTGAATGTCTGAGACAATATTCCTACCAACCCTATCAGAGGAACAGTTTGATGGTTTACATTGAATGCACTTGATGTGCTATTAACTTTTCATTAAGTGAACCATTGTTTAAGTGTGTGACTGGATGCTCTGCTGTACCATCATCACCGTAAATAGTGTTGCCTCTGTGTTGTTAGTGGAGTTTAAAAAAATAAAATTCCAGAAAGCGCTGCATCAGATGGGACCGACAATACCAACCTGCTACTTAAACAGCCTTTAATTCCATGAATACATCAGTGGAGGTAAATAAAACCTTGACTACATTACCACAATAGAGATGTTGCTTGATAGTGTTCCGATTGCTTGGTTGTTTTGTGTAAATGTTTGTTTTGGAAAAGGAAGATGGCAGGTGTGTTATTTGTTTGTCTTTGTATTTTCTGCCCTTAATGAAAACAAATGTGATTATTTTAAAAAAGAGACACTAAACCCACAAAGTTTGATTTTTCTACCTTGAAATGAAGAGTTCGGGTGAAGTATCATCGATGGTATTTGGAGGTTTAGGGCTCATCATGCTTGCTAATCATTTTCTTCTGTTTTGTGCCAGAGGAATTAAAGACGTAAGCGCTTTTGTAAAGGACACTTTGCCAAATACTGTTAGCTATTTTAGGGTAAAACTCCCACACACAACAAACTTTGCTGTATGGATTGTTATTTTGAATTTTTCCCTCTTGGCCTCTTCGTGACCCCTGGGTGGGACTTGGGAGCTTCAAGGCTGGCACTCTAAGATCAGTGAGCACTACTGTGTGGATTCAGTGAATGTGTAGAAATCCTTGTAGTATTGCATTGTATGTAATGTATATAATAAATAAAGACTGTATTTTGGTGAGGTTTTCTTAACTACTTACACAGTGATGTTTCTGCCCTCTAATTGCCATATCTATACATATTTCTGAAAGTATAAGAAAACTGCATAACCAAAGTGGAAAAACACTTCCTTTATTTGCAAATTTGAACATGACCGCCAAGATAGTTGACAGTTTACAGCCTCCAGTGTGTCAGACCCCTGCCATTTTCTTACAGCAGAAAACAAATTATAAATACATATAATACGAGTAAAGGTACTTTTGTGAAAATTCATCACTATGATTTAAATGAAAATATAGACATGCAAACACAAAAATGGTTGGATTGGAGTAGCCAAGGTGATGTACTAACTTTTATATAGTTTGAAGTGGAACTAAATATAGATTAACATCTTAGGTGATTTAAAGGTAAGTGCATTTTAAGCATCAGCAACTGTGAGAATGACACCCTTTGCATACTATTTACAGCCTTTGCCGAAGACATGCACAGTTATTGGTACAGCGTCTGTACTTACCAATACCAGTGTTGATCTGCATCTGTCCAGTTTACATTCTTTTTAATAATAGTTATTGGACTGAGTAGTTGGCAGTTTTGTTATATTTTCTAGGAAAAAGTGTCATCCTGATAGCTTCAAAAGTTTATTATCTGGACATACTCTCCCAAGAAACTTTCCTAGTCGATGGAAAATCCATCCATTCTTTCTGAAATGACTTGGTTTACCACTTGACTGGTGGTTCTCAGTTTGTGTCCTGCTTTGCAGACTATTGTGAAAATCACCTTGATGAGCGTGAAGCAGTGACATACTGTAAAAAACACTTGTTAGTTGGTGCTGAAGTGAACTGAAACCTGTTGATAAATGGGGGTCAGGACAGGAACTACTGTTAGCTTTAGGTAATGGGTGGCACTAATGTTTGAGGAGTAGTTTAGTATTGTAGCTTTCTTGACAAGAGTTAGCTGAGAAGACTGGAAATGGGGGAATGGCAAGCCTGCTTCTGTAATAATATTAGTGATATTATTTCTATATTAAAGAAGGCAAAGTGTTCTATTTCTTATTATAATGGAAGGCCAGGGTGGAGAGCAGTAGAGACTCTACTGCAAATAATAGTTATTTTCATGATCAATAGCTGTCAATAATTATTTGGTTCATAATTTAGTTAAAAATTATTTTTTTGTGCAACTATGAGTCCTAAATCCAAAGATATGTGTGGTCTAATAGGTGACTAAGAAAATGAAAGAAAATTGGAGCATGTAATCATTGGGCCTCATTCAAGAACGTTATAAGTACTGTCTGGAGTTTGAATGAAAATGACAAGTTAGATTCAAAGCTCCTAACCTCAGAAAAGTGTGTAATGTGACATAATGAACGCTAGCTATGTGTATTTTATCGAGTGCTCTAGGATAGCAAATCAACAAAATAAATGCCCCTGATTTCAGATATCCAAAGAGGAAAGTCTAGAATCTTTAGCAGCATCGGCAGTGGACTCAAGAGACTGACTAAATCAGTGCTGTTAATACTGTGTCACCTGGGTATCGCACTGTCTCTGAAATAAAGATGAAATGTTGCCTTCACAACACCAACTTTGTGCTCTACCACAGCTCATGACGCTGCTCGTATGAGCGCTCCTGTCCTCTCTGTCGGTGGACTCTGTGTCATGAGGCAGAGAGTTAAAGCACAAACCTAAAGCATAAGAATAAATAATTTTAGGGAATTATCTAAAAGCTAACATGTCGAAACATTTAGCAGGAGTATTAATAAATCTTCAAATATATTATTATTCAAATTGTTAAGTTAACAAACTAATGTCAACATAACTGTGAGGGGTAATTTATATATTTATATGTATTGCTCCAAATGAATGAAATACAGAATTCATTCGTAAAAAGAACTTAAGTAAAATTGAAAAAAAGCTGAGAAATTTAAAAGGTGACTCAGGTTACGACAGGTGTTGAAATTCTATTCATACTTGTAAGACATCTCAAAATACAAGAAAATTGATCGATGGAACAAGTTCTCCACTCATATGCACAACTTTAAAACAAATAAACGAATGTTTTTTGCTGAGGCCCTTTGTGTAATCACATGAATTTTAAGTGAATGAATGACACATATCGAGACAAAATATATTTGGAATATGTCCCCTCCGGCTTTTCATACACCCTACAATCCTATGGTATTTTTGATAAAAGTGTTTCTTATTCCTACAAGTGCATCTGCTTTAAGCATTGTCTGTTCAGTTCTGCAATTTATGAATTATGTTCGTGCTCAGTTTTCCTCATGGCCCACATTCAGTAGTGGAAATCCCCTGGATGCTTTAAAGTGTCCTGAGATGGTTAGGTGGTTACTCTGGAACTGTTGAGGCAGCAGCTGATGCAGTTGTTACCTGTCTGATCTGCTTTTTGAACCTATGGAGCATGTAGTTTGGCCCTGTCTGCATGCAAAAGCTAATGCAAAAAACATCCACACAACTGTTTTTGTAAGAGGGTTTTGAGACTCTCTCAGAATTTTTTGAATGAATGAATATGTGTAATAAATTATACAAACATCTTTGAATTGTGCTCTCAGTGAAGTAAAACTTATATCAAAACAATTTTATAAGCACTTTTGTGTCCACACAATTGATTGGATTTCAAACATGCCTATTACTTTTTCATGTTCAACACATCTGATATTATTGTTTCTTCATCATCAGTGTTTGAATTTTGGCCCTTATTTCCCAGTAATGGATCAAACAGAGCAGGTCAACACCATGAATGTGGTGGTTTAGTACTCATGGGTGTTACTTGTCTAATTACATGTCCTGTCAAGCAATAAGATCCCAGGGTCAGGAGTGTAAGACTAGTTGGTCGGGCTGGCATAGAGTGAGAAGTGTGAATGCTTTTGTTTGTCTGGACTGGAACTGACCAGGTCCTGTTATCCTCTCTTTTCTCTTCTTCTCTTCCTTTGTCCCTGCACCTTACAGGTGGGTGTCCTCCTCATCAAGTATGTCCTCCTTCAGCAGGTTGTCAATGGGGACAATCCAGCTGTCATTGTTGAACTCTCCATTTAACGCCACCTTCTTCTCCTGCATCTCTGGCTGCACCTCCATCACTTCCAGCGTGGGATTGTCATGGTAACCGTTCTCCACAGTGTGCAGCTCCTCTGTAAGGTGTTGCTGCAAAGATTCACAGGACAAAGTCTGTTTCATATTTAATCTGTGTCTCAGACGAGGTAATTTCTAATATAATTTTAAAAAGTAGCTTGAGATCTCTTTCAGTGAATTGGCACTATGGTATGGCTTTTACAGTTAAATAACAATACTACAGTTTTAAGTGTGGATTTGTTAAGTGAATTAAGATTGGTAGAAGATTAACAGAATGTAGCCCATGAAGTGAGATATGGGACATTATTCTAAACTAAAAACCAAGGTTATCAGTTGGCCATTAGATTTAGTTAGATCTGAGTGAGAGATTCAGATTTTCTCATGGTGAGGGATCCTAACAAAAGAGTTGAATGCCTTTAAAGTAAACATTTGGTTTTCTGAAAGTCATTTTTGGGGAGTCTGTAGAGACGCGAGACACGCGCATTTACATTTGTAATAATAATGACATGGTCCCTTTAATGGACTACACAACTGCCACCGCTGTTCAGTTGTGTGGTGCAAGAGGTATTTTGTCCTTACTCTTGTTGAGGGTTAAGGGCAGAGGATGTCACACCTTGTTAAAGCCCTATGAGACAAATTGTGGTTTGTGAATATGGGCTATACAAATAAAATTTGATTGATTGATTGAAACTTAATCTAAATAAGGTGATGCATTACTATTCTATATATCCTTTTGTGACCTAATAATATAAGCTTTCGGTTGAAACTCTTAAACTATTGCATGACATCATTGTCTGACCTCTGTGATATCATATGATGGGGAATAATTTTCTAATCAACACAGACTTCAAGATTGTCTCTCTAGCTCTGTTATATGTGGAGGAATCTTGAAAAAAAACAATCAAAATTTTGACTGTGACTTTCAAGAACGTCTGAAGTGTGTCTTCAAGTGTGACCGACCACTAACCTGGTTCTCATTGTATGACCTGCGGTGGTGAGAGGCACAGATGGCAAGGATAAAGATCATGATGAGCAGAGCTCCACATGAGGCCAGTATGGCTATCAGGGTTTTATTATCTGACGGTTTCTGTAAGTTAAAAATACAAAAAGAGAATGATTTATTTTCACACTGAAGTATCCATAAGTGTCCTGCCTTTAAAGTACACAGGCATTTGAAGCACTAACCATTAAGCTGTTTACATGCACTGAACAAAACATCTCTATGATTGCACTTACCTTGGAGATTTCCTCATAATACTTGGTTATGATGTTGGTTTTCACTGTAAGGGAAATTTGAAGTTATTTGTATGCATTTTCTAAAATATATTTAAACTAGCAAATATGATTTAATGAAGGGACGAGGGGTCTTTACCTTTGCCATTTATTTCCATGCAGTCAAACTGTACTTTGCCATTTTTATGCCTCCATATCAGGGTGCAGTTTCCATCTTGGAAATTTGCCATCAGCTGCTTGCACACCTCCACCAGTTCCTTGTCTTTCTCTTTCTGAGGCTAAAATAAAGACATATCTGTAAAAATCTATGTACATAATAAATTCAACACCACATCACTTATCTTACTTTGCCATAATCAATCAATAACACTGATTAGGTACAACATTAAAAGCAGTAAGCGGTTTTAATGTGGCCAAGGTTAGGGGTGATAGCTGAGGTCATATCTTCCAGTGCTGTGATGTAGCAGCGGTATGGTGCAAAGAAGTCAGATATATCAGGCTGTAGATACACACACAGTATGTGTTACCAGGACTCACACAACTAACTAACACTAACATTAACTAACTCACTAATACAAGATGAACAGAAGTTAACACAAGTCAGTGGAAACTGATCTAAAAGCCATAGCACCATAAAAGGATATGATGGTAAAATATTATTAAATCAATTATTAATAAATTAACTTTTGCACAGTGATTCCCCGTCTTTAAAGTGAAGAAAATTGTATTCAAAAATGTCAAATGAAATGGAAGGCTGCCTCCATGAGCAGGACAATGGCAGTGGCTTGATAAGAGTCTGTGCACGAATTGTTTTTATTATCACGTGTAGTGTTCATGTAAATATAAACTGTTTGAAACACACTTAAAGTCAAACAGAAGAAAACCCTTACCTCAAATCTGCTGTTTAGAGAATACTGTAAAAACGTCAGAAACCAAGTGTCAGTCCAAAGCATCCATGAGTCATTTCTCAATATGTTAATGTAAATAATAATGATAATAATAATAATGATAATAACATCTTTATTTCTATAGCATTTATCTGAACAAGGTTACAAAGTGCTTTACAAAATACATGGGAAGACAACGAAAATAAGAAAATATTACAAACAATGTAAAAAAATCTGCCATTAAAAGGCTTTCCTATAAAAATATGTCTTGAGCAAAATCTTACTGGCAGGCAAAGAAGGAAAGTAAGAGAGGTATGTTGATGAACATTTTTTCATCGTATTTGTTGAAATCCTATTTCACGACAAACTATTTTCTTTGATTTGGATCATATGAAATTATTCGCTGGTGCAAATGTCTTGCACTAGCCGACCTGCCTGCTTGTGCACACCGTACCTATCCCCTCACTACACATGACTGGAGTCTTTACAAGCCAAAGAGGCATACACTGCTGGAGTCAGAGTTAAGAGGTCTTTCATATACAATTACTGGACTTGCAATTTTATCTTTTTCCACATTCTTTCTGCTCTTTTGCACAGTGTTTTGAAGACTCCTTAAGCTGTTGTCTATCCAAGGAGAGGTTTTTACTGGTTTAATTGAAGCAATAGCATCTAAGGTAGATTGGCAGAGATTATCAAACTTGAAATAAAATAGATCAAATGGAGTATTATGTATTAAGCCTTGAGCAGAATTTGCAGAAAATTTTAAAGCACTATTTTCATTTAAGGTACTAGATGATACATTGCTGATAAGCTGTTTTGATGAAGCATGGAACACCTTGTCAAACATGATACAGAGGCGATCAGAGACAAAGATATTTTACACAGCTGTGGAATTGATGCTCAGACCAAGGGTGAAAACTAAATATAGTGTGTGACCATGGTTATGAGTTGGACGGGACTCCATTAAAAGACTGTGATTTAAAAAATCATCAATGTGGATTTCAAAATCACCAAAAGTAATTACTTTAAGTAAAGTAAAGGAAAGCAAACCTGCTGGTTCTATCTCATTGCATGTCTTACCAGAAATATCTTTGGCTGAGGATCTGTGGTGGTGGCAGTAGAGGTTTGCAGTAATGTTGTTTCACTTAGGTTCTCAGGTACAAGAGATCCTGTTGTCAGAGTGGGGTGGGTGATGGTGGTCCCTGGCTTCCCAGTCTCTGTGGTCCTTGATTTTATCTGCCCGTTTGTTGTAACTGGCACAGTTGTTTTCTCTGTGTCTTAGAACAGAAATAACACAGCAACTATAAAAAATATTCACAGATAATGATGTAACCACTTCTGAGCCTAACACTATAGGCAATAGCTAGTTATAGTACACCACAATACACAACTAACAAAACAGAGGAGTTCTGGGTCAAAGTTCAATGGACTGATGACAAAATCAACCTCTATCAAAATGAGTCCGAAACTGCACTGGGTGAAGCCGAGACACTTTGAATTGACTGGATCAGTTCATTGCAAGCTTTTCTAGGTCCAAAAAAGACAGAGCTGATATGATTTTGGCTATATTTCTTAGAAGTAATGCGTTTTATATTGACATGTTCTTCAAAATTAAGTTACGAATCAGATGTGATACCAAGGTATCTGGCTTTAGATTAAGTATTGCTTGCGAGTGGACCCACTAATGGTTGTATTTTGCCTGCTAGAAGGTCAGGGCCAAAATGATTACTTTTTAACTTAGTTTAGCTGCAGAAAGTTAAAAGACATCCATTGGCTCAGCTGATGGCATGGCTTGCTTAAAATAATTTGGAACGCAGCATGAAGTAAGGGAAGTGTTTTTTATGACAAACAAGCTTGGGCCAATGGCACCTGTAACCTCTTTTAGAAGTGAAGTGGGTATAATATCTGTAGGACCCCAAGAAGGGAGTTTATAGTTTAGTTTAGTTTAGAGTGCATGTGAGACACAGAATGATGAGTTCAGGAAGAGAAATTTGATGAAAATTAAAGGTAGGGTTGGAAAGTTGATGACAATTTTTTTCATCGTATTTGTTGAAATCCTATTTCACGACAAACTATTTTCTTTGATTTGGATCATATGAAATTATTCGCTGGTGCAAATGTCTTGCACTAGCCGACCTGCCTGCTTGTGCACACCGTACCTATCCCCTCACTACACATGACTGGAGTCTTTACAAGCCAAAGAGGCATACACTGCTGGAGCCAGAGTTAAGAGGTCTTTCATATACAATTACTGGACTTGCAATTTTATCTTTTTCCAAATTCTTTCTGCTCTTTTGCACAGTGTTTTGAAGACTCCTTATCTATCTCATCTATCCAATGAGAGGTTTTTACTGGTTTAATTGAAGCAGGATGAATGATGTATGTTGTTGCTGAATTGTTGGCTGAGTAGAGATGGAATAATTGGGCTTTATTGTCACTGTGGCACATTCCTTGACTACCCAACCAGGTATGTTGTCAGGACCTGCCGCTTTCCGTGGGTTGACTCTGGCAAGGATCCTCCGTGTGTGCTCCAAGTCTTGCTACGAGATGGCCGGGCCTCCCCAATTGCTGTAGTATTGGATGCTTCAAAACGGGCAAAGAAATTATTGAGCCTGTCAGGAAGTGAGGCATCACTGTCATCAGTTTTCTGCCTGGTCTTGAAGTCCGTCAGTGCTTCAACACCCTGCCCCATCCGTCTGGTTTCCCCCTGTGTCGCAGAAGTGGCTGTGTATTCTGCACGTGTAGGCTCTTTTCGCTTCCTTGCTCCCATGACCTAGCTGAGTATAGTGCACCGCTGTCCCCCAACCTGTAGGCAACATCACAGGCCTTCAGTAGGGAACACATCTCAGATGTCATCCACGGCTTCTCATTGCTCTAGCACAGTGATCCTCTGTACATTTAGCAATATAGCTGGTGATTGACTCTGCATACTCCTCAATGTCTATGTGGTCATTGCAGGAGGCTGCTGTCCTGAATATCTCCCAGTCCCTGTGCAGAAAACAGTCCTGTAGTGCTGAGGCTGCTCCATCTGACCAGACCCTTATCTGTCTTTTCCCTGCTCTCACACATTTGAGCAGTGGTCTATATGCAGGTGTTAGCATGATAGAGAAGTGGTCAGAGTGGCCGAGATGGGGGCGGGGGGCTGCCTTGTAAGCCTGTGCGGTGTCGGTATAAAGTCTAGCCTGTTATCTCCCCTGGTTTTAATTGAGGGAAATACAGACTTTAAGCCGGAATGGTTGAAGTCCCCTGCAATCACCATAAAACTGTCCAGCTGTTTGGTCAGTAGCTCACTGATGGCATCGTCGAGGCCTTCCAGTGCTTCATTAGCATTTGCTTTGGTACAAGCACTTGGGGCTATGTAATCAGCTACAACCAACACACTGGTAAATTCCCTCGGCAGGTAGAACGGCCGCCATTTCATAATGAGGAATTCAACCAGTGGCGAGCAGTGTTTATCGGCTACTGTAGCGTTTTAGCACCAGTCCTTGTTTAAATAGACACACAGTCCACCACCACGGGCCTTTCCACAGCTGGCTACCTCTCTGTCCACGCGGGAACAGTCATTCACTCCATCTGTATCACCGCATCCGTAATCTTATCATGTAGCCATGATTCAGTAAAGACATACACACAGCAGTCCTTCATCTCCTTACGTGTATTCCTCAGCAGACGCAGCTCATCCAGCTTGTTGTTGATGGAGCGGACATTTGAGAGCATAAGGGACGGTACTGCTGGCCTGGGGGGGGTTGGCTTTCAGACTAGCGTGTATGCCGGACCTCTTCCCTCTTTTCAGCCTTCTCTCACAGCGCTTTTGCTTCCTCCCCTCCCGTGAGGCAGAGCGTCAGACAGCCGTTATACTCTAGAAACTCGTCTAAAGTTCCGACATTATGTGGTCTGATTCAGTTATATGCATGTAACTCATTGGATGATATTTCTGCTTTTCAGTAGGGCAGGTATCCTAAACAGACAGCCAAAGCAACCAAAGACCCTTTCAGGGTGAAGAGATGTAATATTCTGTACTAAGAAGCAAATAAAACATACCCAGGATATCTTTTCATTATCTGGCCCAACTGAACATCGGCATTGTTTTTCTACCTGGCTTTGGGTGCATTCAGGTGGAGGCCAAGAGTTGATAATTATAAGCAAGATTGTCAGAACCATTGATAAAGTACAAAGTATGATTTGAAAATAAAGGCTGATACCTGTTTATGCAACATCCAAAAGTTATGAAATAGTGTCACTGTTGTCAGCACAGTTTATAAGGGACATCAAATAAGTGTAGTTTAAAATAACAAGAGAGTTATGGTAAGGGTCTACGTCTACACTTCCTTACATCTTCAGAAACAAACCTGACAAGTTGGAAGTTTATCAGATGAATGATTGAGAAAGTTCAAGGACAGTCAGATGGATTTACAGCCTCTCAAAGTTTGACATTAACCCTCAAGACATCATCAAGTCAGTAAGAATGTTATTATCTGGAATATGTGTAATTTACAGGAAAACTTACCTCCTTCACTCGTCTTGGTAATGGCTGAATGAGTTTGTTCTGTTGTAGGATATGTTGAGACCTTTGGGATTTTTAATGTTACCGCATGGTAAGGACTTGTCAGCATGTATGTACTTGTTGACGGCTCAGTCCTGGAGTTTGTACTAGCTACAGAGGCTTTTAAAGTATTATGGTATCCCACTGATATGCTGCCACTGTCAGATGTTGCAAGTGGTATAGTTGTTGCAACTGTTGCAAATGTTGTAGCTGTTGCAACTGGTGTTGTAGCCTTTGGGGGGCTTAAGGTAGCAGCAGGAACACTGGAAGGGGCACTAGAGATGCTAATGTGAGATGATAATGGGTTGTTTATGGTGGAAGATTGGGGTTGTGTTTGGGTAGAAACACGAGGCTCTGCAGTCGTAATCTTAGCAGTATTGTTTGCCATGGTGACTGTAACTGTTGCCTGTGTCTGGACAAGTTTGGATGATGTGCCTCCACCACTAGTAAACGATGGCCCATCTGTGATAGAAGGAGGACTCGCTGAATTGTTGTGTGCAAATGCACTGTGAAATAGGATGCCTAAGGAGAGAGGAAAAAACACAAAAGATTACCACATTAGCACATTGCTGAATGGGTAGGATGAAAACAAACCCATCCCTGTCAAGGACAGCATCATATTCACTTCACTTTATATGAACCCATTTTTATTGGGAACAGTGCTGGAAGCTTAAAACAAATTCAACAATTGTCTAACATTACAGTTGTCTCTTAGCATATCCATCAGTTACATAATTCACATGGAGTGGTGTTTGTGTCTAACTTCAAGTCCAGTATTACCCCTTAGATAGCTCTGTTATTGGTGTCCACCCTTCCTGAGGGAAATATCTGGTTCTCTAATGGCTTCACATGCTCTATAACCACAGTAATTTTTTTTACAGTCGTTTCTGTTTTATAGCTGCTGCTGCTGTGTGTTTTCTGGAGGCTGTGCGGTGAGGAATGTGTAGGTGAGCTAAAAGCACTGGTACTGATAGCAGCATGACCAGTGATTGGTGCCATCCGCTTAGAAAAACAGATATGTCAGTGACAGCTCAGGTCGGTGGGGGTCACACGTCACACAAGAGGAGGATGAACAAGAGGGAAAAGATTTTAAACAAATCTTGAAGACTCTGAAGAAATTGCAAATGGTCTGTATTTATATAGCGCTTTTCTAGTCTTGAGGACCATTCAAAGCGCTTTACAGTTTTTTGCCATTCACCCACTCATACACACATTAATACAGTGCATCTATTGGCAGCCCTTTTTCTATGAGAACGGCAAATGGGTAATTCAGGGTTCGGTATCCTGCCCAGTATCTCACCCCAACCACTTACTATTTCTATACGCAGGAATGTATCATCTTCAGAAAAATACACTGAACTTATTCATCATATGATTATCATATGAACAACCCAGCACTAAACTAAGGCACTCTAAAGAAGTAGAGGAAGAGGCTGATAAAGGCAATGTATGCTAGTCTACAAAAGTGTTTTGCTGTTTACATTTGATTCATTTGAAAAAAATCTCAAAAGAAGCAGCACGTGTTGGGTCTTAAACATACAATGCCAGGTGCCTTGAGATTATGTACATTATGATTTGAAGCTATACAAATAAAATTGAATGGAAAAATGGAGTATAAATCAGAACACTCCTTGCACTATCCTGATGCATTCACATGCTGAGGGAGTCATAGCTCAACACTTTGTTACAATGAGCCGACCCTGATAAAATCACCCCTATGTTACATGATATTTTAGGGGTATATTCTATTATAATTTAAATCAGTATATTTTTCACAATAGTTCAATTGAAAGAAAATAATACATGCTGCCAGCCTCGCCACCATCAGTGTCAATCCCCCCCCTACTCTTCACGAGAGCACGCAGTTTGCTCCAGTAGGTAATTTGTAAGGTAGATAAGGGGGGATACCATCCCCTTCAAACAGAAATGATTAAAATTCTCCACTCAACCATCCTACCATCCCCTTTGAGAGACAGAGCTGCGCTGCAGTTAGAATTTGATAGTGCTGGTGCAGAGCAGGAGGTCAGAGTAGAAACGTGGCTGGAGGAAAGAATGACATCAAATATCACATAGGAAAAGAATAGCAATCATTTTTGAATAACAGAGAAAATGTCACTCAAATCCTTATTTTACTGTGTTCAGCGGGCAGGCAGGCTTTAGCATAAACTTAGTAGATACCACTGTCATTGTGTGCAATAATGCAACAAGCATAGAGTTCTCTACTGAAGGTGCGTCGAGCCCCTCACCCCTCTGCAAATTTCCCCATTGTGGGACCAATAAAGGACTTTGTATCTTATCCACCCTGACTGATCAGCTACACAATTTATCATCAGGATATACCCTCCCAAGTTATGTTCACAACAAGTTTTGGGAAAATCCATATTGTTTAGGACGACTTTGCAGAGGTACGACATTGGGAATAAACATTTCTAAGAATATCTACAACTTAGATCATCCATTCAAATGAAAATTATCATCAAATCAATTGACTTAGATCTTCCTCCCTCAACTCTACAGCTCATCACCATCCCCCAGAATAATATCACAATCAGATAAAACACTGTCCATACCATCAAGGAAATGGGAATCCGATTTATCCATCACTCCTGATGCTGACTTATGAAGACAAATTTGCAAAAACATCTATTTCATGACCAATAATGCTTTCCTACAACTCATACTTCACAGAATCCACCTCACCAACCAAAAACTAAAATGGGATTACACCGGAAAACTATTCACTTCGCACACACAATAGCCCCGATAGTTATATTCACGCCACCTGGCACTGCACACCGATTGGACTCTTGGAAAGAGGTCATAGAATTACTTTAGGTTAGGTTAGGTTAGGTTACTTTATTTGTACCCATTGGTAGAAAAAGAAAAGGCATCCATCCGAAACACAGTTAAAAATTATAACACACTGACAGAAGACAAGACCACAAAAATCATGACAAAAAGTGCTAAAATGCTTCACTGTCAATTGGATAAGTTGCGTAGGAGGGTTGTTTGCCAAAGCAACCGCCTCAAAATCTCTTCGGGTTTCCGATTAAGTCTGTAGGGGGCAGGTGAATTGGCAAAGAATATACTGGAAAAGTCACATGAAAAGATGAAGACCAGATACGACCAGCAGGCTAAGACCAGAAGGCTTCCTTTCCAAGCAAAGTGCAGTGGTCCTTGTTCTGTGGTGCATCAAGTCTCTGATTTAAAATATTTGACTGAAACCCCTGGCTGTAGAAAATCTACCAAACTATGTTTTCAGTGTAGCAGGGCTCGTCTGTTTATAGTATTTATAATTATCTTTAAATAAAAACAGCTTATAAATCATCTACAAACCTACATCTTCTATAAATTACACAATTTGTTAAAGCAACAGTTGAAATTTGCGGTAGAAAACTCAGAGAGAGAGAGAGAGAGAGAGAGAGAGAGAGAGAGAGAGAGAGAGAGAGAGAGAGAGACGACCTCACTGTTTTAGCTCTACCTGTTTTGATTCTGTGGCAGTGGAAAGGGCAGAAGTGGAGATTGTTTGCGATGGATTGTTGCAGGGCCGGTTGAAAAATTCTGAGACAAATTTGTATAGACTAAACATTTAGATACTGCTAAAGGAAAATATATTAATCAAACTAATCAACAGCTATCCATTACTCATTTCAAATCCTGCACAACATTATAAAGAGCATGACATAGACGTTGGAGATTCTGAGCCAATTAAGCAGCGTTTTAATCGCGTGTTAGAGGCGAAGAGGAAACAGTTGGAGGCAGAGGTTCAATATATGCTGGGAAACAAAATTGCTGAGCCTTGTTCATCTAACTGGATCTCTCCATGTCTCCTAGAAGCCAAATGATAGTTTTAGGCCTTGCACAACTTTCGGGTTACAATATCAAAGAGAAGAAGAACCATTTAGTGTTTAAATGAAACAGGCTGATGTTTTTACATCCAAGCTTCCTTGGATGGAGGATTGCATCGATCAGGTGAGTTCAGCAAGATTTGTGAGTAAATTTGACCTACTCTAGGGATACTGGCAAGCTCCTCTTAATAAAAGGGCCAGGGATGTTCCAGCCTTCATTACACTCACAGGCCTGTTTTCATACACAGTGGTGCCAACATTTCAAAGATTGATGAACCATGTTGTTTCTGGTCTTAGTGGTTGTTTTGTGTATTGAAATGTATCTTTGACAGGTTGGTCTGGGCACATTTGACAATAAATCTTGCTAAATGTGAGTTTGCTAAGGCCACTGTGACCTACCTTGGTAAGGTTGTGGGCCAAGGCCAAGTCTTTCCAGTCCAGGCAAAAATTGGGGCTGTTTTCTCCACTACCAAGAAAGAGCTGATGCATTACTAGGGATGGTAGGCTACTACCGTAGCTTTTGTAAGAACTTTTCAACTGTAATCACACCATTGACCGACCTGTTAAAAGCCAAAGTCATTACATTTAGTCTGAACATTGTCAGAAAGCTTTACAGAGTGTGAAAGCATTGTTGTGTTCAGCTAAAGTGTTGGAGGCTCCACGACAGGAATGTGAATTGTGGAACTGTTCTGCTGCAAAAGAATGTAAAGGGAGAAGACTGCCCTGTAAGTTTCTTCACAAGAAAACATAACAAACACCAGTGCCAACCATTCAGTTGTTGAAAAAGAGATATTGGGGCTTGTTTGGGCTCTGCAGCACTTTGATGTTTAATTTGGCTGTGGGGTATCTCCCTTGGTGGTTTTTACAGACCATAATCCCCTCACCTTTTTGAAAACCCTGCTGAACCCTAACCAGAAGCTGATGAGATGTTTGCTGCCTTTACACATATAAAGGAGGCTGAAATAGTGTTGCAGATGCGCTGTCCTGTGCTCCAATATATCATTAGTTCCATGTGCTTGATGTCTTAACCGAGGAGTGTCACCATGTTGAGCATTAAGTTACGAGCATATTAGAGTGATTTCAAAATAAAAGGCGAACTTCCTGGAGATGGGACGTCACATTTGTAAAGTCTGTGAATGCAGGAATGAATTAATGAGGTAACTAATGATTTAACTAATTAATTAATTAAAATACAGAAAATGAATTGAACCATATGAAGTAATGATAAATAATAATACAATTAATGATACAAATTTCGAACTCCCTTGATGACACTCCTCTGGGATCCAGCTCCTTCATCACCAAGCACATATCCTCTTTCCTCACGCGCAGTCCATGTTATTTGCAATTTGCGTACATCCACCGATATTTTTCGGGTTTTGTTAACCATCATATTTTTTCTTTCTCTATATCTCTTCCCAGGCTCTGTACAAAGTGGCAACAACATTTAATACCTATTTTATTAATCAGATTGAAAAATTGACTCAGAACCTCTGAATATGTGTGAATTACAATATCATTCCCAAAAATACTAATGCTCCAATTTTGATAAGGTAATCATGATTATCTCCTCCCTAATTGTTCTAGAGCAAAGGATGTATTTGTAATGATAGTGTTATTAATGACTAATACACATGTGCTCACGTGATTGTGTTTTTTATTCTAGTTTTTTTTACAAACACCTGGAACCAAAACTCTGGTTAGCACATTGTTATTAGTAATTATAGACCGACTAGGAAATAAAACTTACAAAACACAAAAAATTATAATCTGGTGTAAACATGTTGGTGTACCCCAAGGCTCTGCTTTGGGCACTGTTATTTAGTCTGTATATAAGTGACTTGACCGTATGACAGAATCAAATTTAATTTAGTTAATTTTAGATACATAAGGAATAACTTAAAAACTAAGGCTGCAAAATCAAACATTGTTCTTTCACACGTACACTACTGTATTACCATATGGACACTGACAAGGGAAATCACATCACAACCAGTACAAAGACTTAAAAATCAGGTTTTGAACATTTTGTATCAAATGCTTATCCTCACTGTAAAAAGGAAATTTGGAAAGCATTATTAAACATGAAACCAAATCATCTACCAGAGCTACTGCCAGAGGGGACTGGGAAAACAGTAAACATGTTCAAAAACATCCCCTATGTCGCAATGTTTAAGATTCAGCTAGATTTACTCCCTGATCCGGATCCGCAAGAAAATGTTATGGGTTCTTCCCTGACCCACACTGCATCCGTCCACAAAGTTTTGTGGTAATCCGTTCTGTTGTTTTTGTGTAGTCCTACAAACAACCAACAAATGGACAGGGAGTGAAAACATCTTCGTGGCGATAATAATTGTTAATTTATTGTGGATTTATTGTTGATATAGACCTAAACTTACCAGCATTATCAGCATCTTTCGTGACATCAGAGATGGAGATAGAGGTTGAGGATGATGGAACTGCTGTGAAAAAACAATATAAAATAGTAATATAAATCTGCTTTTAAAAATTTACTTAATAAGCTATATTTTCAGCACCAGCAGCATGGCAAATTTAATTCATAAACACTGACATTGCAGAAAGTGGATGATGGGAATATGTCTATAATTCAATTCAATTCAGTTTTATTTGTATTGCGTCAAATAACAACAAACTTTATCTCAAGGCACTTTACATAGTATAGGTTTAAAACACATGCCTTACCAGCTTTTTGTGGGACATTACCATGGTCTGCACCAGGAGTAGAGGAAGTTGCTGTACCTGATATGAAAAATGAATAAATCAACTGACGTAATTTTTTTAATAAAAAATATTTTTAAACCCCCCTTCTAACAGTTTGGGCTGTGTTTACTGGAACCTGTGACACTTTTTAAACCATTTACTTTAATAGTGCTCCTGTAAAGTGGATAAAAATAGTTAATTGTTAGTTATCTCTTTAATGCAGAGACCAAACTGGGCCTATTCCTGCCTACATTTCTATTATTGTGTTAAATGCTTCATAACAACAGATGTTACCATCACAGCTTCATTATATAATTATAGATAATGGCAAAGAAGGTAATGATAGCTGGTGGCTTAAATTGAAGAAGCCCATTAAATGAATGAATCATAAAATCATTAACTTAAATAATCCTGTACTCAAAGTAGGACCGTGATGAACTGTCCAACCTATCCAGTGTGTGGGTATATACCTGCATACCAGTTGCCTACGGGTTGTGCTTAAGGACCAAGCCTCTCGGCCAATGTGAGCTGGGATCGCATTTAGCCATCAGGCAGCTCTGGACTCCAGCTCTGCTAGCATGTTAGCAACTGTATCATTAGTTTAAACATGATAGGGGACTAAGGCTAATGAGGCTAATTCTCTCCTGTGGTTTAGTGCCAACGTTACATGCATTCAAAATTTAGCTTTTATACTTACATACCTTTATCTTCTTGCCTCTTCACTTTTTCAAGCCTCTTCCTTGTTTCATTTGTCATGGCCAGACAAATACCTCCTTTTTTTGTCACACATATTACGGGGGTTGGTCTGTCGTTTGATTGACCTGCGCTTGTGGGTGATGTCGCCTGTAGTGACTGTGTGAAGCCCACACACAGTCGACAGCCAATCAGTGTTGCAAATTGGTGAAAAAAGACACTAGCCAGATTATCCTGACCATTGTCATGACTATTGTTTGCCTAATGCTGTGCAAACACATCCAGCACACCTCTTTTTGTTTCTGACTGCACATCTTAATTTTACAACAATGTTAATTATTTATTTTATGTTCTGCATTCTAATGGCTGAGAAAAAAATGTGTCCATGGCAAAAATGATTTGCCAGTCCCGTCACTATTTCCTTGCTGTTTGCTCTTTCTCTTTCTGATAACACAAATTTGTCATGTATATACTCTACTTGGATGTGGACTTTAATGTTGCTATCTGACCAACACTAATATTTGAATAGGAATCCTTATCATTTCTACTGTCCAGCCCACATAACATAGCACATTAATTGCCATGACAACATGTATTTTTGACATTCGGAATAGTTATAATTGGGAGATTTGGTCCATGAACTGTCATAAATGTCTTATTGTTGGTTTTTGGGGTTTTAAACCTATTTATCTCACATAGCTTTAGCTCTTGCATACTTTAACAATAGTTCATCTGACATAGTAATGTCTATCTATGTCTGTGACAAAAAATGTGGATAGGTCATACAGAATACAAATTTGTTATTTATTAAAATAATAGACATCTATTCTTTCTCTCAAGTGACTACGGTCAACGTCATTTTTAATACTAACCCTAACCAAACTACCAGAAACACAAATTCAGGACTCTTAAAAAACTGGATATAGTCTGTACAAAGCAAAAAGCAAAATATATGATTCACTTCAAACTAGTGATAAAACACCAGTATAATCATCAGAGTAAGTGTTATAGGCCTATAACATCTGTCACCATGTATGCTGATTATCCAGTGGCTGTGTGTGGCTGTAATGTAGTTGTGTCAAGGTCTAAAAACACAGCATGGGGTAAGGGCCATTGTTCTCTAGCCATGGAGTCAGGCAAGAATTGTTCACAGCACAGTGGAAACAGGCTGTGGTCGTGGGTGTGGTGTTTCCAAGTTATTGTGCATTGCATCCTGTCCTGCTCACAATAAATAGAGGAGGACAAGAAGATAAAGTCCTGAGACTGAAGATTTTGGCAAAACGCCCAGTACAGTCGGTACAGTGCTCCACCAGCCTTGACCTCTACTATGCAAAAAATTGATTGGTATTTAATTAATTTAATTAAATTAATTTAATGATTTATTATTTATTAAATTATTAAATTAATATTGTAATATTAAAATTGGATGATAATTACTACGTGTAGTGATGAACCCAATTCTTTTTCTGATTTGTTTTCCAACCAATCTCATACTTTCTCTTTTGGCAGCAGTAGCAGATGTTTTCAAAGAAATAGCTATAAAACGCCACTGTGCAAGACCTGCTCTGCAGTTAGTCTGTCTGTATATATTCATTCACTTTCAAACATACTACTTATTATAAGATTAAAAGAGATTAAAAGGACAGCAAAAATCATTGATCTGATCACTTAGCTTTGTGTGCTTGGCATCAGTGTGTGTCAAAACCAGTTGTCATCTTTCTGTTTGTTGTTTTTACTTGGATATGCCCTGACCAATAAAACCACCACACACACACACAATTTGCTCAGAGTTAAAGGGAAAATAGAAAGTCTCTTAAAAGCTCTTAAAGGCAGATGCATGGGGGAAGTTCAAAGAAATAATGAAAATGGAAAAAATGAAAATAAGGAGGAAAGGGGAGGAGAGGAGTGAGAAGTCACTGTATGAGCGAGAGGAGGAGAGTGAAGGTCCATGATGGTACCAGTCACAGGCATGATTAATGGAAACCTGGATATGCAGCATGCCATGCTGGGTAGAGGTACAGAGTGAGAGTTTACAGAAGAGATGAAGGCTGTTTATCTGGAGCATCAGATAGTGATAAAACATTTGGCTTTACAGAGAGCAGAGATTCCTCCCTAAAATAAATCTACGTCCACATGCCAGCTATGCCTAGCCCTTATAACAACCTCCACTGCGTCTAGTTGTGACATAAGGTGCCTCAGACCTACAGGGGTCATCGAATTGACCCCAGGGAGGCTGGACATTGGAGCTGCACAGTAATTTCATTCCCAAGGTTTTGAAGAGTAGGAAAACAGTTTATTGTATAAATGACAGAGAAATCAGTTGTTTTTATACTCTTGTTTAAAATCGTATCTTTTCCCCAGTTAATTACAGACCATACCGCAAAATGTGAATTAGTTCAGTAGTTTTTATGTTTAGTTTTTTTTGTTTATCTCTTCTTACATCAGATCTCAGAACAATGTTCTACAGATCAGATATTGCCTGTTTGCATACATTTTGTGATTTACTGCCCACTTTCAGCAATTTGCATGCATTGTAAATTTTCTCTGATGAGCATTCTGACAGTCGGTAAGTGAGATACACACACACAAGAGGAGGGGGAATAGACACATATAGTGAGTCAGAGAGAAGTAAGAAAATTAACATCTCATGGCATGCTGAGTAGAATGGGAAAACAGAGTTTTTCATCAAGATTGGACGGACTCTGACCAAATAGATGTTTCAGCTCAAATAAAGTCCCACTGGCATGACTGTGACTACTTTCATACATATTTTATACAATTCACACTGCAAAAGAGCGACTTGACAAAACAAGTGGAGCTTTTAGTTCAGAGGATTCATTTATTCTTTTACGCATAGGTTAAGGAAAAAGAAGATAATTAATAGGACTCAGACTGCCAGAGACCCTGGTTGCACTAGTTGTGGTGCTCTTTCTCAAGTAGCATCTTCTTACTTTTATTACATACTTTGTGTTTTTTTTTTCTTCTTCTTCTTCCACATTTTAAACAGAAATTTGAGAAAACTGAAATAATGAAACAAAAAAACCAACCAAATCAAGCTCCCAATAAAAGTGAATTACAAGAAAATGGGTTAAATAAGTTTGCGTGAATTTACACCAGGCTACATGCAAAGAGGTAATGCCTCTCCCCAACTTCTCACTCTGACACTTACTTTTTTATAATATCCTGTACTTTTACATAGGATTTAGTAGGATATAGAATGGACTTTTGAAGTTGTTTTGAGAGTACTTTAACATAAGAAGAATTTTAGTACTTGTTCTCTCACTGTATAAGACCTACATTTCTCACATACTGCTGTAATACATATACTCAAGTAAAACACAAGTCTGAGATTTAAAAAATTAAACATCTGAATTTAAAAAATGATTATTCTCCCATGTGCACTTGTTGCTGCATCACACTTTTTATGTTTGCATTGCAGTGCAGTGCAGCTGGTGCTGCTGCGCACAAAGACTTTTCTTTCTCTTTAAAAATAAGACCACACAAGAAAATTATTAAAAAATCTAAAAGAAGATTTCGAGTTCATGCAGGAAAAATATGAAAACCTATGGACATGGATTCATGAAATTTTAATCGACTCACTGAGTGAAAGCATCAACCTCATGATCCTCATTGTCGCTCTGGTCCTGTTTCTGCTCCCTTCTTCTCCCAGATGCATTCCTGCAGCGTTGCTCTACAATCCTTTACTTTGTATTAGGAGCTTTTAAAAAATAAAAAAACGTCCTGTCACGTCGTTCTCCTTGAATTCGTATATTGAGCAAATGATTTAGCCTAACGCATTATTTTCTTCTTCCTCTTCTTTTAAACTGAAAGCCAAGAATGCTTTGTCTCTGCTGCTTTTTTTCCTCCTCTCTGGCCAGAGTTTGGGAATTCGGTAGAGGAGTGTTTCTTTGGTTTCCTTGGCTGCACCGTTGTTCCTCACTGTCTCTCAACCCCCTCTCTCTCCCTCAATGGCTTACTGCTGAATTGTGCAGTTCTCTCTCATGCAGTGTGTTCAGCTGTTAGCTGCCAGTGTAGCAGACCAGGAGCACTGATCCCTGCTCTTATCATGAGAAAACAGGGGCAGACCCAGTATGGTCCAATCCCACAGCTCTCTACTCAGCTACTCTACACTTTCAATAACAATAGAAACCTTTTAGACAATATGTTGTCCTGGTTTGGATTCTATTCTAAAATGGTCCATCACTCAAGAACAGGGGTTGAAGTCGCATCAGCACTATAATGTTGTTTTATCATTGGAAAGACTTGCTTAGATAAACAGTCAGGATGTCAACATTTTTACTCAAATACTGGCTTTACTATATAAAAATAATAAAGTTACAATTTATAGTCTCTTGTCCTCCTGTTTTTTAACTATGACCTTAACTTGGACACCAAACAAGAATTTATTAAACATGGACTGTATTCAGAAACTTGAAAGACCAAATCTGGACTTGCACATTGACTGTGAAGCCTCGACATATGGACTGAGTCCATCATAATAAGCCAATTGCTAATTCAATTTGTTAAGACATATTTTCTGTCTGTTTTCTTCAAAGATGGTATATATAGATGGATGACGTGACATCCCCCCAAATGTGAAGCCAAATTATCACCCCCTGGTGCCTGGCTGCAAGATAAGTCACAAACCGTCTCCTCTAGCTAGTGGAAGGAACATACATCAGACTACAAAGTCATAGACATAAATGATTTTGTGTAGTTCTTATCATACTGATGTATGTTCAAGACTAAACTTTTCTTGATCGTAAACAAGATTTTGTATTTTGTAGTTTCAGTGATTTCCCATGGCTTTCTGTCTTGACTAAGTCAAAAATAGACTGATAAGCCCCAGCATTAAAAAACAGTTGCCTGTTTTAATGTTGTGGTTGATCAGTATGTGTTCAATAATTTAGTTTGGCCTTTTAAAAGTTGAAATGGCCTGTGATAAGAAAAGGTTCCCCACCCCTGTGATATATAATACAGTCAGCTTTTCTCTGCGGCTATCATAGACACTAACTCCAGGTTAAGGCAAATGGACGCCCACAATGAGTCCAGTTAATGAGGGAGTTTTTTTCTCTTCACAGTCACCAAAATGCTTCTTCATATTCTCTGACGTCTGTCTGTCCGTCCGTCTGGACCGCAGCCCCTAGGTTTCCCTTTGACCGATCTTCACAAAAATCGTAGCCCAGGTGTATCATCACCAGACAAACAAAAAAGTCTCAAAGGCTATTATGAAAAACGCAACAGGAAGCCCGCCATTTTGCATTTAGTGGCCATTTTTCACATTTTTCACATTTTTACTTTGACGAACTTGTCCCAGGGCTTACATCAGATCAACTTCAAATTGAGATGAGTGTCATCACAACAAGACGGAGATAAAAACTAACTCAAAGATTGATTTTTCGTCACACGGTGTGACCGTGGCGTGGCGTCAAAGTTTGATTACACGCCATCAAAACACGAGGTTCTGTATCTCGGACATACAAGGTCCAATCGAGTCCAAACTAGACATGTAAGACAAGAGTCCCGGCCTGATGACATCTACACAGAAATCATGACTTAAAATCATGGTGGCAACAGGAAATGTCTTGTCTTTTTTGAACGGAGGAAGTATTCCTCCTCATCCACTGACTGCAGCCATGTCAATTGTGACATTTCCTCAAACCGTGTAAACATTGAGGTGCGGCGAAGGATCATCCTTCGCCAAAGGACACGATGTTGTCATAACTCCAGTGTGCATTGTCCTATCACTACCAAACTTCTGTCTCATGATCAGAGTCCAAGCCTGAACAGCTCTATGTGTCAATATTTCCTCACTGTCATAGCGCCACCTACTGATTCGCCATAAAACAGGAAGTACTTTGTAAATCCAATCTACATTATCCAACCGGCTCCGAACTGCTGACCTATGACCACAATCCTGACCTGAACAGCTCCATATATTAATATTAGTGCAGGGTCATAGCGCCACCTACTGATCAGTGTGAAAATTAAATTGTGGTAACATTGTCCAATTGACACAAAATTGCTCACACTACATCAGAGCCCCTACTTGAACAGATCTATATGTCTGTATGTAATAATAGTGATGGCGCCACCTACTGGCAACAGGAAGTAAGCTTTGTTTTACAACTGTCATTCGATTGACAAATTTTCACAGTGTGATGTGCAATTGATAGCGTGGACCGTAATGAGCAATTAGCAGGCAAGGATCGACATCGCGTGACGGACGCAGGAAGTGAAGCGTTTATCCTTGCCGCAGTGCGCAAAACGCGTGCAACGCGGAGACGTGCACTTGGTCATTGATCGCTCTCTCCTCTAACCGCAATAGGCTTCAAATTTTTTTGGGACGGACAAACAGACGGATTTTATTTTATTTTTTTCGTCCGTCTGTCTGTCCGTCCCAAAAAACAAATAATACGGACAGACAGACGGACGAAAAAAATAAAATAAAATAAAACGGATTTTATTTTTATTTTCTTTCGTCCGTCTGTCTGTCCGTATTTAATTTTTTTGGGGACGGACAGACGGACGGATTTTATATATATTTTTTTTTTTCGTCCGTCTGTCTGTCCGTATTATTTGTTTTTTGGATGGACAGACGGACGGATTTTTTTTTTTTTTTTTCGTCCGTCTGTCTGTCCGTATTTTTTTTTTCTCTTGTTGTCTCTTGTGAACCACCTCTAAGATGTCCTCACGCATGAAGAACATCCACTAAAACCAACAGCTGACCGGAGCACGTGGTTGTAGCCAGGTGTGTACTGTAAATGTTGCACAATACCCCAACTATATTAGTGTTCTATCACCACATAATGTGTTTCAACGGTTCTCTGTGACAGGCTAATAATGTCTCTGTAGCAACTTGTCATGTGCTAATTGGACATCATTTTTTTTATTGAAAAATCAGGTTTAAAAATCACTCCACAAAGTAGAGGGTCCTGAAGGATGTGGAGAAGTTGAGCCCGCAACACCAGACTTCTTTTTTGGAGGCATTCCAAAGTGTTACCCTACAATTTGCCTCAAAGAATGTCATCTTCACTTTCATTGGAATGTTATGGTAAGAAATTTATAATGTATTGGATAGTTAATGTAGTTTTTAACAGAATATTTATAAATCTATATTTTACGGGGAACATTCACAATGAAAGAAACATGAGACCGCATTTATAAATAATTTTATCCGATAACAAATAAATTAATTGTAATCAATTACTACCGGCCACAGCTATTTACAAATACTGGAATGCTTTCAAAAAGGGGGAGTGAGGGGTGGTTTTCAGCAGTGACCATTTTAGACATTTTTACTTTGACGAACTTGTCCGTGTGTCTGTCCATCCGTCCATCCGTCCGTCCGTGAATGTCATCTCAACAAGATGGAGATATAAACTACCTCGATATATATGATTTCATCACACGGTGTGACCGTGGGGTGGCGTAGAATTTTGATGATTCGCCAAAAAAGAGGGACTCTGTGCATTGTTCTATCAGCCTCAAACCTCATTCACACATTTCTTTCTGTCCATCCGTCCGTCTGTCCATCCGTCCGTCCGTCCGTGAATGTCATCTCAACAAGATGGAGATCTTGTTGTGTGTCTGTCCATCTGTAGTGAAGCTAATACTGGAGAAATGTGCTCTCTTTTCTTGGTCATATACATTACTTTCCTGGAGAAACTCACACAGCTGATTGGCTACAACTTTTTCAAGGATTTTAGACAGGAAGGGGAGGTTGGATATCGGTCTGTAGTTGGCTAAAACCTCCGGGTTTAGGGTGGATTTTTTGAGGAGGGGTTTGATTACAGCTTTTTAACAGGACTGTGGTACATATCCTGATGATAACGACAGATTGATTGTGTTCAGTAATGTACTATCAGTTAGGGGCAGAATTTCTTTAAGTAATTTTGTAGGAATGGGATCTAAGATACAGGTTGTTGGTTTAGAAGATGAGATTATTTTGGTCAGCTGATCAAGGGTGATCAGAGAGAAGCTGTCTAAATAATTGATAAGATTCTCAGCAGTTTCTGAGTTTTCTGTTCTTGATAGGGTATTAGTGCCAATTGAGGGCAGGAGATGGTTGATTTTATTTCTAATAGTTAGAATTGTATCATTAAAGAAGGTCATAAAGACATTGCTATTTAGAGATAGAGGAATACTGGGTTCGGTGGAGGTGTGACTCTCAGTCAGCCTGGCTACAGTGCTGAAGAGAAACCTGGGGTTGTTTTTATTTTCTTCTATTAATTTGGAGTAGTAGGCAGCTCTTGCTTTGTGGAGGGCCTTCTTATATGCTTTAACACTATTCTTCCAGGCTAGGAGATATTCAACACGGTTGCTGGAGCGCCACTTCCTTTCTAGTTTTCTTGATGCTTGTTTTAATTCATGTGTCTTGGAATTATACCACGGAGCTAATTTACTATGTTTTACAAATTCATAGCTGACATGTCAAAAATGTGAGCCATGAATTAGGAAAAGGTTAGCAGATGTCACGATGAGGTGTGGAGAGCAGGTGGACCCAAATGCAGGAACAAGGCAGGAGGCAGGTCCAATTTAAAAAACAGAATTTATTGAAAACATAAAATAAGGGGCAGGCCCGGCAGGAAACAAACAGGAAAACTCAAACTGTTGAGGAACAACGAGGCAGGACAAGGAACTGACAGACTAAACAGGCATAGACTAAACAGACAGCAACTGTTGTATACGTTCAGGTATCACAACTAATAATGAAGAAACATGAGACCTGGAAAAGTTGCACTAGAGAGTGTATTAGTTTTCAACTCAGGACTGAGAACAACAACAACAAGGATGATGTAAGCACATAACACCACGAGGGGACATGACAGTATCTCTGAAGGCACAAACGTAATTAATACACAACAGCAACTAAACAAACCGTAACTAAACAGACGACTCAAAAAAGATATAACTGAGGACTTGTCTTAAATACAAACTGAACTGATGACAAACTAGCGAAAGGTTGCACAGGACAAACATGTGAACAAATCTTCAAAATAAAACAGGAAACACAGAATGAACACAAATCTAAACACAGAAACCCAGGTAAAAGTCAATAAACCAAAAAGTCCATAAAAAAGAATCAAAATAGACCTCCAGAGCTCGGGGTCAGGGCAGAATCATGACAGTAGATGCAGAGACTGCTAATGAGATGCAAGACAAATATTTGCAATACTGAAGAGAGATTCCATTAAGCTGCAGGACATGTATAGCAAAGATGTAGGGGGAGAGCCATTAAGACACAGGGGAAATGGGTATTGCGATGGTAAATACTATACCACCCCCACCAGTTATATGCATGACTTACTTGTTAATCAGGGTTTAATAGATCTTTAAACTGCTAGTATAGCTGCAGAATCTGGACGTATGTAAGAAGAGTAGGTAGAAGAAGACCATCAGCTGAGCTGCTTAAGAGAATCTAAGGAGATTCCTTACATGGCTGCGGATGTGAGAGTGCATATTCACAATTATTGGCCTGAATATTGCTGAGGGCAAAGGTTATAATGTGGAGCACCATTTTGAGGTCAAACCAGATTTTTGACAGTGGATTATTACAAGGGGTTAACATGAGAGGAGATGGCCTGATACAGGTCTGAGGCTAATGTTTTTTATTATCTATGCGAGCAATGGTGATAGAGCAGGCACTAGGATTACCCTCGGGTCACACTAGCTACGGAACGGCTTTCTTTTCATTTCGGAGCTCATGCTAACAGATTACAGCGTCCACACTGCCTACAGTTCAGCCATGGTTCAGCCGTGCTCTTCCAGGGACACTTCCTGTACCCATTTCAAAATAAAAGCACTCCAATGTGTTTGTATAAGGTGTTTATTGTGAAATATTTGCAGAAGCGGAAGATGCACAGCTTCATATTGTATAGTACTGGTATTTATTTGGGTCCATAGGACTACAAATAAATGAAATACTACAAATAAATGAAATACAGTAGTCATACCAGAAGACAAAAGTTATATTAAAAGTTAACATAAATAACTTCAGGTGATGGGCAGTAGGCTCTCTCTCTCTCTCTCTCTCTCTCACACACACACACACACACACACACACACACACACACACACACACACACACACAGGTGTCCTATAGGGGACAGATTTCGATGTGTGTGCAATTTGGTATAGTTTACGTTTATAGTTTACGTTTTCTACGTTCTTTTTTTTGTAGTTTTCCTTACTCTTGTTGAGGGTTAAGGGCAGAGGATGTCACACCTTGTTAAAGCCCTATGAGACAAATTGTGATTTGTGAATATGGGCTATACAAATAAAATTTGATTGATGATTGATTTATATTTGCTTAAAATAAAACAATAATTTTGTTGCAACAATTAATCTTTTTCTGACATTTTGGATTTCCACACAGATGCATTTTTAAACAAATTGAAATACCTTGTGAATATACCTTCTGTAAAAAAAATTTTTTCAGGATGAAAAACATCTGGAAGAGCATTTAGAGCCTCTGGTAACACTCAACCTCTATATTCAAATGAAGGATTGAAATAAGAAAAAAAATACCATTCTATGGTTTCAGTTTAGTTTTTCTGGTCAGAAAGGAGTCTCCATCGTGTCAGCTGTATATGGCCAGGACTGGCTGACATCTGACATTTCATAGCAGCCCTGTTATACCACTCACCCTGGTAAAAATGTGTCTTTTGGGTGTGCGACTGTTAAAAAGTCTTGGCAGTGAGCCACACCCTCTCATGTCCGGCATTTGGAATTCCTCAGCTGTGAGCTCAGCCACTCGGTGTTGGCCGACACTCTGCTGGTTTTGTCCATTCTGTGGGCCCAGGACAGCACTCCCTCGCCTCATTAGCTTGCTACAATCAGGCAGGTATGCCAGGAATGTGAGTGTGTATTATTCCTCCTACCCCCCCAACTCCCCACAAGAAACCTCCTCAGCACCTCCTCTGTCTTCTTTAAATACCACTGCCCCCTCCACCACCATCCTCTCCTCACACATTCACATCAAAATCAAATCAAATTTTATTTTTATAGCCCATATTCACAAAAGACAGTTTGCCTCATAGGGCTAACCAATCTGTACACGGTGCAACATCCTGTAACCCTCAAGAAAACCTGTGAGGCAAACCTACCAAAACAGGAAAAGAACACCGAAACCTCAGGGTGGGTCACAAGTGAGGTGTCCCTCTCCCAGGACGGACAGAAGTACAATAGATGTTGCGTGTAACAGAGCACATCATAACATACACATACATAAAAATACTTCTTAAAAGCATTCATGACAAAAGACAATGTCTAATATAAATGGAGAGGTGTATCAAGTATTTATGTAAAAAGTACAGAAATGATGGGAGAGGGGTGGTGGACATGGAAGGCAGAGCAGCAGTGACAATTGGATTGTAAGCTTTATTAAAAAGGAAAGTTCTAAGCCTATTCTTAAATGTAGAATTGGTTGGAGATGATTTCACTGGAGAGGAGCTTGATAGCAGAAGGCTCTGTCACCCACTCTACATTTGGAGACCTTAGGGACGACAAGTGAGCCTGTATTCTTGGAGTGCAGTGCAGTAATATGTCACGATGAGCTCTTTAAAGTATGATGGTTCCATATCATTATGGGCTTTTTAGGTGAGGAGGAGAACTTTTAAAATTCTCTTCTAATTTTTATAGGAAGCCAGTGTAGTGGAGGTTATACAGTAGAAACGTGATCTGTTTTCCTGCTTCTTGTCAGTACATGTGCTGCAGCATTTTGGAGAAGCTAAAAAGTCTTTAAAGACTTACTATTGCAGCCTGTGACAATTCTCACATAACATCCCCCCTACACATATCTTCCCACCCATGGCTCCCCTCCTTACCAGATTCAAACCTCTAACGTTGTCTTCCAGACTCTGGCAGAGCTTTCTGAAATTCTTTAGAGACATGGTACCAATCGCAGGGAGATAACATTCCAATCCTCCCCATGATTTACTGGATTTGTATTATTTGCTCGAAGCAGATATATTGTGGGTACCCCTAACATCTGGGTCAAAGAGAGAAAGTTTGACTTCTGCATGTATAGATCCGACTGATACTGTCATAAAACAGATTCATTAATTCTAAACTATAATCATTAAATAATTAGAGAAAGGAAATTCATTCCAACGAAACCATAATACAGCACAAAGCATTGTAACTGATTATAAAGGTGAAGCTAAAATAGGTGACTTCCTCAAATAAAACCTATAGGTCATCTATGCAGCAGCTTATTACAACCCATAGTTATATTTTAGACCTAGGTGGGGCTGGGTGGCTGTGGCTCTGGAGGTAGAGAGGATCGACCATTTACCTGAATGTAAGTGGTTCGATCCCGTCTCCCCATTCCGTGTGTCGTGTTCTTGGGCAAGACACTGAGCCCAACACTCACCCCAACATACAGAACCCCGGCACTCACACACGGTGAATGGCAAAAATGACCTGTAAAGCACTTTAAATGGTCATCAAGACTAGAGAAGTGCTATGTAACTACAGATCATTTATCAAGGTGACCTCCTTTGGGCATAGTAATTATGACGGGAGCAAAGAAGGAGGTGTAGTCAGTCAATGGAGTGCTAAAATAGTAACAAATGCTGACACATACATGGACATTCAGTTTTTAACAACCATTGTTTTCATTGTTTCATTGTTTTCTGTACCTTTCTCTTTTTAGAGCATGCCATGATTCTTTTCTTACTATTCTCTGACTAGTCTACTCCTGCTCTCTTGTCTATCCAAGATGTGTATCTTACTCACAAAATAAAGAAAAACATCTGTAATGTGATAGTAGTAGATGGATATTTTTGCATCTTTTGTGTTTGCTGGTTACTATCAGCCAGCTGTTAACATTGTTAAAATTTGATACTGCAGAACAGAGGCAGCATAATTGATCCACCAAAAGGGTTATGTTTGTTTATACAAACTTAACAAAGACTCTGGCAATATTTTGCTAATATTTCAATGGTGAGACAAAAACTTCTTAGTGGAACAATAATAATAATTTTATTCCATGTTTTCCTGGAAGGATGAGTGATAATTGATACATTGATGGGTGAAGTGAGAACAACAAATGTTTCATCAGGAGAATGTTCTTCAGTGTTTTGCGCTATTCGGCTGTGGGAGGAGGTCTGACATGAGATTAATAGTAGGACACAGACCATTCCACACCTTGTTATCAGAAGCCTGGTACCAAGTGGAGCTGCATCTGGAGCCTGACGTACAATAAGTGTGTGTGTGTGTGTGTGTGTGTGTGTGTGTGTGTGAGAAAGAGAAAGAGAAAGATGTTCAGTATCAGGGGATTGGCAAATACCTCTTTCCTCTGCTTTGTCTCTAAAACAACTTTGTTGTTAGTCATACAACCAGCTTCCCCTTTCAGGATGAACAGGGAGGATCTATGGTCAAAGGTTTAAGGTTAAAGGAAGGAAGGAGGTGATGTAGAAAAAAGAAGGATGATGTGGAGTGCTGAGGAATTTTTTACCATCCTCACACATTAATGTATATGCCACTATTTACATTATATCTGTACAGGAGAATAGTTCCTGTCTAATTCCACACATACTCCCTTCTCTCTCTAAGCAGTTCCCAAGGTCAGGTTATAGATAAAGGGCCAAGCAACAGTTCATTGTTGTGACTTTCATATCTAACTCAGATACGCCAGACAGAGAGGCACCAACTGTAACTCTTTTGCGTATTTCACCAGTGGCAATGGATGTGCTGTTAGAATGGGTGATGCAAGTAGAGGGATATATACCTGGATGCTGTGGGAGACATCTTCAGACTTGTGGGGGACAATTGCTCAGGTTACTCTGTTAGTGTTTGTATATTATTTCACCTTCTTGTCTCCTTGATGCATCAAGTCTAGATTAAAAACTTCTGCATAAGACATCAGCTGCAGCCTGAGTTCTCCTTTCACCAGCTTCCAGAAACTTCCATAACATGGAGGATCTTTGTCCGGACATGAGGTCTAAGAGGAAGCTATCATTCGGGCAGAGGAGTGTTAGATGAATCAGTGACAGCCAGGGTCAAGTTGACAGACTGATATATCTCTCTGCCTGTGATAGGACACACAACACAGACTTATCTTGTGGTGCTGCTACATAGCTACATTTCTGACTCACACCAATCTGGTTGGCCACATTACATAAACTTTCCACTGAATTCAACAAGTTTCCTCCTCCCTTTTGTTATGGTGTTAGTTTTATGTCAAAGGTTGCAAGCACAAAAACACATGCTCTTGAGCAAATTATATTATTTCACATTCACAGATATCTGCCTAATGCAAAATTTAAGTCCTCACGCAAAAATTCAAGTAAAGAAAAACAGCTGCAATCGCACCAAACTGTCTATGGTGGGTACATGAGATCTAAAAGTTGAGTACTGCACACATGGCCTAATTCTGCTCTCGATGTTGAATTAATAATGATAATAATGACTTTATATATAGAGCACCTTGTTAAAGCCCTATGAGACAAATTGTGATTTGTGAATATGGGCTGTACAAATAAAATTTGATTGATGATTGATTTATATTTGCTTAAAATAAAACAATAATTTCGTTGCAACATTTAATCTTTTTCTGACATTTGGGATTTCCACTCAGATGCATTTCTAAACAAATTGAAATACCTTGTGAATATACCTTCTGTAAAAAAAATTATTTCAGGATGAAAAACTTCTGGAAGAGCATTTAGAGCCTCTGGTAACACTCAACCTCTATATTCAAATGAAGGATTGAAATAAGATATTGACAATGAAAAAAAAAATACCATTCTCTGGTTTTAGTTTAGTTTTTCTGGTCAGAAAGGAGTCTTCATCATGTCAGCTGTATATGGCCAGGACTTGATTGATTGAATTTGATTGATTGAGCACTTTTCAACACAAAGAACAAAGTGCTGCACAACAGAAAACAAATGATTAAAATACAGAGGGAAGGAAGGAAAAAACAGAATTGTTCCATAAATGGATCCTTGAGACACACCATATTTTAAATAAAAGAATTATGATTTATGCTTATTAATGGAGACTTAGGATTTTCAATTTGATAAATATAATAAAAGCCAATTGAAAGCAACACCTGATGAACCCACCAAACACTCTAAGAGGATGCCATAACCAATTGTGTCAAAGGCAGTACAAACATTTTACAAATGCCTGCATCTGCATTCATTAAAAGGTTATAATTTTTCACAGCTACAAGAGGTTGCTTAGAAACCTTTTCCCCCAGAATTTTAGGAATAAAATGTCATTTAGAGATTGGCTGAAAATTAAAAGGGATGGTAGGAACAAGTCCAGGCTATTTTAAGGCAGGCTGGATAAAGGCACTTTTCAAATAGTCTGGGACACAGTCAGTTGACAAGTAGCTATTCACAATAGTGGGGTCCTATACAATCAATTACTTCAAATAGAAACCTAGTTGGGATAATGTCAAGAGGGCTGTAGGATATTCATGGACATGGTTTCAAGTTCAGACATGGTAAGGAGAGAGAGAAAGAGAGAGAGAAAGAGAGAGAGAGAGAGAGAGAGAGAGAGAGAGAGAGAGAGAGAGAGAGAGAGACACAGACAGAGAGAGAGAGAACAGCGAATTCTGGTGTGGGTGATCGGCTTTGGGAAAAGTACGATTTTGTGTAATGGCAGATTTGAGTTGCACCTTTCTAACAAAGTGCAATAAAAATATTTCACAATCTGCAATACAGTCAGTAGTGGCAGAGGGATTGACCAAGTTAACTAACTGATCAACAGTCTTAAAAATAAATCTGTTATAGAGGATTAAAAGCCCCTTCCTGGCCAGGACGTGGACCTTAAGACTTGATGTCTTCCATCTTCGCTCTGCTTTTCTGCATCTATAATCAAGTTTGCTTCATTGTGTTAGTGTTAGATTTATTATTTAGAGGAGCAGTGAGATCTAACATTGAGAAGCACAGGAAATTATAGAGTTATTGATGTGGTAGAAATCAGGGAACACGTTGCTAGAGGAATTAAATTGTGCACTGAATTTAGGGGCAATCTGCTGGTTTAAGATGCGAGTGAGCTTTGAGTGGGATAAGGCAGTGTTAGCAGTTTGAAAATTACAGTTAGAAACACACATGTCCAAGATGTCCAGAAGATATTATCAGACCCAGGCTAAA
Organism: Hippoglossus hippoglossus; assembly: GCF_009819705.1. Lineage (NCBI taxonomy): Eukaryota > Metazoa > Chordata > Actinopteri > Pleuronectiformes > Pleuronectidae > Hippoglossus > Hippoglossus hippoglossus. The sequence goes on along the minus strand of NC_047173.1, from coordinate 348,621 downwards.
GAGTAAGTCTAGATTGTGGCCATGATTACAGATGTTGTTCCAAATTTAGTGTGCAATGTATAAAAAATCTGGGTGTGGCAAAGTCTTTTGCCACCCAAGGTCTCCCAACACAACCCGACAACAGCCACATGCTGCTTACCATCTTTTATTTACTTAATTCAAAAGAACAAACTTAAAGCCAGAAACACAACCTTTTCAGGTGAAGTAGCAGCTCAGTTCTGTCCTCGTCTCTTTCCATGTGTGGCAGTCCTCTCCAAGTGTGACTAAAGCTGCTTTCAGACATGCACTGGACTCAATATTTTCTTTGGAGCAGGTGCATGTGGGAACGCAAACAACACCAAGAAGGACCAGTGGTGGACCATCAAGCTTGAACATGAGCACTTCAAAGGAGGCAAGGTTGTTACAGGTCACAATTGAAGTGATTCTTCTGGACAGTGATAAGGCTGACACCAAGGCCACAGTCCCTAGGTCAGTTAAATAAGTTATAGTCCGGAGAACACAATTCAGCAAGCTGTGTGAGTGAAACAAAGATCCTGTTAAAAACATAAAATCCAAATCAGTGGAGGAGATAAAGTCATTTAGAATAAATGTTTTGTTGGAAATGGATCTTCCATTCAGAAGAGCCATCTTAAACTTTCTGTGCTAAGTTATTACTGTGGGTGGTATAGGAAATTCGGTTTTGGTCCACATCTTTGTTAAATTACTATTATTCCTGATATGCTTGTTATTTTGACAGACAAATGTGAATATATTTCAGTGATCTTAGGCAAGGAGAAATAGTGCCATAAATATCTGAACTTCTAATTGACAACTGTGGAGGAGAGTCATACAGCCTTTATTCTGTACATCTGTATGTTTTAAGATCTGCTGGTTTAAGATGCCAGTGAGCTTTGAGCGGGATAAGGCAGTGCTAGCAGTTTGAAAATTACAGTTAAAACACACATTTCCAAGATGTCCAGAAGATACCTATCTACCTATAAAATGCAATTGCCAAAATACTATTTTGTGTGTCAAATACATGTATTATAAATACTGCCCATCCCTGGATGGAGGAAATTTGATTTGTTTAGAGTCTTATGGGACAAATTTCTGTTATTTATAGTACCTTAAATACAAAGAAATGGTGAAAGGGGGGGGGGGGATGAACCAACAAATGACTAAAACTGCTGAAAAGGAGGAAGAGGAAAGGGAGGAGGCTGTGTTGTGTGTCTTTTTTGGGAGTTGCTCCTCAGACAGAAGATAAATCTGCAGCCAGTGTATTGTGAGTGTGTGTGTGCGTGTCTGTCGGTCTGTCCACGAAGGGATGTAGGAGCCTACAGGCAAATACCGAAATGTGCTGTTTATTCAAAGAGTGGGAGTGGCTCAGGAAACCGCCAACAGAAGCTTCCCGAGGAAAAGGCTACAGACGATTCCCAACCGTTCAATAGAAGGAAATGAGCCATATGGGCATGGGCCTGAGGGAGACCACTTCCAGCTCAGGGGCCCTGATGTGGGGCCACCCACAGGAAATATGACATTTAAATTTAACATTTTATGCACTTCAGATATTTAGATGATCAAAACTGACAGTACAATAAAACATTATGTCAGGGACTGAATAAGATTATCTAGATAAGAAAGAAAAATTATTCAACTTCCCAGTCGATCCCAGTCTTCCCCAGCCGCATGCTAAAGTGTCCTTGGGAAAGATGCTGAACCCTGAATGGCCCCTAATATATTGAATACATGAATTGGAAGTTGCTATGGATAGAAGCGTCAGCTAAATGACATGTAATCTAACTTCAACAACACACAACACAATCTACAGCCATCTCTTACATTTTGATTACTATATAGTATGTCTGCATATCTCCACTGCTGTTAAACTACTGTAAATTTACAGTTTGACCCACATTACACTTTGCATTCAGTTCATCTTTGTACATTATGTTCAACCTTTTGTTAAATCTCTGTTAATCAAAAGCTCATTCAAATTTTTGTAGTTCATTTGTCTAGTCCACCAAGGCAGCACAGATTAGTCAACACACACTAAAGTTCAAGGCTGAAAACTTGCTATAAAGCAAGATTATAGAGCAGATTTGACCGAAAGTCAAATAGAACTGTATATTCTGTTAGAGACTGATATATTTCGGACATCTAATAATTAATGCCAGTAACCTATGTTCACATTGGTTTCACATTTCCATTTTTTAACTTTGCTCCATACTGTTATTCTACCTCACACTTTTTGCCGATTTGCATTTGTACATTTTTTTATTAATTTACTGTGTATTTATTGCAATTGTTACTATTTTATTGAATGCTGATTGATTAACTGCAATTATAGTTTTTCTGCCTGGGCTGCATGTGTGGCGAACGTGCATCATGAAATGTCTTGCTTTTCATTTCGGCCACCATGTTTATAAGGTTAGAGTTGTCACACTGGCCTACCTGAGATGCACGTCTCCAGGTGGGACTCCTGCACGTGAGCCGGACTGTTCTTCCAGAGAGTTGAGGCCTATTTTCTTCACATACCGCATGCAGTTCACAGCAAAAGAGTGAGTTTCAATGTCTATATCTGTTGATTATGTCACAAACATAAATACTTGAAACACTTCCTGTACTTCCTAACCCTAACCCTCAAAGCAAAAGCCCACTAGCATTCCTGTTGACTGAGTCCGTTCATTTGTTTTAACAAGATTTTTAGGTTTTTGCGAGTCTGGAAGATGCACAGCTTCATAGTCCTGGCATTTAGTTGAGTATATAGCCTCTCTTTTATTAGAGGATATACGGTAGTCATACCAGAAACTCCAGCTTGGCTGCAGGCACGCAGCAGTCACGCTCTCTGTGAGTGAACAACAAACGCCCACAAAACAGATCAGTGACACAGCCATCACGCAATGCACACACACCTTGTGTACAGGTGTCTACAATATTCAGTCCTCTCTTTTTGTAAACTAACCACAGATTTGTGACTGTCCTGCTTTTATGATAAGACGTGAATTAATCACAATCACTGTCCTGCTACTATTAAAGATGAAAAACTGATCATAGACATTCAACTGTCACTGTCATTACGGACATATGAAAGTACAACTGTCTGGTTGTTATTGCAGAAATCTCATCTTTTCACATCTAAAACCTCTCACCAAATGCCTAAAGGACTTTTTTAGTGCTGTTTCCTTGCAGAGTATGAAAAAGCAGTGTTATCCCTTTCCAGTTGCAATTGCATAGCTTGAAAGGACTAATTCCATCTTCATATCAAACTTAGTAGTAATAAAAAGGTGAAAATTTCAACATCACTCGAGTATTTATTCAAAGGATTCACATGACATTAAAGCACATCGTAAATTTTCTGAACTTACAAAAGAGCTGTATGATCTGATCTGACAGCAACATCTCTTCTCTCAATTCAAACACAGGACCTTCAAAAATAAGCTTCCTGCATAACATTTCCCCCTACTACCACCCAACTCACGAGAAAAGAATAAGTACAAGCAAACACATACACACAAAAAATTCCACCACTAAATCCTGCAATAAGACTAGCCTTTAAATAAAGCCTCAAATTGGCCAGCTGCTTTGGAGACACTCCAAAACATTTGGTACCTCACAACTAAAAACAACACTTTGTACTCTACAGGTAATGTTTTCTCTGTACATGAGGGTTTGTGTAGATGCCTCTTCCTCCTTCCTCCCTGTCTGGTAACCCTTACTCTGTGGCAGGGCTTAGGTCATCAGACGAATGGAAGCCCAGTGTTGAGCCCCTGTGTTCGTGCTCGGAGTATGTCCTTGTCATGAAAACTGGATCTGTTGTACAGTGGGAATCTGGAACACAGCAACACAGTTTAGTTGGAGATAGTGGGAATCATTCTCAATCATCCATCAGTAATGTGAGCTGCCACTGCCTCAGTAGGGATTCTACCTGTTGATATGAGGTGGTATACACCATGACGTTCTGCTGCTGTCCATCGGCTGTGATAATCCCAGCTGGCAGTGGATTTGCTGATGAAGGAAGAAAATGTAGATTAATGAGACTGAACTTGGAACACCAAAGACAAATTGACCAGAGCAAAGAGACAAATGCTGAACAAACTAGAATGAATTCTAAAATATTTACCATTAAAACCTGACAAGTTGTACTTACTGAAGCCATCATCTGTGAGATCCTCTCCCAGGCTGTCTCCCACCGCCACCCCAGGCATCCCCTTCTCCCCCTTCATTGCCTGGAATAGCACCATATGAGCACAAAGCATTGTTATGTACACGTGAGCACAAGAATACAAGGAACTAAAGAAGAACATGGCGTCATCTGTTAAGAAACTAATCCTTATTTCAGGCCTTTCCAGTGACATGAGTAAAGAAATGAAGAAACGTGAGTGTGTTTAATAAAACCAGATTAAGCATCAAACCAGGTGTATTTAAAAAAATTCCTGCTTCACAAAGAATGTTCAAATGAATTTGACCACAATAGATTAGGTCTCGATTTTCATCCAAGTGTCTGTAAGCCCAGAAACTCACATTCAACTCGAAACAAGGTTATCAACTCGTGAACTCGGCTCTGGAGGAGGACAACAGAGGCAGTGACCAGAACATTATTTACCTTGTTTGAAGAAGTGGTCACCATTTACTTCCATTGTATTGGATTTGGCTGCAATGCTGTTTACATAGTGGTGAGTAAATAATGAGTGAATTTAAATTTTTGCCTGGCAGATCTACAGAGTTCAGTGCATGTCATGCTCCAGTTTTTTTAAAGCTAGAATTATCACATAGATAATGTGACCTTTGACCACTGAAATGTAATCACTTCACCTTTGAGTCCAAGTGACAACTCATCAAAAGTTGAAGACATTCCCTTAAGCAGTCTTGAGATATTACATTAAAGAGGCCAAAAACATGTTTTTTGAGGCCACTATGGCCTTGACCTTTGACCACCGAAATCTAATCAGTTAATCAGAGTCCAAGTGTACATGTTTGCTAAATTTTAAAGAATTCCCTTGAGATGTTCCTGAGATATTACATTTACAAGGCAAAATGTGTTTGAGAGGTCACAGTGTTTGAGGGGCCACAAACTCTAATCAGGTCACCCATGAGTCAACGTGAATTGTGCCAGATGTAATAAAATTCCCTGACGGAAGTCCTGATAAATCACAAGAACGTGAGGTCACTGTGACCTTAACCTTTGACCTCTAGTCCTAGTGAGCGTTTGTACCGCATTTGAAGAATTTCTTCAAATACCTCTCTAATCGCTACTTTGAAGAGTTCACGCATAGCAAATGATCACTACCGATTGAGGGAGCTGCCATCCCAGTGTAGTGAGCTTGGTCAGCCTTCCCCTGCCTAAGCAAGCTCGCTGCCATTAAACTCATCATTCCTCTGGGCAGTGTGAACTGTGAACGTGATTTCTCCACCATGAAAAGGGTAACTCAACACTCATAACTGCTTTTAGCAATATAAATCGACCCTTAATTTTAGAATTTACAAAAAAAAAAATCATCTTCACTTTTTGTAGGTTACAACAGACCTCTGTGACATGATGAAAGGAGGCGACAATTTCCATACCATGATGAAACTTTTTTCCAAACCAAGTAAAAAGGTGTAGCAATGACTCGTGCAATGTTCATGATCATCAAAAAACTGCATTGTATCTCACCTCTCTGAACTTTTGCAGGTAGAGCTTCAGCGGCTCCACATACATGTCAAAGCCAAGCGTAGACATGGCAAAAAGGATGTCCTCTCCATTGATGGTCTTTCTCTTCTCCTGATGGCAGCGCTCGCTCGCCTCCGATGTGATGAAGCTGATGAACTCACTAACACACTCCTGCACACACTCTTTGGCATCTTTTGCTATCTGTGGACAGACAGACACACACACATTACAAAATAATTTTGTCACGATACCAACATTTTTGTTTTGATACAGATACCAAGTAATGAATTTCTATACAGATACTTTTTAGATACTTTTAGATAAAAGGAGAGTTGCTGTATATGAGCCAGTGGCACCAGACTTCTGTTGGAAAAAAAATGGGTTGGAAAAATTATGGGGATACATTTGTCATAGCAGAGGGTTTAATTATTTTGTGAGGCTACCAGTAGTATGCAAGATAATCATGGGTTTGGGCTTCATCACCATAAAATGCCGGACTACTTTTTTTTTTTAGCATGGAAATAATTAACATAAATTACATTGTAAGTCTATTTGTTTTGTTTGTTTTCATGCATGCACGACAGGTTTTTGACAATGGATAAGTAGCCTTCATCTTATAGCATTAGGATATTTATAATTTGGATTATTGTTAAGATCAAGATCATAACTCGTTAACTTTAATAAACTAACGTCTTATTACAGATGTACATGTGACAGCTGCTGCAGTGAGAGAAAAAAACCCGCAAATCTACATGGAGGCCCTGCAGGCCCGCCAGAATGGAGTGAAAGCAAAGCGTTGCACACACAGGAAATTTACAGCTTGAATTTAAACACTGGCCAGGAAACACTGGTCGCGGAACAGCCGCTGTTCAGCCGTGCTCTTCTCTGCGATTTTTTCCGTGTTCCTACCAGAATATACTGAAATTATCTTTCAGCACAGTTTCAATGTGTATCTGTGGACTATGTCACAAACAGAAATTCTTGCAACACTTCCTGTAGGATACCTTTTTCCTAATATAAAAGCACTCCAACTTTTTGTAATACATTTTTGGGGCTTTTTATGGCCTTTAATGGATAGGAGAGCAAGCTTGTGAAGGGGGATAGAGAGAGAGAGTGGCCATGCATAAATGGCCACAGGTCGGAATCGACTCTGGCTTTACCATCCAAATATGTATGAAAAGATCCAAATTGAACACTGTAAGCAGACTACAGTACTTGAACACTAAAACCGATTTATTTAAACAGTATTTGTATAGGAACGATTCTGTCCCAAGCCTTTTGATCCTTCCTCACCAGGTGAGGAATACTGGTTAGCATTAGCACCAAATTAAATGTTTGGTACTGTGTAGGGCTTTAACAAACGGTGTAAATGACCTCGTTTAGAGTATTATTTATTTATTCTAATAGCACTCAGTAGAGTAGACAGCATCTTTGCATCAGATGAACAGGGGTGAAAAACATGTCTTTTAACAGTTAAAGATATGGACATTTGATCTTCACTGTAAACATATTGAGATGTTTGCATTTGCATATTGGTTGCACATTCCGCTGGTAAAATGTTTTGTATTTTTTGGTAATAATAGGTTTATGGCTAATGGCTTCACTACACTTCAAAATATGGATTTGTGACATGCACTCTATGCATTAAAGGGATAGTTAGGGATGAGGAGTCTCAGGCAACAGTGTTGCAGCAAAATCTAATACAATTGAAGGAACTAGTGATCTCTTCTTCAGATGTAATAAAACAACAGAAAAAAACATAACATGCCTCCATATTGTTCGTGTCGTGTCATCCAAGTGTCAGCAAGCCCCCACATTCATATTCGACTTGAAACAACATCATTTACACCTCGTTTTTAGCCTAAAAGTCCTCTGATGGCCTCTTCGGAGGCACCTTCACATACGCACGTGTGGCTATGTCCACTAGCATCACCACTTCCAGTAGTTAAGTTATGCGTGTGCCCTTATCTTAAAAAACGCTGTTACCTACACCATCAATTTACACCGGGGCTCATGTTTACACCACCTACATCTACTGTATTAAACTATCAAAAAATTATAATACACGTGCCAATTATGTGCCATCAGAGTGAGGCTATACTGTCATAGAAGTTAAGAGAATGATTTAACAACAAGTTAACTCTGAATAAGGCAAAGAAGTCCACATCACTTCTATGACATCATGAGGATTTGACAGTGGTGGAGACACACCATATCTTATAGTACGTGATATTAAACTATCCGCTGTTACAACAGAGGATGACGCTGGACAAATTCCTGCAGAACAACCCTGAGGCAGCAAAAGGATGGAGAGAATTTAGTTCCAGTGCCAAAATATTCAATAAGAATAAAAGTTCAAGCGTTTTTTTCCCATATGGAGTCAGCCTATCTGTACATGACTTACAACACGTCTTGGACACTTTACTCATACTTTGGTAAAACATTGGTTAAATTCTCTTTAAGACAATGGCAAAGATGGTAAGTCTCTCTATGATTACCACTCAACAGAATAAAACACATCTACATTTAACCAGAGTGCATCTTGTTTGCTATTTTACCTTTTGCTTGAATCTTTAATCTAACCTGGGCCGCCGGTACGTGCAGGCGTGTCTTCTAAAGCAAGTAAGGTGGTAGGTCGATCAGCAATTAAAATGCTCACAACTAATTTAATTTTCAACCGATTTTAAAGCCGTGTATTTATGTTACAGAATGTTTGGTTACACTAAAAATGCAATATACTTGATCGTTTAAAGATAATGTCATAATATTTCTAAAACATTGGATTAATTTACCTAAAGTAATTCGATTCTAAGTACATTCTTTTTTCTTACTACATGTAAAATGGCTGCCAGGGAGTTAATTCCAGTATAATTTTGCAAATAAATGAAGACTTAATTCATAAAGAAAAATACATTAACACAACAAATGCTGTTATGCGTCTTCAGTGACTGGTAGGCTTCATAATGTTTACACATTGACAGCAAAATATTAGAGATTTGCTTCTACGATATAAATGTAATTAGAATAATTAGCTTGTGACTATTATAGCTTTATTTTAATTCAACAACGATCCTCTGATTTCCAATCTAATACCGGCAGTGTTGATGTTTTAACTGGTAAATTCTATCTTGCAGATCAGACAAACACGATGAGAAATAATAAAGTCTCTTGATTTCTTTTATTAGAAAAATGCTATATATTGTCATCCTGACTTGTGAAATACAATTATCGATATGCTGGCACCAAATATCGTTTGATATTTAGATAGTCTATGCCAGTTTGACCTGCCAGTGTCACCACTTCATGACTCCTTCCTGCGCTTATCACAGGAATGAATGTAATGTGAACGGAAGTTAAGTGGAAAAAGGTTGAAGATGCGGGATAACAGCGGATAACAGTGCAAGAACTGTCTGGTGAAAATAAAATGTCTCTCCCTCACAAACCTTTCCAGTCTGAGGAACAGCATTCTTCATGATACGAGCCACATTGGCAATAGGTAGATAAATGTCCTGTTCCCTGTAGTTCTCTTTAATTCCGCCATCGTCATGGTCATTCAGATTCTCCTCTGCTTCATCTACAGAAAACAAACACACAGAGTCAGCAGGTCTTCACTTCCTACAGTGATGGTTGTTTTTATACCAGCTCCTCACCATCTTGAGACTGGAGAACATAGTGACTGGATGCCATGTACTCTCCAGTGATGCCCAGCTGGGAAGCGTCGGTGGTCGTGCCGTCTCCGTCCATCTGTAATGCGAACACACATCATGCACACATTGACTTCTGTATACAGGAGAAACTTGGGAAAGAATCATTCCTATACAAATGCTGTTTAAATTATTTGGTTAAAGTGATCAAGTAGTCCACTTACAGTCTACATTTTGGGTCTTTTCATGCATGTTTGGACAATAAGTCATTCTTTTAACCGTTTTTACTGGCTCTGTGAGTAATTTACTGCTCCTCTCTGTGTCTCTATCATTCACGCTGCCAAACGAATCGAGCCAAATCAAGCGTGCCCTGCCATCTCCTCCTGCTCTCCATACATTGTGAAAGTTTACAAATTCTGCTTTTACCCAGTCTGAGTTAGCACGTGTCTGATGACACTGTGTTTGTGTGTGTGAGAGTGTGTGTGTCAGCAAAAGAGATGAGAATAATTAATGAATCAAGGCAAGCAGCTATGAAGATTTTACTCATTTAAGAACAGTATCGTTTATTATGTGGTGATCAGTGTTGATATCATGGTGGTCATTTGAAACAACAGTGGGGGGGGGTGGGGTTCTCTGCTCACACATGTTCACAACAGCAACAAATTTTCCCATGGATTCAGGAGAGGGGTGGTGCAGCAGGCAGAGGCAGGATGTCAGCTATTAATTCCGCTTTGGAGATCACATGATTTTGTTTACTTGCACATCAACACCGGCATCTGCGCTTATTCCAGCAAAATCTCTTTGACATTTTCGTCTATGTCTTCTTCATGTGTGACACCGCTTTTTCCCCCCCTGATATATTTGTTTTCCTTTTTTCGTCTGTCACGAGTTAGAAGCATCATCAAACCCCCCACTTGCTCATGGTGTATTTTATTTTATTTGAAGAGGGATTTCAATTAAATAGTCTTCAAATTATATTAATGTGACATGAGTCTCAAGCTTGTTTTGCACAGATACAGCTAGTAGAAAAGGCCTTCAGGAGATACATTTTACTCTTACACATTGTGTAAAATTCAGAGCCTGTACATTTGTACTTTTATTTGAGTAAAGAGGTTGATTCGGTACTTCTACTTTTACTTGAGTGTTTTTAAACACAAGTATCTGTACTTCTACTTGAGTAAAAAAATATATAATTTTGCCACCTCTGAATGCAACCTCATCATGCACAAGTCACTTGAAATGTTAATATTCTTCCAAATCTGTATCCTTTAAGGTGTTTGATTGAGCCAGATTCTTTCTGCAAGCCCCATCATGTCATTAGAGTCATATGGAACTATCTTCAATGTTAAGAATAACAAAAAGAGTTATGTCATACTGTTAATAAAATTCTTCAGTTACTACAGCCATAGAACACTTAAATCCTCAAACGAACTCTCAAACCATTTATTTTCAATTTGGTGGAGCGGCCAACCCTTACAGTAATCCACATTCCTTTTGTTTTGTCTGTAGCTGTTAACGTGAGGGACGACCCCCTAACAGGACACTATCGTTCTATTTGCATTTTAGATAAGCTTGTTGTGCAGCCGGATTCTGAGGACTAGCATATGAGACCCCCTCTTCACATTGTCGACAGTTCGGAGGGTTGTGATGAAATGCGTAAGCGGGCTCCGACACGACAACTACCTATTTGTACAGCTTTAACCTGGGCAATGACTCTTTTCGTTAGCCACACGCTAAACACATTGATCTATGCTTAGCTATCCTGTGCTAACCAGACTAGCTTATGCCTGGCGCGGGTAAGCGACATGTTCAGCTAACTAGCCACTTTACTGGTCTCCGATGAACTAAGTTAATGAGTTGAGTGAGGAGAGACTATCGATGGGCTGTTACCTTCTGCAGTTAACCAGTTCAGCTACAGACTGTCCACTGAACAAATTCGCACACCGGAGCTGGTGCCAGCACAGACCGCGTTGGCCTGTTCATTGTCGTCGGGAACAGAGCAAGACGTGGCCCAGGCCGAAATTATAAAGACTTATTTTTAAAGTTTCAACCACTAAATACTTCCTGATAAGCAAACCTCGTTGACTCAGACAACAAATAAAAAATCAGACAGAGACGGACATTTCCATTCGAGCTAACGAGAAATCGGTTAACAATCATTGGCCGGAGCCAGGCACAAACCTGCAATGAAGCCCTGGTTGGTTACCTCCCTGAGACGGCTGTTTGGTTGGACAGAAAATGGCTGCGGAAGGACCAGTCCCAGCGCGGAGCCGCGGCTGCACTACCGCCTGTAGCCGAGAGGAGGCCGTGCTGCTTTCATGAACTTCTGACAAGCTCCGAACGCAGAGGTGTAAAAATAATCCGGCAGTCGAAGCATATCGAATTAAGTATACGAGTTCAATTGTGTTTCCAATTGTATATTTTGCATGTTGTTTATTGCAACAGTTAATGTCAGGTTTCGCTGCGCTCTGAAATGACAGAATAAGGATAAAGTACACACATAACATGCATTCATTATTCAAAACTATGATCATTTAGAGCCTTTACACCGCAAATAGTTCGCGTGGTTGTATCCCCATTGCAGGCATACTACAACGAAGATTCTGGGTAAAACCTTTCACATAAATCGAAGATCAGAAGATCGCTGTGTTGTAATCCTCACATTTCTGACGGCATATGAACGCATCTCTTCTAGTTTCCCTCCCGTTCGAAGCGCTACTCGACTGCCTCTGTGCTGTGTGTGTGTGTGTATGCGTGCGCGGACGCGCGTGTTCACGTGTACGTGTGTTACCGCGCATGTGATGTATTAATGTTAATGTATGCTAGTCGAGGTTTGTGTAGAAAACCCTTGTTAAAGATCTACACGAAGTTGGTCTTTTCGGATCATAAACTAACGAAACGTCGATAAAACACAAACAACGCCTCCTTCAGATCAGAGTAATGTATATAACGAGCTAAAGCATTCATTTGATCAAAACGAGCAGAAATCCAAGACAAAACATTGGTCTTTATGTGCAGATGGCAGTCACACGAGTGGGCAGGGACCGTCTACAAAGTGCAAATACACGTACTGAAAAAAATAATAATATAGACTTTACCTGTAGCATCTACTGTAGGTATAAGGTCAGCAGGGTCTTCCTCCTCAGGTTTTGCACAACTATATCTATTCCTGTTTCAGTGCAGATACAGTCAGTGGCGGCTCCTGCCAAATTTCTCGGGGGCAATCGTTGCGATGATGGTTAAGATTATCTGTTTAATGGGTAAATACACGAATCCGTGTTGCTGTGGTCCCTTTAACACGGAGTCCTGCTGTTCACATCACATCTCTTGTTGTAATGAGCATAAAATGTTAATTTTTCATGATGTTTAAATGCAGTCTCATAAACTCTGGAGCGAATCAAACAAACACTAAGTAAACTTCATGTACTGATCAGGGGTCTCATTTATAACCGTTGCTTACGCACAAAACGGGGCCTGAAATGTGCATACGCCACATCTCACGCAAACGTTTATAAACTTTATAAAAACAATTAATAAAACTTGACGGCAAAATGTGCGCATTTCCACGCAAACTCTGACCCATGCGTACGAACGTTTTGGAGACGGGAAAGTGCCGATGCAGATGTGAGGTGGTGAACTGAAGCCAGATTATTGATCCACTTCATCATTGACATTAAAATCAACCGCTTTAGTTGTGCTCGCGCGACATATCTGTTCCACACGAACCTTGTAATTTAAAAATATATAAAACAACTTACAGTAAATTACGTTCAGATTCCATTAAACAGCTGTGATGGAAATCTGGAAATACAAGAGGCTGGAAACACCAAAGTTATCTACGTGTATTTTAATAGGGGCTTTCTGCAGAAAGGATCAACACAGAGAGTCACAAGGATCTCAGAGTGAAGATGCAGGACACTCAAATACAAGCATCTTGCCCGCGATTCTGCTTTCTCCGCTTGTTGTTGTACCCGTTGAATGTCGGGGTTCGGGGGTGAATGATGATGGTCTTCATAGCCCCCCCCCCCCGCACCCCTCTCTTTCTCTCTCTGTCTGACTGCTTGTGTGCTTGTAGTGGATGGGCAGAGGGGGACATTTAATTATGTGATTGGGAAAATTGGGAAAAGTAAAACCAGGACAACAGAAGGGGAATATGGGATGCATATTTGATAATATATACATATCAAATATGTCATTTATATCGTTTAAAATCATTTTTCAGTGTGTTTCCTGGCGCTATACGCTCGAGGCAAGCGGAAAAAATAGACTCGACGCCGAAACCATCGGTGCAGGGCGCGAGGCGCCCTTGGCGCTGCGCGGCGCATCGCAGCCTATGTGAACGGCACAATTGAGTAACAGGGGGGCGTAAAGGAGGCGCCTGGCTTTCCTTGGCGCGGCGCGCCGTGGCGCTGCGCTTCCGCGTCCTGTGTGAACCCGGCGTAAAACAGCTCAGGTCATAAAGTCTTTAGACAGGGATGCAAATTCACAAGGATTCAAAATGCATCATCATCAGCACTGTAGTGCAAAGCAAACTGCCATTGTTGTGGACACAGGTATGCGTCGCAGAAGGGAGTAAAGACTGATAAGAGCCGAATAAACAGCCAGTACAACATCATCACATTCTTCATCACAGAGAGTTATTCAGGGCAATTGCCTTTTAACAGGTCCAATGCCCTTGTTTGCTGGACGTCCGAACAGAATCTTAAATGGGCTCAATCCATATTTTGGTCTAATTTTCATTCTCATCTGTATGAGAACAAGCGAGAAAGATTTAGTCCATGACAATCCAGTTTCCTTATAAAATTTAGCCAATTGTTTCTTTGTAACAGTTTAGGAATATTTTAAAATTGCCGTTACTCTCTTAGGGGGGAGGGATTTGCCCTCTGCTGTGATCACATGCCCTAAAAATGAAACTTGTTCATTTACAAACTGCAATTTTTTCCAGGCTTGCTTTGTGGCCTTCTGCAGCTAAATGTTTTAAATGAGCCACAGAATCCTTTTCACAATATTCTTCAGTTGGAGCACAAATCATTACATTGTCAACATATCGTAAAAGTGCACTTCCTGGTGTTATCTCTAATGATCTTAAGCTTTCTTTTAGTGCCTGGTTGTAAATGGTCAGTGATTCACAATAGCCCTGACACAGGCGTGTGAATGTATAACTGTCTCTGTTGAACTCAAATGCAAACCAGTATTGGCTGTCTTTATCAATTCGAACGCTGAAAATGCATTTGCCAGATCAACAGAGAACAATTTACTATCCTTCAGAACTTGCTAAAGAATTGTTTAAGGATTTGGAACAGACGGAGCGCGTTGTTGTACTGCGGCGTTGACAACTTACAAATCTTAGATGAATCGCAAATCATCAGGTTGTGATTGTTTTAAATTAAACCCACATCATGATTACCTTGAGCCCTTGAAATGTTGTTTGTATAATGTAAATATACATATGCATATTGGGCATCTGTATGTGTGTCTGGTACCAGTTAAACAGCCCGAAAGTGTGAACAACAGATGTAAATCATTTTCTAAACACTTTCAAAAATAGATTCTACTGAACCACAGGATCTGATATCTTTTCCCAAACGTCAGCATTGACACATTTTTGTATCCACGGCCCCAAGTCTTGCCATTCATCATTTTTGTGTTTTGACAGCAAGACATGTGAGTGTGAACCAGGAACGTCAAAAAAGGAAAGCATCCTCTGAACATCTGTGAAGGAACTGAGAGGGTGACTTATTTTCTGGTTGGAGTAAAATTACAGAAACAGCACATCTATGTTCATTCCAGAACATGCAACTTAGCGTTAAATTCTCTTTCACACAACTTTCTTCACAACTTTCTCTAAACCATCTTTTTTCAAATCCTGAATCTTTCCCTTTGTGTTTGTGTGCAGTGCAGTGTAAATCTGGACTGTGATTTATGAAGTGAACATTGCCTTCAGGTGTGCATGCACAAGGTGTTATAATTCAGAATTTTCTTTTATGTACGCCATTTCTGGATTTTGTGCGCATGTACACTTTTAGTATGAATCCCACGCACTGTTTTATCAATCAATCAATCAAATTGTATTTGTATAGCCCATATTCACAAATCACAATTTGTCTCATAGGGCTTTAACAAGGTGTGACATCCTCTGTCCTTAACCCTCAACAAGAGTAAGGAAAAACTACCAAATAAAAACATTTAACAGGGTAAAAAGAAGGTAGAAACCTCAGAGAGAGCCACATGTGAGGGATCCCTCTCCCAGGACGGACAGAAGTGCAATAGATTCCACGTGTAATGGAGAACATCAGAAAGATAAGGGTATTTACAGCGTTGATTAGAATAAACAATTTGTAGCATAATGGAAGGTCAATGAATTGATGGATTATTAGTAATGGTCAAGTATCTTTGGAGAAATATTATATATCAAGCAGTCTTGTTGTAATCATAGTCCATGGTCAGCAGCCACCACGATCATGATCCACCATCAAGATCGGATGCCACTATAGTCCACAGTCATTGTCCACTGCCGCCATCAGGATCCACCATCAGCTGCCACCTCAATCGTGGTCCACCACCATTATCAGATGCCAACACGATACAAGATCCGCCATACAGGATCAACGATGACGATCTCTGATACCCGATCCACAGGTCATTTTCCACAATGTGGCCGCAGCCGCGGTCCTGGATCTGCGGACGATAAGGCAAAGGGACTCCGGGAAGAAGTCAAGTCAGTAACATGTATTGATGAGATATTCATTTCTTTGATGTGATCAGGATTGAGAAGAGGAAGGAGAAGCTGGGAAGAGAAGCTCCGTGTGTCATGTGTCCCCCGACCTTCTAGACCTATAGCAGCATAACTAAGAGCAGGTCCAAGACAAACCTGGACCAGCTCTAACTATAAGCTTTATCGTAAAGGAAGGTTTTAAGCCGACTCTTAAACATACAGATGGTGTCTGCCTCCCGAACTGAAAGTGGGAGATGATTCCACAGGAGAGGAGCTTGATAGCTGAAAGCTCTGGCTCCTACTCTACTTTTAGAGACTTTAGGGACGACAAGTAAGCCTGAATTCTGGGAGCGCAGTGCTCTAGTGGGTTGATAAGGTACTATCAGCTCTTTGAGGTATAATGGTGCCATATTATTAAGGGCCTTGAAGGTGAGGAGGAGAATTTTAAATTCTATTCTAGATTTAACCGGAAGCCAGTGTAGTGAGGCTAATACAGGAGAAATGTGGTCTCTTTTCTTGGTTCTTGTCAGGACACGTGCTGCGGCATTTTGGACAAGCTGCAGAGTCTTTAACGACTTACTGCTGGAGCCTGATAATAAGGAATTACAATAATCAAGTCTGGATGTAACAAAGGCGTGGACTAGTTTTTCTGCATCTTTTTGAGAAAGGACATGTCTGATTTTTAAGATATTACGCAAGTGAAAGAAGGCGGTCCTAGAAATTAGTTTTAAATGAGAATTAAAGGACAAATCGTGATCGAAGATCACTCCCAAGTTCCTGACTGTTTCATTGGCAGCAAGGGCAATGTCGTCTAGCACAGCTATATCGTTAGATAATGTATCTCTAAGGTGTTTAGGGCCAAGTATTAGAACCTCTGTTTTATCTGAGTTTAATAAGAGAAAATTGCGGGTCATCCAGGTTTTTATGTCCTTGACACATGCTTGGAGTTTAGTTAATTGATTACATTGTTCAGGTTTTATTGACAAGTATAACTGGGTGTCATCCGCATAGCAGTGGAAATTTACCGAGTGTGTCCTAATAATGTTTCCTAGTGGAAGCATATATAATGGAAGCATATATAATGAGAATAAAATAAACTCACACAGCTGATTGGCTACAACCTTTTCAAGGACTTTAGACAGGAAGGGGAGGTTGGATATTGGTCTGTAGTTGGATAAAACCTTCGGGTCCAGGGTGGTTTTTTTGAGAAGGGGTTTGATTACAGCTAGTTTAAAGGACGGTGGTACATATCCTGATGATAATGAAAGATTGATTGTGTTCAGTAACGTACTATCAATTAGGGGCAGAATTTGTAGGAATGGGATCTAAGATACAAGTTGTGGGTTTAGAAGATGAGATTATTTTGGTCAGCTGATCAAGGGTGATCAGAGAGAAGCTGTCTAAATATATGGTAGGATTCTCAGCTGTTCCTGAGATTTCTGTTCTTGATGGTGTATTAATACCAACTGAGGGCAGGAGATGGTTGATTTTATTTGTAATAGTTAGAATTTTATCATTAAAGAAGGTCATAAAGACACTGCTATTCAGGGATCGAGGAATACTGGGTTCTGTTTCCTTTTTGTAACCTCTGAACTGATCACAACGTCATTTTAGACTTTAGGTTATGTTTCCTTAAATCAGTTCAATCAATCAAATTGTATTTGTATATTCCATGTTCACAAATCATAATTTGACTCATAGGGCTTGACAAGGTGCCACAACCTCTGTGTTATGGTCTGCACCCAGGCTGCTCCTTCCTCCTCTGTGTGTGTGTGAATGTAAGTCTGAATGATCTTTGACTGGTGTGGCATATCTGTAGTGAATGAGGCGGTGTGTGATTGGCCTGGCAGGTCTGGGAATGGGCCTGTCTTCTCCTCTGCAGGTTCCTGGCACACCTGGAGCTGATTCTCACGAATCACCTGAAGCAGTATAGGAACCATGGTCCTCCCTCCCTCCATTTTTGTATCTTATTCCCCCCTGTTTATCATCTGCTGATATACTGTTTTTTTGGTAACTAGCTGTTATGGAGTTGCGGAGCTATGCTTGGTGAACATGAATGAGCCATCAGAGAGGTAAATTAAGCTCTGAACGGACTCACCATAAGCATGGCAGAGTTCAAAACCCAGCTTGGCTCCAACGCTGTGGTAGCTCCCTCAACCACCGTCTCACCAGCCGCAGTTCCTGCATGAGTCACTCTGCCCCTTGAACCATATGTCCCCATTCCAGAGCGATTCAACAGCAAGTTAGGAGAATAGAGTGCCATCCTTCTGCAGTGCTCTTGAGTTTTGACAATTTAGCCGTTAACATATGCTTCAGATAGAGCTAAAATTGTATAAATGATACTCATGGGGAGGGCTAAGATGCGGGGAGCAGCAGTATGGAAAAGCTCCGCTAAAACTAGTTCCTCTTGTAACCATATGAGAGCCTGGAATTTTGGGACGAAGTGATCTATTGGGACAATAAAGTGTTATGAGCTCTTTGACATATGAAAGGGCTTGATTGTTAAGGGCTTTGTATGTGAAGAACAGGATCTTGAATTCTATTCTGAATTTTGAGGGGAGCCAATGCTGAGAAGCTAAGAAATGAGTAAATGGAAATGGTTAGTATTTATATAGTGCTTTTCTAGTGTTGATGACCACTAAAAGCGCTTTACATTACAGTTTGCCATTCACGCATTCACACACAACCCCAAGTTACCAGGAAACCCAAAAGGAGGCTGGATTTTCAAAGTAAAACCCCCCCAAATGGTAATAACACCTTACCAGGAAGCCTGAATAGAGGCTGGATTTTCCAAAAATAAAAGCCCTGAATGGTAATAAAACCTTACCAGAAAGCCTGAATAGAGGCTGGATTTTCAAAATAAAAGCCCTGGATGGTAATAAGACCTTACCAGAAAGCCTGAAGGAGGCTGGATATTCAAAATAAAAGTCCTGGATGGTAATAAGACCTTACCAGGAAGCCTGAAGGAGGCTGGATTTTCAAAATAAAAGTGGCATGACTGAGTTGTACTGAAAGTCAGAGGTGTACAGAGTGAAGAGGAAGGGCGACAGTACAGTCCCCTGCGGAGCTCCTGTAGTACTCCATGTGGGCTCGCTGCAGCAGGTAGATAATTGCATCATCCACTAGCAGATGAGGCTGGTAGGCGAACTGTAGAGGGTCCAGCGATGATTTCACCTGTGGTCTGAGGTGGGCCAGGACCAGCCTCTCCAGTACCTTCATCACATGAGATGTGAGGGCAACTGGTCGATAGTCATTGACACCAGATGGAGTCTTCTTCTTGGGGACTGGAACCAGGCAGTCCTGGGGCCTTGCGTTGATAAAACTTCTCCAGCTGTCTCCTTACCTGGCCAGTGGTCACAGACAGGTGGGGAGGTGGAAGGTGTTAATCCCTTCAATGGAGGAGCAGCACTTTGAAGTTGGGGGGGTTATGTCTAAGGAGCACACCAGGGGGGGTAGAGTGGGGGAGGGCAGAAGCATTGGGGGCAGTGAGGGTGTGTGGAAGTCTGGGAGTGTGGTGGGGGGGACAGATGAGGGCTGTGTACTGAACCTGTTGAAGAACAAATTTAGCTCATTTGCCCTCTCCATGCTACCTCCTGGCTGTCTGTCTCTCGCCTTGAACCCAGTTATTTCCCTCATTCCAGTCCACACATACCTCACATTGTTCTGCTGGAGTCTGGGCTCCAGCTTCCTCCTGTAGGAGTCTTTTCACTCCCTAAGCTTCCCCCTCAGTTCAAGTTGTATGATTCTCAGTTATTATCTGTCTCTAGACCTGAAGGGTTTCTTCTTCTTGTTGAGAAGAACTTTCAGCTCAGTTCTTCTGAGCCGAAAGAACTGACAAGCTTTCCCAGTGCTTGTTGTTGGGAAAGCAGCTTACATTCCGTGCCGGCAAGGTAGTTTGTTCTCAGAATTTAATGTATTCCGTGATGCAGTCCGATATGCTGTTGATGTCCTCCCCATGAGGCTCACAGAGCACATCCCCGTCAGTGGACTCGAAGCAGTCCTGCAGTGCCTCAGTGGCCTCCTGAGTCCACTTCCTCACAGTCCTTTGGGATGCAGGCTGCTGCTGGACAAGAGGGACATACTTGGGTGTCAGCAATACCAGGTTGTGGTCTGATCTGCCGAGTTGGGGAGGGCAGTGGTACTGTATGCATCCAGAGCATTTGCATACAGAAGGTCAAGTGTTTTACTGTCTCTTGCTGGGTAGTTAACATACTGATGAAATAAAGGTAAAGTTTTGTCCAGTGTGACATGATTGAAGTCACCAGTGATGGCTATTAAAGCATTGAGATGTTGCGCTTGAAGCCTTGCCACAGTGGAGTGAATGGTGTCGGTAGCTACAGTCCCATCAGCTGATGGAGACATTTAAAGAGCGATGACGGACGTAAACTCCCTCGGCAAATAATACGGGCCCATTCCCACTGCTAGCAGTTCAATGTCCGGTTGACAGAGACTCTACTTCTGATTTAATATGTCCAGGATTACACCATCTTTCACTCACATATAGTGCAATCCCTCCTTCCTTCTTCTTACCAATCTGTATAACGTCCCTGTCCGCCCGAACAGTCGTGAAGCCGGGTAACTCCGCGCAGCCATGTCTGGATGAAACACAACAAGCTGCACTCATGGTATTCCCTCTAGAACTGAAGGTTTATGTTTCCTCCTCTTCAGTCTTCGCTTAGTTCCTGCTCTGCATCCTTGGCGTCTCCTCTGTAGCTCCTTCGGAATTTAAGGTCTCTCAGCAACACAGGTTTACTAAGCGCAATCAGCTGGTTGCGTGAGTAAACAATGCTCTCACTCCTCTGTGCATGGGTCGTCGTAGCAAAGAGTGTGGAAAGTAGCAGAAAAACAATGAAAAAAGTTGCCAAACAACACATCGCCATTGCCACTAAGTCCCAAGGACAATGAAGTGACAAAAGTGATAAATGTATTGTAGTGATGTCAGTTCCCTACACCATCATTTCCAACATATCTTAAATTATCTAGCTTAATATCCACAGTCTTGTGGATTTGAAAATTTGTTTATTAAAACATACAATGAAAACATGTGTTGTTGTGGAGAAAGATCTGCAGATTCTTATACTAATACTGAAATTTAGCTCACTTTGCAAGATCAGTGCTAAGAATCTAAGAATGACATGTCTCCTTTCTTGGTAAATATGAATTTAAATTCTTCATAGAGCCCTATGATTATTTGTTGCTCTGCTGCATAAAAACACACCACACAGGTTTTTGTGTCTTTCGTGGACTTATATCCTCTTCTCTAAATTCAATTATTCTGGGCTGCATGCAAATGGCCAACACAAGGCTTATTAGAACCTGGCTAGAATCAGCCTTGATTAGACCCGGCTGAATTGTGTTAGTGGAACAGCTTAAGCCTTAATTTAATCTAATTCAAACTGGACCTTTTCAATTAAGCCACTTTGATGGAATACCTCCATTATATCTCCACAGATAAGGACTCGACCCAAGGGCTAAAGCTCATTTTTCTGCGTCTATTCATAGGCTGCGGCATAGCTTCGACGGACCTCCCCAAAAATATAACTATGTGTAAAAGACGATGCAGACCGCAAGAGCTGTGATTGGTCCTCTTGGCAGTATGTCATCTTTGACAGAGTTGCCGCCATTTTTTAATTGAGTTGCAGGAACAAACACGGACAACGTCTTTCTTTTCTTTGTTGCAGTGTAATATATAGTGGCCCATCTGCAGATAGTGAAAAAAATCTTGTCTGGGGTTGCCAAATTTTCCTATCATATGTTTAAATGTCATTATCATATCATCGCATACAAGTCCTTCAGCCTAACGATGCCATTTTTAACCCAATGCTTTAACCTAGTGACCAACAGCCCAGGCTGAAAATCAGGATTGGTCACACTGGGGGTAAAAATAGATGTCAGGTTTGACCTTACCTCAAGACGCCGCACTCAAGACGCCGCACTGTGTATTGTGAGTGTATTGAGCAGTACAGGGTTAACACAATTCACTTTTATTGTTTTAAATTCTTTAAAAAATAGCAAGTACCTCTATATACAATACAATTTTTTTTATAACGTATAATATATATACAGAAATAAATGAGAAAATGCTTATAATTATTATTTTATAATTGCCAATTTGTCTTCATATCTCACATTTACTTATTCTCTTTATTTATCTTTATATTTCCAACCATTATATTTACTCATTTATTATTTTAGTATTCCAATTGTATTCCCACATATAGCATGATGGCAAGCTTCAAAGGTTTTGGTCTGCATGAATCCACAAATCTCACCCAGACACACTTATTATACTTGAAGAAGCCTTGTTACATCAGGTTGTACAGAGTTCTGAATAATGGAAGTCAAATGAACATGGAATACCTGATATTAACATCTGTCGTGAGAGATGCAGTCACAAGTGGCCACCATCTTATGCTAATTAGGAACTTACATGACATGTCATTCATCAATATAAGAATTCAGGTGCAAACAATTCTGCAGTTTAAGATTGCATCATGAATCGAGTTTTCTACGGAAACTTCTTAAGAACAAATTAAAGAAAATTCTAAAGAAGATATTGGTGCATGTGGCCCTAGGCTAATACCAGGTCTGCAAGTTCAAACAGACACAAATTAATCTTGTGTCAACCATTCCCTTCATTTGCAAAACAAAGATCCAAACTTTATGGTCCATTTACTTGGCTTTCAACAGTTATATCTTTGTATAATTTGGAGTTTCACTCTCTCTCTACCCCTCTCAGGAGGATTAGGAACTGCCTCAGCCACCTGAGATGAAGGTGGCTGAGGCAGGTGAAGAATGAAGACAGGTGAAGAATGAATTTCATTCCCTTCGTGAAACACATGAAGCAAAAGGTTTCTGGACTGTCGCATGACCCATCTCCTTACTCCAACACACCAAACACCCTACAGTCTTAACAAGTCCATCCAAATCCAAGTCTATTTTGTCCAGACTGGCTCCAGAAGTGTGGGCAGTGTCTTCCTCCCTTGATCTATACCCATGATGATGCAGCATCTTTCAGACTGTGGTGGTCTATGCCTCGACTGTCAGTTTCCTTTCTAGCCGGTCCAGCTTGGCCAAGTTTTCCTTCAGAAGTTTGGAACCAGGGTTCAAAAGCAGGGCTCGCTGGTAGTACATCCTGGCTGCTGCATAATCTCCCTGCATGTGCAAACACAGAGAAGAAAAAGCCTGTTTAATCATGTTAATGCATAATTTAATTAGATAATAATAGTTTACTTGTACAATGCACCTGGTAGACAGTAAGCGCCTGTGAGCATTCATTAGAATTTTTTTCAAATTGTCTAAATACATACACTTCCTGGTGTGGGGCGCCAGCCAAATAAGAGTGAATGTAAGTCCTTAAACTTTTGGCAACCGCAGGACCTGAGGCTGCTCTTTAATTGGCTGTTGCAGATATTCCACAGTACGCAGCTCTCTGCGCCCCGGACACTCCCATTTTTATTTAAAGTGAATCTGTATTATTTTTAAGTGTTTTTCAAGTTTTCTTTTATATAATGAGATTGTGTGCAAAAGAGTTCAGTGCATGTCTGAAAGCAGCTTCTGTCTGTGTGCCCCCTCCCTTTCATATTTATGTGTTGATGGATAATCGGGTGTCGCTTCTTCTGCAACAATGAAGTTAAAACACTGCGTTGCGTCAGAAGAACCTCCCTCCTGCCGGCAGCCTGTGTGTGTCCGCTCGTCTCTGTCGCTCTAGGCGATCACATTTATTTAGTTATTAATCAATGATCTCATGTATCAAAATCGTTCCAGTCACATGAATCCCTGTGCGCCTCGTGTCTCGTGTGGCAGATGGACGGCATGCGTGCAAAATGTTGGACTTTCTTGTGTTTAAATATGTTTCTCATAAACTCAAGAGCGGATCAAATGCCAATGCAATATGAATGTATAGGAAACCCTGCGTGCCTAACAATGGACATAATACTCTTTTAAAAGACATTTTAATGACAATTAGAAGTGACAAATAATACGATTTTGGGTTTTAGGGTCTCAAATGTCAATCAAGGGGTTCTATATATTATGAAGTTTGTTATCATAAGGTCAGTGAGGTAAAGGACCTTCAGATTTTCCAGTGTCTGCTTGTTTTTCACAAAATGTATTTGATTGGTTTCATTTATGTCCTGGGCTATATTGAACTTTTTTTTTTTACATATTTAAAAAAATTGCTTTATAAAATCTATCTACACAGGGTGCAGAAATCTGAAGGGAAAGTGGTATCACACTTTTACACCCCATGATAAAACTGTCATAATCTTCCTCTCTGTGTGTGTTTCGGTCTGAACAAAAACAGATATAGGCCTATAAGAATTACATTCATTCTACAAAAAACAACTGTTTACATAAATAGTTATTTCTTAGTGGGTAGCTAAGCACTACCTTAATGTGTTGAATCCCTCCCATATTCATCCAGGCCTGGGACCGGTCAGGTTTGAGTTCAACCGCTAGTTTGTAGCTCTAATGGGAGAAAAAACAAAAGAAGTTGTCACTGAAATTAAATCTAAAGACTTACTGATGACAGTGATACCATTTTGTTATAGCAACTCCATATATAATGTAACAGTATTGAGATACAGCTAAAGATAGCTTCTCAACAAAGTTATACTAAATCTTGGCATTAGGGACGAATTGGTGTGTTGATTAAGTGACCATTGGAAGACTGGAGGAGCGGGAGATTGAACCAGTTACTTAAAAGTTAGTAGACAACCAGCTGGACATCCTGAGCCACAGCAGCCCAAATAAATATGTAATACTTACTTGTTTGTATTTTTGATTTAGATGTAAGCTTGCAATGTACACCATTATTTCTCCAGTTTATGGATTTAAAGCTCCATAACTTGTGGATCCTTCACTTTCTATGATTCAAGTCAGTAGTGACACGTTCTACCAAATTAACACCCACAGCTTTCAGAGTTTGTGATGCAGACTTTCAGTAAATAAGCCTTAGACAATGCTCGATCAAATTTAGCTCGTACAATGTGCTGTTTACAGTGTTGACACTTGTTCCAAACTATCCGATTCAAAGGCAGAGTGAAAAGACGGTTGTCAGAGAGAGTGCAAAGAAGTGAAATTATTATTACATGGAAATCATTTGTCAGATTGTCAGGGCGAGAACATTGCAGAAATAAATTGACAATTGGGTGACATTACCTTGGCCTCCAGTTGAGGAAGCTTTGACCATCCTCGCACATTACATCTGTTGACCATTAGGAGAATAGAATAGAATTTGGTCTTATTCCACATATCCTCCCTTCTCTTCAAGCAGTACCCATGGTCAGGTTATAGATAAAGGGCCAACTAGCAGTACATTGTAGTGTCTGAGCTCAGGGACTTTCAAATCCAATTCAGCCCCAGACAAAGAGGCACCAAACTCCAACTCTTTTGCGTATTACACCAGTGGCAAGCTGGCAAGCTAGCAGGCTGTGGCTGATGGGGTAGAGCAGTTGTCCTCCAACCAGAAGGTCAGTGGCTCAAATCCCAGCCCATGCCCCAAAAAATTGTCTAATTGTAATGGGGAAGAGCAGTTGTCCTCCAAGCAGAAGGTCAGTGGCTCAAATCCCAGCCCATGCCCCCAAAAAATGGCCTAATTGTAATTTGGATAAAAGCGTCAGCTAAATAACATCTAATGAAATGGCAAGACATAAGGACACAACATGATTAGGAATGCATGCTTTAGGCTTAACTATCCAATAGGATGCCAACACCTACGTGTAACATGAGGATGCTGTATGAGACATATTCAGACATGGGGTGACAATTGCTTATGTTACTCTGTCAGTGTTTTTATATTCTTCCAGCTTCTGGTCTCTTTGATGCATCAAGTCAACATTAAACTCCTCTACATAAGACATCAGCTTCTGCCTGAGTTCTCCTTTCACCAGCTTCCAGAAAACGTCCATAACAACCAGGACATGTCCTTTGACTCTTATAAAATAAAGTCTCCAGAACAGCCTCCACCTGTGCTACAAAATGAAAATTTTAAACTTATTATATAATTGTATTATTTATCATAAATTATGTAAATGGTTATATCTATCAATGTGCTTTACAAGTTGCAATCACCCATTCACACATACATTCATACAGCACTATATGCAGCACTTTTTATTATCACATATTATCATACAAAGCTTTCAGTGGCAAAGCCCAAGACCTATTTTGGAATCGATTTGGAGGATTGCACCACTGACCTTTTGGTTAGTGGACGACCCTCTCTGCCTCCTGCGCCACATTGTACACACTTACGTAGGTGTATCAATAAGTCTGTGAAAAGTCTACCACCAATCTAAAATGCTGCAGCGTGAGCTGTAAGCATTGTAAGAAAATAGAAAAAGACTCCCATACAACTATTACTAATCAAGTTTTGCCCTATGTTACTCCCACATTAGCCTCTTTATATTGGCTTGATGTGAAATTCAGAATAGAATTCCAAATCCTGCCCCTTACCTACAAAGCCTTTAATGATCAAGCCTCATCATATCATAAAGGAGACATTTTGTGAAATTGTCCCTTTTCAATGCTTTTGAACTTTTAATTGGGTCTCTGGGGAGCCTACGAATGCAGATACCGCTTTTGTGCCTTTCTCTGACTCGTGTTTTTGTCATTTCTTTGGTTTGTTTGAATGTCAGGATTATGCAAAAACTATTGATTGGATTTCCACAAGACTCTTGGAAAGGATGGGACATGAGCTACAGAATTTTTGCTATCCCTTTTTTTTTTTACATTGCAAAACATTTTCACACTTTCATCTATTTCCTTGTGAGTGATGCATTGATCTTACTGAATAAAATCAGGCTTATTTAATGGACTCGATGTATGAGTGTGTGCAATTTGGTGCGGATCCAAATAAAAATCTGGATTCTAGTAGACTTAAATGGGGACCTTGACAGAGGTATGTATTCTAGTGGTTCTGAAGCACACATTTTTGGGGACCTGGTCACTAGGGGCGCTGCTACAAAACTAGCTGAGTGAAGTTACACATTCATGAAAGCAACACAGTGTCAGTGTTTTACATTGTTTCAGTTCAATGATAGTTTGAGGTGATACTCTGCTGTAGCCTGCAGTTGGTCGACCAGTTGTTTTCCTGTGTGTGCGTCCAGAGGAAAGTACGTTTTTTGTTTCGTTCTTTCTTCCTTGTGACTCGGATATTTTAGGTTCTTGTCAGCTTGTGTATTCTCTAAGGAGTAGTGGTTCATTCTCCACCATATAGTGACACAGAATGGGAAAAATCAAGTTGTGTGTAACTGCTCCTTCTCCTATTGGGCCTGGAACCTGAACCTGGGTGTCCTGTTACGGTTCAGGGAACAATCCATTGCTGTCAGCAGTGACATCAAGGGAATGTTCAACCAGATAAGATTACTGCCTGTATACTACAAACCAAGTCCAAGTGGCAGTCAGACACATCCCCTCTTTAGCTGGGCACTGTGGTGATGGTTATGGATCCTTAACTTCCTGACCCCTGAACTATCTCATCGGACTTTCGACTTTGAGCTTGTAAGACTGCAACTCTGCCTCCTGGTCTCAACTCTGTACCATTAGCCCTAAACGATCCCTTAAAATAAAATAGAAAAAGGTGGATTTGCAGTTAAAAAAATAAATACAAGTAAGTGAGAGCTATACAAACAGTACAACTTTTTTTATTTTATTTTTTATTTTTTAAATGAATGTATTTAAAATTATTTGTTCTGTATGTATGTACAGCGAGTGTGTCTATGTACAGATATCAGCACAGTGCAAATGGTCAGTGCAAGAATACACAGGTGATTGACAGTCTTCATGGTGGTTGTTTTCCATTGGACGCCCTTTTTTGGTCACAATAGCTCTCAAATCTTGCTACTGCAATACATTGCTGTATTGTAAAAGTGCAGCTTGGTTTCCACCTCCTGCTGTGTGCAGTGGGTGCACAGTCTTTCTTCTCTGGGGAGCCAGGTCTGCCTGTGGCGGCCTCTCTCCACGGGCCAGGCTGTGGTCACTGAGTCTGTACTGTAGACGTGGTCAGGTAATCTGCCACTGAGTATCCTCTGTTTAGGAGCAAATAACATTCCAGTTTGTTGTGGTTTTTGGTTGATTCTTTCCAATGTGTCAAATAGTTCTCTTTTTCTTTTCTTATAATTTGGTTTAGTCTGGGGGCTCTGTTTGTGTTTGTGAACAGATTCCCAGGACCAGCTGGCTGAGGGGGCTTCTCTTGGGTCTCTCTATTGGTGAGGACTTTTTGATGGAGTGTGTCAGGGTCACTTTCTTTTTGGTGATTAAATAATTTAGATGCTCTCTTTTGTATTCTTATAATGAGTGGGTATTGTCCTAATTCTGCTCTGCATGCATTATTTGGAGTTTTCCGCTGGACTCGGAGAATGGATTTGCAGAATTCTGCATGCAGAATCTCAATTTGGTGTTTGTCCCATTTTGTAAAATCTTGGTTGGTGAGTGGACCCCAGACCTTGCAGCCATAAAGGGAAATTGGTTCTATCACAGAGTCCAATATTTTAAGCCAGATTAGAATTGGGATGTCCAACTTGATGTTCTTTTTGATGGTGTAAAAAGCTCTTCTTGCCTTGTCTCTCAGGTCGTTCACAGCTTTGTTAAAGTTACCTGTTGTACTGATGTTTAGGCCGAGGTAGGTATAGGTTTTTGTTTGTTCTAGAGCAATAGTATCTAAAAAGAATTTGTATTTGTGGGGTAGAGGCTGGATCTCTTATAATCCCACAAAGGATTTCCCCAAGGTTGCTATTACTACAGATCCCACAGTAGTTATTGGGGTCAAATTTGTCTTCACTTTTGTGGAGTGGCATTATCAGTCCTTGGTTCCAAATCCCAGAGCCAAGAACGATGTTAAAAGGTTTTAGTATAGCCAATTGGAATTCGAGGTCTGTGAATTTGTATCATTTGATTAAGGATGCCGTCAACACCCCTGGCCTTCTTGGTTTTGAGTGATTTTATTTTGCCCTGTAGTTCTTTCAATGTAATTGGGGGGTCTAGGGGGTTCTGATAGTCTTTTATGGTTGATTCTAAACTTTGTAGTTTATCTTGAATGTGTTTTTGCTGTTCATTCTTTTCTATTGGGCCAAAGAGATTGGAGAAGTGGTTTACCCATACATCTCCATTTTGGATGGGTAGGTCCTCATGTTTTTGTTTGTTTAGAGTGTTCCACTTTTCCAGAAGTTGTTATTTTTTATGGATTCCTCAAAGGCATGTAGCTGGTTTCTAACATGGTTCTTTTTTTTCCTCACTATATTTTTATACTGTTTTAATGTTTCACCATAGTGAAGATGTATATTCTGGTTTTCTGGTTTTGCTGTGGTCTGACAGGGGTGTTAGTTTGCCAACAGTGAATGCTCTGAGAGACACCAGTCTGAGGTCAGTGATGAAGTAATCTATTGTACTGTTACCCAGAGATGAGCTGTAAGTGTACCTACCGTAGTAAGTCCACTCGAAACCTACTGTTGACTATATACAGGCCCAGTGAACAACAGAGCTGTAAGAGCTGTGACCCATGTTTGTTTGTTACTTTGTCGTAGTTTTGTCTGGGGGGGCATATTGGAGAGGGGGTGTTTCTACCTTCTGGTAGGTGTTTGTCTCCCTGTGTGCTGAGTGTGTCAGGTTCTCATCCTGTCCTTGCATTGAGGTCTAAGACAAGCCTGGGCCGGCTCTAACTATAAGCTTTATCGTAAAGGAAGGTTTTAAGCCTACTCTTAAACGTACAGATGGTGTCTGCCTCCCGAACTGAAAGTGGGAGATGATTCCACAGGAGAGGAGCTTGATAGCTGAAAGCTCTGGCTCCTACTCTACTTTTAGAGACTTTAGGGACGACAAGTAAGCCTGAATTCTGGGATTTATCTCACTATAAATGGTATTTATTCCAGTTTCACAAGACACCTTTCAGGTGGTTCATTAACGGTCCACTCAGAAGAATCACATCCACTTCAGCTAACCAAGAAATGGTGAATCACTCAGTCGATCGCATTTCAGTGTCTAATGTGGAAAACCTGTTGACTCAACTGTAAATGCAGACTTCCCAGAAAGAAGTTATGATGATAAGGCTGAGATGTCCCAGGAAGATCGTTAGTTCCTCGACTCTATTCAGATAGTAAATGGTCATTACTGCATAGGACTGCCACTTAAAGACAAAGACGTAAAAATGCATGACAACAGACATCTGGCTGAACAATGTCTTACAAGCATACAAAGGAAGTTTCACAAGAAACCTGGCTTCCACATAGGCATTCCCCATCATGGAATTCCATATACCATCCTAAAAATAAGAAATTAGAGTGGTTTTCTGTCACAACTTATGCCGTTACATTAGTGTTTCCCTGTTTTCTGTGTTCCCCTCCTTGTCTCCTCCTTCCCTGTGTGTGTGTGAATGTGTGTGTGTGTCGTGGGAGCTATCTCCACTCCTGGCACCTGGCACTATTTCCACACCTGGTCTCAATCATCAAATCACCAGCTCTACAAGAACCCCGGACATCTATCCACTCATCGCCAAATTGTTCATTCACCTCAGTGGTATACTCTCTCGGCCTCTCAATCTGAAGTCTGAGCCAGTAGAAGACAGGATGTGTGTACACTTGTTCGGAGCAACTTCCTCCCATCGGCGCCTCATACGCCCTAAAAAGGACAGCTGAATACAGAATGGAGAGAACCACCACTGAAGCAGTTGAGATTGCCTTAAATAACTTTTATGTTGCTCAGTGTCATCAGACCAACATGCTTTTATTCTCGCTAAGGACTTGAGGACATATGTAGTGTAGGTGACAGTGTAGGATTTTGCTTGACTAAATGGACAAGCAACTCAAAAGCATTGATAATGTCGATTCCAGAAGTAGAGAGGGCTTCAGAGGTTAAAGACCTCGACCTTGAAAAAGATCGGCTCCTGTGCAGAGGGCTTTAGGTGTCCAGTGGTGCACACAGTCTGACACCTTTAAGCTCAAAATTGAAGTGCAAGAGAAGCCTTGTACAAGAAAAGGAATCTTGTCAACAATAAGTTCAGCCTACAACACTCAAGGTTTCCTGGCGCCTTTCATCCTTCCCACCAAGCTCCTTTTAAGAGAGCAAAGACAAAAAGGCATGGGATGGAGAGGTGTCAGAAGAACAAGCAAAGAGATGGGAAAAGTGGTTGGCAGCCCTGCAAATGCTGTCATCGTTCAGTGTCAACAGATGTATCAAACCTGCAGGATTTGGTGTCATTAAGTCAGGACCACTTCACCACTTCTCTGATGCCAGAACTGAGGGTTATTGTACAGTATCTTACATCATGTTGGCCAAGGAAAAGGACCAAAAACAAACTTCATTCCTGATGGGAAAATCGAGAGTGGCACCCCTCAAGCAAGTCACTGTCCCCAAGATGGAATTGACAGTAGCTGTGATAGAACTGAAAATGGACAATATTCTTCGGTTCAAACTACAGCTAAGGCTGGATCAATCAATCCTTTGGACAGAAGTATATTGAAAATGATGCTGCTTGATATTAAACCTTTGTGGCTAACAGAGTCTACCTCATTCAAAAAGCTACAAAGCCTTCTCAGTGGAGGTATGTGAACTCTGCAGACCAGGCTTCAAGAGGGACATGCGCTGAAAGTGTGTCAAAGAATGAAAACTGGATACAGGGACTGGAATTCCTATTAAATCCTGAGTGTGAATGGCCAGACCGCCCAGACTAGCCCATTCTCTCTATAGAAGAAGACTCGTAGGTCAAAAGGTCAGCCATAATATTCCTTATACAGAGCGATAAGAAACCAGATGCAATGACTCAGTTTGTGAATCACTCCTCAAGCTGGTACAAACTCAAGAAAGCAATGGCTTAGTTTAGGCCATCAGAGTCTCAAGAAACAATAAATCAATGTGAAAACAACCCATCAAAGGCTCAGTTTTTACTTCAGCAAAGGATGCTCAAGTACAAACAGAGCTTTACACCACAAGTGCTTACCACTGAAGACCTTTCCAAAGCGGAATTGGGATTAGTTTCCCTTTGTCAGAAACAAAAATATGCAAAGGAGAAAAAGCCCTGCAAGAAGAAAAACGTCCTGTGAAGAAAAGCAGTCGTATTTTTAAGTTGGATCCATACAAGATGGAGTGTTGAGAGTAGGAGGGCAGTGTGAAGAGATATGGTGTTCTTTAGAGGTAGCATACTCACTCAGCACCAGCTCATGCATTAATGCACTGTGCTGCTTTCTAAGTATAAGAGGTCAAGTGCCAGTTTTTTGTTCAGATAATGGCACAAACTTTGTCTGTGCAGAGAGAGAGAGCTGTAGGAATCACAAAATGACTTGAACCAGTCCAGGATTCAAGAATATATGCTGGAAAGAGGAGTTAGGTGGATATTACACTCCTAGAGCACAACAAGGAGGGACTTTATCCTTGGAGATGTTGTCCTTATTGTGGAATCCTCTGCTCCACAAAACTCCTGGGTAATAGGAAGATTTGTCTAGATGAAGCCAGACTCGAAAGGAGCTGTCCAGAGTGTCCATGTCCAGACAAAGACAAGCACGATAGAAAGACACATTACCAAGATATGCCTCTTGACAGAGGTAGCGTCAAAGTAAAAGGATAGGATAGGATAGGATAGGATAAAGACACTTATTTGTTTAGTAATGATATTTTTTGTGTATCTTTACAACCTGAAGAAAGAACATAAAAGGGTTTTGGTTATTCTTGTTATTGTTACAATTACTCAAATTTGTTATATTGATAATAGATATGCAAATTTGCAGCTTGGGGCTTGACTTGGACAAATTGGGACTGCAGACAGCCCTGGCTTTTGATTGGTCGAATGGTTAATGGGCTAACTGTGCTTCTTTAGTTTTGTTTGTTAAAGCTAAAGAACACCCTAATCTTCAACTGTACTCATAGTCTAATCTACAATTCTTTAGTAGATTACTGAATGTATTTGTCTGTTTACTTTGTACTATAAGAAGAAAGTTTCAGTAAAGATTTTCAAACAAAGTACCTAACAAAGTTTGTTTTGGAGTATGCGTCAACTACATGCTTTGACTTTTTAGTTTTAGTGGGCTCTTCAAGAAAAGGATGGAGCCACAGTAACATGGTATGTGCAGACAAGAAGCAGAGAATAGAGAAAAGAGAAGCTTGAGACAGAATTGTAAACCACCAGCTAACACAATGTACCCTGTTTTATTCGAAAAAATAAATCAAGAAATCCATTCCAGCTGGATCCCGACTTGGACTCCGTCCCTCCTCCTCGCTATGCTCCAGCACCACGATCGACACGCCCTCAGCTTCAGCACTGTTGACAGACATTGACGAAGCGGAACAGGTGACTCTACGCTGATTAGAGAGACTAAAGGGGAAACATGAAGCAATAAATATGTTAGCGAAGCAAGAGTGAGGTTCAGCTGTTCCTGATGCTGGAAGTGCCTGGGACTGACGGCCCTATCCTATTCTTCAGGCCATGGTCTGAACAAGATATTGTGGAAGCTTTGGTTCATGTGTCCAACCCAGTAGAGGGCGTAGCTGGAACCGTTTGTCACAAGAATACCGTCCAATGGGAGCATCCCCACTGGAGGCCTATGAACTGCAATCTCAAGGAACATTACCTGGGAAAATTGGATAACATGGAAGAGAGCATCCCTGCAGAAGATCAGCTGTACCAGCGAGATCAAAACAAGAAAAACATGCTACAGAAAAAGCTTGACTGCGCCCAGTTAACCATGTACCATGGAAAAGAGAGGGAGAGGACATGGCAGAGGCTGAGGGAAAGGACTTGGCTGCAGAGTTCCGAGTTGTCAGTGCAGGCCCTATGACCTTGATGTCTGCCATCTGTGTGGCCAACGTGGACATTGGCACAAAGACAGTCCACGAGCTCAAAGCAGAACGACTCATCAGACTGAGAGTTGGAGGCAGGGGAACAGACGTCAGCCACGGACCAGCCTGCAGAGCACACACGCAACAAATCGCTGGGTGAGTCACAGCCTCAGACTACGTACGACAATATAATGCATATTATATATAAATCACATTGAAGCTAAGACTAATGCTCACAAAACTGAAAATCGCACATTTGCAATGTATGACAATAGTGAAGTAGGCTATGAGAAATAACCAGAATTAACAATGACAGTATCAGGACATCAGGTCACATTTTTTGATAGATTCAGGTGGGACATTGTCTGTCCTAAAATCATCTGCTTTGCCAAAACCACCCAAAATGTGTGGTAGAACGTGTGCAACTGTGGATGCAGGAGGTGTTCCAATTATGGAGCCCTACACCATACCACTATCATGCACACTTAATTTAACTATAAAACCCTCATTCATATTGTCCTATCACTGCCCAGTCAATCTGATGGGCACGGACCATATGTGCATTTTTCCATAGTTTTGACATCACACCCAGATGGTTTAAACATTTCTAAAATGCCTGTGGCCAGATAGTTTCTTAAATATAGTCCAGATGCATTACTCTACATTCATTAGTGGTCATTTCTTCGGTCTCAATGACAGTGCACCATTTTCTCATTTGTGTGTGCTCACAGTACAAAGGCAGAAAGTTTCATGACATCTGATTGATTGCACTGCACGGTGCACATGTCAGCAGGGCCAGATGTGAAATAGGTGGAAGTTTGCAACAGAAAGTCAGTTGCAGTAGAAATACTGTATTTATTGGACAGAAGAGGTTGCTGCTGTTTCTGTATCTCTGTCACATTCACAAGCTAACTTGTTTGGCAGGCTTTAAATGCTGCAATCCATCCGCGTATGTCATATAATGCAAAATGTCACTTGTAGGAAGTGTGATTTATGGTAGATTCTAAGAATGCCACATTGTTTATGCATGCTTTATGGTTAACTCTACATTGTATAGTGTGTATTTTTTTTATTATCGTTTGCCATGCAAATACTATTAATGGTGTGGTTCCTGTGTTTGCTGTGCGCCTTTGAAGCAATGGACAGATGACTGAACACAATTGCTCTGTTACGGACCAGCTGAACCACAAACTACATCAGCGATCTGCCGGTGGCGGCTCCACTTCTAATAAGGAAGACAATTAAGTTTTTCTCTGCAACTCTTAATGTTACTTAAAATAAAACTTACAAAGACAACTTTGTTTCACCAGTCTAACATTATTTCACTTCTCACAAATTTCCACCACAGGGAGAAAGAACTCAGCCTTTGGGGGAGCAGGTGCTGATGGTCCAGCAACCAGAGTCATGTTTCCACAGTTTTACATTCCTAAAAGTCTGTGATCCACCTGCAAGTGGAGTCAGGCACACACTGTTGAAGTGTGTTGTACAGTGTACTCATGAGGGGGAAAAAGTATTCCTGGTTGAAGTCCACAAACCGTATCCTGGCATAATTGGAGAACAATGTTTAAAACATTGTCTACAGACATATCAGGTCTGTAGGCGAACGGCAGGTGGTCCAGGTGTAAGTCTAGGACGGATCTGAGGTGTAACAGAACAAGGTGCTCAAAGGTAGTCATAACTACAGATGTCATGACAACAGCATTGTAGTCAATAAGTCCCATTGTGCTTTGTTTTTATGGGACAGAGATGATGGTGGAGGTCTGAAGCAGGCTGAAACATGACATATCTCCAAAGATGTAGGTGAACACTGGAGACAGCTGAACAACACAGTGCTTCAGGATGGATGGAGAGACAAAATCTGGCTCCAGGATGGTGAAAGATGACACTTTGGTAGAGAGGGAGGTGGGAAATGTTGTGCACCCTTAGGGAGAGCTACTGAGCTGGGGAAGGTGGAGCTGGTGGGCGGCAGCTCATTGAGAATGGAGTCACAGGGGATGGCGTTATAGGCACACTTTACATAGTTTGGTCAAGACCTTACAAAATTCTGCTCTGCTCTTAAGAGTTGGAAGTCTGCCAACTGAAGTGCAGAGTTCAGTATTGATCCATACAGTGAAGTATGAAGCAGAATATGAAGAAAAGTAGTTTTTTCCCACCATCAACTGAAGTTCTTTCAGCTTGTTGTACAGTGTACACATGAGGGGGAAAAAGTATTCCTGGTAACAGTGGGCAAAGTCTGTGCCAGCAGAGATACACATCGGCACGTTTCCCTCTTCTCTGGCGTTTCATTGCATGGACAAAGGCAAGTACATATTTAACCAGAATGTCCAGGAAATCTACAGATGAGGTAAGAAAAGTGAGAAATAAGTCCAGTGGAGTTGTTCCTCTGATGTTCCTGAGCTCTATAGACTAACAAGAAAAAACAGTGCACACTAACACAACGTAGCAGCCATCTGCAGCACCATTTTGCCAACATCAAGTCAAGTTTGTTAGGTCAGAGAGCAGAATTAACTGTTAACTCAACCAATTTGGTCAGACTAACTGACAACCTGTGAATAGTTTTACACTGAAATGACAGGAATAAACACCAGTTTTAAAATAAATTAGCTCCCACTTTTATTGTGTGTTTATGGCTTTTTATTAAACACAATGTGACAGTAGTTTATAATTTCATGTTTCAAATCACTGACAGTTCAATAAGGAATACAATAAAGGCTTTGTGGAAAATATGTCAAGTTCTTTTTCTTTTAAGGCATTTCATTTGCTCCTGGCCATGTTTGCGAACATTAATGTTTTCTTTGCAGAATACATCAACCAGGGAGCTAGAGTCCTGATCTGTAGCCACAGACTATAGAAAATATTGACTTGCTTGGAGCAAGAATAGGAGACATAGTGGGGAAAAGGGCAGTGGGTAAGGGAAGAAAAGTAAAAGAGAGTGTGGAAGATAGCGTAATACCTCAAAGGCCCGGTCCAGCTGGTTCATCTCTCTGAGCTGGTTTCCTTTGGAGAAATACAGCTCTGCTCTTACTGTCAGATCACTGGGATTCTGCTGCAGGGCCCTATCCAGAGCATCCAGGGCCTGGCATGTACACACACAGTGAAAGCACACATAAATACAGAGCCAACACATCAAAACACATAGATAACCATACACATTTTGAGCGTACTTTCTTGCTAACCTACTGAGAGTCACTGCTGGTTTACAACAGAAATTACATAGGGCTCTGTAAAAACCAGCAAATACTTTGAACAATGAAGGCGAGTAGGAAGGGGGAAGGCACGAAGGAGCTGAAAATGAAGAAAGGAAAAGGTCTGAACTGATTTAGAGCAGAGTAGTCAGGCAGAGGAAGGAGGAGGATAGAGATCCAGTAGAAGAACAAAGAATAATGAACATGCAGGAGGTCAAAATTCTAAACAAGAAAAAAAAAATATCATGAGAAATTTCTATATCCTATGTATTCTGAAGAATTACTGTGAATTACTATCTTTCACTTCTTACGTGAGAAGTAAAACATGCAGACAATGCCCAGTGCTTCACTTAATATCCAAGGACAGGACAAGATTAGATATCGTAGGAGCTGCCCAGGGGCCTGTACTATGAAGCAGCATTTGCGCTGTTGAAACCCAACCGGGTTTCAACCTAAAATAAAATGTCTAAAACTGTCAGTCACACTATGATAATATATGTGAATTTCACATTAATGTAATGGAAACAGAAATAAAAATATATAACCGCAAGGTTCGGGCCTTAATGCTCTCAATAGGAGGAAGCTGTTAAATTGGCCAAAGTTCAAGCGAAAAGAAGCAATAAGGAGGTTTCAGGCTTCGCAAAGTTGAGCAAAGTCACTTCAGCCGGTTTACTTCAGTCTAGGTGAGAACAGTGACTCATGTCATCATTTCAATTCAAGGAGCGGTGCGACAATTACGCAGTCAGATTCATGCCAATGGGTAAAGAATTTGGTGAAATTCAAGCTTATTGCGGTACACATTTTTGGCACCCTCTATGGGCGGAACTCAAAATGCTTAAAGACGCCTAATCTGCAACATGCTATGAAGATACCTCCTAAGTATTATGATGATTGGACAAATTATTGATGAGTTATGGCCAATTTCCCACTAAGCCCCGCCCTTAGGTTTCGGTTAATGGAGGCAATGTTTGTTGACCAATCCTGCTTATTTAATAAATAAATGTGTATCTCAGTCTCACAATGCTATATACTGAATTTTGACACAACTATTGTTAGATTCTTAGCGTGGATACGGTGAGATTGTTATACATGTCGGCAGTAAAGACATACCTCAGTCGGCAGTCACAATAATTAATATTGATTCTGTGTGTAATTATGCAAAGACAATGTTGGCCTCCATAGTATTCTCTGGACCCCTGACTAATGTGACCTTTGATGACATGTACAGCCGGCTCTCATATCTATCAAACATGACTAAGGTTTTTAGACAGTCAAAACAATGACCGTCCAGACTCGAGACCAGGAGGCAGAGTCACAGTCTTTCATGCTTCTCTGCACTTCTATTAAAGGAGTCACCCCCAATACCCGATAGAAACTGTCTACCCCCGACCACCCAAATTAATTAAATCAAACGCAAACAAGAGAGGATTAATGCATACAAACCAAATAAAAATGTGTAAAAGCACTGTATCAGAACCAAACAATTGAGGGGTGAAATGTGGTCTATTAAATATTAGGTCACTCAGATCCAAATCTCTACTTGTCAAAGATGTGACAACTGTCCATCAATTTCACTTATTCTGTTTGACCTGTCATACAAATGTAAATTACGAGCAGAGCAGCCAATCACATGCAGCACAAACTGTGGCAAAAAGGTTTATTTATACATTAAAAGATTGTCATTCAACATCTTTTTTTACATTACAGTATTAATACTAAGTGTACAATAAACAAAAGTGATTAGTGACAGTGATTAGTGAGTGTTTTCAGACACAACCTCAGTCTCTCTGCTCCCCCATTTACTTATTTTACTTCCATAGTCTCATATCTCTCTCTCTCTCTCTCTCTCTCTCTCTCTCTCTCTCTCTCTCTCTCTCTCTCTCTCTCATTCTGCAGGTATCTCTGAATGCAGATGACAACCTATAGTAGTAGTAAATGGTACTGCTATCATTAATAACATAAAAGTCAGACAGATCTTAAATATGATGATGAGGTTACCCAACTGTTCCTGCTCACTCTCTACTCTCTCTGAACAATCTCCCCCATTTCTCTTCTCTTGCCTATTTTTTAAGGCAGATGCCCACCCACATTGAGTCTGGTTCTGCTAATGAATTCAAAGTCTCCGAAGTGCTTGCTCATTGCAGGAACTGTTGGGTTTCTCTATATTGTTTAAGGTCTAGACCTTACTATGCCTTGCGATAATGTAAGTTATTATTTGGTGCAATACAAATAAAATCAAAAAATTTTTATTAAATCAAATTCTTTGCACAATTTAATTAATTAATTAAACGTGACTTTTTGTCCTGTTGTATTTTATAGAAAACTGTCCATCGTCCACACTTCTGAGGCAAATGGCAGGCGCCATGAACCGGAGCAAGGGTAAGATTAAAGAAGATACGCGCTGCGCTGTATAAAATACATTGTATAAGTTTACTTTATCTGATCTATTTCATCATTATGTTTTCACAGCCTGAGCCCCCCCCCCAAAAAAACCAGGCAGTCACTGCACATTTGGATATGCAGTGTGGAAAATGACACCATTGTAAGTAAGTAACTGTGTAGTAATTGTGTTTTTTACTGTGGATCTTCCAATGGTGAATTAGCGAGGCTATTTCCGTTTATTAATAATATACTCATGTTACTCATGTTGTTTTCCAGCTGCCTGTAAGACATACTATGACGTACTAA
Organism: Hippoglossus hippoglossus; assembly: GCF_009819705.1. NCBI lineage: Eukaryota > Metazoa > Chordata > Actinopteri > Pleuronectiformes > Pleuronectidae > Hippoglossus > Hippoglossus hippoglossus. The sequence goes on along the minus strand of NC_047173.1, from coordinate 308,994 downwards.
GACGTACTATGAGCCAGTATAAAGGAGCTTCCTGTACATCCAACCGGACCTTGCAGCTCTTGCAGCAGCATTGAAAAGTTCAGGAGTCGACAGAGAAGAAAGAAGGTAAGATTAGATTCAGTTACATGTATAGGTGTATGTTGTCATTGAACTGTGCTGATTGTAGTGATTGTGTTTACAGCTGATTGAAGCGGGACAGATGACATGGATCCATCCTTCCACAGCCAGGAGCTCACCGACCTGTGTGCCACACTTCAAATAAGACTAGAAGCTACACTGAATCTCACAGCTACACACCACAGACGTCTACACACTGGGGCAGATTCGGACAGAGTCCCACTAAGAACTTATGACTGCAGTGCTTTTGGTATAGGCTTACTAATAATTAATATTCATGAATAAATTATTAGTAATAATAACTATATTAATTATTATTATTATTATTGTGTGGGAGTGGTTTACCCACATATGTATTATAATGACCCAGGGTGACCAATAGCAACAGATCTACCAGCCAATCACGAGTGACTTTTCGTTTCAAAGGTCTGTGGTTTCCTCCAATGGTGAAGTGAGATAAGTTCACACCAGTGGTTTCACTGCGATTCATATGCTAATTAGATCACACTTTTACTCCGCGTCTCCCCGGCGGCACATCAATTTATGTCACTGGGGAACGCAGATTTCACAGGCTGTAAACAGGCACTAACTGCCAGGAATTAGGGGCGTTTGCAGGCGTTTGCAGGGGCGCAAATTTCGGCGCAAATCAGTTTTAAAGATGCGGCGGAGGGCCTTCTTGTTCTTGGTGGTAAAGCCAGGGTACCACACTGTAATGCAGTATGTGTTGATGGACTCAGTGGCATGCCTGTAGAAATGAACCAGCAGCTGTTTTGGGAGTTGTGCTTTTTTCTAAGTTTCTGAGAGCCTTTTTGGTCACCGCAGTTGTGTTGCTGTGCCATGTCAGATCCTGGCTGATGTGGACTTCCAGGTATTTAAAGCTCTGAACTGCCTCCACCCTCTCTCCATTGATACTGATGGGTTGATGGCTGTTATGTTTTACACTTCTCAAGTCCAGTATCCGTTCTTTTGTTTTGTTCAGATTAAGAATGAGGTTGTTGGGCTCCAGCTCTCCAGGTTCTCGACCTCTTCTCTGTAGGCTGCCTCATTGTTGTTTTTTTGTGATCCTGCCTATCACAATGGTGTCATCGGCAAACTTAATTATGATGTTAGAACCGTAGATTGGTTTGCAGTCATGTGTGAGGAGGGAAAACAGTAGGTGGTTCAGCCCACAGACCTGTGGTGCTCCAGTGTTCAGTGTTATGGGGAAAGAGAGATGCTTGTCTATGCGTACCGTTTTCAGTCTGCCAGTAAGAAAGTCCAGAACCCAGTAACACAGGTGGGTGTTGAGACCAAGGTTATTTAGTTTGAGGGCCAGTTTGTTGGGTTGGATGGATGCAGAGCTATAGTCAACAAATAGAATCCATACATAGGTGTCTCGCTGATCCAGGTGTGACAGGGCAGTGTGAGCCCTGTTAGCAAACTGGTGCTCCCCTGCAATGTCAGCTTATTTATGGGTTGGTTGTTGTTTCAGTCGAACCATGCAAAGAAATGGTTCAGATCGTCAGGGAGAGATACGTTTGCTGTGTGTATTGGACAGGAGTTGTAACCTCTGTCGTCTGTAATGGCTTTTTTGCCCAAGCGCCAAGAGTCAGAGTTGATGAAGTGCTCCTCTATTTTATCAAGGTTATTAGTGAGTATTTTAGTTTTTTGTCAGATGATGAGGAAAGGACTGATGTCAGTCTGTTTGTTGTTAAAGCAGAGAGGAAGGAAAATAAGTAGTTAATGTGGGATGATATGTCCGACATGATATGTTAATTTATATTCATAAAATCGAACAGTGTTTTTGTATAATTTCTCTAATAAAAGACATCAGAGGATGTAGTTTTTTTTCTCCTCGTGTTATTCGGCTCTGTATTGGTATGATAAAACACTAAAAGCATTAACACTGTGAGGCGTTATGTCTGGAATCTTTGTTGAATTAAAATTAAGCTGTAATAGTTGTGATATATTTATGTATTCTGATGGAAGTTCTGTGAGTGGACACATGAAAAGTGTGGAACAGAAAAAAAACTGCGTTCAAGAAAAATATAAATGCCACTCTCAAATTTTGTTCTCAAATTTGTTAAAGTCAGTGTTAGTGAGACAATCTGTCCATCTGACAGGTGTGACATATTAAAAGATGCTGATCATTATTACACAGATGTGCCTTCTACTGGTCACAACAAAAGGCCATTTTAAATTGTGCAGTTTATCTTGAAGAATGAAGCATCGCGTTAGTTCATGCTGGACACACTGTCATAAGATGTCAGCTACTGGTTTATGGGTGCTCGTCAGTCACCCACCAATCACAGCCCATTCTCTCAACAAATCGGTCCCTTTAAATACAACTTCCTCCTCACTGATCCCTGCTCAGCTAGCTGGCACTCCCGCCGCTGCTGCAGCGTCTCCTCAGCTTTGCAATTTAATCCTTGCAGTTATTGCGGAGGCGGCCACCCAGGCCTGCGTGTCCACACCGCACATGTTTCTTAAAAGATAAGTGACTAATGCATCAGAGCTTGGCAAAGCTCTAAATAAGAACCCAAATCTTTATTTTGTTAATCAATCATCACCAAGATTTTCTGGCTGGTTTAAGTGTTCTGCCAAAAGTATCCCATGTCTGTCATAATTTCTAATCAGCTTTGAAAAAAACTAAACAAAACGGAAAACTGAAATAGGACTACATTAGGGTGATCCTCCAATTCCCATATTTCGCATAAATCCTATTGGTGTAGCAACTCGGAAATACTCAGGTAAAAGTCATATAAATAAATTGATACATTTTAAAATAAATAAATCATTTTGATTATAGATCTGTCAGCCCTCCCATGACTATGGTGCTTCCAACATTAATAGCCCATACCTCTCTCACAGTTTTCCTTAGACAAAGCAACACCTTTTCTGTGTCTGTCGTATAACAGCCACTGCATTTTCAATATTCTTTCAAAAGTCCTTTGGTCACTGCCGCGTGAAAAGCGGAACGGCATATATATATTTAAATTTTTTTCTCTACAACAACAAAGTAGAGACATCACTTGCCCTCAGATTCTTTACTGATGCTGCTCCCTCTATTGGTTTTGGAGGATCCACAATAATGAGACGTTTGGCCCAAAGAACTGCTAGCTCTTCCTTCTTATGTTCAATCCACAGCTCTATAGAATTATATCCTATTGTCCTTGCATGTATTCTCTGAGGCAAATCTTGGTCAAGGAAACAAATCAGTTTTCTGCAATATGGAAGCAACTGTGCTTTTACTGTTCTCTTGTTCTTTTAAATCTCGAAATATGCAACCTTCATCCATCAAAGCTTCTGTAGCAGGTATTCAGTTCATTTAAGATGCAAAGATCCTTCTCTACGTAGCCTGCTCGGGAATCCCCCTATTCGTTTCCTCTTCAATGGTCTTAAAAAGAACATTGAGGAAGAAATGATAAGCGCCTCCCCTTCTCTAAGCACTCAAAATCTGATAGAGAGGGAAAAGGTCCAACTGTTGTCATATCACAAACGAACAATGCTTTCTGTCCCCTATCTTCTATAACCCGCCATCTCCAATGGCGCCCCTCGAGCGAAGCAAGATGAACCCTCGTTCCAGACTGACAAAGGAAAGGCCATGTCAGGATCTTGGTTCACATCTCGCCTTCGCCTACTCTGCAAATGACACAGACCCCCGACCCAGCGGTACACCTCGCACTCCCTTTGCATCGGTGCTGCTACCACCGCTGCTGCCCTGGTCTCTGAATCCACTGTGAAAGGCAAGGGTCTTTCGTCTTCAGCAGCTTTCGAGCATCGAGTTCGCCCAGCCTTAGAGACAGCTCAAAAGACCATGAGTGCTAATACATGAACAGCAAATCTTTCAGTCATATAAACTGCAGATATAAGAGATATAAACAACAGCTGCATTCAGATGGTAGTGAATGGCTGAGGTCTGCAGCACGCATGCCTGCATTCCTTAGTAATAATTGTAGAAGTCTGCAGCATGCTTGCTGTTATACATAGATATTTCACATAACAGTAGTATGTCCTCTCGCAGAATCATGCCCACATTCTTTAGTCCATAGTTTAAAGGTCTGCAGCATGCTTGCTGCTGCATATGGATATTCAGGTGGCTGTGGTATGACCTCTGGCAGAATACATGCCTGCAGTCTTCAGATCATTTTAGAGGCCTGCAGTTTGCTCACTGCTATAAATAGATATTTTACTTAAAGGGCCCATATTGTGTAAAATTCAGGAAGAGAATGTGTCCGTGCACATTCCTCCTAAGAACGTTACTGTTCGAGACCAGCGGTTATGCTTTATTTCTTCTGACGTGCCGTGTCGCTATGTTCAGCAACATGTCTGCTTGGTGTATTGAAACTCCGTAGTGTAACTCGGGACGTTACTCCTACATTGGCCGACTGTCCTGCTAACACTTGAACAAACATGAGGACGGTGTAACTTACAGTTAAGAAACATCCTGTTGTAACCTACTGTAAATATGTGGCTGGTCTTCTATAGCTGTATCCAAACTAGGGCTGTGCAATTAATCGAATTTTGGGTCAAACGATCTCCAAACTAATATAATCGAGTTGAAACGATTTATTTGGCATTTTTCGTTGTACAGTAGGCCTAGAGATTTTCTGAAAGAGACGCGCATGCGCAATTCAGTCCTTCCCCCAAAGCATTCAACGCGGCCCTGCTGACTGGCACTCACTCTCAAGCAGCTGTAAAGTGAAGGAGGTGAGTTGTGTGTGTGATGACCGGCGGTATTTAAAAAACAGCGCAAGTGGAAAATGGCAGAGGGAGGGCAGCCCCGTTTGATCGACAAAAAGGGTAGAAAAAGTTGGGAACACTTCGGATTCGAAGAATCCGACGAGGAGCAGCACCACACAATGTGCAAGATTTGCTGCAAGGTGATATCTGCGCCACTTGGCAACACAACAAATCTATTCAACCATCTGAAACTAAAGCACAAAGTCACTCACGACGAATTAATAAAGAAACAAAAAGACAAGGCCACAACCCCCACGACATCAACGCAGAGACAGACATCGATCTCAGCCACACTGTATAATGCGACTCCTTATCCGTCAAATTCGGATAGGCACAAGAAAATAACTAAAGATATGCACCCTATCAGTACAGTCAAGGGCGAGGGTTTCAAGGAGCTAATCCATACTTTGGACAAACGGAATGCGTTGCCATCTCGGCACCATTTCAGCAGAGTGGTTCTGCCAAATATGTACCAAAGATGTCGAGAAGAAGTTGCAAAAGAAGTGTCTAAAGCGGCACAATGGAGCCATATATTAGCCTGACCCTCCACTTCATCGACACAGATTTCAGTTTGAGAGTAAGATGTCTCCAAACGGCGTTCATGCCTGAAGACCATACTGGACAAAACATCGCCCATGGACTGAGGGAAGCTCTGGCGGAATGGGGATTAAACGAGGGAAAGCTAGTCTGCATCACCACGGACAATGCCGCTAACATAAAGCTGGCGGCTGAGGTCAATGGATGGTTGAGGCTCCAATGTTTCGGGCACAGACTCCACCTGGCCATAGGTGAGTAGCAATTATTCTTATGTGAAAAATGCCATGAGGGTTAGATTAGTGATGATACTCAGCTCAGTGAACCAGATAAAGCCGGGTTTACACCGGGCGCTGAAGCGCCGCGCCACGCCATTCTCAAGCACGCAGCCGCCTGGCTGTTCACACCGGACCCGCATTTCTCCGCGCCGGTCAGCCCGCGATTCTCCGCTTGTTGTTGTATGTAACCCGTTGAATGTCGGGGTTCGGGGGTAAATGGTGATGGTCCTCATAGCCATCCCCCACCCCTCTCTTTCTCTCTCTGTCTGTCTGCTTGTGTGCTTGTAGTGGGGGGGCAGATGGGGAAATTTCAAAGTTCTCAGTTACAAAGTGTTTTTTTGGAGAGAAATACTGAATAAATGCATCATGTTTTCAAACTCAAAAGTAATCGTTTGAATAATCGTGATTTCAATATTGTCCAAAATAATCGTGATTATGATTTTTTCCATAATCGAGCAGCCCTAATCCAAACATAATGTGACTTTCAGCTGTGTTCACCAGAGAGATCGTCAATGCGCCAGAATGAGACCAGCGATAGGCCTGGTTGCGTGTCACTCAAAGTGCAGTTAGCCAATCAGAAGAGGGGCTCAAGAGGCAGGCGAAAACAGCCTGTTCTGTCTGCAGCTCCAGAGAGAGGCAGAAGAGAGGACATGGAAATACACACTGCAGCAGTGTTTTCGACTTTAAACCACTGATATATCATATTAGGGGGACCAGTACCTCAAACTAAATCCCAGAAAGGTGTAAAATATGGGCCCTTTAACAGTAGTATGACTTCTCGCAGAATGCATGCTGCATAGTTTAGATAATTTTAGAGGTCTGCAGCATGCTTGCTGCTACACATAGATAATTCACTTAACAGTAGTTGGACCTCTCGCAGAATGCACGCTTGCATTCTTTGGCCAATAGTTTTGGAGGTATGCAGCATGCTGCTGCTACACTACTCATGTAGTGTGGTGTGACAGTGGTGTGCCCTTTCGCAGGATGCATGCTTGCATTCTTTAGTCAATACTTTAGAGGTCTGCAGCATGCTTGCTGCGACATATATATATTATTATTCTAGCTTGGCGTTAGGTTTCCATTGTTTTGGTTTTTTTTGCACATGTATCCTGTTTGATCATAGCATGCTGCTTGGCTAATCCATAGAAACATCCAAAGAATGGAGTCTTTACACAGTAATGGAGATGATAGAATAGAGTGGGCTGCTATCCAGCAATTGGCATCTTTTCTGATAAGAAGCAGAGGTGATTAGATCCCTGGGAATAAAAAATTGATGAGAGTCTTAGGAACACAGATTATGTTATTTCATAAATCATCAGCAGACACCATCAGATAGACATACACCTGCAACATGCACACAAACAAACCTCTGTAAAGTTGCCACGCTTGCTGTAGATGGCAGACAGTAGTCTGTAACATTCAATACAGCTGCCTTCTCTGGATATGATGTCCAAGGTCATCTTCTCTGCTTCTATGGTATGGCTGACCATGGCTAAAACCTGAGCCTGGTAAAATGTTTGAAACAAGAGAAGTAGCTTTTTTAGTTTGTCAAAGTGTTTAAGGGAACACAAATGGATTAGGGTTGGTTGTGTGTGTGTGTGTGTGTGTGTGTGTGTGTGTGTGTGTGTGTGTGTGCGCCCATGTCTATCTATGGTTATGAGGGGAAATTTTGGTTTAATGCCATCATGGTGAGGACATTTTGACGTTGTGAGGACATTTTGGCTGGTCCTCACAAATTGAATGGGCTGTTTGAGGGTTAAGACTTGGTTTTAGGGTTAGTTGTGATGGTTAAGGTAAGGGTAAGGGCCTAGAGACTGCATTATGTCAATGAGAAACTATAGAGATGTGTGTGTGTGTGTGTGTGTGTGTGTGTGTGTGTGTGTGTGTGTGTGTGTGTGTATGTGTTCACCAGAGCCAGCCAAATGTCTGTGTTGTCTGGCTGCAGGGCTGCAGCCTCTCTATACACCTGCAGAGCCTCCTCAAATCGGCCTGTGTTGTAGTACAGTGCTCCAAGCGGTGTCAGGATGTCCACCTTCCTTGTTATCTGCAGCGCCCTGCAGGCAATGGTCAAAGGTCATGAGGATGGCTTGTTATGGAGGTGGTTTACACCCATGTACAGGTTCAACAGCTACCGACTCACTCTATCTGCATTGAAACTGTAATCTGCAGTTGTTGTAGAAAACTTTTGAATGCTTATGCTGTGCGCAACCTTTGAAAAACATCTGATTCTGTGTATGATAAGCATCTGGAACTGTGCATAGCCTTTGACAAATGTCTAATAAACAACAGACACAGGGAGAGTCTCCCTCGAAAGGAAATGCGCTCATCCAGCTAAGCATGTTACAGTTGATTATGTGCTACACTCAGGGGTGACAAACACCCACCATACAGGTCAAGCCCATGCAGAACAGATTTCTCTCTGCAAATATACACCTTCACAAGACAGTATAATTTGTTGCATATATATTCAGCGTGTAAGAAATGTAATCATCTTTTAAAAATGCAGTTAGACATCGCCCGAATCTAATAGAGTCGGAAACAGAGCCTCGGAAATCTAGTAAGGTTTAAAACAGAGGCCCTCTAGGACTCCAAAGATTTATAATGGTGTCAAAGTTGGACTGACAATCACTACTTTATACACCATTAGAATCGACCCATGAACCAATCAGGAGGTGGGTTTCCCCAATGGGAAATAGCAGACACGATGATGGGAAATATAAGCAGAGGGTTTGAGGCTCAGTCTTCAGTCAGGTTCCGGAACCAGCTCGGGTTTACATCTTATGAAAGAATAAACTCTACTGCATTGAACTTCGACCATCTCCAGTGAATTCTATTGATCAACTATTGAGACTCCAGTAGTAGCAAAGTAAATGTGTTGGAAAAGAAGTCTAGACGTAGGCCAATCCCATTTCACCCCTTCGCCCTAACCCTACCCCTACCCCTTGTTATCTTTCCCTTTGAAACGGAGTCACAAGGGGTAGTGGTTGAAATCTTCCCAGACGAATTGGGACAGCCTTTCAAGAATCCGTTACATCGTCAGTAGTCATTGAGGAAACCCGACACGTCATCAGTAGAGATACAGACGAGACAGTTTTGCCGGGGATGTTATTGTAATAACATTGTTGAGATCTTAAATAAACCAATGCTATTGCTTGCAGTTACTAAAGTGAAAAACCTATAATATCCAAATAACATCTCTGCTAATGCAGGTGAATCAATGACTTTTGAAATTGTAAAGCTTAAATGCTCTGCATTATTTCAGGTATGAATCAAAAGCTCACAGCCGCAGTTTGCTAGCAGTGGTCTGTATGCAACCCTGCCAGGATGCTTTGTTATTAGAGGAGAAGTTTAGTTCAGTGACATTGCTGCTATACGCGGGTTCAATCAAGGGTGGGGGGTGCGATATGAAATGATGTGAAAATACGGGACTATCATGCAAAAAAAAGATTGTTCGCATGCCATGCTAACACTAGCGCAGTCGCGATCTTTTGTTTAAGGTTGTTGTGAAAAAGTGACCATAATACATTGAACTGATATTAAACTAAGATATTACAATCATTATCGTAATTTAAATCTTTATTAATGGAGAAAATACTACATTTGTGGGTCTCTCTCCCAGCATCTCAAGGCATTCCGGGTACCTCTCCGTTTGAAGTGAGGGTCTGAAAAATCTCTGAATGTGCAAAACGAAGGGGAAGGGCTAAGGGGTGAAAGAGGATTGGGCTTTAGTATCTGGCCCAGTGTTAGACTTTTTTATCTCCAGCACAATAATTGACAAAGTGCTATATACAGTGAAAAAGATATTCATCACAGGATATCATTATTGTAAACAAATGAGATGAAGTTCCAATAAACCCTGTGACTTCCTATCACACAATGACATTGAGACTTGATCTGTAAGGAATCCAGTGTACCCCCTTTCCTCATACCTTCCTGACCTGTTGGTTCACAAGAAAATTTAAATGCAGCGCTGAAGACCTTTGTCATTGTTACAATTGCTGGTCTCTTTGCTCTAAATTGTGTAGTAATTTGCCTGCTAGTAATTCCATCATCCTCCTACATCATATCTTTTAAACCTGCCCAGTGTCCCATGTCTTTTCTTTAACCTCTTGTCATCATGAAGATATTTCTGACCCCACTCTGGCTTACATATAGTATGTATTTTACTTGTTTGTTGAACATTTCTGTTTGTGTTATGATTTTATGAAGATCTCCTATGCTTTTATTAGTTTACCTACTTCCTTATTTCTGTGTATATTCATATTTGTTCATTCCTATGTTTTGTTTATTCATATTAATCAATCTCTGTGAATCGCTACCTAATCGTGGTGAAGGGGTTTGTGTGTCACAGTGACATGACAGCTGGGTTGTCTGGAGCACTAGCCCCCCAGTAGGGTCTCCCAAGGCAAAGTAAACACAGGGGAAGGGTCAGTGATGAAGAAAACCATGTTGAAAAATGGTAACAGACTTATGTTAATCTTGCCTGGAATAGGGAACCAGTGGCCCCAACCTGGAGTCAGACCTGGGAAGGGAGCTCACTGGCAAGCATCTAGTGGCCAGGGGCCTCATTTATAAAACAGTTTGTAGGATTCATACTAGAAATGTATGTGAGCACAAAGGTGAAAATGGCAAAAAAAAGATTATGATTTATAAAACTGTGTGCACACACACCTGAAGACAATATTCCCTTAATGAATCACCCTCCACCTGGAAACATGCATAAGTGAATCTGCCTCTACACGCCCACTTTCAACCATAAATGGTCAATGCAAAGCACCTCATTAATGCTGATGCATATAAATGAACCTACTGATCATTGAATTTTTACGGTGAATCATGGCACAGAGGAAGACCAACAAGCACAACTTAGCAGACACCAAAATCGAGTCTTGTGAGTGAAGTGGAGGTGAGAAAAGCAGGTATTGTTTGGTGGCCACCGCCGTGGCATAACAAACAAGAGAAAATGAACCGAGTGGCAATGTGTAACTGCTGCAGTTAATGCAGTGAGTGCCACAAAGTTCAAGAAGGGTGACAATGACACTGACATGGCTGACACCACAGAAGATCCAGTTAAAGCACAGTTCTAAGTTTGATTGAAATAAAAATTTGACTCATAAAAGTACAGTGATTGATATGTTGTATTCTTTGGTTCCTCCAGAGTCAATGGGAGCGGCAGGTGGCGAGGAGGCCCCTGGCAGGGGACCCCCAGCAAAGAGGCCCCTGTAGAGCGCAATACCCGTGCTGCACACGCATAGAGACAATAAATTATTTTTAATTGTTTCCTGTCTGAAATGAAGCTCAGTCAGGAAGACTGTCCTCTTCGGCATGCCTCCTAAATCACTGGCACAGTCTCTGCTAACCCTAAGCACTACTAGGTTATCCTCTTTTTATCCAATCACAGCCTGGCATACTTGCATTCAGCCAATCCCGCTTAAGGTGAGAGAGTTTAAAATGCTCTTTCTCGCCTGTAATTCAGCTCTCCTTTCAGCACGGTGCTACAGCATTTAAGCACCCCCACCCCTGCACCAACTTTAATCTCGATTCCTGGTCATCTGCTCAAACCATCATCTAAAAGCCCCTCACAGATGTTCCAACTCCATTTACCATCCCTCATTATCACCAACAGTGTCATGGTTCGCAAGTCTCCTTGAGATCAGAAATTCCTAATGCATAGGGTGTAATGTGATGTTTGTGTCTTCAAATTGTTTTTAGATTAATTATTAGGTACCTGTGTAAAACTCTGAATCAAATTTCCCAGGAAGCTGACATGTGAGAAGACTATTACTTATATTCAATTTACTAGAACCCCCTGATGAAAACGGAGACATCACTTTAAGGGTGACAAGATGAAGTATTATAAATTAACCTGTCCATGACTTCCTAAATTGCATTCACCCTTTGTTCTCACGCATATCCTTTGTTTAGCCCAATCCACAAACTATTGTTTTCAAATTTTGCTGTGATGCTGTCTGCACTGCTCAGTGAATAAAACTCATCTGATCCAGCCACATAATTTGGACCTGAAGGAATTTTTATTCTGAAATTGCCTCTTGGATGTGAGGTGACATGTTTCACTTAATAACATGCAGTCTCCATAGGGGCTTTAGTTTGTCACATACTTTATGCACTGACTCTGAGTTCAGCCAAACTGTGATGGAAATATGTGCCATCACTACTCAAAAACATAGGACCCTATTTTATTTTACCATATCGCACCAAGCAAATAATGGTTAAATGGCCAGTGCCCAAGGAGTTTGATGGTGTGCATTTGGTATTTTGGTGACAAGATCCACCTGGCGTATCTGGGAACCAGGAAAGATTGAGATAAACTATGTGTGTTAGCGGTGGGGATTGACATAACCAATCCCACATACTTTCATACTTGTATCATTTCCCTTAAGGAGAGTTCACACTATGCAGCAGTTTAGTGTTATTTTGGTGACGGCTAAGAGAGATATAGCTCGATTCTAAGAGAGAGAGAGAGAGAGAGAGAGAGAGAGAGAGAGAGAGAGAGAGAGAGAGAGAGAGAACAAAAAGGTAAATCATTAAACGACTTATCTCCCATTCTTACTAAATATTCATGATTTAATTTCAGATGATAAACCTTAGAGAATAATGGAATCATATAGATACAAATTCATTGCTAAAGATAATCCCTAAGATTATCTTCACCAATCTCTTTAATTGAAATTATATTGACTACTGACTGCAAATGTTTCCATCACAGTGTGGGCTTACTTACATTCACTCTAAACAGTGTGTGTTAAACTAAATCCCCATATGGAAGCTTCATCATGTGATTAGGTGAAATTTTCCACCTCTCATCCAGGATTTGTATCTTGTGGCCTCCGTATTAGCTCTGTTGCCACAAATAAGTTAGATATCTGATGGACATGAGATACTTATCTTGTTTGCACGCTATAATAAACCCTACGGCCATGAAAAAAAAATGTTTCTAACTATGTCACCAGGGAGGCTCCGTACAAAACAAAAGAGAAGGAGAAGCTGAAGAAAATTTCAAAATAGGCAAACCAAATTCGATAAGAGGCTATGCACTGTGAAATGCTTATTTTAATCGAAGTTATAATCCCGAACAATTTTGAAATTAAATTAATAGACTAGGTCTCAGAAGATCTAGGGAAATACCAGTGGAAGTAAGACTAGTGAGCAGTCAGTCTAGTTGTATTTAAGAGGCTGTATTATAAAAAGAGGAAATTATTTTGCGGATTTGTTTTCTGGGTGCATCAATTCATTTGATGGTGTTGTTCTGGAGGAAATAAATAGTTTAAAATATGTAATGGATGTAAATAATCATAATATGTTTCTCAATGCAAATTCTTATATAGAAGATGTATAAAATGTAAATTTAATAAAGCTACTGGAATTTATGAAATTTCAGTGTCACATGTCACCATGGTTGTTTACCAAATCATACTAAATGTCTACATTTTCTTATTATAGCACAATGGCACAGGAACATAATTAAGCCAATTACTAACTCTTCAAAAATTAGCCCATGTTTCCATTTAGCTACAGGGGTATAAGTCTTATCAGCTGAGTGTATAAATTGTACTCCTCACTCTTAAGTTGCTGACCATCTTGATAGACATGTTAACTATTAGATGAGCAAAATTAATTTAGGATAGCCAGAGCATTCTGTTGATATTATATATGTTGTCACTTAAAGATTTATTGATCCCATCTCAAGTATATTTTATCCAGTGTCTGACTATGCGGTTTCAGTGAAAATACAACTTATAACACTCAACAATATAGAACTATTCTAACTTTTATGGTCCATAAATTTACTTGAGTTTTGGCTATTAGTGGAGATATGGGATGGGAATCTCCAAACATCAGACACGTATGTGAAATGCTTTGGAATAGTCTTGTGAGTAGATCCTATGTCTGATCAGAGACTCTTAATAAAATATTTAACTGGAACACTGCATGGCCCTGGGCCCCGAGTTGAAATCCTTGTTCTATATACAAGGGGTGTACTTTTAAATCCATGACTATGGATGTTTAGTGTTATGCACTGTGTGCATGACCCCAAATTAACAATTACAGTAACAGTAACAGAAACCATTCTCTTGTCTTTTGGGAGGTCAGGGATTATGGTTTGCTATACAAGCTGATTCTAGATTTTGTTCCATGCCATCTAAGTAGAACAGTAATGATCACAGCGCGGCCGCAAGCCTCATGCAGTTTCAAAGATTAAATTGGAAGCTTGCATGGCAGTATATAATTATATATAATTATTATTTGTCCTTAACCTACCTTCCCTAACTCACTGCGGTGTTAACAGTTTTGGCCCTCTGGAAAACCATCATGGTAGACATGCTGTTGGATGGGGAAAATAGTGGGGTCTTGTAGTATAATCGAGGTGACACAAAAAAATTTAATGATTTTTAAAATACAGGATGTGCCGTATATTGCACTATAATCATACAAACTCTCCATCTATTTGGGTTTCTATCATTTTCCTAAATTGGATACTTAGTTTAAGGGGGGGAAACTTGCACCATTCTAACAATACTGCTCACTTGTGCTTTAAAGTTCAGCTATTGCAGGGTTTCATTCTGACTAAGATGTAGTGGCCAAACAATAAAATGGATCAATATCCAATCAAAATGCAAAAAAACTGCACAAGTTAAGATTTTGGATGTTTTGTGTGTTTCATGGTAAAAGTGATTCTCTGTCTGTCCTGCCAGTGAAGACCACTGGAGAAGAAGGTTGGATTCTGAAAACTTGCTACTTATCATCACTGCTGGCATGTCCATATAGAACTCTGAACTGAATGAATCAGTTTACGTATTATGAACGTGAGGTTTTTTTAATCATCATCGTATAGGCCATCGTGTGAAATACCAGGAGCGAGAGAAAATGTGTGTGTGTGTGTGTCCTGCACATAGACACGCACACACACACACACACTCGCTCAGAGCGACACACACAGCTAAATAAGAGGAGCATTCATGTGAAGCAGCCGGTAAGAGACTTTGTTGAAGAACTGTTGAAATAAACAGTGAAAACAGTGAAAACACAGAGTTTCACTCTGGTCCCTGCTGCTCAATGATCAGAAGGATGGTTTGTATCGTGCTGGAGTTTCCTGTGTCCTCCTCCACTCTCCTGCTGACCTGCTCTCACTTTAACTCATAAACACCATCACTTACCACAAGTTTTTAGGACCTGATCAGTACATGCGTTTGATTCGCTCCAAAGATTATGAGGCTGCATTTAAACATAATGAAAAATTCGTCAACATTTTACTGCTCAGTACAACATGAGATGTGACCCGCACAGTCAGGACTCAGTGTTAAAGTCAGCGGAGGATCCGGATTCATGATCCGACACCATCGATATATAACTAAATACACGATCGTAACTTTGTCATCTTAATCATCCCAATAAAAAACGGAACAAAGTGGTGTATAGGACAGATTGCACTGATATTATTTGGTTTGAGGATCCGGACATGGTTCCGCAAAATGCGTCATGCACACTTTAATACTGTTGGCACTTTGAGCACACTAGCGTTGCACTAAATTGCACTAGTGATCTAGTGCACTCGCACTTTATGTGTATCGCATATTAGCATTGGTGTGTTGTTGCTGGTATGGTACATTGCAAAAAGAGGGGCGGTCTGAGTATTCTTCGCTTAGACCGGCAGAAGTGCACATGCCGGTCCTGCTTATCATATCTTCACCTCTTGTACCAAGACTCCGCTGCTTCATTCTCATTGGATGATCTGAGAAGGCGGCCCAGGTTCACCATAGCAACATAGTGTGCTGGTTTGAGTCGAACTGCTTGCAAGTAGTGAGCTTCTGCTAGCGCTCCTTCTCCTGTTGTAGAGAAATAAGAAGGATGAAAAAGCAAATGGATGAATGTAAAAGGATACAGTGAAAACAGATGGAAGGAAAGAGGGAGAAAAAACAATTTATGTGTTTTATCATGTTTTCCCAAATGTAATGGCTCCTACTGATCATGAGACCTGTGTGGCCTCTGGTATCGACAGAATTAGTTGAAGTGAAGTGATAAGAAGTTTTCAGACATGACCCCAGGGTAAAACCCAGAGAATTGGCTATGGAGTTTACCCAGAGTTTGGATTTTCTTTTGTTTTTCCAAAAACAAAAAAATCCAAGAGAAAACAAATATCCCCAGATGAAAAAGCAGAGCCATACAAGTAGAAGACAACGACGAAGATGTCAGGAGGGTTTGTGGCAGAGCTGGTGTCTGTGTGTTGTCAAGAAAATCATGTGATCTCCGCAGCGGAATAAATACGTTACTTTCTTCTCTGCCTGCTGCATTGTGCATGTGTGAAAAGCAATCTCTGGGTATACTCTGGGTCATGTCTGAAAAACGACTTCAGTGTATCATATTGATAAGTTCAAGCTTAATTTAGTTAATGTATTTTGACCATCCGGCCTATTTTTGTCCACTATGCCTGTATTGACCAACCATTTCAGAGGCCAGAAAGTCTCTAGGTTCCACTCACCTGTATCTACCAGAAACACACCATAATTATTATGCAGGTCAGAATTGTCTGGACAGTTCTCTATGCCTTTCAGATACACTTCATTGGCTTCAGGAAAGCGTTTCTGTGGGAGAATGCAGATTAAATGATTTCAGGTTAAATTAAAACAGGCATGACCTAGACCATTGTTTCAAGAAGCTGTAAAGTGTACAAATTAACTTAACACATTAACTATGTGCCATTACTGTATTACAGCTACTTGCACACGAATCAACTATCTACAGCTAATTAGTTCAGTAATTAGTGATGAGTCATAATACTCCTTTGAGCAAATAAGCCAAATATGGCTATGAGAATGTTGTGAATGTCGGAGGAAGTGCACTTTCTGTATGTTTCACCTGTTCAGCATAAAGTGATGCCAGACTGGAGTAAGCATCAGCAAAATGGGCACCGAAGTTTATGGAGTCCATCAGCAGAACCTCAGCCTCTTTTGCCTTCCCCTGGGACCTGGAACACAGCATCAGTGGTATCACCCTGAATCTAAAGATGGCGCCTCCCTAGTGGCTGCCTGTTGCAGCCGCTCTAGCTCACTTTGAGCATTTTCTCTCTATAACTTCGTCCTTTTTCCTTCTTTCTATACCGAGATGTACGGCTTCATACCGTATAGTGTGCAGGACTAGTTTTATATAAGGAAATATAGTAGTCATAGCAGAAACTTCAGAAAAGTTGTTGTTATATTATAAGTTAACTTGAAGAACTTCAGGTGATGGGCAATAGTCTCTCTCTCCCTCCCACCTAAATGAAGCAAATAGGTAAAGAAACAAATGGTGATGTATAATGACATCATCATAAAAGTTATATTTATGGCCACTTTAAAATATAATTTAGTATTATTATTAATATATCAATATAATATATTGTATAAATATATAAATATAAATATACATATACAAA
This sequence comes from Hippoglossus hippoglossus, assembly GCF_009819705.1. NCBI lineage: Eukaryota > Metazoa > Chordata > Actinopteri > Pleuronectiformes > Pleuronectidae > Hippoglossus > Hippoglossus hippoglossus. Next base: position 291,912 of record NC_047173.1, on the reverse strand, counting down.
TACAAATATAGCAGGGCGTTTTGCATGGGGACACACTGGTTGTCCCGAGGCAGACAACACTAGTAGTGTGTGTGAGAGACTGATGGTACATGTAAGAGAGTATGTTAGTACTTGTGACATAAATTCATCAGAAAAACATTAAAACTCAGGTAAGATAATTGTCTCTGTTTATTCTGCTGTGAACCACAATGTTTATCTGTTTATGACACAAATGTATTTACATCACTTCCCGAACCCGTTTCAAAGTAAAAGCCCTCCAGCGTTTCAATTTCTGAATCCACTCATTTGTTCTAACGGGGCTTTGATTGTTATCGACAGACCGAAAAATGCGCATCTTCATACCGTAGAGTCCTGACATTTAGTTTCGTACATGAACCAACTTGTTCTTGAAGGAAATGCAGGAGATAAACCAGCAGCTCAGACGCCAGTGCGTGTGAAAAACAGACAACTGACACACAGCTGATCTGCGGCGCGACTACAGCCAGTGAGTCCAGATAGTTGGGGGATCGACAGTGAAGACTGGGAGATCGACCGGTAGATCGCGATCGACGGGTTGGCGACCACTGCTCTATGCTGTTGGCAGCCGATCGTGGATCACGCAGATGGATCCCGATAGTTTCAGTGGATCATGACGATTGATTGTGGATTATGGAGGCATCTGATCGACCGATACAATATACCTATTACAAGCAGCATTACACGCGGCATCTTGCGCTCGTTTGTCCGTCCTGGGAGAGGGATCCCTCACATGTGGCTCTTCCTGAGGTTTCTACGTTTTTCCCCTTTTAATAGTTTTTATTCTTTTTATTTTTTTTTCTTACTCTTGTTGAGGGTTAAGGGCAAAGGATGTCGTACCTTGTTAAGCCCTATGGGACAAAGTTCATGAATATGGGCCATCCAAACAAATTTGAATGACTTATTGAACCACCACCAGTGTCTAGCCCTGGGGGGGGGGATTCCTGGGTTACGCTATGCTTCACCCTCTTCTAATCCTGATGATATCACACAGGGGTCTAAAATGCCAAAGACTAAAACATTCACATAACTTCTGTGCACTTGTCAAATAAACATTGTTAAATCATGAATCAAGTCTCTACTGATTGAACTAAAAACTGACCTTGCCTGACCAGCTGGGGTTCAGTTTCCACAGTAACTTTGGTCTGATGTATTTAAACCATCCTCCATGAAACAGGACAAATTGAAAATTAGATAGAGTTACTGAAATAACTTGTTATCTTGCTTTGTTAAAAACACCCCTTAGGTCATGGACCAGAGCAAGATAAAATAGACATTAGGTTAATGAAAAAACAAACAAAACATAAGTCTCTGTGTCCCGATTGGTTTTTGGTCAAAACAAATGAAGGTGATTGAATGATAAAAGATATTTTTGTGGTCATACATTGGGCAGGGTTGAAGAAAAAGGTAGTTCTTTCTTAAGAATTTGCTGGAGGAAAATTGAGACTGTTCCTTATTGCCAGTTTTGGAGAGTTCTTTAAAAACCTAACGAAATAGTACTTCCACTACAAAACAATAAAATGTTGGAACAGTTACAATGTAACCAGCAGTGTTAGGCCTCTTCAGCTTTTGTCATATTTCACAAAATGATGATCAGATTTTGGATACTGTCACCATGTGTTCTCAAAAAGCATTTTGATGTGTTTGTGAGAATGTGTGTGTCTTACTTGAGGAGGTTGCCCAGGTTAAAGAGAGCGCGGTTATGTTGAGGATTGGTGTCCAGTGCTTTCCTATAGAAGTGCTCGGCCTCCTCTGAGCAGTGTGTCAGAGTGCCAAGATTGTTCATGGCACTGGCATGACGAGGATATAACCTAAGAGGAGATTACAGAAGTGACAACAGAGGAAAAATGGGAGAGGAGAGTCAAACAAAAATATTTCACTTTCTTTTTCACTGGAAAAAAAGATCCACAGTTAAATAACCAGTATGTGCATTGTCACAGTTATAGGGATTATCTTCAGAGCAGATAAATCAGCAGAGTGTTAGGAATGTCATTTACTGCTACTCTCCCTCAATGCTACAAAACACCTCTCTGTAATTGCAATACACTTTTATAGTCAGTGCCCATGGCAGGGGGGAGTTGGGTGCCAAGGCAATATTTCTACTGCAACATTGTTCCACATATTATGGGATTGGCTCTCAACAGAGAAGACAGAGTAGCAGCTGTGGAAACACCTTAGAGAAATAAGCAAGGTTTAGTTAATCGTGTATTTGGCAAAGAAATGAAATAGACATTCCCACCAGCATTGTATCAGTACATGACATAATACCAATAAAGAAAGAAAAATATGTATAATTTCAGCACAATAATGTTGTTTAGTAGTGTGACATAATATCAAGTGAAATCTAACCCAACTCACCTCTGTTACTGCAGAGAACAAAACCATGAAAGAGAACATTTTGGAATTAGAAGCACGCAGTATGAGCTACAACTTGGTTTTAACTGGCATTTCCGAACAAACTCCAGAGGACCCATAAACATCTATCAAGGAATTCATGACCATGCAACTCAAACTACCTGCAGAAACCCTCAACAACTTCACCTTTCACAACAACAACCTACCACGAACAATTGTTGCTAAATTCGAACACTATAAACAACCAACACTATAAACAAAAAAAAAGAACTAACTATGGACTCAACAACCAATATCCATGTGACATTTTACGGCAAAGCAAACAACCTCTACCAATCCAGAAAAGAAATGAATTTTGTAAGGGAAAAAAACTGTCCTTTCTGTAGACAAATTATACATGGAAGGACAGTTATACTGTGATAAGGACTTAACCGCAGGACTTTTCTAGACCACACACCCTCAGTCACAGCTACATAAACTCCAATGTAAACACATCTAACTTAACCTACCCCCCCCCCCCCCCCCATTGCCTTGTTATGCACCACCACATTTGCATTCTGCTGGTCTTTTTGGTATGTTTGTATATTTGATATGTTTGTTTTCTTTCATCGTTGTGCTTTGTGTATTTCCTCATTTGTGCCTTTCAATCTACACTGCTCAAAAAGATTAATGGAACACAACCTGTATCTTAGATCCCATTCCTACAAAATTACTTAAAGAAATTCTGCCCCTAATTGATAGTATGTTACTGAACACAATCAATCTCTCATTATCATCAGGATATGTACCACAGTCCTTTAAACTAGCTGTAATTAAACCCCTTCTCAAAAAACCCACCCTGGACCTGGAGGTTTTATCCAACTACAGACCGATATCTAACCTCCCCTTCCTGTCTAAAATTTGTGAAAAGGTTGTATCCAATCAGCTGTGTGAGTTTCTCCAGGAAAGTAATGTATATGAAGACTTTCAGTCAGGGTTTAGAGCTAATCACAGCACGGAGACAGCCTTGGCAAAAGTCACTAATGACCTTCTAATAGCTTCAGATCAGGGATTTGTGTCTGTCTTCCTCCTGATAGATCTTAGTGCAGCATTCAACACTATTGACCATCAAATTTTATAACAGAGACTAGAACAGTTAATTGGCATTAAAGGAACCGCCCTAATCTGGTTTAAATCCTATTTTCCAGATCGATTCCAATTTGTGCAAATAATGATGAGTCATCTGTGCACACCAAAGTTAACCTAGGTGTTCCACAGGGCTCTGTGCTCGGCCCAATTTCATTCTCATTATATATGCTTCCACTAGGAAATATTATCAGGACACACACTCGACATTTCCCTTGCTTCCAGTCAAACAGTCAGGAACTTGGGAGTGATCTTCGACCCCGATTTGTCTTTTAATTCTCACTTTGTTGATTATGATGGTGGATCGCGAATCAGAGAACGTGATAATAATGGCGGATCCTGTATCGTGTTGGCATCTGACCATGGACTATGATTACAACAAGACTGCTTGATATACAATATTGATACTCAGATACTCCATCATTTCATTTACCTTCCATTATGCTACAAAGTGTTTATTCTAATCAATGCTGCAAATAGAATTGCACTTCTGTCCGTCCTGGGAGAGGGATCCCTCACATGTGGCTCTCTCTGAGGTTTCTACCTTCTTTTTACCCTGTTAAAAGGTTGTTTTTTTGGTAGTTTTTCCTTCCTCTTATTGAGGGTTCAGGGCAGAGGAGGTCACACCTTGTTAAAACCCTATGAGACTAATTGTGATTTGTGAATATGGGCTATACAAATAAAATTTGATTGATTGATTGAAAACTTAAATTACACAGAGGATCTCAATGAACAAAATATTCACATTGAAAATCTTTACTGATATACATTGTGTAATTCATTGAGAACAAATAACGTAAGAAGGGTCAATGGAAACCAAAATCATTAACCCCTTGAAGCTGGATATAAAATCACACCAAAATCAGAGTGAAAATTTGAAATCACAGGCTGATCATCTCATAAGGTTGTTCAGTAGTGTGCATGGCCACCACGTGCCTGTATGTAATATCTACATTGGCTGGGCATGCTCTTGATGAGTCAGCAGATGGTGTCCTTGGGGATCTCCTCCCAGACCTGGATCACGGCATCATAAAGCTACTGGATAGTCTGTGGTGCTACTTGGCGGCGACGGATACACAATACATAATGTCCAAGAAGTTCTCAATCGGATTCAGGCCTGGAGAACGTGAACGTAAGTTAATGGCATCATTGCCTTTTCATCCAGGAACTGCTTACACACTCTGGCCACATAAGGCATTGTCCTGCACCAGGAGGAACCCAGGGCCCACTGCACCAGCGTAAGGTCTGACAATCGCTCTGGGGATTTCACCCTGTTACCTAACAGCAGTCAGGGTACCGTTGGCTATGACATGGAGGTCTGTGCAACCCTCCAAGGATATGCCTCCCCAAACTATCACTGACCCACCACCAAACCAATGATGCTGGATGATGTTAGAGGCAGCATCACGTTTGCCACAGCATTTCCAGACTCTTTCACGTCTATCACAAGTGCTCAGTGAGAACCTGCTCTCATCTGTGAAGAGAATGGGGCGCCAGTAGCGAACCTGCCAGTTCTAGTGTTCTCTGGCCAATGCCAATCAAGCTGCAGGGTACTGGGCTGTGAGCACAGGTCCCACAAGAGGACTTTGAGCCCTCATACCACCCTCGTGGAGTCTGTTTCTGACAGTTTGGTCAAAAACAAGCACACCAGTTGCCTGCTGGAGGCAATTTTGTAGGGCTCTGGTAGTGCTCCTCCTGTTCCCCAAAAAGGAGCAGATACTGGTCTTGTTGCTGTGTTGATGCCCTTCTAGGACCTTGTCCAGCTCTCCTCGTGTAATGGCCGGTCTCCTGATATCTCCTCCCTACTCTTGAGACTGTGCTGTGTGACACAGCAAACCTTCTTGCGACCCAATGTATTGATGTGCCATCCAGTAGGAGCTTGAGTACCTCTGCAACCCAATTGGGCTGCAGGTACCACCTCATGCTACCAGCAGTGACAAGGACACAAGTAGAACACAAAACTAGAGAAGAATCAGTCAACAAGGATAAGGAGAGAGTAATTGGCTGCAAAGCCATTCCCCTTTTGGGGGTCGTCATGCTTCTGCCTCTCCATTGCACCTGTTGTCACTTTCATTTGCACCAAAGCAGTTGAAATTGATTGACAATAACTTGTGCTTCCTAAAGGGGTTGATCGATATCCCTAATATTTAACTGACTTGGTGACAATTAAGTGTTTTTTTAGCAGTGTGTAAATGTGTACCTCTACGTTTGTATGTCTTTGTTCCATCCACCCCCCATCAACACACTGCACAACCAATAATACACACACAAATAACAACAGCTTGCATAAGAGGATGGCTTCCCCCAGCTCCTGCGGTCTCTCCTTGCCACTACCAGCCAGACTGCCAGACAGAATTGTTCCTTGTAAAGTGTCTTAAGATCTGTTGTTTATGTACCAGCCTGGTTTGGTAGGTGCGGTAGCATTTTTGTTTAACCCATGGTTTCACCTGTTTTTGGATTAGGAGTTAGGTTAGTGACATGTCTTTTTGTTTCTTTAATTTGAGTGGGTAAGTTTAGGTTGTTCGCCTTAAGGTTGTTTTTGTTTGTTGTTTTGGGGGCTCATCCATTTCCTTTTTTTGTTTGCATTTTCGTTTCATTCGGTAAGTTGTGGCAGATAATGTGTTCTTCTGGTTGCCAGTTTTTTTGTTCATATTAATAGGATGGAGTTTCAATTGGATGATTTTGCCATTTTACGGAGCTCCACTTTGTGCTCCGTATTAAGGAGGTGGAGCTAAGGAACAAAGAGTTGGAGCGGCAGGCAATGCACCTGCAGGTGCGAGCTCTGGAGTTGGAGCGGGAACCCCGGCTTGCGTCTGTCACTCCCATTCGGGTAAAATCAACTACCCTCTTCCATCAGGATAGCTTTGATGTCAGCAGACATGTGGCACTTGATCCTCCATTTAGAGAAACAGAGGTTGATTCCTACTTTTGTGCATTTGAGCGTATTGCATCTGCATTACGCTGGCCTAAGGATGTTTGGCAAATATTGTTGCAATGCAAATTAGTAGGTAAAGCGCAGGAAGTCTGTAATAGTCTTACTCTAGACCAGAGCCTAGATTATGAGGTGGTAAAATCTACTGTTCTTCGTGCATATGAGTTAGTTCCTCAGGCTTATCGCCAGAAAATTTGGAACTGTAGAAAAACTAACCAAACTTATGGTGAGTTTGCACATTAAAAAGAGCACATTATTTGATAAATGGTGTCAGGCTACTGAAACTAAGGATTTTGTTACATTGCTACTTGAGGAGTTTAAGAAATGCTTGCCTGAAAATATTGTGGTGTACTTAAATTAACAAAAGGTGTTGACCTTATCGCGAGAAGCAGTGTTGGCCGATGAATTTGTCTTGACACATAAGAATGTGTTTTCCACATCTGTGTCCCGTGATGGGGCAGTTCTATGTGAAAAACAAAAATGCTACCCACCCGTACCAAACCGGGCTGGTACATCAACAACAAATCTTACGACACTTTACAAGGAACAATTCTGGCTGGCAGTCTGGCTGGCAGTGGCAAGAGGAGCTGGGGAAGCCGTCCTCTTATCCTGCAAGTTTGGAGGCTGGAACCAATCAGCTCCCTGGAAACAAACCTACACACTCACAGGCAATCATCCACTCAGTCAGTCATTCTACCCAGACACACCTGAAACACATCACACACAAGCATCACAGCAGAGAGAGAGATGGAGAGAGATCCACAACACAGGCACAATAGATAGCAGCACATACAGCGATGTATAGAACCTTTCACACGACTTCAGGGTCGTAACAGTCCTTAACATCTGCTGGTGGCTGCTAACACCTGCTAACATGTACTGGTAATTGGTGACTTCATTTGTGCAAAAGACCTTCAAACGTACGAGGGATATTCACCATCTTGTCCTACATTCTAAAACTAAAACTGGACCTTCCTGTTTGCCACATTAGAGAGGTTTGACTTTGGGGTATTATTCAATAATTGGATCAAAATTAAATTGAACTAAATTGAACTAAACTGAACTAAATGATCAATGACATTGGTGGACCTGGTATGAGATAATCTCCACATACCTGGAAAAGGAATCGACAACCAGCAGGTAAGTTTTGCATCCCAGGACAAACAGGTCCTGCCCCAACCTTTGCCATGGTCTGTTAGGGCGTTCAGATTGCATGAGTGGTTCTTTGGGATTTTGTTGTTCTTGTTTGGATATTCTGCAGTTGAACACCTTGTTGTTCACTTGCTGACTGAGGCCAGCCCACTACATAGACTGAGAAGCACAACCATTGCACTTCACTACCCCTTGGTGACCCTCATGTAGTCTGGCTAGCACATCATGCTGCATCGCTCATGGTATTACAAGCCGTGTGCCTTTCAGCAGATGGTTGTCTTTCACCTCTGGTGCAGCTTCCTCTGGCCAGTAGCTTTTCAGCATAGTAAAATCAAATCAAATCAAATATTATTTGTACAGCCCATATTCACAAATCACAATTTGTCTCATAGGGCTTTAACAATGTGCGACATCCTCTGCCCTTAACCCTCAACAGGAGTAAGGAAAAACCAAAAAACCCTATTAATAGGGGGAAAAAACGTATAAACCTCAGATATAACCATATGTGATGGAACCCTCCCACGACAGAAGTGCAAAAGATGCCACGTGTTATGGAGAATATCAGCAAAATAGGAGTATTTACAATATTGTTTAGAAAAAACAATTTGTAACACAATGAAAAGTAAATAAATTGAGGAGTTATTGTCAGTAATGGTAGAGTACGTGATGTGTGCATATTGTATATCAAGAAGTCTTGTTGAAAATAATAGTCCACGATCAGCTGCCACCACGATCATGATCCACTGACACTATCGGGATCCACCATCGTGATCCACCATCAGCTGCCACCTCGATCATGGTACACCACCACTATCCACAATCAACTGCCAACACGATACAGGATCCATCAATACGATCACGATCAGCAAACACAATCCACCAATACGATCATGATCTCTGATTCGTTTTCCACCATCATGATCCACGATGCATAATTTCATTTGAGGTATTCACTCTTAAATGATACATTTCTGTTAGGCTTATTTCATATAACTTGTGTTCCATCTTCATTTTGTCTGACCCAGTTACATCTTTATTGATGCTTACACTTCCACAGACATCCCACAAGTGTTACCTTTATATAGATACCAAGATTATTTATATTGAACATGTACAGTAGTTGCAGAATTATACTGTTGTCACTCTTACTCTTGTCTCCTTGTCAATAAGAGTTTTGGAACTTCAAAGACAGTTAATCGTTTCATGCTTCTATGTTTTTTTATCAAAGTAGTTGTCTATTCATGCCATTTAAAGACTTGCATTTTTCCCATAGAATATGACCATAAACACCACCAAATGTGTATTTTCATGCTGTATGGATTTTAAGTATTTTTTTTTTTTTTTTATGAATTTATGTTGTGAGTGAAGACATTGCTCTGCTAACATGCTGCTCATGCTACCTCTTCTGTGTAAACACAGTGTTAGAAACTCATACAGTCTCAGTTTGGAATGATATTACACCTGAGGGCAGTGGTGTAGTGGTGAATGGCCTCCTCGTGTCGGCCACTGTCTTTCAGGAAGTTGGCATAGTTGTAGTGGGCTTTGGCATTGTGAGGCAGAGTCTGGATACCAGACCTGAAATAAGGAGGAAGAGAAGGAAGAAAAGAAGAGGAGGCATGATGTTGATCTGAAGAAAGACAAAAATGGTTATCGGCAATCCCTGTTGGAACAAAACATCTGTCAAGGAAAGAAAAAATGTAGCCCTATATGGACTACATTTATGATTATATGGGGTGAGATAATTTTGATATTACTTGCACTGATCAGTGCTTTTAATCCTGTCTGGCATATAGGTATGTATCATGACTTCAGAAAGTATTCAGACTCTTCACTTCTTATTGTGGTACAGAATTAAATTTTAAAGTATTAAAAAGGTCCCTCATAATTCAAACATAACATGTGTCCATAACAGTAGGCAATCAATAATTACAACGTGAAAACAAGTATTGCAAATTTAGTGAATATCAAAAACTAAAATCTTTATCTTAACATGTCATTCAGTAATTTGTAGATGCCTCATTGGCAGCTCTATCAATTTTCAGTCTTCTTGGGTAAGTCAGTACAAGATTTGTAGATCTCGATTTGGGTAGTTTATTCCATTCTTACTGGGAGATATTCTCAAGCCCTATCTGACTGGGTGGAATGTGTCTGTCAACTGCTATCTTCAAGTTTCTCTACAGATGTATTACCACCACTGGTGCAATATTCCCTCCAACTATTTCCCAAGGCAAGAAATGGGCCTTATTGAGAGCAAGTCATAAAAACTCAATGACACATTCATGTAAGACTTGGGGGGGGGGGGGGGGGGGGGGGGGGGGGGGGGGGGGCAAGGGAAACAAAGGCTGGAGCCACAACAGGAAAGGGGGCGTGTGTCCTTCACTCATTGGGCCCTGTAAGGGTGAGGATGAAAAAGCTTCATGGAGCCACAACCACATGGCCCCACTACCCACTGGGATAGGAATCAGGCTTGGATGCTATATAGTTCCTGGTGGCAGGCAAAGGCAGGAGCCTCTGTGTGCTGACGTCTGGCATTGCAGACTAGTTCTAGGGACATGGAATGTCACCTCTGGTGAGGAAGGAGCCTGAGCTGGTTGAGTGGCACCAGCTAGAAATAGTTGGGCCCACCTCAACGTATGAACATGGTTTCCTCAACCATAAACTAATTTTAAGGAGTTACCCAGGGTGACAGGAATTTTCCCTGGATAATGACAGGGTTACCTCTTTGTAACTTCAAGTTGCTGAGGAGAAAGCTCTGGGTGCTGTGCGCTTATGCATCAAACAGCAGTTCAGACTACCTGACATTTTTGAATATCCCTAGGTGGGGTCCTGGAAAGGGTTCCACCTGGGGTCCATTAAATCCTGCTGTTGCACTTCAATGCTGGGGGCAATGTTTGGGAGTAATGACCTATCTGATCTGAACCTGAGCAATGCCTTGTTATTTGACTTCTGTGCGAGATTGGCCATAAATAACTCCATGTTCAACCATAAGAGGGTACATAAGTGTACCTGCTTCAACAACACCTGAGCAGCACCAACAACTGATTATCTACTTTGAGGTTGTATCATCAGATCTGTAGTTGTATGTCGCAGACACAGGTAAAGAGAATTAAGGGCTGTCAACTAATCAGCACCTGATGAGGGATCAGTGCAATCCAGAAAAGACTTGGCACACCCAAATTTATAGTGAGGGTGAACTGCCTCCTCCAGAAGATAATCCTGGCATCCTGAGGGAGGTTGGGGACATGTCCATCCTCCCAGACTGTCTTGGAGGAGAACTGCTGAAGAATATTGGCAGGCGGTAGAAAGAGAACTTCATAGCACCCCATCCTACACAGTCTCTGTGGATGAAGCAAAGTTTGAAGAGTCGGGGGAAGCATCATCTATTTCCCTGGCAGAGGTCACAGAGGTAAATAAGAAGCTCCTCGGCTACAAGAAGCCAGAGGTAATAAGATTTGCCAGAACCAGTTCAGTTTGAAAGGTAAACTCCAGTTAAGTTTAAGACAGATGTCAAGGATATTTATAACAAACTGGATGCAGTTGAGCACAGTTCAGACACGCCAAAGGATCTGAATACGTACTTATAAATGGGAGATTTAGATTTCAGATATAGATTTTTAGTCACTGTGCTAAAACATGTTTTCACTCTGTCATTATAGATAATTGGGTGTAGACTCATGAAGAAATCCATTATCTATTTAAATCTACAACACAGTACAACACAATAACGCAGTGTGCTGTTAAATACTGCTATTCCATTTTTTTTTGTGCCTAATTAGCAATGTAGGCTCATAAAATGTAAATGAGTTACAACTTTAACATTCTTGGGGAGACTTTTGGCTTTCCTTTTTTGCTTTGTCTTGCTGAATTTCCATATCTGTTACAGAACAAATCCTTAAATTTCTCAATGGTTAAAATGCCCTCTGGAATTATGTATCAAATTACAGAAGAGCACAGTCAATATTTCATTCACTCCCTCTGCCTGTAATGTTAATCATGTCTAAATGGGGCTTTTGTCAGTGTTACATATAAAAGCATATTCAAACAGATGTCATTTATCATGGAGGGAGAAAGAGAGAGGTCATAGATAAATGAATGAACAACATGCAGGGTAGTTTGACAGTCAGATAAGCTGAACAACATCATATTAGTATCATGTATGTAACTGACCTACTGGTTTGTGTACATGTGTAAACATATAAACATATCCATCCTGTTAATCACAAGACACACACACACACACATTCTTAAGCCTACATTTGCTTACATTCTGGCACAATTAAAGATCTGGTGAACTAGGAATGTGCAGTCCTGACTGCAGTCTCCCTATGGATGTACAGACAACTGTCACTGGATTACTGTGGCCCATTCTTCATAGCTGAGATCAGAATGGGGGGGGGTTGTTGTTCCACCTTTATACAGGCAGCAGAAGTCACAGGGCTGAAAATATGTTTGTGAAAAGGGAGAGCTGGCATGGGAGAACACAAGCCAGCAGACACACATTAAGACTTTGATCTGCAAACCAGGTTACCTGATGTCTGATTTGGCAGCAATTAATTATTGAACTGATACTTAATTTTATTAAATGCATATTAAAATGTTGTGGCAGATGTGGCAATAAAGTAGAAAGTAAGAGTCTTTTGAAAATTAAAATATCATACATGACATCAATCTCGTTGTAATTCTACATATCACTGTTTTGAAAAGATGAGTTTTGAGTCTTCAGAATAATTCCCCATGCTGCATGTGAGTGGACTGTCATTACAGTATGTTTATTACAGACATCCACATTCTACATGTAAAAGCATAAAGCATTTATTGTGTGCCAGATGTCATTGTGAAATTAACATTTGTTCTCTCTCTCTCTCACTCTCTCGCTCTCTCACTCTCTCACTCTCTCACTCTCCTTACTGGAAAAGGGCCTCCCTGGTTAGCCAGACATGGTTCTGCTGGATGGTCTTCCAGGAGAAGAGAAGTAGGAGCAACAGCATGGAGACACTGAGGACTGTGGTGCCCCAGCGGCCTACCACTGCACACAACCGACCCATGCCATGAGCCACTAAGATACAGTAACCCATACTACAGAAAAGGGAGGGAGGAAGTAAGTAAGGGGTAAGGAGAAAATTATAAGAAGGTTTGGGAGGAACAACGAAGGAGGAAAAGAAAGTAAAGAAATGGATAGGAGGGAGGGTGAGAGACAAAGCAAAAATTAATTGTTAAGTCCTGCTGACTGTTTCCACTCAGCATACTCCTCTTTAAACAGATGTGATATAACTTAATGGCCTAAAATCCCTTGATGTCTCATGGCTGCATATATTTTCACTACAGTTGGCCTGCTGTGGGCTCTTAAAAAAACACAATCTCAATCCCTTTCCTCAAATTTTGTGACCCTGTTACATGGTTGTACTCGGGTGTGTGTGTTTCTCTGAGGCTTCAGATGGTAGGGTTTAGTCCCACACCTTCTAAACACTGGTTCCATCCAAGAGCATATACACTGTGTTAGTACACCTTGTAAAACAGCAGCACAACAAATGGACAGAAGGAAGGCAAGTCTCTGGGGGGGTTGTTGATCCACCTTTATGCAGGAAGCAGTAGTCACAGGGCTGAAAAGATGTTTGTGAAAAGGGAGAGCTGGCATGGCAGGACACAAGCCAACAGACACACAGTAACACTTTGATCTGCAATCCAGCAATTAATTATTAAACGGATACTTCATTTTATTAAATGCATATTAAAATGTTATTCAAAATAATAAAGCTTTACAATACACATATATATAACAGCTTACTGTCACCAATGTGTGCATTGTAAAGCTTGAAAGATGTACAAGTATGATGTCCTACATGATTTTGTATAGTGTGAGAGTTCAGTAAAGTCCGAACAGCACTCTAGTTATGGTTACTTGCAAAAAATCCCAACAAAAGTTGTAACACAACTATGAGCAACAAAGATCTGCATGTGGAAATATGACGATAGATTGGGAGTCATTGTCTCATGTTCCATACATGACAAGATTACATTATCTAATTAGCACCCATGCAAATCTGATACATCCAGTTGTCACGTGTTTCTAGATGATGCTACTTCTGTTCTATTTTCAGTCTTTATTGCAAATGCTGTTTTCTACTTCAGTCAAACATAAACATTTAAATATAAGTTTAGTTGATTTCGCATGTGTCCATTTTGGCTAGTATAAGTGTTAGGTTTCTGTTAATATGTGCCCTTATACTGAAGTCTATGCTTTATTATGATATAACTGGAGCGTGCGCAATAAAGTGAATCACTTCCAGTTCAAGTAAACACCGATGACGGCTGCGTGTGTTATTCCTCCGAGAATCAAGGATATCGGTGCCCGGTTATTCAACCCTTAACGATGGCAACCCTAACAATAAGCCTTTGTGGTTAGTTTTGAGGCCAAAAATATTTCCAATCAACTCTGCTGATGTGGCAATAAAGTAGAAAGTAAGAGTAAAGTTTTTTTTTAAGGGTCTTTTGAAAATTACAATATCATACATGACATCAATCTCGTAATTCTTCATATCACTGTTTTGAAAAGACATTTTAGTTTTGAGTCTTCCCCATGCTGCATGTGAGTGGACTGCTGTCATTACAGTAGGTTTATTACAGTTATCCACATTCTACATGTAAAAGCATAAAGCATTTCTTGTGTGCCAGATGTCATTGTGAAATTAACTTGAACGTCACATCTGTTAAGCCATTTGTAAAGTTTTGATAAAGTTAGCTTAGTTTCAAGCAGCTATCCAATTTCAATAAGGGCATAATAACCAGTTGACCTAATGTTACAGAAACTAACCCATACATGTTGCACAAGAAATGCAGAAACATTTATTTAGTGTCATTTAAAAGGGGAAAATGTTAGTATTTTGGTGTTAGGTAATAAAAGGAACTAAATTTGCTGCTTTTTGAAAACAACAACATAGTGCAAAACGTTCTGGAGACTACATGTGTTCTCTTGAGGAATAAAGAGAATTAAACCTTAAAGTGCCTTTACGTAGTGCAAAACGTAGAGGAGACTAGGTGTGTTCTCTTGAAAAGGAGTAAAGAGAAATCAACTTTAAAGGGATAGTTCACCGAAAAATGAAAATTCACTCATTATCTACGATTATCTATGATTAGTCTGCATGGTCTAAGATTACGATGCCACCCACTGGAGGCTGGTGCAAACAGAGTTAGGAGACATGTGTGTAAAGAGGGACAGAGACGAGCACGAGCACGAGCACGCACACACACACACACACACACACACACACACACACACACACACACACACACACACACACACACACACACACACACACACACACACACACAACTTATTCTCGCAGATTATGACGCAACGCAGTGTTTTAACTTCATTGTTGCAGAAGAAGCGACGCCCTGTTTATCCAGGAACATAAATATGAATAAAGCAGGTTTTTATAATGATCAGTTCGAGAAACAGGTGAACCAGGTACGTGAAAGAATTAAACTTAAAAACACGCAAACATAGTTTCTAAACAAGAATCTCATATGATGCCGTGTGACTTACTTAAAATAAAGAGAAGGTGGCAAGGACAAGTGTTTTGAGCCTCTTACAGCTCCCATGTTCGAGGAGTTTTAATTTTAATTCATAAAACAATACCATTCTGTGTAGACAATTCAATGATTGAGCCTAAGGGCCAATGTATTATACTTTAAGGAAGCTTATTATATGTATATATATAACAATTTAATATCAATAGGGGGGTGCGAAAAGGATGCCCTTTGTCTCCTCTGCCATTTATATTAGCCATATAACCCTTCGCAATAGCAATTAGGACACAAACGAGTATCTCTGGTATCAATCTGGGACAGATAGATCTTTGCATAGCTCTATTTGCAGATTATGTCATCTTATTCCTTACAGATCTAGCAAATTCATTACGATTAATTAACTAATTACGAGCCAACTATTGAGTAAATATATAAATCATTAGAGGTATGGTCTAATATGCCAATCTTTTTAATAGGGAGAATAAATGTACTTAAAATTAATATCCTTCCAAAACTATTATACCTGTTTCAAAACATACCTCTAGCCCTACCGCAGTCCTATTTCAATAGATTGAGGAAAACATGCTCAAATTTCATCTGGAATAATAGACGAAATTGATTACGTTTAACATTGTTGTACTTGGCGTATGAAAGTTTGAAAAATATAATGTCTCCTTTCACTGCTTTGCAGACGACATTCAAATATACTTGCCCCTGAACCAAAAAACTAAGACATCACTGCAGCCCCTCTTTGACTGCTTAAATGACGTAAAATCATGGATGGATTCAAACTTCCTCAAATTAAACAACAATAAGACTGAGGTTATCATATTTGGACAATCTGAACTGCAAGATATGGACAATCTTGGGCCTTTGGCTTCTTATACTCACTCCACTGTAAAGAGTCTTGGTGTTCTTTTTGACAGGGCTTTTAATTTTGAAAAGCAAATTTCCACAGTAGTCAGAGGTAGCTTTTTTCAACTGCGACAAATAGCGAAGGTAAAGGCCTACCTCCCACAAAAAGACCTAGAGAGAATTATCCATGCATTCATAACCTCCCGTCTGGATTATTGTAATTCCCTGTATGTAGGCTTAGACAAATCATCCATTAAATGCCTGCAGCTAGTCCAAAATGCTGCTGCTCGCCTGCTGACTAGGACAAAAAAGAGAGACCATATCACACCCATGTTGTGCCTCCTACACTGGCTTCCTGTTTGTCACAGGATCGTTTTTAAAATCTTACTTTTAACTTTTAAATCTCTTAACGGACTGGCACCGTCTTACTTATCCGAACTTCTCTTTATGCACACTCCAGTTAGGGAACTGAGAGCAGCCACTCAACTGCTCCTTGACAAACCTCAGACAAGGCTAGTGACCAGACCTGTGGAACAACCTACCACTTCACATCAGATCTGCCCCGTCTTTAACAAACTTTAAATCGCTATTAAAAACACACCTGTTCTCCCAGGCTTTCTGCTCGAGTTGAGTATGTTTCATCGCAGCTGATTTTATTTATCTTATCATATATCTTTTATTTTATTTTATTTATTTATTTTATTTTACATTTATAATTGTATTTTATTTGTATTACTTGCACTATAATGTATTACCTTTTTACTTTTGTTGTACCATTACTCCTGTAAAGCACTTTGGTCAACCAAGTTGTTTTTAAATGTGCTATATAAATAAAATTGACATCGACATAAACTTTCATCCCGCAATCAATTATTGACTCCTCCTCTTCTCTCTAAAATGGAACGTGTAATCTCTGATAACTGTCATACTGAAGGGCGTATTTCAGCATTGTACGATATTAACTCATCTGAATTCTTTATGGACAGGCTAAAAGCTTGGAAAGAGGATATACAGAAGGATATTTCCTTAAATGACTGGGGTGGGATATGTGCGGAGACACACAGATGAACAGTGAATACCAGATTAAGACTGATACAACACAATTGGCTGATGGTCACCTACATAACACCAGCTAGACTACACCAATTCAATAATAACATTCCAGATACCTGTATTAAATGCAAAACAGTCAAAAGGCACACTATTTCACTGCATTTGGAGAGCAGAGAGATGGCAACTTTCTGGTGTGAGATCTCACAAATAATACACTAATACTAAATGTAAAGCTACCTCTTGATCCTAAAATGTTTATTTTAGGTTTATACCCTACCACCCTAGCCATTTCAAGGAATAAACAAAGACTTAAAGATATGTGTCTACTTCATGCTAAGCGCTCCATCGCCTTATCAGGAGGAGTCAACACAAGCCACGAGTGGGCCAATGGCTGAGGGATATGGGAAATTGCTGCGCTATGGAGAAGATTACATATGTTCTGAAAATCTGATCTGGACTCCCTTTTTAAAAACATAACTTTTTAAGTTATTTTGATATGCCCTACGGGATGTCGACAGTGGGAACTGTGGTTGCCCTTGTCTTTTCAGTTTCTTTTTGTTTTATCTTATTCTTTTCTGTTTTCCCCTGTTTGGTTTTTCATTTTGTGTATATGTATGGGTGTGTATGTATGTGTATATTATGTATGTATATATATGTGTTTATGTGTATGTGTGTGTCTGTGAGAATGTATATGTATGTATGTATGCGAATGTGCATGTATGTGTATGTATATATTTATGTACGTGTATGTAGGTATGTATATATCTCTATATGTGTGTCTGTATGTGAATAAATAAATATATATGTATATGTCTGTGTGTATAGGAACATAGGTGTATGTATATATACAGAAGGGTGTATGTATAATATGTTCTTCGATATTATGTTGGAAAATTGCTTCTAAAGACATGGTACAAATAGATTTTTAATGGCTTTTTTATTGCAATGCAAACCTCTATAAAAAACCTATGTCAACACTGTGAAATAAACATTTTCAACCTGGTTATCTAATATTCAGAAAAAAATGAGGTAATACCTAATTTGCATGTTTACTCATGGAATTTCATAAAACCTGCAATACAATGAATAAATGTCCTATTGTATATGATTAACTGACCACATTTCATAGTGATATCAATTAGTTAAAATGTGTAACCTATTTACCTGCAGTGAACAGTACAATTGTAGAAGAAACAAGAATTGAACAAGGATCTAATGGTTTTACACTTGGAAGGTTTTAGAAAAACTGTAGACTTTGGTGATCTTTTGGTGAGAATATCAAACAAAACAATATGTATTGCTATATTTTAAGTCATTATACAAGAGTCAGACTAGAACTATCCATAGATACTGTGGATGCCCACATGCACACACTCACCTCGGCATGTAGAGAACCCTTTCGGCCACAACAAATCCAACCCTGAAGAAAAGGTTACTGGCAGGAATGAATGGAAACACCAGAAACAACACTCCAACCAACACCTCCCTGCTCTCTTGTCTCTGCAAAGAGCGAAAAGGGGGAAAAAAAGAATAGAGAAGACAAACACAGATTGTTCTGAAGCACATGTTGTTTGGGGCACTGCTACACTTTTAGGAGAAGACATTACACATATAGGCTGCGTTCGGAAAAGTTAGTTTTGCTTAGACCCGGAAGTATTTCAGTGGCCCCAGCTGTTCGAATTCTCTAAATGATAAGGAAAAGAGCTGTACTGCTTCTTAACACATCTCCTTTAGCATAGGAAACACCGGACCGTCCTTTATGAAAGGAAAGGAGAAAATGATGCCCCCACAATTCTTTGCGGCAGCAACCTCGTATTTGCACCTGGACACACCCACGTAAATATAAAAAACAGAACAGCTGTTTTATTCTCCTGACACGATCCAGAACTGATGTGAATTCTCACACGATTGTCTGAGCTCCTGATTTCTTCTCTGTCACATCTGTCCAGTGAACAACAAGCTGATTGAACTTAGTTCACAATTTCATTATCAGAACTAAATACTTGTATAAAAGTTACATTATTATACTATTTCAAGATTTCTGTCCTGTTTGTTTTATTTTCATTTTTAACTATTTAGCTGTTTATTTCAGTGAGGAACTGATGGTTAAATGTTGTCTGTGTATAAACTGAAAATATCTTTTCTCAGGACGTGTTATTCTGTTTTGGGAAGGAAACTTTATTATTACTGTCAGCACGGAGTACTGTACATTTTGTGCGTATCTTCTGCTATAAATAAAGTTGTTTAAAAAAAAAAAAAACTTGTCCTTCACATCTGTCCATCTATAATTGATATCGTAATTAATTAGATATTATGGATTTAAGTGTGGCAGTTTTAGTCTGTTTGATTGACACACTGACTCATGGATGGTTGACAGGTAGCACTTCGGACGCATCAGACCAGAAAGTTTAAAATTTACCGGAGGAGCACTGGAGCTGTATTCACATAGTGTTTAGTCAGTTATCTTACGATTACTCAGATTTTTTCATTATATGTAGGTGGAGAAGGTTTTTTACCCCAACAGTTTTACTGTTAATTTGTTTGAATTAGTTTTGTGTTCAACGGGATTATGACTTTTTCTTCTGTAATAACAGACTCAGAGCTGATATCCAGTTTGTCGGTGAGTAAACTCTTGTTTTCTTAATGTTGTACAGTTTTTATCTTTACATGTATTTACTATGCACCCCAAATATTACTGTGTGATTCTAGGTGTTTTGACTGGAAAAGGGGAAACTGTTAGGTGGAACCTGTACACTAATTGTGCCGGGTTCCTCCTGCCATAGGTAGCTGGGGTCTTTCCTTCCTGCCAGTTGTCTTTCCAGGCTGTAACCAGGTCTTTCCCTAGTTACCAGTTGCTCTCTCCACAACAGTCACTGGGTGAATCCGGATGATCAGTTCCGTTTCAACACTATGTGATACAATCTCTTTGTAGATTGCATATACCTGAGATGACATATGTTGGAATGAAGGTGCCAACTGAGGGTTTCCAGGAGGGTGTCATGATGGTACTTTGGTTTTATTTGGAGCATAGGACAAGGTGGAGAATATCCCTTGTATTTTAGAAGGTCTACCGCACTATTTAAAATGCCAACCACCAGTTGATGTTGACGGATATTAGCGACCACCAGCAAATGTTAGGGACATATCTTTAGTTGTGTACCTTAGTGTCATCGGGTGTTTCAGCTTTTTAATCACAATTACGTTACAAGCCCACTCCGCTGAGTGTTCAAAAATCTCAAGCCCGATTGTCTATTCAGTGAGACCGGGAGTGGGCGGAGGGATTCACCTGTCAGTGCACAGGGGAGGAGATTAGAGAAGGGGAGGTTATATAAGGGCTGGGTGTGTGTCAGGGTTTAATATTTTCCTGTACTTAGGTTCCACCATTTCCAAGGTGTTTTCAGTATTTAGTATCTCCTCCTGTTTCATGTTTTCACACTCCGTGTTCTGTTTCGTGTTTTATTTTGTAGTCTCTGTTGCTTGTGTGTTCTTTCTTCACTTCCTGTCTGTGATTGTCTGCACCAGTCCTCATGTGTTACACCTGTGTCAAATTGCCCCTGCCTTTCCTGTGTGTCTGTATTTAAGCCTCGGTTCTTCCCTTTGTCCTTGTCGGATCGTCGTCGTATGTCTCTTGTCGTATGTGTTCTCGTGTCTACCCGTATACCCGTCCTAATCTCCTGTCCTGTCCTCATCTCCTGCCCTGCTATCCTTGTACTTCTGTATCCAGTGTCTCCTGAGCCTCTGCACCTCTGCACCCCCCGTGTAAGCTTCCTGTATTTTCTCCCTTTGTGCTCCCAGTTTTGTTTGTTAAAGACTCGTTTCTCTTGTATTAAAATTACACTTTAAGTTTAAACTCTGCGTCTGGGTCCAACTGCCCCCCACACCGTGACAGAACGATCCGACCAAAGATATGGACCCAGCAGAGATTAGTTTTTTTCACGAACAAGTTTATTATTTGGATTGTCTGGTGGACAAGCTGGGTTCACCGGGCACCCAGCACCAAGCAGAGACCCTGGAGGAGATCTCTATTGTGGAGGCATGGCTGAGAGACCGCCCTTGGGTGAGCCATTTCGTCCCGTACCTCGTGGAGGTGAGGGACAGACTTCAAGAATTCCTCAACCCTCCAGTCCCATCCTCAAACCCGTACGTGGGAAGCCGCCTGGCTCGGGGAGGACCCCGCAGCCTCCAGAAAGCTTCTGCTGTGGGTGGCAGATGTCGGAGCAGGAACCCCCCCTCCTCTCTGGCCTGTTCACAGGCACCACCCTCCAGCCCCATCCACAAACCCGTACGTGGGAAGCCGCCTGGCGTTTGGAGGACCCCGCAGCCTTAGGGAGAAAGTCTCTGCTGGGGGTGGCAGACGTCGGAGAGGGGGCGCCCACAACAGGAACCCCTCACCTCCAGTCCTGGCTGAGCCACAGCTTTCCCCTGTCCTGGCTGAGCCACAGCCTTCCCCCGTCCTGGCTGGGCCGCAGCCGTCCCCCGTCCTGGCTGGGCCGCAGTTCCCTCCTGTTCCGCGCCGGAGGGTCCCGGCTGACGTCACTCCTGTTCCGACGTCGGGGATCCTCGCAGCGTCTCCTTCAGTTCCTGTCCCGCGCCGGAGGGTCCCGGCTGACGTCACTGCTGTTCCGACGTCGGGGATCCTCGCAGCGTCTCTCCCAGTCCCTGTCCCGCGCCAGAGGGTCCCGGCTGACGTCACTCCTGTTCCGACGTCGGGGGTCCTCGCAGCATCTCCTTCAGTTCCTGTCCCGCACCGGAGGGTTCCGACTGACGTCACTCCTGTTCCGACATCGGGGATCCTCGCAGAGTATACTCCAGTTCCTGTTCCGCGCCGGAGGGTCCCGGCTGACGTCACTGCTGTTCCGACGTCGGGGATCCTCGCAGCGTCTCCTTCTGTTCCTGTCCCGCGCCGGAGGGTCCCGACTGACGTCACTCCTGTTCCGACGTCAGGGATCCTCGCAGCGTCTCCTCCAGTCCCTGTCCCGCGCCGGAGAATCCCGGCTGACGTCACTCCTGTTCCGACGTCGGGGATCCTCGCAGCGTCTCTTCCAGTTCCTGTCCCGCGCCGGAGGGTCCCGGCTGACGTCACTCCTGTTCCGACGTCGGGGATCCTCGCAGCGTCTCTTCCAGTTCCTGTCCCGCGCCGGAGGGTCCCGGCTGACGTCACTCCTGTTCCGACGTCGGGGGTCCTCGCGGCGTATACTCCAGTTCCTGTTCCGCGCCGGAGGGTCCCGGCTGACGTCACTGCTGTTCCGACGTCGGGGATCCTCGCAGCGTCTCCTTCAGTTCCTGTCCCGCGCCGGAGGGTCCCGACTGACGTCACTCCTGTTCCGACGTCGGGGATCCTCGCAGCGTCTCCTCCAGTCCCTGTCCTGCGCCGGAGAATCCCGGCTGACGTCACTCCTGTTCCGACGTCGGGGATCCTCGCAGCGTCTCTTCCAGTTCCTGTCCCGCGCCGGAGAATCCCGACTGACGTCACTCCTGTTCCGACGTCGGGGATCCTCGCAGCGTCTCCTCCAGTCCCTGTCCCGCGCCGGAGAATCCCGGCTGACGTTACTCCTGTTCCGACGTCGGGGATCCTCGCAGCGTCTCCTTCAGTTCCTGTCCCGCGCCGGAGGGTCCCGACTGACGTCCCGACTGACGTCACTCCTGTTCCGACGTCGGGGATCCTCGCAGCGTCTCCTTCAGTTCCTGTCCCGCACCGGAGGGTCCCGACTGACGTCACTCCTGTTCCGACGTCGGGGATCCTCGCAGCGTCTCCTCCAGTCCCTGTCCCACGCCGGAGAATCCCGGCTGACGTCACTCCTGTTCCGACGTCGGGGATCCTCGCAGCGTCTCTTCCAGTTCCTGTCCCGCGCCGGAGAATCCCGGTTGACGTCACTCCTGTTCCGACGTCGGGGGTCCTCGCAGTGCTTCTTCAAGTTCCTGTTCTGCGCCGGACGGTCCCGGCAGACGCCACTCCTGTTCCGGCGTCGGGGGTCCCGGCAGCAACCACGCCGGCCCCAGTTCCTGTTCTGCGCCGGACGGTCCCGGCAGACGCCACTCCTGTTCCGGCGTCGGGGGTCCCGGCAGCAACCACGCCAGTCCCAGTTCCTGTTCTGCGCCGGACGGTCCCGGCAGACGCCACTCCTGTTCCAGCGTCGGGGGTCCCGGCAGCTGCGACTCTGGTTCCTGCCCCACGTCCAGGGCTGAGGTCTGCGCCCCTTCATGTTTCGGGACAGCTGCAGAAGCGGCGGTCATCTCCTGAGCCCCTGTACTCTGTCCCTGAGCGGCCAAGGTGCCGTCCTCCTGAGCCCCTGTACTCTGTTCCTGATCGGCCAAGGTGCCGTCCTCCAGAGCCCCTGTACTCTGTTCCTGATCGGCCAAGGTGCCGTCCTCCTGAGCCCCTGTACTCTGTTCCTGATCGGCCATGGTGCCGTCCTCCTGAGCCCCTGTACTCTGTTCCTGATCGGCCAAGGTGCCGTCCTCCTGAGCCCCTGTACTCTGTTCCTGATCGGCCACGGTGCCGTCCTCCTGAGCCCCTGTACTCTGTTCCTGATCGGCCAAGGTGCCGTCCTCCTGAGCCCCTGTACTCTGTTCCTGATCGGCCACGGTGCCGTCCCCCTGAACCCTTCTCTGTTCCTGAGCAGCCACGGTGCCGCCCGCCGGAATCTTTGTTCTCGGTTCCTGATCGGCCACCGCGCCGCCCGCCCGAGACTCTGTTCGCTGCCCCTGACCGGCCTCCGCGCCGCCCGCCCCGAGCCCCGGTGCTCTGTCCAGGAATCCCTCCTCCGGATCCCCCCTCCTCCCTCCCGTCTAAGTGCGAGTTTTGGGCCGTCTAGAATTCGGCCCTTGAGGGGGGGGGTACTGTCAGGGTTTAATATTTTCCTGTACTTAGGTTCCACCATTTCCAAGGTGTTTTCAGTATTTAGTATCTCCTCCTGTTTCATGTTTTCACACTCCGTGTTCTGTTTCGTGTTTTATTTTGTAGTCTCTGTTGCTTGTGTGTTCTTTCTTCACTTCCTGTCTGTGATTGTCTGCACCAGTCCTCATGTGTTACACCTGTGTCAAATTGCCCCTGCCTTTCCTGTGTGTCTGTATTTAAGCCTCGGTTCTTCCCTTTGTCCTTGTCGGATCGTCGTCGTATGTCTCTTGTCGTATGTGTTCTCGTGTCTACCCGTATACCCGTCCTAATCTCCTGTCCTGTCCTCCTGTCCGGATCTCCTGCCCTGCTATCCTTGTACTTCTGTATCCAGTGTCTCCTGAGCCTCTGCACCCCCTGTGTAAGCTTCCTGTATTTTCTCCCTTTGTGCTCCCAGTTTTGTTTGTTAAAGACTCGTTTCCCTTGTATTAAAATTACACTTTAAGTTTAAACTCTGCGTCTGGGTCCAACTGCCCCCCACACCGTGACAGTGTGTCTTTTCAAATCCCATTGTCTGAGACCATGCTGCCACACCACTAAGTTTGTTTTATAGAACTTTGATAGATATATATATATATAACTGTGAGTATGCCTACATGCTATGCATCCTAATTTAATTTGTATCTGACCTAACAGATCGTGATATATTGTTTCTGAGCAGGCAGAATGATATAAAAGAATCATTAAGTAATCTGTTTAAATCTATAGGAGAAGTGGTTTATTTTGTTATTCTGTATTTGATTATATTTTCTATAAATACGACTTGTATACTTGTATGATTCCTTAAATCCATAAATATGTAAGAAAACATATGTACTTTTGTTGTTATTCTTATTTATGGTTGACATGGAAAGATATTGATTTGTGTTTGTTTATTGTACAGAAATAAGCACCCATTCTACCATTCCTCCATCCTTTCATCAACCTCACCCAATAAATGTTAAATGGCTCTTCGATCCTTGTGTTTAAATGTGCACACTAGCTAGAGGCTCTATGGTCCAGTAATCCTTGCACTACTGAATCAAGAGTTAAAAGTCTTTTTCACTGAGGTTATAGGTAAATCTGACTGGCTACTGGCTTGTATGGCAGTACTGGTACTGGAAACAGCTTTAAACCGCATTTCTTAAAAGCACATTTGTTATAATTCAGACCCTGCACGCACACAGAGACAACAGTTGAGGAAAACAAATGATATAATAACAGTTGATTCCTTTTCCTATTGAGTCAATATATAAGACCATTTACAGTATATTCAGAAGGCATACTGCCTCTGCTCCTCTTCATCCATGCTATCCCACAGTGGCTATGTTTATTTGCAGTAACAGGCCTGTAATTTATTGAAGACCCTTGCTGGGTTCAGTAGATTATCTCATTAGCAGTAATGAGAGCATGCAATGTGAAGTGCTGATTAGTGTTACTCCAATCAGAGATTTATTATGCTTTCAGTGGGCTAAATGACAGCATTACTGCCTGGAAAGGACCTATAGTGAATATAGACAAACTACAAATAAACACCGATAAGCATGTTGAGCTAGTTAAGTAATCCTCCACTTGTAATAGTGTATTATAGAAAGTGGAATACAAACACACCACTGCTTTGATCTGACATTGACACTACCATAAACATTATGAACATCTACAAATATTAACAGGGAGCAACTGATAGCATCACAGACTGTTAATGGACCTCTAGTGATATTACAGTATAAGTTAGTGATATGACATTACCTTACATTAGCTTTTTTGGCTTGTTTCTCTAACAATTAGTGGTCAGAACACAAGGGAAGGGCAGAAATGCAGAGACCAGGTACATAGCTATGAGTTCAGTGATGCAGTTATCTTGTACATCTTACTCTTTTGCACAGTGTCCCCTTGGTTGTTGTGAAGTGTACACTTGCGTCAACAGGCAACCCGTTACCACCCCAAATGTGCACAAGGGTGTGAGGACCTGTACAATACTGCTTGCTGCTTTAATAAGGACTTTGGCACTGTTACAAGGACCCTATTGTATTATACCCTAAGGATTTGCCATCTTATGCATTTTTAGGGCCAAAACGTGCTAGAAAATGTTTGTGTTGTGCTACAACCCTGGTTTTACAAATGAGAACAAGAATTTGTACTAATGCCTTTGCTGTCTATGTCACTGCACCTGCACAGCATTATACAGTATAGTGTCACAGACTGTACAACTCAGCAATTTAGCTCATGAATACGTGTCCGCGGAGTCTGATTGTATAAACTCTTGTACTTAATGTGAGCCACGTTCGAAGCTTGAGGGGCTCTGTGGCCATAAGGTACCATGTGAACATCTTTGAGATGCTGAATCACAGTGAGAGGGACTGAGGGCTTGTCAAGGCTCACGTCGTGGAGAGCAGGCCCAATGTGGTATCTTCATTTATGTTACAGCTTGAAATTTGACAGTTCTTAAATCAACAGTTGGACTGAGCAAATATGAGGTCTTGACTGGTGCATTAAGTACCTTGTTCTTCTCCCTCTCTGACATTATTGCACAGGTCATACAGCGCATTGTGCATTATTGTTGTGTGTGTCAGTGTTTTCTAAAGTTCCACTGACATACTGGTGGTAAAGAGCAGTGTTTTCTCATGATGGCCTATGGATAGAGGCTGCGGCTGTTTGCCAGTCTTGTTGTCCTGGACTTCACACTTCTGTAACTTCTGCCTGATGGCAGGAGTGTGAAGAGGCTGTGTTGTGGATGTGTGCTGTCCCTGATGATGTTGCATGCACTTCTTATTACCCTGGTGTGATAAATGTCCTGAAGTAAGGGGAAGGTTTCTCCTGATAGGTGCTGGAGGGCCTTCTTGTCCTGGGCAGTGATCACTTGATTTAACCATATTTTTTCATTTGAACAATTTTATTTCTGGATTTTAGTCTCATAATATGAGAGGTGCAAAGCAACAGGAGGAAGAAGACCTGAGAAATGCACATTTTAGCTGCTTGTCACATTCTTGCTCTTACCTGCAGTGAGAAGACGCAGTGCAGGCAAAGTGCAACCATTACAATGGCCAGCAGCATGGCAGCCACGTTGCGAAAGTCACTCAACGACTCCACCAGGGGAATGCTCCCCACCTGCCAGTCGTAGCAAAGCACGATGGGGGCAAGCAGCAACCCGGCATTAAATGACAGCAGGTAAGAGTAGGTCAAAATCCTGTAGGGAGGGAGCAAAGAGAGGACGGTGAGGACAAGGAAAAATGGTGGATGGTTGGTTGAGAGAAATGGTAGGGAAAAAAAGGAAGTAAGAGGAGAATTGAAAAATAAAGAAAAAAATGAGTAACATACAGAGGATATTAACTGTTACATTAATTGACTTAGAAATGTCAATTATTAAAATTCACTCTTTATCTAAACCTTTATGTGTCTGGCAGTTTACCTGAGAAAAAAATAAACAGGTGGTTGTAAAAGGTAAAAGGAATAATTCACTCGTCTCGATACAAGGTCATGTTATAAGCCTAAAGTTCCGCTGATATCTTCCTAGGAGGTGCATTCATGGACCGACTAGCTTAGCTACTTCCGGTATATTTTCTTGGATGACACCATACGAGCAGGATGGAGGTATGTTGTGTTTTTCTGTTGTTATATTATGTCTGAAAAAGGACCTCACCATTGACTTCAATTGTACTGGATTCTGCTGCAACAAAGTTTATCCCTGAAACTCCAGAAGTGTATTGTGGACTCAAACACTTCACCCACCCCTAGTGGTGAGTAGATAATGAGTGCATTTTCATTTTTCAGTGATCTATCCCTTTAATATCTTAAAATTAGGGAAAGAAATAGGAGGAATGGCACTCCCTTGTCTGAGAAATTATTTCTATGCTCCTCTACTGTACTGGTGTAAAACCAAATAGAAGGAAATATAATTTTCAAATTAAGAATGTGGCATAAGGTAATTTAGGTTATGTGGAATCCACAACATGTTTTCAGATGGTGTGCCTACAATACAGAAATTCTTCCAAACAAAGGAGATAAACGACCTGAAACCCGGTTTAGGACTTTATATATATATATATATATATATATCTTTCATTCATGCACAAAAATGCTGCTAGTGTTCAACATTTGAAGGACAATCCATCTCCTCCCTCTGCTGAAGAGCAGAGGGAGGAGATGGATTGTCCCAAGAACAACATCACCCAAGAAGCCATTCCCTCTTCACGCAAGGTGAGGCCCTCGATGGTAGACTGTTGGCCCAAATCACTCATCAGACTGACCAAGAGGGTCTTATTCTGTCCCGCAATCACCGTGAGTGTAATGGTTTGATTATTATGATGGCGCCGCGGACGGCTGCCTCGGTGTGTTGGTGCACAATGTTTTGTCTTGTTTTGTTAGTTAATTCAGTGTTTTGCCTAAGAACCGGGAGCTCTTTCACCAGAGAAATGCTCATGAACATCAGGGTCATAACTCCTGAGAATTTATTTCCGACTTTTATTGCCTCATCTGTCAAAATTTTGGATATTCTGGTCAAAGGCGCCCTCACCTTCGTACATACAGTGAAGCGACGGAGGAGAGGTAAACGTGCCGGTTCGCTTGTGCGTCTCCGCCGGCGGGGACTTCGCACACCGCTACCAGGTATATTCCTCTCCAACGTGCGTTCACTGTGCAACAAGCTGGACGAACTCTAGCTACTAGTTGGTAAGAACAGAGACTTCTCCCTCATCTTCCATTCTGTGCTTCACGGAGACGTGGCTGTGTGGTTCGATACCGGACTCTGCGCTGCAGTTGGCTGGCTTCCAACTTTTCAGAGCGGACCGCCACACGGAACTCTCCGGCAAGACGAAAGGTGGAGGAATCTGCTTCTATACTAACTGCGGCTGGTGCAATGATGTGACAGTCATTCAACAGCACTGTTCTCCTGATCTGGAATATTTTTGTATCAAATGCAAACCCTTCTACTCCCCCCATGAGTTTGTTTCATTCATTCTGGTCGGTGTTTACATTCCACCGCAGGCTAATGTGCAAGAGGCACAACGCATGCTCGCCGACCAGATACTGTGTGTGGAACGGACTAACCCGGACTCCTTAGTTATTGTCCTCGGCGACTTTAACAAAGGAAATCTCACCCGCGAACTCCCCAAATATAAACAATTTATTAAATGCCCGACCAGAGAGGAGAACATTCTGGATCACTGTTACACCACAGTAAGCAGTGCCTATCACGCCATCCCCCGGGCTGCACTGGGACTCTCGGACCACGTCATGGTCCATTTGATTCCTGCATACAGGCAGAAACTAAAACTCTGCAAACCTGTTTGAGGACTTCAAAGCAGTGGACCAGTGAAGCTGTGGAGGATCTTCAGGCGTGCTTGGACTGTACAGATTGGGAGGTTTTCAGGACTGCTACAAAGAGTCTGGACGAGTACACAGAGGCTGTGACTTCTTATATCAGCTTCTGTGAGGACAGCTGTGTCCCATCACGCTCCAGGGTGTGTTACAACAATGACAAACCCTGGTTCACAGCCAAACTCAAAAAGTTAAGGTTGGAGAAGAAAGAAGCGTTCAGGAGTGGGGACAGAGACAGGTTTATAGAGTCGAAATACAGGTTTAGCAAGGAGGTGAGAGAAGCCAAACGTCTGTACTCTGAGAAACTCCAACACCAGTTCTCAGCCAATGACTCTGCCTCTGTCTGGAAAGGGCTTAGGCAGATTACAAATTGTAAGCCTAGAGCCCCCACTCCACTAACGACCCACGCCTGGCCAACGCCTTGAATGAGTTTTACTGTCGCTTTGAAAGACAATGGGACAGTCCTGACACCATCCCCCGTGACACAACTGCACCTCCCCCACCATAGCAAAGGCCTGCGCCTTTCCACAACTGCCCACCTCAGAGCCCCCTCCCTCCTCCCCTACCACAGTGACGACTCTCTCCATCCTGGAGAGGGACGTCAACAGACTCTTCAGGAGACAGAACCCCCGCAAAGCAGCCGGGCCAGACTCTGTCTCTCCATCAATCCTGAAACACTGTGCTGATCAGCTGTCTCCGGTGTTCACAGCCATTTTTAACACCTCACTGGAGACATGCCACGTACCAGCCTGCTTCAAGACCTCCACCATCATCCCTGTCCCCAAAAAAACAAAGATCACTGGACTCAATGATTACAGACCCGTCGCCCTGACCTCTGTGGTGATGAAGGCATTTGAGCGCCTTGTGCTGTTCCACCTCAAAGCCATCACTGACCCTCTCCTGGACCCCCTGCAGTTTGCCTACAGAGCCAACAGGTCTGTAGACGATGCAGTAAACATGGCCCTTCACTTCATCCTCCAGCACCTGGACTCCTCAGGAACCTACGCCAGGATCCTGTTTGTGGACTTCAGCTCTGCCTTCAACACCATCATTCCGGCTCTGCTACAGGACAAGCTCTCCCAGCTGAGTGTGCCTGACTCCACCTGCAGGTGGATCACAGACTTCCTGTCTGACAGGCTGGGGAAGCAGGTCTCTGATTCCAGGACCATAAGCACTGGTTCCCCTCAAGGCTGTGTTCTTTCCCCTCTACTCTTCTCCCTGTATACCAACAGCTGCACCTCCAGTCACCAGTCCGTCAAACTCCTTAAGTTCGCGGACGACACCATCCTCATTGGGCTCATCTCTGGTGGGGACGAGTCCGCCTACAGGTGGGAGATTGACCATCCTGGTGACCTGGTGTGGTCAGAACAACCTGGAGCTCAATGCTCTGAAAACAGTGGAGATGGTTGTAGACTTTAGAAGGAACCCAGCCCCACCCACCCCCATCACCCTGAGAGACTCCCCAGTCGACACTGCGGAGTCCTTCCGCTTCCTGGGCACCATCATCTCCCAGGACCTCAAGTGGGAGCTGAACATCAGCTCCCTCACCAAAGAGCTCACAGAGGATGTACTTCCTGCGGCAGCTGAAGAAGTTCAACCTGCCAAAGACAATGATGGTGCACTTCTACACCTGCATCATCGAGTCCATCCTCACCTCCTCCATCACCATCTGGTACGCTGCTGCCACTGCCAATGACAAAGGCAGACTGCAACGTATCATCCGTTCTGCTGAGAAGGTGATTGGCTGCAATCTGCCATCTCTACAGGACCTGTTGCCTCTAGGACCCTGAGGCGTGCAGGTAAGATTGTGGCCGATCCTTCCCACCGGGTCACAAACTCTTCAAGGTACTTCCCTCCGGCAGGAGGCTGCGGTCCATCAGGACCCAAAACCTCACGCCACAAGACCAGCTTCTTCCCGGCTGCAGTTGGCCTTATCAACAAGGCCCGGGACCCCCACCTGACTTGGACTCTTATCCCGCCCCCACGCCTCAAGTCTGTGTTACATTAACACACATTACATTGCACATTCTCATTGCACTCCTGTTTTGCATTTTACTTTATTTTTTTATATATCTTTTTATTTTATATTTGTTTTTTTTCATGTGTGTAGTACTTATTGTGTTTTTATGTTTTATGTTCCTTGTATGCACCTATACCAAGGCAAATTCCAGGTAGGTGTAACCTACTTGGCAATAAATACTTCTGATTCTGATTTGTCTTTTGAATGTTTATTTTTCCGCCCTCTTTATGCAGAGTGTTTTCAGTTTAATTATGACCTCGTGTTTCATGTATATCCTTGTGTTTATGTTTGTATATGAGTTATATTGATATTGTACTGGCAGTGTAACAGAAACAGCCACATATGAACACTGTGAACCTTGCAAAAAATGTATCCTACAATGGCTTCAACAATAAGATTGGAATGTTTACTGGCTGGACTTCCAGAGTTTTTTTTGTGAAATAGTTCCTATGCTTGTTCCACAAGAGACATTACTTTTTATTCTCAAGAAAATGGATGCCTGGTACCTGGAACATTTATGGAGCTTATGACTTGGTTTACATCTGCTAATAAAGAACAAAGGATCAATGGGGTGCAAGAACTGACAGATCCCTACCTCTGGCTCAATATATGGTTGTAGGACGATGCCTCATCTCGCTGGAGTGATTTTGAAATGTTGGAGGAATTTACATTTTTGATGTCAATTTAATTATCAAACAATGCTTCTCTCAGAATTTACCCTTAACCTTTAATCACTCCTGATCTAATTCATCTAAATAAAATAATATCAGACTTCCATAAATTACTCACTGAAAATGTTCGTGCTCTGGGGAAAAAGTGGAAAAGGAGGACGAAGAGATGTTCAAAACTGTCTACTGCATCAGAGGCACAAGTGAATGGTGAGGAGGAGAAAGGAGCTTCTGGAGCGGTGGACAGCACTGAGGGCCAAGGTAAGGAGCCATTATATCCGACCCTAGTATCCTTCTTCGGTTACCATGTGTGGCAGGGCGGGAGGCAAGAGAGAGGTAAAAAATATCAGGCAATGCTTTAGGGCACTCCAACACCAGTTCCAGCTCTTACAAGTGCAGGCTTGCACTTTCCCAACCCCTGAGCCTGACGGCTGATGCCTGAACCACTGGAGCCTCTGCAAGTCAACATCCCATCTCAAACTGCTCCCAGGTGCCAAAGGGTGGTCATACTCCTTCCCAGTGATGATAGTAACGCTGCTTGCAAAATGGCAAGGACCCTCTGAGATCCGAAAGAAAATCGGACCTACCACCAACAAAGGCTCTACCGCAGGTTAGCCCCGCTTGAGTAGGGTACTACATGTTAACCTGCTTAAGGAGTGGGTGAGAGACCTGACACGAAAGCAGAGGTGTTGCTGATTAGGAGATTGCCAAATTTGAAGATTTGCCTTGAGGCGTTCTTGAGATACCGTGTTCAATACAATGGGACGGACAGACAATCTGATAACATAATGTTTCCGGCCACTGGCTAATGCAAAGGCATAAAAACCCAGGTTTAAATGAGCTAGTTGATAACCAGCTTTGTAGTACAGGTTATGCAGGACGTGCGATGGTAAGTGAAGCCGGATAAGGAAAACATGTTTTTCTTTTTCCCCTCTAGCTTTCTCTTCTATCCCCCTCTTTTCCACCCACTCCTCCTCCCTACGCTATGTTTCTCTACGCACTACAACCTTTCAAGGCAGATGGCCACCCACAGTTAATCTGGGTCTGCTTGTGGTTTCTCCCTGGTAAAAGGGAGTTTTTCTCTCCACAGCTGCTAAGTGCTTGCTCATTGTGCGAACTCTTTGGTTTCTCTATAACATTGTAAGGTCTCCACCTTACTATATAGAGTGCCCTGTTTTAATGTATGTTGTAATTTGGCGGTAAACAAATACATTTTTATTTAATTGAACAGTAGAAGGCGTACAGCAATCCCAGAGGCTTGACACATCCACACCTAATATGTTTCAGATTTAAAACACCAATTTAAAACTCATTCAACGCCTGCTTTTTGTGTATGTACATGCATGCGAGAGACATTGACCTGGTAAGCAGGTGAGGGGAGAAGGAGGCGGGGTTGTCCTGTTCAGAGAAGAGAGGCATGGATCCTCCCATCAGCCACAGCCTGACTGACATGATGAGCACCACCTGAAAGAGGGAGAATTGAGGGGAAATGTCTCAGCATGGAGTATTATCACTGCATAAAAAGAAGAATTTGTGTCAGTTAGTGCCTCTGTAAATTTCGATGGAAGTTCAGGTTAACGACAGGAATTCCTGCCACAGGAATCTACAGGCAGCACAGAAAACTGCCGGGAATTGAGGGTTCCAGTTTGGGCAAGTTTTACAAGCCTGAGAAGCTTGGCAGTTGACCCCCCCTGCTCCTAGGTCTATGGGGGGCTTTCACATGTAAATAACAAAACTTTGATCTTAACAAATGCAAATTAGTATAGTTTCACTCAGTGGTGCAGAGGTTACACCTTTTTCTAAAAGGTACTAACTCCCTTTTAAGAAAATCTCTCCAAAAAATACATCAGGCTTAGTATAATTATAGAATCATAAATTGTAGCTTGAGTAGATTTGCCTTATATAAGTAAGTATAATATAATGAGTGTAATCAGTGATACAATTTTCAGGGTACATCTGATGATACATCTAAGAGATGTCTTTCTGCTGACACCAAAACACTGTGCTTCACATAAAGCATATCAGCTGTGTCATCGCGTGACAAAGTCCCAAACATTTGTCCTCCCAACTACTGGGAAAAACTCAGCACCATATTCACATGTCCATGGCATACTAAGCTGTTGACTCTGCTGAAATTGCCTCATAATTAGGACAATTGTCCTATTGTTGTTATTAAACTTTCCTAGTATTCCATTAAAACACTCAACACTTTTACCCAAAGCGACTTACAATAAGTGCATTCAACTATGAGGGTACAAACACAGAACAGCAAGAATCATGTAAGTACATAACCTTAATACCAGAAAGAATAAACTGGTCCTCAGTCACATACTCATCCTATATAAATGTAAAGTAATTTAAAAACTGTTATAACCGCTGCTTCAAAAGTGAAAAGGTCAGTTGTGAAGTTTTACTCTGAAAACATCACACTCGGATCGTGAATACGTCCTTTCCTGAAGATGCCACCTCAGTCGTTAATGTCAATCACAGCCTCATGAATGAAGCGTCTGTCTCCCGCAGACAAGAAACTCGGGCTGTTGTTTTTGCGTGGTTCGATGAATGACTCTGTTTTCGGTGTAAAAAACTTGCTGAAGTCAACACGACACTGTTTTACCTGGAGGAGAGGATGAGTGTGTTGGAAAGTAAGCCGTGGGCCCAGTGTGGACGAGTCAAAGCGGAAAAGACAGGCGCCAATCCCAAAATTACGGTAAGAACTAAGCTAAAGAGAGAAGCCATTGCTAACTGCTAAGCTAACTAAGTAACTTTAGATCTGAATAGCGTGTCACACACTGTGGGATTAGCGAGAAAGTTCCTAAAAGAAGAAGAGAGCATCGAGTGCTTGAGCAAAACTAGTGCATGTTTAAATATGTACGAACTGCTTTAAATTTAAGAGTTTGTTCTCGTAAGTTTTTCATAATAGTGACTTTTTTGTCCTGTTGTATTTTATAGGAAACTGTCCGTCGTCTTCACACCTCTGAGGCAAACGGCCAATGCCACGAACTGGAGCAAGGGTAAGATTAAAGAAGAGACAAGCTGTGCTGTATAAAATACATTTTCTAGGTTTACCTTATCTGATCCATTTCATCATTGTGTTTTCACAGCCTGAGCCCAAACCCCCCCTCCCCCCACAACGAGGCAGTCACGGCACATTAGGCCGAGACTCTCGCTGCAAGTCCGGACTTTTCGTTTCAAAGGTCTGTGGTTTCATCCAATGGTGAAGTGAGATAAATTCTCACAAGCGGTTTTGCTGCAATTCATATGCTAATTAGATCACACCTTCGCTCCGCGACTCCCCAGCCCCCCCACTTGCGCTACCAGGAGTACGTTTCTGCCAATTTGTGTCACTGAGAATGCGG
Source organism: Hippoglossus hippoglossus (assembly GCF_009819705.1). Lineage (NCBI taxonomy): Eukaryota > Metazoa > Chordata > Actinopteri > Pleuronectiformes > Pleuronectidae > Hippoglossus > Hippoglossus hippoglossus. The sequence continues at coordinate 256,661 of NC_047173.1, read as the reverse complement.
AATTCTCATCCTGTAAACGGGCACTAACTGCCAGGAATTAGGCGAGTTTGCCGGCGTTTGCAGGGTCAATAAACACATAAAAAAGGAGGACAATATTGAAAGAAGTAATAAAAAAGATAAATTAGGAAACAAAAACTGATAATAATAATGCAACTGACAAGTATTGATCTATCCATCCACTAACTTCGCTTACACAGGCTTGGGATGCAGGGGTAGCCTGCCAAGTAGGGTATTGCAGACGTCCTTCACCCCAGACACTCTTCCCATCTCTTCCTGGGGAATTCCGAGGTGTTCCAAGGCCAGATGCGATATGTAACCCCCTCTAGCGATTTCTGGGAACTTAGGGTTCCTCTTGGTTGGGCGTGCATGGTAAACCTGTCCATCTCATGCTCCCTCTTCCCTCATACGTGAACAAGACCCTGAGATACTTAGACTCCTTCATTTGGGGTAGCAACTTTCCCCTAAACCTAGAGATAGCAATCCTCTGGTTGCCAACAGAGCCATGGCCTCGGACCTGGAGGTGCTGGCTCGCAACCGAGCTGGAGTTTCTTTGTCCTCCTCCACTCTGACCTGCTCTCACTATAACTAATAAACACTCATCACTAGTTATCAGGACCCTGATCAGTACATGAAGTAACTTAGTGTTTGCTTGATTCGCTCTTGAGTTTATGACACCGCATTTAAACATCATGAAAATGACTGTGTTAAAATGAGCGGAGCGACACGCAGACATGATCCGACACCATCGATTCATAACCAAACACATGACCAACAAAAAATGGAACAAATGAACGGTGAACTAGTTCATTTTAATCTGCATGAACTTAACTCTGAACTAGTTCATTTTAAGTGTGAACTAGCACAACACTGAGAATAACTATATATCAAACTTTATAAGCTGTGTTATCAAATATGTTTTGCGCCTCCAGACAAATTGTATTTGGTGGAAGAGAGGGCACAATGGCTCTTTTGATAGTAAAGGTTGCCGACCCCTGGTCTAGAAGGATGGAAAACCATATGTTTATCAAAGTAGAAATCTATCTAATACTTGGCCAACAGTAATGTGATGTTTGGTAGCTCACTGACCAAAACATGTAAAACTACCTGAATGGTACTTTTTAATGTAAAAGAAAAAAAGTACTCACATATCCTGAGATTAGGCAGGCTCGTTTGACGAAGGGGCTGCAGATGTAGAGGAGGTTGCCTGGTCTGGAGCTATACAGGTGACTGAGGGAAAAAGACAAATAGAAGGTGCTTCACAAAGGAAAATATATCGCCTATATCTTAGTCCTGGAGCCCATAAAAAAAAGGCCTACTTCTAAAGCCCAACTCTTAAGGAAAACTAAACTCTGGTGACTACAGTTTGGTCTGCTACCCCAACTGATGTGGCCATGATAGTACTTAATGTTCCCCCAACAGGAGTTGAGAATATGGAGAGAATGATAAGCTCGATAATAAGATAATGGCCTAGGAGTCCCACGATGTCTGAGCAACATTAGCCTTTATGGACAAGGCAACCTTGAGCTGCCTATTTCAAGGTATACAACTATACGACCCATTCTCTATTTTGTGTTCTACTGGTGTCCTTGTCCCTACTGTTAGCATGAGGCGGTACCTCGTTTCCTCCTCATCCTTCCATTCGCGTGCATCCATCACGCGGCATTACGCACGACTGTCATGGCAATATATATTTATTTAGAGCGATCGGACCGATTACCTCACATCAGTGGATCCTAACCTCCACTCTGGGATATTATTTGGAAAGTGAATAGTTTTTCTTTATTTTTTGACAGTGATCTCCAGTGAGCTCTATGTGCGCTCTGTGCGCCTGATGGCACAGTCACGTTAACTGCAGCAATTTGATGATACACACACAGTTGTAAGAGGATATTATTAAAAACCAATAATGACTTGGCTCTGTAACTCCGCTGTTGAATGGAATCTGAACATAATTTGCTGTAAGTTGTTTTATATATTTTGCAATTAAAAGGTTTCATGTGGAACAGATATGTCGCGCGAGCACAACTAAGCTGTTGGTTTTAATGTAAATGATGAAGTGGATCAATAATCTGGCTTCAGTTCACCACCTCACGACTGCATCGCCACTTTCCCGTCTCCAAAATATTTGTACGCATGGGTCAGAATTTGCGTGGAAATGCGCAAATTTTCCCATCAAGTTGGTTTTATAAATCCCAACGTTTGCGTGACAAGTTGCGTAGGTACTTTTCAGGCCCTGTTTTGTGCGTACGCAATGGTTATAAATGAGACCCCTGGTCTGTATGTGATACACAGCAACAAAGCATGTTTGGTAGACACGGTAAGTATTAAAGAATCTGCAATGCATCATGTCCCATCATGATGCCACGCATATAGTAAATATAGCATTGATTGCTGAAAAAGTATGTGCATGCTCAGAGGACAATTACCACACAATTAAATATAAGTAAAAACACAAACATTTAAAACAAATCAAGACTCTGAGTGCTTACTTAATAAGAGGCTTGCAGCAGAGGACCAGGGCGTCATAGAGCACGCACACTCCAAACACTGTGATGCCTGTCTCCTTGATCAGCATGGCGCAGGTGCCCAGCAACAAACTGACAATCAGAGAACACGCTGACATGGTGGAGGGCAGAGAGTCCTCTGAGACACACACACCCACACTTCTGAGAGAAAGAAAAAAGAACGACAAAATGCATCATATGGAATATATATATATATCTTCTGTCATCCTATGTATAGGATGACAGAAGATTCCGCCGAATCACAGAGATAAGTAATGATTTATTTATATCTTTAAATCTGAGATCATCCCAAAAATAAAGTCAAACCCCCATTCATGCTCACATTCACAACTAAGGTAATTTGTGTCTCTAATTAACCTGCATGTCTTTGGACTGTGGCAGGAAGCAGCGGTATCAAGAGCAACAGGGATAGGGAGAATGTGCAAACTCCTGAAATATGCAAACTATCAAAATCATTCTTAATTTGACAAACTCTGATTTAAATCATGTACTTTAAAATAACCAAGGAGGAAATTCTGAACAGGCATAACCACCTCTTTATATACAGTCTATGATAACCACACACTGTAGGAGGTTGATGAATGTTGCCAACCATCACACAACCTTATATGATCATCTTTTGTAGCAGCCAAATACCTGCTAATGAAAAACTATATTATCTTGTCTGCATGGTAAACATATCTTCATCAGTTTCTCCGGCAGACTAATATCTAATATCCTATACCTGTGTGTATTACAGAGTCATCTTACCTAACATAGGAAAGAAAAGTCAGCAAGAACAGCAGACAGGCCAAAACATCAGCCCTGCCCACAACACCAGACACCTGTAACACACAAACATTTCAGAGATTACTCACATGTGGGACAGTGAGGATATACAGCTGGATGTCCTTGTGGAGCCCATTATTTTTGCTACACTTTAGTGAGATGCACAACTTAAGCTGCTGCTGTAATAAATTATAAGTATTCTGCTTAATTACTGACAGAACCTAGCCCACACTTCTTAGTGTAAGAAGTAAGAAGTGAGACATTTCCCAACCCGTCTTCCTTCAACTGAAATTGCCATCCCCAAACTTGGCATTGTTGGCAGGGTCACTTGTGTGAGAGGATATCTGGAACTCAACGCTGTAAGCAAAGACAGAAAGCTAGAGTCTGGGACTCTAACCTCAACCTCCCCATCAAACAGGGTAGGCCTGAAGCCTGAGGGCCAGAGCTGCTAACCGCTGTGATCCATTTTACCGGGTGGCTGACATCTTTCTGGTGAGTGTAATTAAGGAATATTCTCGCCACAAATAGGGTGTGTTGTTTTGAATACTGCTGTAGAATAATTCATTGCATTCTTGCATTGTGTTTATTTTTAAAATGGCGGATGACCGATGAGAGTCACTAGAGCAGGTAGACGCTTGATTACAAGGAAAGTAATCAAAGGCTGATCACCGGAAAGTAATCATAGGAAAAAGGTAGTCACTTGACTACAGGAGCATAGTCTTGGGCTGATCACTGTTGGAATAGACCTAAATAAATTAAACAAAATGAGATAAATAAAGAGTATTTGTTCTGGAGTACTATTATTATTATTATTATTATTTACAACTGAGAAGTGGAGTGCAACATTTTATAGGATAAATAGAATAGTACTATTATTATAACAAACAAAGAGGAAGAAAAAGGAGTTCTGAGTTCAGTGAACTGCGACCCAAACTAGAAATAGAGTTTTAATTTTGTGTTTGAATTCTATATCTAAAAGAAAACTAATATTTGCAGGTAATTTTCAAATCATTGTAATTTCTAAAGCACGGGAAAACAAAGCTTTTAAAAGAACTTCTAATTCCTTAAATTATAAATCTCTAAATAAAATAATTACTCTCGAATACACCAGACTCTATATCCTAAATTAAAATGTCAGAGGAAAAAATGAGAGCATGGGTAAAAATCCAAAGAATAATACACCTATAATTACTCGATCATTTATACATCATTACCAGTTATGCTAAAGAGAGCACTGACCAACTTGGCATATTGATTCAGGGATGTGGCTTTCCCATGGCAGTTTTAACATAAGACAATACAAATTTTCAATCAATCCAATTTTATCTGTATAGCCCATATTCACAATTTGTCTCATAGGGCCTTAACAAGGTGCGACATCCTCTTCCCCTAATCCTCAATGAGAGAAGGAAAAACTACAACAACAAAATGTATAAACCTCAGAGAGAGACACCTGTGAGGGATTTCTCTCCCAGGATGAACAGAAGTGCAATATATGTCGCGTGTACAAATATTTACAACACTGATTAGAAGAAACTATTTTTAACATAATGGAAAGGTGCTGCAATGTTTACAGTGTTTATACAGAATAAATTATCAGTTAGAGATTAAGGGAGCAGCAATGACAATTAAATGGAGGAGTTATTGCCAGTAATGGTAGAATATGTGAGTAGGCATATTGTATGTCAAGCAGTCTTGTTGTAATCATAGTCTGCCACCATGATCACATTCCACCACCACAATCAGCTGAAACCACTATCACAATCCACCATCATGATTCACCATCACTATCAGCATCCACATCACAATCCATGATCAGCTGCCACCACGATCACGATCCACCATCACGATCTCTGATTCACCGTCATGATCTATGGTCACGATCACAATGTACGATCCACAATTGATGAAACATTAATGTGATGAAGAGGGAGAAGAGGGAAGTCAAACTCCATGCGTCATGTGTCCCCCGACAATCAAGGCTACAGCAGCATAACTAAGATACAGCCTGGACCAGCTCTAACTATAAGACTTATAAAAAATAAGGTTTTAAGCCTACTCTGGGCTCTGGCTCCTACTCTACCTTTAGAGACTTTGGGGCTGACAAGTAAGCCTAAATTCAGAGGCAGGGCTCTAGGGGGGTGATATGGTACTATGAGCTCTTTAAGGTATGATTGTGCCATATTATAAAGGGCTTTGGAGGTGAGGAGGATCATTTTTAATTCCTATTCTAAATTTAACAGGAAGCCAGTGTAGTGAAGCTAATACAGGAGAAATGTGGTCTCTTTTCTTGGTTCTTGTCAAAATACCTGCCTGCAGCATTTTGGACAAGCTGCAGAGTCTTTATAATATATAATAATAATACATTTGATTTATACAGCACCTTCATACAATGCAGCTCAAAGTGCCTTTAAAGACTTACTGGTGGAGTCTGGTAATAAGGAATACCATAATCAGGTCTTTGACACAAAAAAGGCGTGGACAAATTTTCCTGCATCATTTTAAGACAGGAAGTGCCTGATTTTTTAAATGTTACGCAAGTGAAATAAGGCAGTCCTAGAAATTTGATTTAAATGAGAATAAAGGGACAAATCATGATCAAAGATAACTTCCACATTTTTCAGCTTCCTGGCTGAAACTGCTGAAAACACTGGCTTGAGTGGTTTTGAGCAGATGTTCATGCAGTTCACCAAATGCTGTGATTGTGGAAAGCAGCAATGTGAAACGCTACTGCACCATTCAAACCCAGATTTAAAATCCTGATAGGACAAGCGAGAGCTCACTTCTCTCCATTGAACAAGGAAAGCTACTACACATCCAACGACCAAACCAACCCTGACAGTGTGTGTCTCTTTGCCCTTGAAGAAGTAGACAGTCAAACACTAATGTAATGTTAGCTCTGTATCACCGGCGTTAGGTGAATGGTGCTAACCACTCAGAGGACATTAAATACCATTGTGTGGTCACCGCAGCCCGCAGCACACTCCAGAGACAACTCCCGGTGCTCTCTCCAGTTAGCGATGTTAATACAGGTCTTTGCCCTTTCAGTATTTTGTTATCTTCTTTCAGTTAGCTGTAGTCTGTGGTGCTTCAGCATTTGGTGGGCCACTGGAAACTGAATCATAGGCCATGGTCATCCTCCGATAGTATAAGGCAGAGGAATAATTACATTATCTTATTTGAGATGTAAGCGGTGATGTTTCCAAAGGTTTTAATAACCCTAAGGACTGCGTTTAAAAAATGTATATATATATATATCTATATATATATATATGTAAATATGTACTTTTTAACTTTCAATTACTTAATTTTTCAAACCAACTTCAGTCCAGATCATAAACTAAAAAACACTTCCCTCTCAGCAACCTTACTGGACAAAAAAATACCACTCCTTAAAACTATATAAAACAATATATATATAATATAATTTTTCACTTCAATGACTTAATTCTTTTAACCAACTTCAGTCCTGATCATAAATACCAAATATTAATTAATTTTCAATATTTTAACCCTTTAAATAACTGTTTTAAAAGCGCAATCGTAAAAAATGTTATATTAAACACACAAAAAAGTAATACTTTCCATAACTACGTGATAATGAGATTATATTTGGAGATTTTAGGACCCAACAGCTCCTAACAAAGGTTAGCTGACAGGGAGACGTCCCTGTTCACTGTCCCGCTAAGAAAAGATGTTCCGTGATAAGGGCGAAACATTTATGAATGGTGGTCCCCGGTTTGATGACCCCCGCAGCTAACCAGACAGGCACTGGTAGTGGTGCTGCAGGCCCAGAGCCTAGCAGCTGTTAACATCTACCTGTTCAGGTGGATGTTTGTGTTTTGTCGCATAAAAAACAACAACTAGTTAATGACTTAATTTTATTAACCAACATCAGTCCTGAACACAAATTAATTTTTACTTATTTTGAAATGTATTTATTAATATTATCTTTCATTTCGAATTACTTATTTTTTAGCCAACTTAAATAATACAAACAATGTGTCATATAAAAAACAAACACATAATTTCAGTTGCAAACATTAGGTTTATGGGTTTCATTATACAGAAACAGTGCCACTCCCAGACACCAGAAAAAAAGCATGTATTTTACCTATATGCCAAAGATGGGGAAAATGGGTCAATATGATGTTAATATTAAAAATATATATCTGAAGCCAGCACCTCAGAATGAAAGCATAAAACTTGGAATAAATTATTTTATGCTCTAATATTAGTGGGATCCCCAAAATATTTTTTGGCATGAAGGTGCAAAAAGGTAATATTTTCATTACGCTATGAAAAATAACTCTCGATAGGAAATGAGGTTGAAATATTGAAATTATCACAAAAAGAGGCACCTTTTGGAAAATGTTAGCCACATTCATAAACGATGCCAATATTATTCATAAAAACAACTGAAAAAGCCAAAAATGTACCAAGGGTGCTTTGAATGGCTCGAAAAAAGAGGATTAGCATAACGTTAGCAAATAATGCTGATGGGACTGGGTTAGAGTTGGATTGCCACGAAACAGGAAGTTGTTGTAACTTCAGTGTACAACATCCAATCTGCACCAATCTTCACACGTTACCGTGTCAGACAGCTAACCCTAACCCATCGAACCCCTCAGAGTGCAGCCCTGCCATCTCCTCCTGCTCTCTATACATTGACTAAGTTTACAAATTCTTAGTTTACCCGTTGTCCCATCACACTGTCTGTGTGTTGTGTGTGTTTGACAGCGAGAGAGAGAGGAAAAGAGCAAGCGGCTGATGAATGCGCGAGCTGCTCTGAAGAAAGATTTGAACTCTTTAGGAAAGTATCGATCATTATGTGATGATCAGTGTTGATATTGTGTGCGTCATTTCAAGTAAATCAATGTTTAAACTGTAGCGAGTCAGAGACATCAGTTTTGAGTCTGAGAGAGAGAGGAGAGAGAGAGAGAGACGAGAGAGAGAGAGAGAGAGAGAGAGAGAGACAGAGAGCAGCGGAGTCAGTGTGTGCAAGTGTTGTTACTTTTCCCTCAGGTTCCTGACTATCATAAATAAGCTACACAATTCTTTTATATAATCAACTACTCATAGTGATGAATTGTCATGGTTATGACTCTGAACTATTTATTCTTGTTTGAAGAGTGTTTTCAGTTTGATTATACCCTGCCTGATAAAGACCAGTTATTTTTGAAAACTGAACTCTGAGTTGTACTATTGGGTCCCAGGTCTAGTACGAAACCTTACAGTACGAACTGGCCTGGACATGGACCCAGCCGACTCTGATCCATGGCACAACACTATTAAAGCGCATGGAGACTGGATCACGAGACAAGCCGAGGAATTATGGAGCCTGGAGGAAAACCTCGCTGATACCAGTAACCAGCATACCCAGATGCTAACATTGTTTGGTGAGCAATTTACCTTTCCTCACCAAGCATGTTCACAGACTCCATGAAACTCATGTTCGCGGTGAAGCAGTGTGAAGACCGACGTCTGCCGTGGCTGCCTCCCACTCCACAGCTGCCGAGGCTTCGTATGCTCCCGTTTCCTCATCCGCCATGGCTTCCAGCGGCCCCATGATAAGACTCTCCCGTCCGGAGAGATTCTCTGGTGACTCAGGTGACTGCCGTTCCTTTTTAACCCAGTGTGAACTCCATTTTGGACTGCAGGCTGCAGTTTTTTTCCCACCGACCGGATCGCCTTCATCATCTCCCATCTCAGCGGACCGGGCGGAGACGTGGGCCACGGCAGAATGGAGCCGCAGATCACCGGTGTGGTTAGAACCTATTGACTTTTTTCTAAAACTCTCACTAGTATTTTCCAACGTGTATCTCCGGGAAGAGGCGGCACGAGCATTGTTAACCTCCGTCAGGGTCAACAGAATGCCACAGACTTCGCCATTGAGTTCCGTACGTTAGCAGCAGTTAGCGGCTGGAACCAGTTAGCACTTTTCTACGCTTTTCTTCATGGTCTGGCTCCTCATTTAAAAGACCTAGCTAGCTCTTCTTGATCTGCCCCGAAGGACTTAGATTCATTGATTGCTGTCGCCATTCGCATCGATAAGAGAATGTTGGACCGTGAGAGAGAGAGATCTAGAACTGCACTGTTTTCTCCTGCTCTACATCGACCTACGCCAGATCCTACGCCTACCCCTGTGACAACAGTCAACCGCTCCTCTAACCATACACCTATCACGGAGGAGACCGTAGAACCTATGCAACTAGGACGCACATGTCAGTGGAGGAATGCCGACGTCGCCTCCAGGAAGGCAGATGCTTCTACTGCGGACAGCCTGGACATCTTCTCGCCTTGTGTCCGCTAAAAGATCGGGCTCACCATTGACGAGGGCTTTTGGTGAGCCAAACCCACATTAACTTTAATCCCTCACATTCCAAGGTACGGTAACTGTGTCCAGACTGCTTCCTCACTCACTGTCTGCCAGCGCCCCTGGCTGGACGCTTACTATGGCAAGTCACGCACCAATCTCAGCCAGTAAGGTAGCGTTCCCTGATGACCCCCACCGAGCAGGTTCGTTTTTCGACTTTTATATCCCCAGCAATACCTGTTAGTTTTTGGATAACCCTGGCTCAAGTTCCACAACCCCCGCATAGGACTGGGAGACAGGTCGGGTGGTGAAGTGGGGGAACTAAGTGTGTCAAGGATTGTTTTGTACTCATGCCAAGCCTGAATCCATTCTGTGTGACAATGTCTATGATAATCATGTTAATGACTGTGTATCCGAACATTAACCCAAGTACCCTAAGAACTATCTAGACCCCTTAAGGAGGTCTTTAACAAGGCCCGAGCCACCCCTCTTCCTCCTCACAGACCCTACGACTGCTCCATTGACCTTCTGCCAGGGACGAGTCCACCCCAAGGCCGTCTCTATTCCCTGTCTTCCCCTGAGCAGGTAACCCAGGACCAGTATGTAGCGAGTCTCTGGCGGCAGGAATAATCAGACCTCCTTGTCTCCGGCTGGAGCTGGATTCTTCTTTGTAGGCAAGAAGGATGGTTCGCTTCGCCCCGTGCATCGACTACAGAGGACTCAACGAGATCACGGTTTTAAGAACAGATACACTCTTCCTCTAATGGCATCTGTCTTTGAACTGTTGAAGGGCGCCAAGGTTTTCACCAAACTCGATTTAAGGAACGCTTGTCACCTGGTTAGAATCAGAGAAGACGATGAGTGGAAAACAGCCTTTCAACACATTCCAGTAGTCACTATGAGTATTTGGTGATGCCTTTTGGCCTTACTAATGCGCCTGCAGTTTTCAAAGCTTTGGTCAATGACGTACTGAGAGATATGCTTAACCGATTTGTTTTTGTATATCTGGATGACATTCTCATATTTTCCCCTGATGAAAAGACTCACGTTCACCAATGTCCGCCAAGTGCTACAGAGACTCCTTGAGTACCAACTTTATGTTAAGGCTGAAAAATGTGAATTTCATGTCTCCACCACATCATTCTTAGGTTTTGTTATAGCTGAGGGTGAAGTAAAAATGGATCCCAGTAAGATCCAGGCGGTTGCTGATTGGCCAGTGCCAAGCAATCGCAAACACGTACAACGGTTTTTTCGGCTTTGCTAATTTCTACAGACGTTTCATAAGAAATTTTAGCACATTTTAGCGGCTACTCCTCTCCATGCTCTCACCTCTACCAGGGTCTCCTTCAGCTGGATCAGGCCTTCAAGGAGCTGAAAAACGCTTCACTCAAGCCCCCATTCTCATATTGCCCGGCTCCACATCTCAGTTCATTGTAGAGGTGGATGCCTCGGATGTAGGTGTTGGAGCAGTCCTATCACACAGGGCAGTGTCTGATAATAAAGTTCATCCGTGTGCGTTTCTGTCTAGAAAACTGTCCAACGCCGAAGGGAACTACGATGTGGGGGGCCGAGAGCTACTCGCCATTAAAGATTGCCCTGGAGGAGTGGGAGACACTGGTTTGGAGGGTGCTGAGCTTCCTTTTCTGGTTTGGACCTACCACAAAAATCTTGAGTACCTTCGTTCTGCCAAAAGACTGAAACCCAGACAAGCAAGATGGCACCTCTTGTTTAACCGGTTCAATTTTATTGTTACATATCGCCCAGGTTCTAAAAATGTCAAGCCAGATGCCCTGTCTCATATTTTTTATCCCGACTCTTCTCCCAAGGCTCCCGTTCCAGTCCTCCCTTCTAATTGTGTGGTGGGGGCAATCTCCTGGGAGGTAGAGGAGAGAGTGATTGGTGCCCAAGAGAACCTACAGGTTCCTGATGCCTGCCCCGACAATCGCCTGTTTGTGACTCCTCAGCTTCGTTCCGAGGTAATCCACTGGTGTCATACCTCTTCTCTTGCCTGTCATCCAGGAATCAAGCACACCTTATTCAGGGTCAGGCAACGTTTCTAGTGGCCTAGCACGGAAAAGGAGATCAAGGAGTATGTGTTGGCCTGCCCTACCTGTGCTCCAACCCAGACAACTTCTAATGTTGTATATTGATCCTTCAATGATCCCGCAGTTGTGTTAATCACTTTCTGCCTTACATTGTATAGTTGAATGCACTTATTGTCGCTTTGGATAAAAGGTAAATGAAATATAATGAAATGTAATTGTCTTGTCTCCATTTGGTTTTAGAAACAGTAAATGTTTATTGGGTCATGGTGGAAATATAATATATAACCTTGCCCTTTATACATTAGGTTACATTATTATATAATACAAAACAGGGGCGGCGTTATGCATGTCCTCCGTCACTCTCTCTCTGTCCCCCCTTCACAGCTTACTCTTCGTCCTATCCATTAAAGCCAATAAAAAGCCCTCCCAAAAATCCAAAAAAAATGTATAACTAAAACATTTTACAAAATAACTAGATTTGCAAGCAAGTACGAGTGGGCCCTCGCCTGGCGACGGGGGGGAAGCGAAGTGACGTGACGAGGTCGCTGATGTCAAAGTATAAAACATGATGCTTCCTGTCACAGCTAGGGGGTGCTATGACTATTGTAGTATATTTGCATAAAGATGCATTCAGGGCATGACTTTTATCACACATAGTAAGTTTGACAGCGATTGGAGCAAAGAAATGGAAGTTACAGCTACTTGAAGTTGCATGGCGAGACATGGAATTTCTCCGCTATGCCATGGACACGCCCCCTGATGAAAAGTTTAATTGTATGGCATCACCAACTCCTATAGGCTCTCCTAACTACATTTCAAATGCATCAGGTAAACGGGAAAGACACAGCACACCAAAATGTAAAACATGACATTTCCTTTTACAGCGAGGGGCTCTATGAAATGTTTGTTGTACATGTGAAATGTTAGGCAGATTGGACAATATACATGGACATTATAAGCACTTCCTCTTTTATTATCGAAATTCCCCAACATAATAATCAAGGCAATCCCAATAGGGTCCTTGCTTGCAACTGTCACTGCTTGGGCCCTAATAATCGAATTAAAAACAATCGGGTCCTTGCACTGTCAGTGATCAGGCCCTAATAATCACAGCAATCCCAATAGGGTCCTCGCAGCTTTTGCCGCTCAGGCCCTAATAATAATAATAATAATAATAATAATAATCTGATCAAAAACAATGGGGTCCTTGCACTTGTTCCAGACATGGCCTGCCCCTTTAAGGAAAGTGGCCAGTGTGTGACGTAGTGCACCTGGGTGTTGTGGGAAAAGGTGCTAAAATATGTGGATAACATAAAGTGAATGACCACTGAGAGCGTGATGAGAGTGTTGCTCCTGCTGTACAGAGAGAAAATAAAGTGGCCGCGTTAAAAAGTAAAGAATCGACTCCTCCTCCTTCTTCAGTGGTCCGGACGGCTGGTTACCGGCCAGACAGCGAGCCAAATAACCAGTGAGCTCCCAACTACGGTTCGGAGCCGAGATACTGCCCAGAAAAGGTAACACTGGGGGCTCGTCCGGGATCACTTCAAGGAAAGTTTGGAGCGGATTAACGGAGGAGATGGCAGCGCTCAGAGGTACACCAGCATGAATCCGTTCCTGGTGGACATTAAAGAGGCTGCCCGGGTTAACGCGGACATCGTTAACCAGGCAAACGGTGGATACGCCGGGCATGGCTACAGCACTAAGTAATTTGCCACAACTGTTCTGGGGTGGGGCATATACAGAGGAACTGCCCTTCTCCCCGTAAACCCAAACGATCTGCACCTAGAGCCAGCACAGCTCCGGTTCCTGACTCAGGTACAGTGGTCACATGCACCAAAGGCTCAGAAGACGACATGAGTATTCCAATACGGATATATGGACTTGAAACTATGTGCTCTGGCTAGACTCTGGCGCTCGGAGGAATGTACTGCCCCTTCGTCATTTCAATGCCATCCCTAATGAATCCAGACCTCAAATCCAGCCATCCACCATACAAGTTCTGCAGGGCATCGGTCCTGAGGGTCTGACAGTCCAGAGGGAAGTCAACCTGCCAGTGCAAGCCGGCGGCAGAGTTACAAAGGTGAACTTTATTATGGCAGACACAGCTAATAACATGGAAGTTATCCTGGGGCACCCTTTCCTGCTGCAGGCACAGCCCACTTGGATTATGGTCACAGAGAAATCAGCCTCTTCGGTGAGAAGATACCTCGCTTTAAGCCCAGCCCACAGCCTGAGGTGCACATTGTCAGAGTAGCCCGCACCACAATGTTGGAGTCTGGGCGTGGGTATATAGTGCCGGGCACCGCCCGACACCGCCATACAGCAGCTGGAGATATGATGTTGACCGTGTCCTGGTGGCCCGCGTCGTTGTTCAGACCCAGCAACCCACTAACATCCCCATCAGAGTCTATAATCCTGGCCCCGCACCTATCACCCTGAAGAGAGGGGCAGTTGCCGGGGTTCTCCAGCCAGCAGAGGTGTTAGGGGAGCTGGATCCCCAACCGACTAAGGCCTGAGCGGCACCTGAGCCCAATGACCCCCCATCTACTTACGTACCCAGCCACCTACAGGACCTGTATGCTGAGAGCTGTGCCCGCCTCTCTGAGGAAGACCGAGTCAGGCTAGCTGGCATATTACAGTCGTATGGAGATGTCTTCTCTACTGGAGCTACAGACCTTGGCCGCACTAGCCTAGTGCAGCATGATATACTGACCACCTCAGGGCCACCTGAAAAACAGGCACCACGCAGGATGGCCAGAGACAAACAGATTGCAGCAGATCAACAAGTGCAACAGAGCCTAGAGACTGGAGTAGCACGACCCAGCAACAGCAGCTGGGCTGCACCAATTGTAATGGTAAAGAAGAAGGACCAAAGCACACAACTATGTGTGGATTATAGACCCCTCAATGAAAGGACTATTAAGGATACTTATCCCTTGCCACGTATCCAGGACAGGTTGGACACTCTTTCCACCACCAAGTACTTCAGTACACTGGACTTAACATCAGGCTACTGGCAGGTAGAGTTGACACCAAGAGCCCGTAAAGCTGCAGATTTCTGCACCCGCAAAGGATTATTCGAATGGAACCATCAAAGTGCTGCCTTTTCCAGGAAAAGGTGGCCTATCTGGGGCACATTGTCACGGAAGCCAGTGTAGTGAAGCTAATACAGGAGAAATGTGGTCTCTTTTCTTGGTTCTTGTCAGGACACGTGCTGCAGCATTTTGGACAAGCTGCAGAGTCTTTAACGACTTACTGCTGGAGCCTGATAATAAGGAATTACAATAATCAAGTCTGGATGTAACAAAGGCGTGGACTATTTTTTCTGTATCTTTTTGAGAAAGGACATGTCTGATTTTTGAGATTTTAGGCAAGTGAAAGAAGGCGGTCCTAGAAATTAGTTTTAAGTGAGAATTAAAGGACAAATCGGCAATGTCGTCTAGCGCAGCTATATCATTAGATAATGTATCTCTAAGGTGTTTAGGGCCAAGTATTAGAGCCTCTGTTTTATCTGAGTTTAATAAGAGAAAATTGCGGGTCATCCAGGTTTTTATGTCCTTGAGACATGCTTGGAGTTTAGTTAATTGATTACATTGTTCAGGTGTTATTGACAAGTATAACTGGGTGTCATCCGCATAGCAGTGGAAATTTACAGAGTGTGTCCTGATAATGTTTCCTAGTGGAAGCATATATAATGAGTATATAATATGTATTTTTGGGGCTTTTTATCAGCTTTAATGAATAGGACAGAGTCATATATAGAGGGGATAGAGTGTGGGAGGACATGCATGAATGGTCGTGGGTCGGAATCAAACCCAGGCCTCTGCGGGTTGCCTCATTACATTACATTACATTACATGTCATTTTGCCACGTTTTAACCCCCTCTCTACCCCCTCTACCACGTTTCTTATTTTAAAGCTGACCCAGTTCTTAACAGGCTGTGTGTCGCATACTCACGGCTTCAGTGTGGACAGGGTGCACAGCAAAGAGGAGTGCTGTGATGAAAGCCAAACGCGAGTCTTCAAACACACAGCTTTTACATGTGTGCATGAGCAGGCAGGTTACAGCGCAGTGGAAACACACATTGACCATATGGAAATACAGAGGTGTCATTCCGCCCAACAGGATGTTCAACCTGACAGACAAGAGAAAGAAATATTCAGCACTGTGGGTTGAAACAACAGACTGTTTAAAAGTGATTTGGTCATTGTAAAAGAGTACAGTCAGTATCACCCATTGTTCAATATATCCTTATACACATATGGAGACAAAAACATATCAACCTTATCTAAACAATCATCCAGCAATCCAGCAGCTGTGGCTCAGGGGGTAGAGCGGGTTGTCCACTAACCAGAGATGGATGCATGTTGAAGTGTCCTTGGGCAAGATACTAAACCCCAAATTATCCCTGGCATTTGGTAGTGTATGAATGATGTATGCTAGAGAAAAACAGAGAAAGTGTTGGACATGGGTGCACTTTATGAATGTGTGTGTGAATGGGTGAATGGCAAAACTGTACTGAGAAGCATTATTAGTGGTCATAAAGACTGGAAAAGCGCTATATAAATACAGACCATATTACCATTTCCTGGATGAAGTGAGTCTTATTCCTGAACATGAATTTCAAACGCTCATCACCTAATCACCTCCTGCAACCCCTGCTTTCCTTCCAGTCTTCGCCAGATCGTTCTGTCCACTACAGTGGTAGCTACGGCTGACATTAGCTCTATGTTACCTTGCCTGTGCTCGTACCTAACTTCTTGTTTCCCTCTGTTCAGAACCATCCCAGCCTGCCAGCTCCTGATCAACACCACTTGCAAACCTGTCCACTGTCAGCCGTCTTCAATATTCCCCTCTCTTGCCTGCTGAAGCCACTGGATCCCTCACTGCCACTCCACTGCTATTCTACATGCATCCTGTGAATCCCACCATTATTAACCATTTCAATAAACTGTTAAACTGCATCCTCAAGTCTGGGTCCGAATCTCCATTGAGAGTAACAGCATTGCATAACGACAGAATGTCAGATTCCTGACACAAGATGACATGCTGCTCAAGATCTTCAAGCATCTCATCTCTCAGTGAGACGTTAGGTTCCTGTGTCCACTATGTGACACTAGAGAACATGCCCTTCACATGCATTTTGTAGCTGAGTGTCACATGTAGACAAAACCATGAAAATGTCATGTTAATGAAATGATGATGATGTTGTAACATGAGGCATATTTCCTGTTTCCAGTAGGTGGCACTATGACACATTGGCATGTAGATCAGGTGGCACTATGAAACATTGGCATGTAGATCAGGGTGCATGTACTTGCACGATTAGTGGCCAACGGCTGGTTGTGGCAATGGACCTTGGACATCCCAAATGGACCCAAATCTACTGGAAAGAATGAGAGTCTAAGGCTTACAGCAACACAGATTGCAAATTAATGATGAGTCATCTGTGCGAACCAAAGTTAACCACGGTGTTCCACAGGGCTCTGTGCTCGGCCCAATTTTATTCTCATTATATATGCTTCCACTAGGAAACATTATCAGGACACACTGTAAATTTCCACTGCTATGCGGATGACACTGAGTTATACTTGTCAATAAATCCAGAACAGTGTAATCAATTAACTAAACTCCAAGCATGTCTTAAGGACATAAAAACCTGGATGAACGGCAATTTTCTCTTATTGAACTCAGATAAAACAGAGGTTCTAATACTTGGCCCTAAACACCTTAGAGATACATTATCTAATGATATAGCTGCGCTAGACGACATTGCCCTTGCTTCCAATGAAACAGTCAGGAACTTGGGAGGGATCTTCGATCCTGATTTGTCCTTTAATTTGCACTTAAAACAAATTTCTAGGACCGCCTTCTGTCCTGTCTCAAAAAGATGCAAAAAAACTAGTCCACGCCTTTGTTACATCCAGACTTGATTATTGTAATTCCTTATTATCAGGCTCCAACAGTAAGTCGTTAAAGACTCTGCAGCTTGTCCAAAATGCTGCAGCACGTGTCCTGACAAGAACCAGGAAAAGAGACCACATTTCTCCAGTATTAGCTTCGCTACACTGGCTTCCAGTTTAATCTAGAATAGAGTTTAAAATTATCCTCCTCACCTTCAAGGCCCTTAATAGTTTGGCACCATTATACCTCAAAGAGCTGATAGTACCATATTAACCCACTAGAGCACTGCGCTCCCAGAATTCAGGCTTACTTGTCGTCCCTAAAGTCTCTAAAAGTAGAGAAGGAGCCAGAGCTTTCAGCTATCAAGCTCCTCTCCTATGGAATCATCTCCCACTTTCAGTTCGGGAGGCAGACACCATCTGTACGTTTAAGAGTAGGCTAAAAACCTTCCCCGGAGTCCCTTTGCCTTATCGTCCACAGATCCAGGGCCACGGCTGCGGCCACATCGTGGATTATGATCTGTGGATCGCGTATCAGAGATCGTAATGGTGGATCCAGTATGGCGGATTCTGTATCGTGCTGGCTGATCGTGACAATAATGGCGGATTCTGTATCGTGTTGGCATCTGACAATGGTGGTGGACCACGATCGAGGTGGCAGCTGATGATGGATCCTAATGGCGGCAGTGGACAATGACTGTGGACTATAGTGGCATCCGATCTTGATGGTGGATCATGATCTTGCTGGCTGCTGACCATAGACTATGATTACAACAAGACTGCTTGATATATAGTATTTCTCCTCGGATCCTCGACCGTTACTGACAATAATCTATCAATTCACTGACCTCCAGTTATGCTTCAAAATGTTTTTCTTATCAATGCTGCTAAAACCCTTATCTTGGTGATGTTCTCCTTTACACTTGACATCTATTGCACTTGTGTCCGTCCTGGGAGAGGGATCCCTCACATGTGGCTCTCTCTGAGGTTTCTACCTTCTTTTTACCCTGTTAAAAGGGTTTTAGTAGTTTTTCCTTACTCTTGTTGAGGGTTAAGGGCAGAGGATGTCCCACCCTGTTAAAGCCCTATGAGACAAATTGTGATTTGTGAATATGGGCTATACAAATAAAATTTGATTGATTGATTGACAGAACAAAACAAACGAATTTGGCCGATTAGAATAAACAAAGGCTATGTCAATGAGCATGTTTTCTTTGTTTGTAATTGTAATATAAATAAGAATTCTAAGAGGATTGTCGTTTATCCTTAGTATAAGTTAATGTGATCTAATTGTGCTACCTAAAAACAAGAATTAAAAAAATGCCATTGTCAATTCTTCAAACAGAAAAAACCAACAGAAAAAAAACATAAAATGCTGTGGTGTCTTCAAATAGCGCCGCCCAAATACACACACACACACAGGCCCTGGGGCCCCGCCCCCACTCACTCGCTCAGAGCGACACACAGTGAGATAAGAGGAGCGTTCACTGTAAGCAGCCGGTAAGTGACTTTGTTGAAGAGCAGTGGAAACAGTGAAAATACAGAGTTTCTCTCTTGTCCAGAGTTCATGAGACTGCATTTAAACACCACGAAAAATGACTCGTCAACATGTTGTGCTCAGTACCAAACGAGACGTGACGTGAACAGCAGGACTAAGTGTTAAAGTGACCAGAACGACTCAGATTCATGATCCGACAACCATCGATTAATAAACAAACACATTATCATAAGTTTGTCATCTAAATCATCCCAATAAAAAATGGAAAAAATTAACGTGAACTAGATCATTTTTGGAATTGTGAACTTAGTTGAAAATTAAAAAATTAACAATTGAACTAGTTCATTTTCATGTGCATGAACTGAACTTTGAAGTAGTTATTTTTAAGTGTGAACCGGTACAACACTGGGTATTGCTTTGTGAGGTGACCAGAAAAAAAAAAAATTATGCAAATGTTGGTAATGCAATGAGACAATGTCTAGCTGACTTGAGTTTATTTACCCATTAAACAGGTAACCTTAGCCTTCATCGCAACAATTGCCCCCCCTTAGAAATTTGTCCAAGTCCAACACTGTCCAAGTGTCTGTAAACCCCAACATTCAAATTCAACATATGCTGCGTCATTTACACCACGTTTTTAGCCTAAATGTCCTCTGATATCCTCCTCTGGAACCGCGTACATGTTCGCACGCACACACCGGAAACCCCACCAACAAGCTCTCTTCCAAAGGCACGTGCGGGGTTCGCGTCAGCATCACTACTTTCGGTCGCGGACCTTTCGACTAAAAACATGGTGTAAATCACACTGTTTCGAGTCGAATTTAAATGGTTTACAGACACTTGGATGACACATCAGGAGTAGTGTGGGGGCATTTTATGGGGTTTTTTCTGTTGTTTTTACGTTTGAAGAATTGGTCAAAATTTACTTCTATTGTATTGCAACACTGTTTATCCCTAAAACTGTTAAAGTGTTTTGTGGACTCAAACACTTTACTCACCCCTCCATCGGCATAGTGGTTAGTAGAAAATGAGTGACTTTTCATTTTTGGGTGAACTATCCCATTAACACGTGAACTTTCTCGTTTTGAGTAAAGAATTGCTTTGTCAACTGTTTGGCCTTAAATCTGACTGGGCATTTCTGTCTAATGTGGTGACACTGTGTTAATCCAATCAGGTGTGATGTTAAGGAATGTTTAGCTTGAATCAGTTTTAAATTGGGTGTGAGGCTGCAAAAGCTGTATGACGTCAGCGTCAACTGCATGTTTACATAGCATTCATACCGTGGTTAGTAAGGGTTCTACTCACCTCAGTTCAATATAATTAACAGTACGGTTACACTACCATTTTTGGAGGTTCAGGGTGAGATGAAAAGAGCGTCAACTTACTTGAAGGAGAGGATGCAGAGCGGTCTGTAGGACTTGTGGCTCGTATTGTCCGCCATCATTTTGCCCCAGAAGTCGTTGCTGAAGATGTTTATTAGGCTTGAGCCCGGTCTGACGTCCGGGTTGTTGATGATAGCCCAAACATCGTCGTGCACTAACTCCCCGCGGAGAGAGTTGCAGTAGCACAGGACACACAGGGCTGTCAACACAACATAGCGACCCGCAGCGCTCATAGCCTCCGGTTGCACGATCACCCGCGGCTGCCGGCGGCCTTTCTTCTGCGGTTCCGGTGCTGTCAAGTCGCGCATGGCCTCTCCTGCAGCTCGGCTGGACTGAGGCTGAAGCATGTAGCACCGGTGTTTACGTCAACTTCGCCCAGCAGGTAGCAACTGTATGTGCTGTGGACAGAGGGGACTGCGTGGATCATCGACTGTTGTGTTGATGCATTGTGCTGTCTTCATGTACGCGGTGGAACGTCGGACTAACTCCGGTCTAGTCTAACGTTCTACTTGTAATTTTTTCCTTTCAATGCAAAATCATAATTTCTGTATTTTATTTCATATTATAATTATATAATGTGTATTTACTTCAATTTAAATATAATTTGGTATATATGGACGATTGGTTTAATTGCTTATTATTAACATAGCAATTTTCTTGGTCTCAAAATAAAAAACTATTGTGCGTGAAAGTTAATTCATTACCTTGAAATGTCATTTCACAAAACAAATCTTAAATCAATGTTCTTAGTTGTTCAGCTTTCAAATGGTCTGTATTTATAAAGCTTTCAAATGTTCTTCCTCCGCACAGATTTGCGTAGGAAGTTGTACTAAGTGTTTATTATTGTTCATTATAGCACAAACATACTGACGTAAAAAAATATATTATATTACACAATAGCATCAGAATTACTTTTCAGTTAAAAGAGCAGCCACAAGAGGTTCTCTAAAATGAGGAAAATACTGGGATTGGAAAATCTAATTTCATTTTCATTTCATAAAAAAAAAAAAGTATTTTATGTGGGAAGGGTGGATGGAAGAGGATCTTAGAATTTGGATTTCCAATTATGAATGCTGGACAAATGGCATTGTTGAGCTGTGAGGTTTGGATTTACGAGTTTATGAAAGCACCTGAATGCGGCAAAGTCAACTCGCCAACGGAGCATGCGCAGCAGGACGCTGCCTCTTCATGCGGACCAAAACATCAGCAGCAGATATTTAATGCACCCTGGCACATAGTACAATGACCGAAACTGGTCAAATAAATAATAAAAACTGAAATTAATATATTACTGAGTAAAATAAAAATAATTATAATAATCCACTTTCACCTCATGTGGGCGGCCTTGGGTTTCCACCTCCAAGTTTAGGTCATCTGCCATATGGGCCTGGGAGCCTGAGGATCTCGGCAGTATCTTACCTGTTCCTAGGACTGTTCTCTTGTAGACAGAGACCTCACATGTAGGTCCTGGAATCCACTCGAGCCACTCTCCCAGTTTGGGGGTTACAGTACTGCAATTACCACTGGCACCACTGTTGCCTTCACATTTCCATATCTTCTCCAGCCTCTCTCTTAGCCCTTGTTATTTTTTGAGACTCATGTTCCTTCTGCTTGATTTGCTGTTGCTTGGGATCGCTACATCTATTACATATGCTGTTTGTTGACCACCACGTTGTCCAGTTAGTTAGCCCTCACCATTTTATCCATCTGAATCTATACATATATGCTAAAATACATAGGTAAATGCATAAATAAATAAAAAAACATACATGTATACCTACATGTATTTAATTGTGTTATGTATTTATTTAGTTTTAACAGATAATATATTCTATGTGATCCATAATTACAACAATAAGTGACTGTACGCTACATCTACATGCCGGACTGCAACACCTGTAACAAATTACAGTTTCTCCTGTATGTCACAACCCACATCCCAAAAACTCCCTGTCTCACTGGCTCCCCCATGCAGACTGGCTATAGCAGATAGGAACTGGCTTCTGAGACGGGACTGCATTCAAACCCAACTTCTCAACCTCTAAATTACATTCCTATTTGCCTCACAAGCAGACAGCAAAATGTCATCCCTAAACCATCCTGTTCAGTACACTATGGTATTCTTAAAGGCACAACACAATTAAATGCACTGTAATTCCACTGAAGCCATGACCTGTGATTTTACAAACTTAGTTGAAACCTTTGATCTCAAACAATCTGTGAAAGGCCCTACCCTCAGGTCTCTCAATCTCCAACCCAGTAGAAGAGGTTTTTCACCTGTCTGATCACTGAGTAATCATTTTCAATCTGAACTTGCCTCACTCTTCTCCTGTTAGTCATGCTCTTCTGCATTTCAGCATGTTTAATTCCTCCAGTGCCTTTAGGTTTGCAGAAGCCTATAGTGAGGTCCCCATTGCTGTCAGCATTGAGGCTGCACCTTTTTCTGTAAACACAGTAGAACTTTTCTCTATTTAACAGTCACCACCTTGACTCTGTTGCTCCAATGACAGTTAAAAGCGTAAGCCTTTGGTCACACTTTTTAGTGTACTAAAATCAATCACCACATTCACTTCCACCTCCTGCTTTCTTAAATTTTTACAGAGACAAAGTACTTGATATCAGAGCTAGTAGAATTCCTTCTGTAAAAAGTCTATCCATCCCCTTCGAAAACACTGCAGCTCCTTCTTTTTACTAGAACTTGATCAAATTATTTCAGTTCTCTTGACATTATAAATTCTTCAAAACTTTTCAAAGAAGTTCTTGGTGTAATAGGTTGAAAAGGCTATATGATAAGTTTTTTATTTAAACAGACACCCCCCCCTATTTTTTGTTAATAATTGAATTAATCTAGTATTCTTTAAATATACTTCACACTTAGGTAATTCACTTCTACGTCAGTAGATGGCAGTCTAGTGCTGCCGTGGATCCACCAGGGAGACAAGCGACAACATTTGGAACTGTGTTCTCAATGTGAGTTTCAACTGAATTGTGACTGAAAAGTTCATATATTCAAGCTAGTTCACATATCATGTCACTCGCCAACTGAGCCATCTTGTTGAGAGCCATGGTAAAGTGCAAGTGTGTGTATAAGTGTAGTGCATCTGAATGCTGTAGGAAGATTGAGTGTATGTTGTGCTATTAGTAAATAGTCTGTATTTATATAGCGCTTTCCCAGTCTTATTGACCACTCAGCCATTCACACACACATTCATACATTGCATCTATGGGCAGCACTTTCTTTTTTCTATGAGGGACAATTTGGGGTTCAGCATCTTGCCTGAGGACACTTCGGCATGCAAATGTTGAATGACCGTTAGCTGATAGGTATGTGTTTATATATGAGTTTCTGTAGGAGGGGAAGGAAAGGAAATGCGTGTTTCGAGTTGTATACTTTTTGTATATGTATTTTGAGTTAAACCAATTTTGGGGTTATGTTTGTTGAATATGTTATGTTCATAAATATTTTTCTTTTTAAATATATAATGTTTTATATTGTCTATTGTCAGTATGGTTGTGTATTTGAGTATGAGGTGGCAACTGTGGAGGTAGCTCATCAGAGAAACTCCAGGTGAACCAGGGAGAGTGGATTGGCACAGTTGAGGTTAGTTGGCCAATTAACTCTCCCTGGATTCAAAAGGCAGCCGGAGAGCTGCCACAGGGGAGAGAGAGACGTATGGACAAAACAGAGCTGAGCTGCCACAGGGGAGAGAGAGACGTATGGACAAAACAGAGCTGAGCTGCCACAGGGGAGAGAGAGACGTATGGACAAAACAGAGCTGAGCTGCCACAGGGGAGAGAGAGACGTATGGACAAAACGGAGCTGAGCTGCCACAGGGGAGAGAGAGACGTATGGACAAGACGGAGCTGAGCTGCCACAGGGGAGAGAGACGTATGGACAAAACAGAGCTGAGCTGCCACAGGGGAGAGAGACGTATGGACAAAATGGAGCTGAGCTGCCACACCAGCAGAGACTGCTGGCCACTTTATGTTTAGTTTAATTTATGTTTGCTCATGTGCTAAAGAATTAAAGAGTGTTAAAAAGTGAGTGGTTCGTGTCTGGCTGCTGTTGGGAGACCCTGGTGGCATAGTCGTTTGGCATAGTTGTTTGCCAGACTATTAAAAAAAACTATTTAGAGATGATTTAATGCTTAGAAATAAATGAGCTCTGGTATGAGGAAGACACTAAGTCTGGTTCTCTTTCTATTGATCCACAGACCATATCGTTTTCATTTTTATATCGGCTACACAGTGCTCCCTAGCCTATCTATGTAACCCTTACTGCCGGTCACAATTTCCCCTAAGTCTGGTGCCGGTAATAATGGGCCTCATTTACTAACGTTCAAGAATCTCACAACAGCAGAAATTGAAGGCGTCGGAGGTGGAAGACACAAAACAGACACTTTTCTGTAGCGTGTCCTCCGGAGTGACGATGTTTAAAAAGAATGAAGCCTGGGCTGCAATTACTGAGGCGCTGAATGCTGTGTCCTGCACACTACTGAGCACTAGAGCTGTGGACATGTCTCTTGGATGCATCACGAAGTGGACTCCGCTGAATAATTATAACACCGCTACTCCAGGATCTGGACAGACGCTCCTTAAAGGTTTCCTCATCACTCCAACTCCCTCTGACCTGCGCTCACTTTACACTTTAACAATAAACACCATCACTGATCACAAGTTATTAGGACACGTACAGTACTGATGTTTACTTTGGGTTTGTTTGATTCTCTCTAGAGTTTATCAGACACATGTTTAAACCTGCTACACAACACGAGACGTAACGTGGCGCACACAGTCAGGACATCAGGGTTAAAGTGACTGGAACGACCCGGAGTCATGATCCGACATCATCGATGAATAACTGAATACTGGGAGAGTTCCTCCCGCAGATTACGACTTAACGCTGTGTTTTAACTTTATTCTGGCAGAAGAGCCGACTCCCGTTTATCCAGAAACATAAATATGAATTGAGCAGGTTTTTATAGAGATGATGAGGATGAAAGTGCAATAATTAAATTATTGCTGTCTAACTACTATTTTTATTTAAATAAATGGAGTTTTAATATACGATGCATTTAGTCAAAAGGGTGTGTGTTTACATTTTCTAGGACAGCCGGGCCTTCATTATTTCTGCGTAAGCATGGTCTGAGGAAGTTACGGTACGAACATATTGATGAATCATAGATTCGTGCGTCAAACATGCGTACGCACTGTTAGTAAATGGGGCCCGATTGGCCCTATCAGCCCCAGTATTCTTTCAATTATGAATAGCTCCCTGGATACCAGCCATGTTCCCCCATCTTTCATGTATGAAGTAGCAGAATCTGGATCCTTCAGTCATCAGTAACTACAGGCCAATTTCTAGACTCGTTCTTTCTAAAATCTTGGATAAAGACTAAAACAATTTCAGTCTGGTTTCAGATCTCTCCACAGTACTGAATCTGGATTACTGAAGATAACTATGACCTCCTCCTAACTGCAGTCTCCTATTGATCACTCTATTCTCATTCACAGACAAAACAAATGGGCAGGGGTCTCTGATTTAGTTTTAAACTGATTTTCTTCATATTTCTTCAACAGATCTTTTAGTGTCTCTATTAGTAACTCATCCTCCTCCTCAGCTCCTATCTCCTGTGGAGTCCCTCAAGGTTCCATACTTGCTCCAATCTTTTCCATCTACCTGCTTCCACTACGTCACATTATTCAAATACACAACATAACTTTTCACTGTTAAAATCTGTCATATTCGATTCTGATTTAAAATTTGACAAACAAATTAATCAAGTTATAAAATTAAGCTTCATGAAACTACACACCATTTCCAAACACAGATAATTTCTCAGTACTTCCAACCTGGAGAAAGTCATCCATGCCCTCGTATCCTCACACCTTGATTACTGCAATTTTTTATATTTTGCCATCACTCTGTCTTTTTTATCCCATCTCCAAATGCAGCAGTTTCAACTAGGTCAAAAAAGAGGGAACGCATTACACCCATTATTGCCTCTCTACACTGGTCGCCTGTCAGCTAAAAGATTGATTTTAAAATTCAGTAAATGGTCTCATCTCATTCTACATCTCAGAGCTCCTGTCTCCATACTACACTGTCAGAACTTTGAGATAATCTGACCAGAGACTGCTGTCTTTCCCCAGATCAAGGACTAAGTGTTTTGGGGACAGGGCCCTCTCCATCACTGCTCCAAAAATCTCTGGAACTCTCTCCCTCCCATCATCTGACTCTCCCCCTCAATAGAAAGTTTCCAGATTTATCTAAGAACACATTTTTATTCATTAGCCTTTCAATGTGCCTACATTGTTGTGTAGTTAGTGTTATTGTTGTTGTTGTTATTACTGCTATCCTTGATGGTAGTGATAATAATGACAATATCTTTGTCTTATTTTTAATTACATATTTTTATTTTAAAATGTTTGTGTTGTAAAGCCCCTTGGATCAACAATGTTGTGTTTAAAGTGCAATATAAATAAAGTTGAAGTTGAAGTCATCAACTTCCACCATCTATTTATTAATTTCTTTATATATTCTTACATCTATTTATTTATGTATTTTACATTCATTTATATACATTCTTACTTATTTAAATATAGTTTTATTTATGTATTCCTAAAAAAATGACTTCATAAGTTACAAATTTTAACTATAAATCTATGAAACTGAACGATGACCATCATCCCTGTCTTTACCTTGAATGATACCCTTCCTCTTACCAATACTCAAGACCTTGAGTCAGCAAAGTTATGTGTGCGGCCGCTGTGGCTGAGTGGTAGAGTGGTCGTCCTGAAACCAGATGGTAGGCAGTTCAATCCCAGTCTTCCCCATTTCAAGATGCTGAACCCCTGAAACTGTATGCACTATATGAATTGGTAAATGGGTGAATGGCATACTGTAAAGTGCTTTGAATGGTCATCAAGACTATAAAAATGCTACATACAGTGTTTATACTATATACTTACAGGATTTGCGGTTATTGAGGTGACTTCAGGTTTTCAGTCCTAAGAAGCTTGTTCACTTCTTATGGGGGTAAATTGCTATGGTAACTTATGCTGAATGGCTAACCTGCTACGGAGCAGGTTAAGTTGGCGGTATGAGATCAACCCGTATAAAAGCACCACCCACTGACCAATCAATTCCTTTGAAACATGACATTAGCATTCTTAGAGTATCCTGTGGAGCAAAAAAAAAAAAAAAGGATCCCCTGGAGCTCTTGCTCGCATTGTTAGAGGGTGTCTGAGGAGGACAGAGACCAACAAAATCCTTTTGGCTATTCTGATAATATCTTTATGAAAGATATAGATTCTCATTGGAGGGAATGATCTACCTTTGTCAACTGCTGGAGTCTTATATAACCAACCACACACATAGGAGCAATGTGCTCACACTACCACAGACTGTCTGCAGTGTCCTACGTTTCATTGCTTGTGAGAGTTACTGATAACAATGTACTGGGTGTGTTAACGGCGGGATAACTAGACATAGTTTTATACTTTTAACCTTACCCTAAGAAATTAAATATTTACTTGGAATGGGGAAAATACGTCCTTATGATTTTATTGACTAGTAATTACAAAACTTTCTACAACAGTGTGGCCTCAGAGTCAGTGCAAACAGTGTAAAACTAAAGCCCATTATAGAGGCTACATCATGTGATTAAAATGTTTCATCTCTCATCCATCCAAGAGGCTTCTTCAGTTTGGTTTGCCAGGTCTTGTTAGTAAAGAACAGATTCATATCTCGTGGCCCCGAGTAATTTATCTTGTTCCTATTCGTTATTCTGTTGTGGCCGGCTCTGTAACTTACACATTCACACAACCAGGGATTTTTAACCAGCTGTCCTTCCTGCATTTAGCAGCTGTAACTGTATTTATTTTAGTCTGGATAATGTGTTTGTACTCCTCATAATTTTCTAATATAGTATAATAGTAATAATACAGTTTACTCCTTGTTTGTGAAATATGCGGCTCTGCTGTCAGTACACTTGTCCATGCTGGCGATTGGTCATATGCAGTAAACACCGCCCCTGTTGTGTGCAAACGCTCAGATCTAAAGTAGGAAAGCCTGAGTTTTCATAAAGAGTTGATAACCAGCTTCATGTGACCACTTAGCCTGACTGCGTTTGTTAGGTTAAGTCCAGCCGGATTACGGAAAGATAACCTGGGTATGTTGAGGTTGCTTCGTAGTACAGGCCCCAGATCTGACACTACTCAACAATAACAATTATTATTATTATTATTATTATTTAGGGCTGAAACGATTCCTCGAGTAACTCGAGTAAATCTCGGAAAAAATTTAATTATGAAAACACACTCACCTTACAGTGATGCATAAAATATCCCAGAAACAAGATATTAGGTGGTGTGTGCTAGTAATTAGAGCCTAAAATGCACCAATCCAATTCAGTTAATATATTCAGTTTATTTAATTGCAGTGAGTAGGGTCTGCAGGTGTAGGGCAACCCTTCAACATAGGAAATAAATGCACATCCGCCAGTTTTATTAACTTTGAGTGTGATATTTAGGCCTACTAATAAATATAAATTATTATTATTATTTTACCTCTTTGACAGTGTCGTATTGACAGCTAGTACGTGCGGACAGCTGCATCATGTTCCGTTAAACAAGCGGCCGAACATAATTGTCATAGATTGCCCACTGTCTGTGGTGGAGGATGAAGTCTTTCAAAGGATGATTTTCTCTTTCAATCCTTACTGTTATGGAAGTTTTCATAACAGAACTCAGGCAGCAGCTGATGTCTTATGAAAAAGATTTTAATGTAGACTTGATGCATCAAGGAGACCTGAAGGTGGAACAATATACAAACGCTAACAGAGTAGCATGAGCAATTGTCCCCCACAAGTCTGAATATGTCTCCCACAAGCATCCAGGTATATATCCCTCTACTTGCATCGCCCATTCTAACAGCACATCCATGAATGGCTAGAATTGCTGTTACTCTCTATGTTACATGTAGGTGTTCGCTTCCTATTGGATAGTTAAGCCCAAAGTATGCATAACTAAATCACATTGTATCCTTACGTCTTGCCACTGGTGTGAGAGTTGAAGTTGGTGCCTCTCTGTCTGGGGCATTTGAGTTAGATATCAAAGTCCCTCAACAAAGACACCACAATGCACTGTTGCTTGGCCCTTTATCTATAACCTGACCTTGGTACTGCTTAGAGAGAGAAGGGAGTGTCCGTGGAATTAGACAGGTACTATTTTCCTGTTCAGATATAATGTAATATACATGATATATATAGTATACAGTAATGTGTGAGGATGGTCAAAAAACGGATCAAGACTCCGGATCGTTCCGTCTCTAAAACCCTGATGTCCTGACTGTGCGTGTCACGTTGTGCGAAGCAGGGGAATTGCGTGCACAAGGTGTTTAAACATGTCTCATGAACTCAAACAAACAAAGTAAACGTCAGTCCTGAATTTGGATGACACACTGCCTGTTTCACCACAAACCACGCCATCCAGTGAAAGAGTGAAGAGAGTATTGTGTGATGATTCTGTGTTTATTTTGGTTGGTTGTATTCTGTGTTCTCTCTCTCCCCCTCCCCTTTCTGTTCTTCCCCTGCAGGTCGTGTGTGTGGCAGGGGGTGTGGCTGGCTTCCCCGCTGCAGCAGACAAGGCACACCTGCTCTCACTCATTTCATCAACCTCTCCATAAAAGCCTGGTCTTGACTCCACTACGCTGCCAGATAATTCCGTCTTGTTCGGTAGTGCGTTTACTTGTTATTCTCGCGGTACTCTAGTCTTTTTGTTTAAGGTGACTACCCGTGTCTTTTCCTCCGTGTTACCCAGACCGCCCGTGTGCCTTGCTGCTCGCCGGAGTTTTGTTTTCCGTGCAGTGTTTTTCCCTTTCCTGGTGTTCAGTGTCCGTGCCATCCCGTGGAGGGTTCCAGCCAGCCAGCTCCCTGTCTCCACAGCCTGCTTATCTCTGCCTTATTGAACAATAAACTCTGCCTTCATTTCCAATCTGGTTTTCCAGTCTCTGCTTTGGGGTCCCGCTAAGAAACAAACCTTAACATATTGGTTGTTTATGGAGGGCAGGTACTGCCAGAGCTCATGGCACATTTGTGTGATGATTGACATCAAGATGTTGACATCAAAATCCAACTTGTACTGCCAGATGGAACACATGAGATGGGGTATGATGATGGAGGAGTTGTGAGAGATTGTCTCTCAGAATTCTGGAGTGAATTCTATGACCAATGCGCAACAGGAAATGCTCTTAAAGTGCCTTTTCTAAGGCATGATTTTGGACAGCAGCAGTGGGAGAGTGTAGGTCGAATAATTGCTTTTGGATGGGCGAGGGAGAAATATGTTCCTATGAAGATTGCACCTGTCATATTAGAGCAAGCCGCCTTTGGGTATGTGAAGACCGATGTAGTGGAGAATTTCCTCAAATACATGCCTGAGTCTGAGCGTACAGTGTTTGAATCATGGAGATCAGATTTTAACAGTGTTGACCAAGAAGAATTAATTGAGATCCTAGATAACCACAGGTGCAGAAGGATCCCAACAGCCAGCAATGTCTATGAAATCCTCCAGGAGCTTGCCCACAAAAGGCTTGTCCAAGAGCCTGCCTACGTCATTGAACAATGGGCAAAAATACTCAGCACCGCCGGGCACAGCCTTCAGGACCTTACAACTGTATACAAAACCCTGCAACCAATTGTGAGAAAATTTGTTAAGTCTCTCACCTTCCCAGAGACAATGAATGTCCACCAGAAGGACATTCAGAAGTACCTAACAACATATTTGAGGAATGCTGATATGCAGCATCTGTGTTTGTTCCTAAGGTTCTGCACAGGGTCAGATCTATTCCTGGGGAAAGAAATTATTATTGATTTTTACTCAGATTCAAGGTTTTCAGAGAAGACCTTTGGCCCATACTTGTGGCTGTGTCCTGGAGCTGTCAGGCCGTTATGACAGCTACCCTGACTTCAGCTCCGAAATGAACAAGGTGTTGGAGTCTAATGTGTGGGTAATGGACATAATCTAATCTAGTCCAGGGAGTTTGTGTGTTTATGGTATTCACACACAATTTCAAAGTAAAATCTTGTTATTTCCTTGTATAATGTCAGTGACCACGCATCCTCATGTAAAACCTTGAATAAGACTGAAATAGTTCAAAAGATAGCTCTAAAAACAAACTGTCCTGTTTGTTACCTATATCATTTGTTAAGGATAACACCATAGGACATAATAGCATCATGCCAGTGGAGATCAAGGAGGGCAAAGATGTACGTTTAAACAAATTTTGTTGGCACATTTAGGTTTCAATGTCTATGCTTTTAGCTTTTTTGTTTTTGAGCTAAGCAATTGTTATGTAAAGTTAATACTACAAAAGTAACATTTTAGCTGGCGTTAGTTAATGTCACTTAAGTTTAAGGGTTAATGTCCGAATCCCATTGTGAAGAACATCTATGGCAGACTGACCATTGTAAGATCTTTTTGAACCATTACATGTCTAAAGTAAGTGGTGTAAACATCTAATTAGCAATTCTACAATTACTCAGTGTTCTCTTGCTCTGGGGGAATGTCAATAATGTGTAATAAAAAGAGCACTATGATACAAATCACTTGCTTATCTGTTTAACTCTCAGGGTTAGTCACTCAAAACAACTATTTTGTCTAAGAATTTCTTGGCTAAATCGTCAGACATATCCAGTTACACATCTACAGCATGGTCATCATCATTTTCTCATTAGTGTATACAGTACATTTGTTCTTACACAGTTTAGATGTACCGAATAATATTTTTTGTTGACACATAAAGGGAAGATAGGAATATATATGTAAGAATCTTTACAAAAAATGTGTTCTGTTTAGTCATATTCTTTTGTCAAAGTTTTAACAAATGTTGTACTGTACTGTTACCATATGGTGCATACTTTTACAGATGAATATATTCTTTGTGTTCTTGGTGTTTTCATATAAGAAGCATGAGGCAGCCCTGGGTCTCATGTCTTAAGTTTTGATCTGGTAAAATAAATAAAAAGTAAAAAAATCATCAGCTGCTGCTGTGTGTGTGTCTGCTTGGCTCCCTGTCTCTGTTAGTTGAAAATAATAAGAACACGCGTGTGCAAGCACACACACCTACGTAGCTACGCTGAACACATACAAACCCCAAATAACACACAGGTAGGAGATGCAAACCCAACAGAACAAAAAAAAAAAACGGGAATGATTTTATGAAATTCATAAGATGTCTACCTTAATCTGTTACATTTACATACACGGCATGCGGAAGGCAATCCGTCTTCCCGCGCGATAACGACATTGCGCAGCTATATGCGCATTTCACAGAGTACAAAAGTAATAAAATGCCTCCCATTGTTGTCACCTATTTAAGACCAGGGTGATACTAACTCTTTGGTGGGTATTCTCTGTATCATGATCTAACCGGATGTTTTGCGAACATCCATTGTTTTCGGTCACAGCATCTATGAAGTAACCTGCGATAATATGAGGGTCCTTGTTTGTTTTGTATGCTTCTAGCCACATAATTTTTCTTGAGAAACCATCTATGCAACCACTGATACATATGCCACAAGGCTTTAATTTGTCTTAGCCTTCTATATGCCATACATACAGTAGATCTACCCCATTACTGTTCATCAGTCGCATCAATTGACAAGTTTTTCTGTCTGTAATTATCCCGGCCATCCAACATTTCTGGTGCATCCATCTGTCGCCATGCTGTTTGCCAGACGTTTGTAGCTGATAGAATGATACCTCAGCTTCATCTGTCTTATTCCGTTTCCGCCAAAGTTGCTTCTTTTG
Organism: Hippoglossus hippoglossus; assembly: GCF_009819705.1. NCBI lineage: Eukaryota > Metazoa > Chordata > Actinopteri > Pleuronectiformes > Pleuronectidae > Hippoglossus > Hippoglossus hippoglossus. The sequence goes on along the minus strand of NC_047173.1, from coordinate 223,413 downwards.
TAGCTTTCTCTCTATGGTCCGGAGGCTTAGTTTTATATCATGTGATTCCTCCAAAACCACTAAAATTTCACGATTTGGGAATCCACGTCTAAAGTAGTCTTCAATGATGGTATCCATTTGGATCTGCCAATCTTTGTTTCATCCTCTTGCTTCTGTTGCTTTGGCTCATATGAGGAAACAACACATAGGCCTATGCAACATTTCTCATTATTATGACTTACTATGTCATAATAATGAGATACTAAGTAATAATTATGAGATACTAAGTCATATTAATGAGATAGTAAGTCATAATAATGAGATACTAAGTTATAATGGATAGTAAGTCATAATAATGAGATACTTAGTCATAATAATAAGATACTAAGTCATATTTATGAGATACTAAGTCATAATCAGATACTAAGTCATATTTGAGATACTAAGTCATAATAATAAGATACTAAGTCATAAGTATGAGATTCTAGGTTATAATTATGAGATACTAAGTCATACTAATGAGATACTAAGTCATAATTATGAGATAGTAAGTCAAAATTATGAGATAGTAAATCATAATAATGAGATACTATCTCATAATTATGAGATACTAAGTCATAATTATGAGACACTATGTCATAATAATCAGATACTAAGTCATATTTGAGATACTAAGTCATAATAATAAGATACTAAGTCATAATTATGAGACACTATGTCATAATAATCAGATACTAAGTCATATTTGAGATACTAAGTCATAATAATAAGATACTAAGTCATAAGTATGAGATTCTAGGTCATAATTATGAGACACTATGTCATAATAATCAGATACTAAGTCATATTTGAGATACTAAGTCATAATAATAAGATACTAAGTCATAATTATGAGATACTAAGTCATACTAATGAGATACTAAGTCATAATTATGAGATAGTAAGTCAAAATTATGAGATAGTAAATCATAATAATGAGATACTAAGTCATACTAAGTCATAATTATGAGATACTAAGTCATAATTATGAGACACTACGTCATAATAATAAGATACTAAGTCATATTTTTGAGACACTAAGTCATAATTATGAGATGCTAAGTCATAATGAGATATTAAGTAATATTTGAGATACTAAGTCATAAATATGAAATACTACTAGGGGTCGCGGACCCCCTGTTGAGGACCACTGGTCTAGAGTACAGTTCGGTGGGTTAGAAAGAATAAAGATTAAGGACAGGGTAAATACATTTTGATGTTGTGGAGGTAGCTGGGAGAGCACCTTCACCTACACCAGAGGATCAATCAGCGCAGGTGAGAGCTGTTAGCTGATTGGTCCTCAGGTTTAAAAGGCAGCAGCGGAGCTGCCTCAGGAAGACTCTCTCAAGACGCTCAGGTAATCAGACACACGGGACACGAGCAGACTCACGAAGAGACTAGAAAGGACTGAGCTGTAAAGCTAGTCACTTCAAGTTAGTTTATTTATGTTTGTTCACGTATGGTGTTTCAATAAAGTATGCTGAAAAGCAACAGTTCTCTCTCTGGCTGTGTGTGGGAGAACCCCGTGGCATGGTCTACAACCACACTGAAAACAATTTGGAGTGACATTTACTTAACAAAAGCTTGGTAACAATTCTCAAGCAGAAATTCTTTGTAATTTTTACTTGGGAAATCCTCAAGTAAAGTTTACTTACTAGTAAGACTTGGTAGATAAAGAATACTTAAGTAGATTTTACTGGCAATTTTAACCCTTAGGTATAAAATATACTAACATTTTGCTACTAAATTGTACTTAAACTAAGTTTGTATCTAATTTTGAAAATATTTAATTAACTAGCTTTTATTTACTTTATATCCAGACATTTCTAAGTAATATTTACATATTATTTGATATACTTTACAGCACTATTATACTATGGATTTGTTTCATTTTTAACATGAGCTAGTTTTGTCAATACGATTGTTTTAACGTAAGACTTCTATAAAACATGAAATAACAGATGTTTTTACAGAAACAGCACCTTTTATTCCCCCTTCAACACTGATGTAAGAGGTTGCTTTTTACACATACAATCTAGTAGGCATTAAAACATATCTAAATCAGTGCTAGCAGCAGTACTGCAGACTTTCATTTGAAACACTTAGTCAGACTAAAACATTTTCAAATAGGACATGTGACCTTTCTGATGCATTTTACCTCTGAAACAGTTTGATAGGATTATTAAATGTGTGGCTGTATGAGGTACCTTTCTGTCGTCAGTGTATTAGCTACAGTAGATAGCGGTCAGCACATCCCCAGTTAGAAGAAGCAGAGACGGGCACCAGCACAGAAGCTAAGTAATGAACTGCTCTGGGTGGGGTCAGCAACAAACGCTGTGTGACTTCAGTGTTTTAGGGACAGTTCAGATTCCCAAAGTCACACAATAACACAAACAAAAATATGTGATTTCTCCGAAGGCGTTTAGTTGGTCTTTTAACTTGCTAAAATAACTTTTTTGCTTACCCCGTCCATGGCACATCATTGCTTAGCTTTCATGCTGTTTCTCCATGTAGCAAATACACTGACTATTGATAGGGACCTCAAACAATCACACGTAAAATAATCCAAACTAAACCTTTAAGGCCTTTAAGTATGTATATTTCAGCTAGCCTGCAATGCTTGCATATTTTGTAACCACTGCCATAACAGAACATACAATCTTTTAGCAACACAAAGTGGTCTCATGCTCAACAGTGTGGCCAAAACTTTTTAACAATTTCAAGAGCTTTCAGAAAATCACTCAGACAGTCTGACTAAACAGACAAACGTGTTCATCTGCAGAGATTACATTTTCAATGAAGTATCACTGTAAAGTGCAATAGCTTTGTAAGAAATACAGAATAGAAATGCAGTAAGTTAATTCCCAACAAATTCTGTTCTTTTAGGCCTTTGAGCAAAAGGTCAACATTTGCAACAGTCATGAAGAACCTCTTTTCCCTTGTGATGACCGACACGGTCAGGGGTTGTGGCCTTCCTGTGCTGCATTTCCTTCAGATCTTAAAGTCATGATGAGAGAAGTCCTCTTTGGCTTCCTTGCTGAAATGATGTCAAAAACATTTGAAATCAGAACTTAGAAGACTATCGACTGTTTTTAACTATTGACTATACCAATCAAAAAGTTGTTAGGCCAACTTTTCGATTGGTGCAGTATCTTAAATGTCAATTGTAGTAAATATCTTATTGAAGAATGCAAATTAATAAAAAGAAAATGTTTAAACCACACAAAGGGATATGAGTGAGTTTGCCTATAAAGTATTTGTAAGGAGATAAGAGTAAGTCTTAGGTTTTTATTATGGTCAGAATAATCATCACAAATTGACCTGGTAGTCCTTGATGAGTTCCTCTCCAGACTCTCCAAGTTACTCCATTAAGCAGCGGATGATGACGTCTCTTCTACCTTTGATATGTTGCTGTTCGACAGACAGAACATCGTATAACAGCATATACTGTACATTCACAATGGATAGAGAGCGAGCAGTGTTGAAGCGAGCTACGGACTGAATGTAGAAAGTGAGCGTTTTCTGATTTAATGCAGAACATCCCTTTTAATATTTTTTCAAATGTGGTCTTACAGTTTAATTCAATTCAACTAGATTTCATTTGTATAGCATCAAATCATAATATACATGATCTCAAGGGACTTTACATAGAAGGTAGAGATGGAATAATGGTGGGGAAGCTAATACAAATATTTAACTTTGACCAAATTAACCAAGTGTCACCACTTATCCATACATCCATCCATGTACACGAGCCCAACATAAGATTATCATCACATGAATTTTAGACATTACCTGCTGAGTGAGTCCAGCATAGAACTTTTTTTCGTGCAAGCCACCCTGTCCTTTGTCCAAAAAACCAGTGTCCAATATTGACAAAATGGTTTGCTGGAGAGGAATTGTTGTGATCCTTCTTAACTCCTCTTTGTTCTAAAACAAAAGGTTAACAAACACAACATAGTTAACCACAATGCTAAAACAATACAACACTTCTCTCAGTTTGAAATATTGAGCAGCAACATTAACTGCTGCTTTCATAATTACCATACAGTTTAACCAATACCTATTTTAATGAAAGATACAATATGTTCCAACTTAGACTAAGATAAATGTAATGTAATGTAATGAAACACAACACAATACATTTTGACAAACAGAAGATACATAGCTTACACCATTGGGACCCCTTCTTCAGCAACCGAAAACATGTCCACAAAAATTAGCTGGTGTGTGTCTAGAAAAGCAGCACATATGCCAGAATGATAATATTTAGCAAGCTAAGCTAATGCTAGCAAAGTAGTCTGTGGCTTACTCACACACTGACTTTAGCAGATGAGCTAACATGAATGTACAAAGTAAATTAAGCATAAAACCTACCCCAGTGGCTTCACGCCCATGAATAAAATCATCCAGGAGAAGTCTGTCCTCCTGGGTCAGGTGCTGCTGCTCTGGTCAGTGTCCTATTGTGCGAAAGGAGCGCAAACTGTCCTCTGACGTCACTGGCTGAGCAGGAAGAGGGTTTCGAATTTCACTCCAGTTACCCAAGTAAACTTTACTTCATTGTGTCGGGTCATGCAGTCAATATAGAAGGGTAGTTCATATTACTTGGCGTGAATGATAAAAATTACTTTCATAATTACGAACAAACTTCAAGTAGCAGATTAAATAACACACAGCATTTTGAAGTAAAAGCACTTAAATAATGTTATTGTAGAATTTTTTAAAAAAAAGCCACGTAAACATTACAGGGCTAAAAAATATTTTTTCTCACAGATGCACAGATGTATTCCAGGATGTCGACTGAAAGTAACATGAATGTTAATTAGATTAGAAATGTAAACAAGAAAAATCCCTTGCGTGATCATTGTATCATCCACAATTTTATGTTGCATGCAAGATATGCAAGTTTTTTATAGTGCAACCTGGCATTTCAACTGAAAGGGAATAGAGAAATAAATATTAGAGTACATACATCAGAGGCCATATTATCTTAAGAAAATAAATAAATTAGTCTTTCAATTACTATAGTCTCCTATATATATATATATATATATATATATGTCCTGATATCTTGGGTTTTTTATGCTCTAGAAAAATTGTAAGGTACAAAGGGAAATTATTTGAACTGACTGTATTGGCTACATTTATGCTATTAGCCCACATGATACCATAATATAGCATAACTGAATATAACTGTGCTAATCACTCTTGTTGGACGTGAAACCTTATCTTACTTGAACACACTCCGTGGTTATGTTAATATTACTTTATGTGTTAGCTTAGTGTGTGCAGTTGAATTTAGCAGTCACAACCATAGACTGTATATAAAAGGTCACAATTGACTAATGTTGGTCTTCACACCACCGCCACAGAGAAGAAACATTTTTAAAATAATCAAATTCATGCAGACTGTCTCATTGATTAATCATTTTCAAAGAAGCAGTTTTGCTTTAAGTATAAATAGTATTTAAAGATGATTGATTTACTTACTTTTCAATAATGAGTGACCTCTAGGCGAATGACTCACTCTCATTTGTTTGCATTCTCAGTCGGTAGCGTTGACCCCACACAACATCTACAGCACCATCATGCAACTTTTTGATGTACTGTACTATCATTTCGAATTACAAGTAGATGGAAATCATTGCTAATTTGAAGAATCAAAATATGCATTTAGTTTCACAGTGTCTCCTCTTTAGTCCCGTTGTGCCTTATCCCGGCTCTCCCCTCTCTTCTCCTGGGATGGTCGTGCCATCCACTGCGGTGTTTGGTTCAGCCATTCAGCGTCCTGACTTGGTAGTCAGAAGAAAACCTCTAAAACTCAGGGAGGTGAATAATTCCTGGGGGACGGTCGTCAGTACAATGACCAGACGTGCCGGTTTGTCCGGGGCTGTTCCGGTTTCCTGATCTAGATATCTATATAATGCTAAAATATTTTCAACTTTTCACTGCCTAATTTCCTGTAATGTACTGAGATGTGTTGGACTCAAATGCTCGACTCGGCGACAGAGATGATAAAGAATAACTTTTACTGAATGGTTTTAGTACACGGAGTGGCAGTCCAGTAACAAACACAATATTCCAATAAGTGTCGGGCAGCAGCAGAAGTCGAAGGAGATCCAGTCCAGGTTCGGTACACAGGTGAGGCAGTCCAATAACAAACACACAATTCCAATGAGTGTCAGGCAGTAGCAGGGTTCGGTGAAGATCCAGTCCAGGTTCAGTACACGGGTAGACAATTGTTTGAACAGGCAGAGGTACTGACAGGGAAGAAGCAAAAGCGGAGTCGATAACACAGGCCGGGGTCGGAATCACTAGAAACTTAATTATCATAGAAATCGCTGGGACGCTTGAGACACGGGGAAACAAAGACGAACTGGCAACGCGACACAGGAACACACAGACTAAATACACTAGGTGATGAGGAACAGGTGCAAACAATCGGGGCGGAGCAGACAATCAACAAGGTGGAGCACACACAAGGCAGGGAGTGAGGAGTCTGAAACGAGAGGAGAGATGAGTAAACAATCACAACACAGAACAGAAGAATAAACGATAAATATCAGGCCAACTTAACTTAGTAAGCAGGACTGGACGTAACATTTCCCTGGTTTGAATCAGAATCAGAATCAAAACTAGGGCTACGTTGTAGCACTGACGGGCCCGAGCACACGCATTTCGAAGCCTGTTGCGGTCGGTGGAGAGAGCGATCAATGACGAAGCACACGTCTCCGCGTTGCATGTGTTTTGCGCACTGCAGCAAGGATAAACGCTTCACTTCCTGCGTCCGTCACGCGATGTCGATCCTTGCCTGCTAATTGCGCATTACGATCCACGCTATCAATTGCACATCACACTGTGAAAATTGTATGTAAATCGAGTGATAGTTGTTAAACAAAGCTTACTTCCTGTTGCCAGTAGGTGGCGCCATCACTATTATTACCTACAGACTAATATATCTGTTCAAGTAGGGGCTCTGATGTAGCGTGAGCAATTTTGTGTTATTTGGACAATGTTACCACAACTTAATTATCACACTGATCAGTAGGTGGCGCTATGACCCTGCACTAATATTAATATATGGAGCTGTTCAGGTCAGGATTGTGATTATAGGTCAGCATTTGGGGGCCGGTTGGATAATGCAGAGTGGATTCACAAAGTACTTCCTGTTTCATGGCGAATCAGTAGGTGGCGCTATGACACTGAGGAAATATTGACACATGGAGCTGTTCAGGCTTGGTCTCTGATCATGAGACAGAAGTTTGGCAGTGATAGGACAATGCACACTGGAGTTATGACAACATCGTGTCCTTTGGCGAAGGATGATCCTTCGCCGCACCTCAATGTTTACACGGTTTGAGGAAATGTTACAATTCTGACCATGGTCCAATGACTTGACTGAGCTCATTTGAGCTGTATATTGTAAAGCAGCCAGGAGCAGTGCATCAAAGTATAAAACATGTCACTTTCTTTAGCCAGCAGGTGGCGCTGTGATTTTAAGTCATCATTTCTGTGTAGATGTCATCAGGCCGGGACTCTTGTCTTACATGTCTAGTTTGGACTCGATTGGACCATGTATGTCCGAGAAACAGAACCTCGTGTTTTGACGGCGTGTAATCAAACTTTGACGCCACGCCACAGTCACACATCGATCTTTGAGTTAGTTTTTATCTCCATCTTGTTGTGATGACACTCATCTCAATTTGAAGTTGATCTGATGAAAGCCCTGGGACAAGTACGTCAAAGTAAAAATGTGGAATATGGCCAAAATGGCCACTAAATGCAAAATGGCGGGCTTCCTGTTGCGTTTTTCAAAATGCTCCTTGAGACTTTTTTGTATGACCCGGTCACGATACACCTGGCCTACGTTTTTTGTGAAGATCGGTCAAAGGGAAACCTAGGGGCTGCGTTCCAGGTGGCGCTGTTGAGCCATTTTGCCACCCCCATTTAAAATTACTCCAGAATACGTACATTTTCACCACTTTCTAATTTTCAGCAAAGTTTCATAACCTTTTGAGCATGTTAAATCCCTCAAAAAGCCAATTCATTTGGGTTAGAATAATAATGAATTCTCATATTGCTAGTATCTTTGTCTCTTTCTGCCCATTCCGTTGTCACTCTACTTGAAATGTTACACACTGTCTCGTTCTCCATTTACAAAGCAGAAGTTTTGTAGATTAGAAGTAGAATCCATTGTTTCACCTACATGTGCTGATCTATCCAAGGAGCGAGGGCCCTTTAATACTCCTCGCACCTTTAACTTTACATTGAGGTTCTTAAACCATCATCAGAAATACAACTTTTCATCACTGTGTTGGGATAGAGTCGTGATTGCCATTTTGTCTGTGATTCAAAGTTTGAAAATGGTCTGTTCATGTTTGTTTACACCCTCCATGTCTTTTCCTCGTGTGTCTTTTTTTTTATGTGCCTTTTACCAAATAGAATTTTCCTTAATCTTGTTGATAATTTGCAACAAGAATTTGATCAAGTGCCTTTCTGAAAAAGATCTAAAACTTATAAAATGTTATGTTTCCATGTAAATAAACGATGTCTTTCATTGGCTCTTTTTGTGAATGTAAATCAACGAAATAACCAGTGTCTGCCTGTGGAATTACAGGATTTCATCTGAATTTGTTTGTTCTCTAAAGCTAATGTCCGATTTTTCCTCTTCACATTTGCAGTATGTTGTCCAACATCAGAGTTTAAAGGTTAACACTGCATCAAATGATAACATGAAGTCAGCTTAGAATCATGTTGAAAACTAAAGAATGTTAAAAGTTAAATTTGTTCAGTTTGATATCTTTTATTTCAGACTGTCAATTGTTGTATGGTCTACGGTTGTAAAATAATCAGATCATTTAAGTCAGATCAGTTTCACTTGAGTCATTTTGTGTCATGAATGGATTCATATAGAGACAACTAACTAACATTATTACGCTAGGGTCAGGCACATCCTCACTGGTTGTAAAATAAGTATCTCCTAAGGTAGGTATACGTTGATACACAACCAGATAATGCCTTGCAGCAACACTAGAAACTAAGTGAACTGCTACCAATGCCTTGCCATCCAAAACATCGAATGCAGTTTAAAGGACAACATTTATCCGCGAGAGGGAACAGGGAAAGAGAGGGCCTCCTCCACTGGCCAGTAGTGGTCAGTTGGAGCAAGTCCGAGACTGGGAGATGCTGGTGAATGTGGGCCAGCGACTTACAGTCCCATCACATATTGTCACTACCACCCTAAGACCTGACCTGATAATCTGGTCTAATACCATGTGCATCGTCTACTTTTTAGAATTGACAGTACCCTAGGTGGATAATGTTGATGAAGCGAATGAGAGGAAAAGGCTGTGGTATGCAGACCTTGCATTTGAGGCACAGCAATGTGGCTGGAAAGCAATAGCTTGCCCTGTGGAGGTTGGCTGCACCATTAGGTTGCACAAAGATCTGGAGATCCATCGACAAGCCCTGCGCCGGACCATAAAAGAAACATCACACACTGCAGAGCGCTGCAGCCAATGGCTCTGGATCAGGAGGAAAGATCCCAACTGGGCCCCAATATGCTAGGGACATGCACCCAGGTCTGATGAACCTGTGGTGGGCCTGCCTTAAAAGAGGATGTCTTGTGATTAAAAGACCTAAACACCTGATGTACACAACTGAAGATATGTCCCTAACATCCGCTGGTGGTCACTAACATCCGCTAACATCAACTGGCAATAGGCATTAATTGCTGCGGTCGAACGTACAAGGAATATTCTCCATCTTGTCCTATGTTCTAAAATGGTACAGAGTTTAGTTTAAAAAGGCTAAAGAGGTAATGATGTCTGATCTACTGAGCAGCCACATGGCTTTCATAGTACTGCCATAATACCCAGCAGCCAGTCAGATTTACCTTTATCCTCAGCGTACCTTCAAGTTCGGCCTGTATCATTGATCAGAAGGTCAAAACACTTGATGACGCTAAGGTGCACAACTGAAGTTATGTCCCTAACATCCGCTGGTGGCCCCTAACACCTGCTAACATCTAATGTTTTTTTTGTGGTAATTTGTGCAGAAGACCTTCAGACGTACAAGGGATATTCTACATCTTATCCTATATATTAAATCATATAAACTCTTTTTACATAAGTGAGATATAAAAAATATGTTGCAGTTGTAATATTTCCATCTTCCTGCAGAAATTTAACTCCAAAATTGAATTAGTTGAGATCTCAAATTTCCTTCAAAATTAAGACAAACACAATCAAGTAACACTGTATCGATTTACGGTGATAGTCAGCAGCAACTGTGTCTTATTCTGAAAATATCTGACAGTTAGACGCTTACTATCGCTATTTGATCACCAGCCATAATGAGGTCACTCTACTCTGCCTTATACAGCTTGTTGGAGCTAAGTTCAGGTGAAGGTGCTGATGGCTGATGAATTAAAGGAAGAAACTAAACTTGCACCTGTGAAACAGTGAATTTTCAGCTTGTAAAACAGCAAAACTTTAGTCTCAGAGGAATAAATCCTGATAAAAGATTATTCGATTTTGAATCTTTTAATAATTGTTTTAAATATGGGAGGGAACCGGAGCACCTGGAGAAAAGCCACAAGGAGACTTAAGTCTGAGTGGAATAAATACTGAGAGCAAATAATTCCATTTTATACATTTTATTCATTCTTATAAATGTGGGGATAACAGGAGCACATGGAGAAAACATATTTAAATTTGAAAGTGAAGCTATCGGAATAACATCATCCACCTTTTATCTCCAGAAGAAGGAAGAGAAGCCTGCTCTGAAAGAGGAGAAGACGCCAGGCTTTTTGCACAGGCGTCTTTTCAAAGAGGAGCTAATTGATATCTCAAGTTCTGGATCTCTTAAAAGAAAGGAAACCAATAGCATCTCTGGACAAGGCCACTTCTTACACAACTCCTTGAAAATGACCTCGTCAAGGATTGTGTTGGGGTTGAAAGTTGAGTCAATGTCTTTGACCTCTGCCCATATTCTCTCCAGCAGATGATGACTTGTGTCTGTTATGTCGACATCAGTCCTGGTCACCTTTGCCTTATTATAGCTTCGTGTGATGAGCTGGTCCAAGAGAACACTGACATACATTTTACATCTGTCTGCTGCCAGCATCTTTGCAATCTTCTCCCTGGAGTTGCTGTCTGATGATGCTGAGTTCTCCTTTTCTTTGCTGACCTCTGATGATGTTGACTGCTTTGATCTTTTATTCCCACTGCTGCTGACCACTGATGATGATGACTGCTTCGATGTTTTCTCCTCAATGCTGTTGAACTCTGATGATGTTGACTGCTTCGATCTTTTCTTCCCTCCGCTGCTGACCTCTGATGATGACGTCTGCTTCGTTCCTTTCTCCTCAATTCCGTTGAACACTGCTGGTGTTGACTTCTTCGGTCTTTCATTCCCTCCGCTGCTGACCTCTGATGATGTTGACTGCTTGTTTGTTTCCAGTGAGTCGATGGCCATAAAAGCCTCTGACACCCTTTTTGTGTGGCAGTTAACTTGGTTGTTCAGCCACCAGCTTATCAAGGACAGAAAACAAAACACCCTGGTCTGAATGTCTGCATATATGCCCCTGTGTGCCTTAGGAACAGCCACCTTTTTCACTGGACCTGAACTAATGTCTGAATTCCTTCCAGGTGCGATGTGCGCATAGATGAGATCTGAAAGCTGTTTTGTGAATACAAGAACTTTTTCAGATGGAGGCTTCTTCAGTGTTTGGAATGCAGAACTTTCATTTCCACCTCCCGGCTTCTCCTTCTCCAGAAGCACAGCGTCAATACTAGCCATCAATGACTGTATCGTCAGCCTCCTATTGACTTTGGTCTCCTCCTTGAATTTTTTCGCGACCCCTGTCAGTATTTGAAGCGTCCCTGCTGTGGCAAAAGTCTTTATGAAAAGACTATTGATCGTCCTCATTCCTTTACTGATTGAGAGGTTTGGCTGTGGAGATTCCTTTCCATTTTTGCTTTCCTTATTGATTGACTCAATAATTTCATCTAAAGCCATATCAATCTCTGGAGAAAACGATGAATGGAGAAAGAGGCTGTCATTGAACTCATTAAAGAAGTCTGTGATGTCAGTCAAACTATTGTTGATTGTTTCCTGGACAAGCATCTTCCCACTGTCCATACTGCTTGTTGTTGAACCTCCCTCTGAGGAACTACCTGACTTGGAGCTGACTCCTGAAGAGTGGGAGCTTGAAGAGGTCCTACACATCCGAATGGGATCATCTGAAGCGTCCTGTTCCTCTGAGGAAATGGCCCGACTTCGCCTGCGCGTTTGACACTCGAGCAAGAGTTGGATTTTTGCATCTGCCTTTAACGTCTCGCAGGCATAACAGATCATCTTCTGGACTTTAGCGGGGTTAATGAGGCGGGTTGGTATAGGCTTCTCAGAGCTCACACAGGTGGAGCTTGCAGACAAGGTGGAGTTGACAGTCTTCGTCACCTCCTCTACAACCAAGTCTGTGAGCTTATCCAAACTCTTAGACTTTGTTGTGCCTGGTGAAAGACTGTCGTTGAGAGTGTCGCCCAGAATGGACCGAACTTCTTCCTCAGACAAGGGTGCATCGGGACATCGCTTTGCAATGGCATTTGAAACGGTCGTCATTAACTTCAGCAGAAGATCTGCCAACATAAATGTTGTAGCTTCATCCGGTTTGCATGACTTCAACAGCTCCCACTGCTCTGCACTGATCTTCGTAAAAAAGGACTCGAAGTACGGGCGGACAGTCTCTACCTTTATATCCATTTGTTTCACTCTCCCAGTGATCTCCATTGCGACTGTTGTTTGTTTCAATGTGTGTTACGAATTGTTATTTTCGCTGTTCAAGATGTGTTTTCCAAATTCTCATGAAAAATCTCTTATCTTCTTTGTTCTACCAATTCGCTGGTTAGTGCAGACTGATTCTTCACTTCTTATTTTTCTGAGATAAAGAGCATCTTTAAAGAATAGAAAGGGAATTGAAGCAAAGGAGTTTAAAGGAATTGAAGCAAAGGGGGTTAAAGGAATTGAAGGAAAGGAGGTTTAAGAAATTCAAACAAAGGGGGTTAAAGGACTATGATGTGACTAATAGATCAAAGGAAACCATAAACTGTTTTGCCTGCTGCCGTCTGGCCGACGGTACCGCAGCATCCGGGCCCGCACCACCAGGCTCAGAGACAGTTTCATCCCCCAGGCCATAAGACTTTTAAACTCCTCCAATCTGCAATAACTCCACTAAACCAGCACCTTAGCATATTTGCACTATTGTTTTTTTTTCTTTAGGTGTATATATATATTTAGATATATATATTTTATTTTCTATTTGAAATTTTTGATATTCTATTTTATATTATTTTATTCAATATTTTTTTGCTTGTAATATTCGGAGCATTGCTATAAGAGAGCCTGTGACCCAAGCATTTCATTGCCAGCGACTGCTTAATGTAATTGTTGTGCATTTGACAATAAACTCTTGAATCTTGATTCCACTTGGATCGACCTTGTATTGCAGTACCTCTAGGAACGGTGCACCAACTCAGTAGATGGTGGTAATCAGTCCAAAATACTCACATGATCACATGGGATCACATGATCAAAGTCCCTTTCCCAACATATTTTAAGGCCCTCCAACTTTGGAAATGTATATAAATATAATCATAGAATTTTGATGCTCCCTTATTTTTGTGCTCCATCTTAGGTGAGAGATCTTCAATTCCAGTTGTACCTTGAAAATGTATTTATTTGAAATACAGCAATGCCTAATTTAATAACCAATGCCTAGGTACACTGAGTGGAACTAATGCAGTCCCATACAAAATGCCATATATTATATAAATATTGTACATTTCATGAAGGTAGGACATGTTTTAGGGCTGTTGGTGTTGGATTGTATTAGTTTTAGCTTGGTGTACCTAATAAACTGCTTCACTTAGTTCCTTATGCAATACGTTACCCTTCATGTCCATTGTATAATACTTTGTGCATTGTCAGGGATTTGTTCTGCAGTTGAAAAACAAATGACTTAAGATAAATTGTGAATAAAATTCACATATTTTTCATTTGGAGAAGTGATGAATGTCACTGTCTGATCTGTGTCAGCACCAAAGTTGGGATCTGCGATTTTGTTTTATGGTTTGTATTAAGCATATATTTAACAAAGCACTTTGTCAACTCCAAATACAAATGACTTCTGAGTCCTGTTTTCTATTGCTTTTTTCAAAATGTCAATTTTTACTATGTATGACTGATCTGTGGAGAAAGGCATTTTCTTCTTCATCATTCCTGTGTATGCTGAGTGAATATTATAGAAGTGACACTAAATCTGATTCTGATTGTGTTGCAAATTGATTTAGTGCAGCATCGCACAAGCCAAGAAGTTAAAACCTGAACAATACGAGCTCTTCACAGAAATATCAGTAGTGGCATATGTACCAACCAGTAACTAACTAAAAGCTGAAGAGCAGGTTCACACTGAACACATGGGGAACATTATGCTGCCTGTACATTCTACACACTAAACCTTTAAGGTTTCTACATTCTATTGGCCAGGTATTCAGTATCCTAAGCATCCACATTTAGATTTAAAGATGGAAAAATAATTACATTACCAGAGTTTAAATTGATAAAAAATAAGAGTCGGGTTCACAACTGCTGAGACAACCTATTTGAGAAAATAGGTTTAAGAATAGAGAGGATGACTGTGGTTTTTCCGAGCATGGGAAGTCTGAGTTTAAATCAGTTATAGCAACTCAAAACTAAACTGCAATGTGCTGGATTGGGGAGCGTATAAATGTTGTTTAACTGAAGTGAATATCAGGGACTGAACTAATCTCCAAGTCTCAGTGTCTCCGACTACACCCTGATCTGGACTCAGCTCCACCAAGAGAATAACCACAGCCAGCAGTGGTGCAGCCTGATGACCAGTCGGACACTCAGCTGCTACCGCTGCAGAGGGCGCAGGCAGCAGCTCCAGCCGTCCCTAACCTCTATCCAGACTCCGACCTTGTTGCAGCGGAGGATGTGGACAGGCTTCCAGCATACACCACTCCATATGTGGCAGCCCATATCCCACGGCAAAATGGAAAAAGGACAATTCATGGCCTAAATGCAACCTCGCAAGCACCGAGGGGGCGCTAGTCAGTTATTTTGCCACGCCCATTCCTTAAAACCATCTGAATGTCTGCAGGGGGGGGGGGGGGGGGGGGGGGGGGGGGGGCTGTTGTTACACAAATGTAGTTTAAGGGAGGTTGAACCTCCAACACCGAAGTTATAGTAATTTCGTGTGTCACAGCGAGTTGATGAACTTTGACGCCACGCCACTATTATGGCGTTTGACGAAAAGTCACAGTAATGTTATGCCTACATTATCAATGTCTTGAAACCCATTTGATACAGTTTGACATGGCTGCGTGCAGTGGGTGAGGAGGAATACCTCCAAGTGTAAGACGTTCCAAAAACAAGACATTTCCTGTTGCCACCAGGGGGCGCTGTGATTTTAAGTCATGATTTCTGTGTAGATGTCATCAGGCCGGGACTCTTGTCTTACATATCTAGTTTGGACTCGATTGGACCATGTATGTCCAAGATACAGAACCTCGTGTTTTGATGGCGTGTAATCAAACTTTGACGCCACGCCACGGTCACACCGTGTGACGAAAAATCGATCTTCTAGGTAGTTTTCATCTCCATCTTGCTGTGATGACACGCATCTCCATATGAAGTTGATCTGATGAAAGCCCTGGGACAAGTACATCAAAGTAAAAATGTGGAAAATGGCCAATATGGCCACAAAAGTCCAAATGGCGGGCTTCCTGTTGCTTTTTTCCCATTGCACCTCTGACCTTTTTTGTTTGTCTGGTCATGATACACCTGGGCTACGATTTTTGTGAAGATCGGTGAAAGCTAACTGAGGGGCTTTTCCTTAGATGGCGCTGTTGAGCCATTTTTCCACGGCCATTTCAAATTACTCCAGAATACAATTACTTTTTGGGGTTTTGAATTCCCTGCAAACTTTGGTAACAATTTGAGCATGTCTAGGCCCTGAAAAAGCCCCAAAAGGGAAATACAAATCCTTCGAAATACAATAGGGCCTCCCACCGGAGGTGCTCAGGCCCTAATAATAATTACATCTAGCATTACATATGTTTTCACTGCTTACATGGAGGGTTAGCAGGCAGGTTTTGGCGTTTTTTAAGTTACGTAACCCAATAAAAACAACGTAAAAACAACACAATGTGTATGTATTCAACACTGATTGGTCTGTTGCAAGCCTATGAGCTTGCAGCTCTCTCTGACAGGACTTGTCAGTATTATACTGGTTGGCTGGCAAGCCTGTCAATCACAAATCTTCATGTTTTTAAGTAAAAAAAAAACGAAATGCGCATCGACACATGGTTGACTTAATGCTCTCGGTTTGGGAGTTTTAAACTGTGGTCGCCTTATAAGTTAGGTATATGCCTCCTGACAGTCACGGATCTGTAAAAATCTTTAAAAACTTGATGTAGGGATATTGCAAACAGCTTGTAACTGTGAAAATAAGGCGGAGTTCACCTGGATATATAGGTCACCTATATAACAGATACCTGGAAAAAACAATATCAGTCAGGCCAGGAATAAAGGAATGATTTTCACAAATTGGGGAGTCCACATATATTTTTGGAGCCTTAATGTATTGTTTTATCTGCTTCCAGATTTTTATAGAACTGCCCGACTAAAAAACAATTACTAAAATATGACTTTTTGACTTTAGTGGGGCTACTGAGGAGAGCAGGCAAGGAAGTATTTTTGCAAAGCAATCTTTCTATTCTTTTTCCACCATGCCAGAATGCACAAGGGAGCAGCCCAATAATACATTTTAAAATTTGGTAGAGTAAAGCCTCCTGCATCTTTTGGTTTTGATAAGTGTTTTTTCGAAATTCTGATGTCTTTATAGTTCCAAATGAAGGGCATAATAATTGAATCCAGCTGCTTAAAGTAAGACTGAGGAATAAAACAAAGGAATTGACTGGAAGAGATGGAGAAGTGTGGCAGTACAATCATCTTGATTGCGTTTATCTTTTTTTCCAAAAGTCAATATTACGTTTAATTTGCTCAATTATGTTTTGCCAGTTTAATCGTAGGGGGTTGTCTGGATTTTTCTATACAGTCACGGCGAGATAGGAGAAGTTATTAAAGGCTTTTTTAAAAAGAATGGACTGAATATAAGTTATATCGACCACCAGTTGATGGAAAATCCTGAGAGAATGCAAAATGTATTAATTACAGTCATAGAGTGGGATATCGATACATTGGAGATGTATAGAAGGATGTCATCAGCATATAGAGAAAGGTGATGTTTGTGTCCAAACATGTCAATGGGAGATATGTGAGGATTCTGTCTGATGCTTGCAGCCAATGGTTCAATGATAACTGAAAACAGAAAGAGGGAAAGAGGGCAGCCATGATGGGTTCCTCGATGAATTGCAAAAGGGTGAGAAACATTTGGATTAGTTATAACTGAGGCAGTTGGGTGTGAATAAATGATCTCAATCCATTTTATGAAGGAGGGTCCAAATCCTAGTTTCCTAGTGTAAACATCAGTTAGGGCCATTCCACGTTGTGTGTCTAATGAAATAACAACAGCCATCTCTGCATGTTTTGTATACAAAATATTGAGGCAGAGGAGATTAAAATACACATGTCTACCAGGCATAAAGCCAGTTTGGTCAGGGTGAATAATGGAACATGCATTATTTTAGTCTGTTGGCCAGAACTTTTCCAAGTATTTTGGTTTCAATAGGCAACAACGACATGGGGCGATACGATGAGACCAACTTCGGGTCACAGCCTAGTTTTGGAATCAGTGAGATGTTGGCTTTATATAGGTTGGGCGGCAGCCTAGAGGTCAGCCTAGAATGATTCAACATGCACAAAAGAAGAGATGATATTTTAGAGTCAAATACTTTGAGGAAATCTATTATTGTACTAGGTTTTGTCGCTATTTCAAATGCGTGGCTGTCAGAGATAGGAAGGAAGTGAGATGGCTCACTCCTCAGGTACTACCATCATCACCTCGGGAAAAACGACGTTTATTTCAGCTCCACAGTGTGAAAAACATGTGCTATCACGTAACCAATGAATCATAGACAATTCAATTTGTCTGTAATTATTTTTGTCATCGATTTTTGTCGACCACGTCGATTAATCGTTGCACCCATAATATTAAGCAGTCTTGTTGAAAATAATAGTCCATGATCAGCTGCCACCACGATCAGGATCCATCACCACAATCAGATGCCACCATAGTCCACAATCCATCGTCATGATCCACCATCAGCTAAAACTAAAGGAAGGTTTTAAGCCTACTCTTAAAAGTAGAGAGGGTGTCCACCTCCTGAACTGAAAGTGGGAGATGATTCCATAGAAGAGGAGCTTGATAGCTGAAAGCTCTGGCTCCTACTCTACTTTAGAGACTTTAAGGACAACAAATAAGCCTGAATTCTTGGAATGCAGTGCTCTGTGGGGTGATATGGTACTATCAGCTCTTTAAGGTATGATGGTGCCATATTATTAAGGGCCTTCTAAGTGAGGAGGAGAATCTAAAATTCTATTCTAAATTTGTCAGGACACTTGTTGCCTCATTTTGGACAAGCTGCAGAGTCTTTAACGACTTAGTGCTGGAGCCCGATAATAAGGAATTACAATAATTGAGTCTGGATGCAACAAAGGCGTGGACTAGATTTCCTGCATATTTTTGAGACAGGACATGTCTGATTTTTGAGATGTCACGTAAGTGAAAGAATGCAGTCCTATAAATTTGTTTTAGGTGAGAATCAAAGGACAAATCAGGATCAAAGATGACTCCCAAATTCCTGCGTGTTTCATTGGAAGCAAGGGCAATGTCGTCTAGCGCAGCTATATCATTAGATAATGTCTCTCTAAGGTGTTTAGGGCCAAGTATTAGAACCTCTGTTTTATCTGAGTTTAATAAGAGAAAATTGCGGGTCATCCAGGTTTTTATGTCCTTGAAACATGCTTGGAGTTTAGTTAATTGATTACACTGTTCTGGTTTTATGGGCAGTGGAAATTTGATCATGTTACCTAGTGGAAGCATATATAATGAGAATAAAATTTAGGCCGAGCACAGAACCCTGAGGAACACTGTGGTTAACTTTGGTGCACTGATGACTCATCATTAATTTGGAATGATCAATAGTGCCGGATGCTGCACTAAGATCTCACAGGACCAGGACAGACAAAAACCCTTGATCTGAAGCTATTAGAAGGTCATTAGTGACTTTTGCCAAGGCTTTCTCCGTGCTATGATTAGCTCTAAACCCCGACTGAAAGTCTTCATATACATTACTTTCCTGGAGAAACTCACACAACTGATTGGCTACAACCTTCTCGAAGATTTAAGACAGGAAGGGGAGGTTGGATATTGGTCTGTAGTTGGCTAAAACCTTCGGGTCCAGGGTGTTTTTTTTGGAGAAGTGGTTTGATACAGATAGATTAAAGGACTGTGGTACATATCCTGATGATAATGATAGATTGATTGTATTCAGTAAAGTACTATTAATTAGGGGCAGAAATTCTTAAGTAACTTTGTAGGAATAGGATCTAAGACACAAGTTGCGGGTTAAGACGATGACATTATTGAGGTCAGCTGATCAAGGGTGATCAGAGAGAAGCTGTCTAAATATTTAGTAGGATTCTCAGCAGTTTCTGAGATTTCTGTTCTTGATGGTGTATTAGCATTAACTGAGGGCAGGAGATAGTCGATTTTATTTCTTATAGTTAGAATTTTATTGTTAAAGAAGTTCATAAAGACATTGCTATTCAGGAATGAAGGAATAATGGGTTTGATGGAGGTGTGACTCTCTATCAGCCTGTCTACAGTGCTGAAGAGAAACCTGGGGTTGTTTTTATGTTCTTCTATTAATGTGGAGTAGTAGGCAGCTCTTGCTTTGTGGAGGGCCTTCTTTTATACTTTAACACTATCTTTCCAGGCTAGGTGATTCTCAACACAGTTGTTGAAGCGTCACTTCCTTTCTATTTTTCTTGACACTTGTTTTAATTCACGTGTGTTGGAATTGTACCAGGGAGCTAATTTACCATGTTTCACATGTTTCTTTTTTAGAGGCGCTATGGAGTCTAATGTTAATCGTAGTAAGTTTGCAGAGCTATTGACAAGATGGTCAATCTCAGTGGAACTAGGGTTTTTAAAGAATTTGTCTATTATATTGAGGGATGATCCTGAGTTTATGTGATTGGAATTATTTCTTTAAATTTAGCTACAGCACTATCAGGTAGACATCGGTGCCTGGAGGTCAAAGGTCAAGTTTGCAGTGACCTCACGTTCATGTGTATGTAATATATCAGGACTGAATTTCATTACATCTGGCACAATTCACTTTGACTCATGAATGACCTGATTAGAATGTGGTGGTCAAAGGTCACTGTGACCTCTCAGACACAGGCCCTGCCTTGTGGGTAATTCTTTTAAATTTGGCACACAAGCGATCAGACTTATTGCATTGCACTGAAGAATAAGCATTATGTTATAATTTGAGAAGTTCCCTCTGAAGTATCTTCACCTTGACATGTCTGCATGTATTTTTTCCCAAGATAAGTCTTTCATATTTATGAACTTCACTGCTGCCTTCACTATAATTTAGATTTTTTTCAGTTTTAGTTTTAGCTTGCTCTAAACAGTTGATAACATGCTAGGAACAGTACTGATTTGTATGTTGTGAGACCTACTTAACGTCATCAAACTATATACAGTATATATAAATATATATATATATATATATATATATATTCTGTTGCAGGCTGTGAATGAATTAATGTATGACACGTCCTGAGAAAATGTGTTTTCAGTTCATACAGTAGGAACATTTGAGAGAGAAGAAATAAGGAGCTTAGACAAATGTGAGGATTTACATCAGTTCTGGATTGTGTCTGGAGAATTAAACAGCCTTTCTCTCTCTATATTTAAGTGGGTCTGCCCAGGTGCAATGATGAGGTTGTGTCACTTAAGATGTTGCTGTTGCAATGAATTGTGGGATGGTATTTTCTCTTCTCCCTCCACAAAGAATGGTGTGGTGTTTGCTATGCTGAAGGAGATATGTTAGGAAGCATTGAGGCTCCTTTCCTTTTCATATATCACTTTTTTTAAATAACTTTATTTATTGGGTTCTCAATAAAATAAATAATGTTCTCAAAATTTACAGAATAAATGCACCTGTAAGTTCTCCAGTAGAAGTACAAGTCACATAAACACATCAAAGACAACTGTGTTACAAAACGAAAAAAAAACCCAGCATCAACTAAATATATATATACACATGTATGTTTAAAAAAGAAAATTTTAAAAAAATACATACAGTATATACGTATATACATACATACATACATACATACATACATACATACATACATACATACAGTTCAGATACATATACATAAACATATACATACATATATATATATATATAAACATACATCACTCTGGGATTGCAGTGAAATGTAATCTCTTGACATAAAATAAGAAGGGGGCCCACATTGAACAGAACTTGTTTATAGACCCATTGAGTGTGTGCCTGATTTTTTCCAACTTTATGCAATTCAAAACATCTTTAATCCAAATAGCATGAGAAGGGGGCACAGAAGTTATCCATCTAAGTAAAATTAACCGTCTTGCTAACAAAGTAACAAAGGCAATTATATCCTTATTCATTTTGGTCAATTGTAACGTGGGTGAGGAAACCCCAAATAGTGCAATAAGAATTTGTATGCCGCTTATTTCTGAGAGTGTGTTAAATATTTCTTTCCAGAAACTGACAAGAGATGGGCAACTGCAAAATATGTGTAGATGATTAGCAGGAAACTGGTTGCATCTCACACAGTTTGGGTTCCCATCTTTATAGATTTTGGATAACCTTGCCTTGGTCCAGTGGGCCCTATGAACGAGTTCACAGTGAATGAGACCATGCCGAGCACAAATGGAAGATGTGTGTATTCTTTTAAGTGCCCCTTCCCACGATTCATCAGTTATTGCCTCACCTAGTTCCTCCTCACATGAGGGTTTAATGTTTAATTGTTTAATGAGGCAGTTTGTAAGGAGCAAATGTGACCATAGATTAGGTACAAGGTACCTTTCAGACTAGGAAGTGCGGTAAGAAATGTGTCAAACTGTGTTTCAGCAGGGAGGGTGGGGAATTAGGGGTCTACGCTGCGGGCGTAACTCTGGAGACAGTGCGTGGGATTCATACTAAAATTGCACATGCGCACAAAAGCTGGAAATGGTGTACGCAAAAGAAAATTCTGATTTATAAAATCTTGCGCACGCACTTATAAACGCACTTTATAAATCACAGTCCACCTGGAAACGTTCGTACGTGGATCTGCCTTCAAGTCCGCCCTCCACACGCCCACTTTCAACCATAAATGGTCAATGCAAAGCACGTCATGAATATTAAATTATCCTACTGACCAATGGGTTTCCACCGTGAGTCCTGACCGAGTCACGGCATCAAGCGATGAGAAGAGGAAGCGAAACTTTCTGAAACTGACATCGAGGTGTTTGTTAGTCAGGTGGAGGTGAACAGCGATTTTATGGGACAGCAGTGATGTCACTAATAAAGAAAATACACTGATACTCTGCTGCTGCTGTGGATAACACACTGTGTGAGAGTGAAGACGATAGAAAGAACGGAGCCTGAAATAAAAAAAAGATCACAGATCACAGATCAATAGAATCTATATCAGCTGATCAGACATCGCTGAACCCTCGTTTCCTCCTCATCCTTCTATTCGCGTGCACACATCACGCAGAACCCCGCACCAGTGTCATGTCAGTATTTATTTATTTAGAGCATCGGACCGATTCCCTCACATCAGTGGATCCTCACCTCCACTCTGGGATATTATTTGGAAAGTTTCTTCATTTCTTGTAAGTGATCTCCAGGTCGCTCTGTGCGTCTGATGGCTCAGTCCCGTTCACTGCAGTGATCTGATGATACACGCACAGTGTTAGAAGATATTATTAAAAACTATTAATGACTCGGATCTGTAACTCCGCTGTTTAAAGGAATCTGAACGTAATTTGCTTTAAGTTGTTTTATATATTTTTTAATTAAAAGGTTTGTGTGGAACAGATATGTCGCGCGAGCACAACTAAAGCTGTTGGTTTTAATGTAAATGATGAAGTGGATCAATAATCTGCTTCAGTTCACCACCTCACGTCTGCGTCGCCACTTTCCCGTCTCCAAAACGTTCGTACGCATGGGTCAGAGTTTGCGTGGAAATACGCAAATTTTCCCGTCAAGTTTGTTTTTATAAATCCCAACCTTTGCGTGAGAAGTGGCGTACGCACGTTTCAGGCCCCGTTTTGTGCGTATGCAACGGTGATAAATGAGACCCCAGCTCTGTAAGTAATATGTCAAACGCTGCTTGTAAAGTTAAACGCTCCTTATAAATATCTGGAGATGGTGAAATGGCGTATATAGATCATCTAATTGGGCAATACAGCGTGTTAACAAAGATAGTCTATCCCTTTTAAGTTTGTTCTCTTGAGTGGTGTAGGAGATAATTTCACCTCTGAAAATTTCCCAGAGAGTGGACACAGAGATCTTTAGGGTTTTGTTAGTACTTAGAAAATAAATCTATTTAATTAGAACCATAATTGACAAAGTTGTCATTAGTGAGCAGTTGAGAATTTAGTCGCCAAGGCGGTCTTATGTTATCAACAGATTATCTCCATAGTGACAGGGGCATGATCAGAAACCACAATTGTATTACATGAACATGAAGATATGGAATGGAGGAGTCTGTTATTTACAAGGAAGTAGTCTTATAGATCAACATATGGGAGGACATCAGAATCAGATCAGAATCAGCTTTATTGGCCATGTATGCGTACACATACAAGCAATTT
Organism: Hippoglossus hippoglossus; assembly: GCF_009819705.1. Classification (NCBI taxonomy): domain Eukaryota; kingdom Metazoa; phylum Chordata; class Actinopteri; order Pleuronectiformes; family Pleuronectidae; genus Hippoglossus; species Hippoglossus hippoglossus. The sequence continues at coordinate 199,478 of NC_047173.1, read as the reverse complement.
GACTCTGTTTTTTTTATATTTGAGGACATATCAGGGAGTGTAGAGAGAACTGACTTGGAAAAATCACCATTGTCCCAATAAGGAGCATAAATAATAACAAGTAGAACATTCGTATTGAACATCCTGCCACTGACAATTACAAATCTACCATTGGGATCGGCGATCATATTAGAACATGTAAAAGGTACTGATCTATGAAGTAAGATAGCCACTCCTCTTGCCTTACTATGAAATGAGGATGAACACCTGCCCCAGCCATCTGCACCTAAGACTTGAGTGTTGTGATACCTTGAGATGAATTTCTTGGAGAAAAATTATGTGAGCTTTCAATTGATGGTTTAACTGGATTATTAATGTCCATGCAATTCCAAGAAAGAAAATTAAAACCCCTTCCTCCATACAAAAGACATATAAAAGAAGGTGGGAAACACCCCTACCAACAAATCCTCCCTTGCTGAAGCATCTACCCAACGGGTCCTAGCAGTCTGGGTGGGGGCTAACACAGAGTCAAAGGTAATAGTCAGGTCATGGGTGGGAGAGCCTTTCCCTGGAAGGAAAAATAGTTATCAAGGTTGATTTTCAGGTGGAGTGCAGACATCCACTGAGAGATGTCAGTCAGACAGGCAGAGATTCGTGCTGCTACCTGTGTTTCAGATTGGGGAAAAGAGAGGATTAGTTGGGTGTCATCAGCATAGCTGTGGTAGGAAACGCCATGTGAGTGAACTACAGAGCCGAGATTGATTACGCTCTTATTGAAATCAGGCATTTCCTTACTAGTTCCATCTTCATGGAAAGCATGGCCAGTGCATTCAGACTTTCCGGTCCCATTGCATTTCGCAGGAATGTCTTGATTCTCTTTAAGGTCGAGAAACACCTCTCTGCTTCAGCCGTTGTCATGAGAGTGTTTATGAGGATGTTCAACGGAGCCACAGTCTCAGAGAAAGTCTCCTGGAGGTTGTACCTCTGTAGAACCTGATACAGCGCAAGTGCACCACAGCAGCCCTTGAACTCAGTACTCTCGTAGATAAGGGACAGTTCAGTTTTGAGCTTTGCCCTATTCAGCATGGGATATGAAGTGACGGTGGTGTTCAGAGCCTCAACAGGGAATGTACGCAAGTGGTGTTCAAACATCTCTCCTTCTAGCAGCGTGGCACTCACAAGGTGGTTGGTGAAGGAGAACCATTCTTTGGCGTGGGTCAGGATTGTGTCGCAGACCTGGCAAAAAAAAATTATAAAAATAAAATATATGTGTGTGTGTGTGTTACTGAGTATGTCACACTATGAGTAAAAAAGACTGCTACCATTCAGCCCTGAATGTTACTCTGTAATAAACCCAGTGGGTGATTTTCCAACACTGAGTGCCAACACTTGAGTACTTAAATGGTCAATAATAAATGCTGATACCTCTGTGGACAGCCTCTGCTTCTCCTTTTCTCCCAGGACCCTCCATGAGGTTCCTGCTGCCATTTGCTGCTGCTCTTGAGATGAGCTTTGGTCCCTGAAGGCAGACAGAGCAACAGTGTTTGTTAGTATATGAATGAGGCAGTGTTATTGACAATACCCACAATTCCTGTTTTAGAAAATCCGAAGTAATACAAACTGTGTCTTTTAGATACACGTTCTGGGAATGGCTGGGAAAATTTCCAAATTGCTGTGTGTGCTTAACTTTGTTACACAAAGGGTAATAACAATTTCCAAAGATGCAGATGAATTATTTATTTTTTTTAACTTTTGAGTGTCTAAACCTTATAACCATATAGGCTTACATCACAGCATGCATACATTTGATTATGACAAGGTTCTATATCGCCTGCACACTGCTTGAGAAGCTCTGGAGGGCACGTTTGATGAAGACTGAGTCATAGTCTTTCTTCTGCAGCTGCTGGTACATCATGTCAATGTGAGGCATGATCTGCAGGAAAAACTGGAAGTCATCATCCTGCAGCATCCTCAGGAAGCCAGATGCCTCCCTCACTGTGGCACTTTCAAATGAGTTGTCTGTCCTGATGGTTTTGAAACACTCTATGAGGTCATCTAGGTTCTAATAAACAGTGTTCACGATTCTGCTGTTGAAGTTCCATCTTGTGGACGATGCTCTTGGCAGCCTTCGTGCAACAATCTGGTTGAGAATGCCAGTGCGTTTGACAATTCCACCAATATCATAAAAGAAAACTCTCACTGCTGGGATGCAAGAAGTGGCTTGCTGCATAACCAAGTTCATCTGGTGTGTGTAGCAATGCACATAATGGGCATTTTCATAATGTTCACGCACCTTTTGCTGCACATCAGCCCTCTCTCCCCTCATCACACTGGCCCCTTTGTATGCTTGGGCAATCCTCAGAGATAAGACTGTTCAGTCTCTCCAAATTCGCACTGGCAATGGAGTTGGCTGTTTCATCCAAGATAGGGACAAACTCAAAGAAACGTTCCAGCACAGCATGGTTCCCATCAATGTATCTCAACATAAGAACCAACTGAGTTTGGGTAGAAACATCCGTGGTCTCATTTGCTTGGATGGCTACGAATTTAGCCAACTTCATCTCCTGCATGATACATTCCCTAATGACTGATAACATGCAATCCAGTAGCTCATTTTGCACAGTCTTTGACGCGACCCTGAAGACTGTTGCAGTTTTCAGGTGTTCCTCAAACACCTCGTCTACCAGTCCACGAAAAATCCCAGGGTTGCTGGAGCCCTCACTTTTATCTTTGCCTCACAAAGCTAATACTCCACAGAACTTCACACAATCAATAAGAAGAGCTAAAATGTGACGGTTCCTGCGCACAGCTAACCTGTGGCTCTCGCTCAACCGAGCGGCAATGTTGACCATCCCAAACTCCAAAGATTTCAGGCAACTTTCCATATGCATCTTTGATGTCTCGTACTTTTTACCTTCTCTGACAGATGATGCACGTCAGTGACACCGGTAGTTATCGGGTTGAAATAAAATACAGGGGTAGCAAAAAAAGGCGTTCGCTAGTTCGCATCCTGTTAATCATGTTTTCCGGTCATACCAGCTCCGTGAAAATCCCTGCTTATAACATTTCCCTCCATTTGTAGATTATTTTGCATGATGTTTAAATTTGGTCTGTGTGGTCCTAATTCTTTGGTTGCCAATTTATCCTCAGTGCTGCGACGACTGAAAGGCATTTCTTTTAGTTGAGTTGCTCCCGTTAGCCATGACATTGACAGTGGTGTTATCATAGGTACGGCGTGATCGGACCACCCAGGTGCAAGTGTGACAGCTTACGTATGATGAACTCACGTTAGTGCGAGCCCTCTCGGAAGTAATGGATATTGCATTGCAGGGCCTGCAGTTTGAAAAAAAACGTTTTACAATGAAAGTCTATGAGAGCGATGTTGAAACCATATTGAAATCGCCCCATAATCTTTTAAACAGGGCTCGGCGCTGCAGCTGATTGGACGATGATATTCAGAGGCAGCAGGCAGGACAAACTGTCTTGACAATTGTATAATTTAATACATTTTTTAAATAATGACAATTTTAACGATAATTGACAAAATGACTATCACTATCATCTTATATCCTTTTTTTCTTTGGGAGGGCGGCACCCTATCACCCCCTATTGACCAGCCGCCCCCAGCCCCCCTCATATATCAAATTGAACAGATCTTATTATGGTGGCCACTGAAATACTTCCAGGTCATTCCACTCAGTTAGGAAGGTTCCTAAACCAAATGGACTGTTCGAACGCAACTCTTACGTTTGCCGAGAGCTGGTTGTCTGCAAAACGGGGCTGGCCAGGGCTGACGGGGCAGACCTTAGTAGGGCAGACCAAGTTTGACATTAATAAAATGAATTCTCCCTTCAAGATAAATGCGCTAGCACCTGTATAATAAGTCTTATGCCAACTGGGGGTTTATGACTGTTTGTGCCCGAATTGGGATGGTAACACAACTAGTAGATGGAGATGACTATATGGATTTTGATGACTGGACACCGGTTTTTAGAGGAAGGGGGCTTAATGAGGATTTAAGAGCATCTACCACTCAAAGCAGTAAAAGAGATTAAGAGGAGAATGGTTCAGATCAAGGAATGTGAAAATGCACTAAAATCTCAATATAAAGCATTTAACCCTAACCCCATTTTGCATAAAAAATGCAAATGTCTTTTGGAGGAAATTTTGTTATTCAGTGAGATTCAGAGCAACCTAAATTGGTAAAGTGCGGGGAATTATTAATATTAATAATAATATTATATAACAGAAATGTTGGCACAGACCTTTATCAAAGTTCATAGTTCTAGTCATATTAGTGAAGAGGGGAGAAGCTACTGTGGCTGAGAATGAGGAACTTTTATGGCAACATGAAGAAACCAGTGATTTATTAAATGTACCATACACAAAGGCAGAACTCAATCATGCTCGCAGGAAAACTAAAATGTCAGCCCCAGGGAAAGACGAGATAAAGTAATTAAGAGAATAATTAATGAAAGATTAACATATTATATGGAAAACAAAGGCTATGTATCAAAGTATCAGAGTAGATTCAGACACCATGGACACTGCCATATGTTAAGAACATAAATTAAGAAAAGCAAGGAAAGTTTAGTGGCCTTTTTTGTTTGACATAGAGAAGGCCTATGATATGATGTGGAAGGATGGGTTATTAATTAAACTAGCTAAGAGATGGGTTAAAGGTTCAATGTATTTGTGGATCAAATATTTTTTTAATGGAAGATTGATTCAGGTAAGAGTAGGGAAGTGTTCAGGATATTTTGTTGTTGAAAATGGAACACCTCAAGGTAGTATAGTGAGTCCTTTGTTATTTTCAATGATGATCAATTAAGCATTTCTGAGTTTGGAGAATGGGATGGGATCTTGTCTATGTGCAGATGATGGGGCAATTTGGAGAGGCAGGAATCTGGAGTTTATTGTGAAGAAACAGTAAGAGTCTATTGTTAAAATAGAATAATGGTAATTTAAATTGGGATTCAAATTCTCAGTAGACAAAACCAAGACAGTTTTCTTTACACAGAGAAGAATTGGCAGTAATTTTAAATTAAAATTATATAATCAAGAACTAAAAAGAGTGACACAAACATTTTTAGGATTGTGGTTTTAGGATTACATGGGCTGTACACATTCAGAAAATAACTGACAACTGTAACAAAGTATTAAATGTAATGAGATGTCTGGTTGGAAGTGATTGGGGAACAGGGAAAAAAAGCATTAAAACCATTTATATTGGATTAATAAGATCAGTATTTGATTATGGGTGTGTAGCATTCGGTTCGGTAGCAACATCCCTCATGGCGTTAGACAAAATTCAGTATCAGGCCTTGAGACTATGTTTAGGTGACATAGGACAACCCCAACATCAGCACTACAAGTGGAAATTGTAGAAATGCCACTGGAATTAAGGAGATAATAGCGATCTCTGAATTACTGGATTAGTTTAAAAGGACATAATGGAGATCATACAACACAAGAGACACTAAAACCATGTTGGGAAAAGGAGAGGAGAGAAACAAAAGGTTTTGGATGGACAATTGAACAGAAAGCAAAATAACTAACTGGAAATAAATATTAGTCCAAAAATACCACTGTAATACACCTGTGGATACTTCCCGACTCTGTTGTAGACCTCACATTGCTTGGTTAAAAGATTTAAGATAAGGAATTTAGTTTACACCCACAGGTTATACTGAAATATAGCTACATCCAGATCTATACGCTTCAAAGAACTCAGTTAACAAAATTGATATTTAATTCATGGTTTCATGATTTCAACATTAAAATTCTCAAACGAATCAGTGATGGATTATCAGTGTATACTGGGGAGATGCTGAAGCATTGCAGTGGGTTGAAGAGGTGAGACCTATGAGGGCAGTAATATGTTCTCATTCCAGTTCATCGTTAACCAGCTTGAAGCACAGCCATTCAGACAGCACACCCGGTGTTTTAATTCAAATGAGGGGACAAAGTATAACACTTGGATGGATACCAGCACAAATAGGAATCAAAATAAAACTAAATAGCTGACAAATGTGCAAAGGAAGCCACAGAAATAATCACATTGAAGTCACACTATCCTTTAGTAAAACGGAAATAAAGACCACAATTATGCATAGGTTCAAATCAAATCAAATCAAATATACTTTATTGTCCCATGGGGAATATTGTCATGGGCCAAAGGTTAACAGAAAGGTGGCAATAGCAATGGGTGAGAAAAAAGGAAGGTGGTTTTACAGAATTCAAAGAAAAGTAGGTATGATAAGAAACACGAGTAGAACCCGTAGAGAGGAAACAATATTATCTAGGTTACGTTTTGGTTATATATATATATATATAAATATATATATATATATAAATATATTAAATGGAGTCCTGTATGACCAAAACGAAATAAAAATGGAAAATAAAGTTTAACTTTATTTTATTTATTTATCCATTATGGAAAATATATATATATATATTAAATGGAAATAAAAATAGAAAGTTATAATCTCTATCAAGTTTGTCCTGCTGAGATACTGAAACAAAAATACCGCCATATAAATATATTTAATTTTTTTAGAACGAGTTAATGTATTTAGGTTCCCTATCCACACTCCATACCAGTTGATGGCGGTAATGCAACATAGCTTTGTTTGCCATCCGCCATAAAACATGAAAGAAGAAGAGGAAAGGATTTTATTTTGAATGCAGTAGCCGGAAGTCGTATTTGTAATTGTCGTAGGTTTAATCGTTCGAGCCACATTAGGTGCAGACTCTCACGCTTGGCTAAATTGAGGACTCAAACGTAAGATCGCGGTACATAAATGAGATAGCAAAACACTGAGGAAACCGTAGGATGGATCCTAACCGGATAATGCAGGCTCTCAAAGGGACTATCGACCCTAATCTGAGAATAGCGGCGGAAAATGAACTCAATCAGGTGGGTTAGCTGAAATAGTTTTTTTGTTTGTTGTTTTCAGAGGGTACACCGCGGACCATTTTTGCTCATAAATGATGTCGGTGATATCGGAGGAGCTTAGGCCGTGTTTTGGAGAATCGAGCTCTACTACGGCCTGGTGAATCTGCATGACTTCTCAGCAGTTTTCGTTAGGCCTGGGATCGCCAGTTCCACACTCTGACTCATCTGCCTTGCAATCTAATACGAGTCAGTTCCGACAGCAATCGTGATCCATCAGTGATATCTAGTCTTGATCCTGTCCCCACACACACACACACACACACACACACACAGAGAGAGAGACACGCGCTTCCGCTGGAGTTTCACACGGTACTAATGTCGCAGTGATAACTGGTATAACAGTATAACAAGTATAGCCTAAAAAGAGAGTAAAACAGTGTACCATATTTCAACTCCGGCATAATTCCCAAATTCCCGAGGTCTTTGCTGAAAATATGTTTCTGTATCCAATTGCTCATTACCCCAGTTTTATGTTCAACCTTTTACCCTTTAAGTCAGATTTAATGGTGAGTAGCACAAAGTTAACTTATAAATTGGCATCTCCTCTTGAGACATTATAATTTTCATATCATACTTCAAGGTCCATACTACTGTTTATTATTAACACATATATCACACCAGGGCTCCAGACTAACGAACTAGCACATAATTTAGGTGCACCCAAAATTTGTCACTGTGCCATTTTTGGAATGCAATAATACAGCTATTAAACATTTTCTCGACTGTTCCCATATACATTGGTAATTCTTTAATTTGGGCTGGGTATTATCACTGATTACCCACATCGACAAATTTGTAATTCACAATGTCTAAATTGGTGCATTATTTCTGTCACGAGAACTAATTTTCTTGGACGTTATATTGTCCCAGAAAATATTGGGATGAATTATATTATTATCATTTTTAAACCATTTTATACCACTGATAATGAAATAGCATGATCATGCAAGCAGTCTACACCCTTTTCAAAGAGCAATTAACGTAATTCTTAAGAAGTGTGAGTGTGGAGAACTCTGGAGCTAATCAAACAAACACAAAGTAAACTTCAGTATTGCTCAGGTCCTAATAGCGTGATGAGAATATGACACGGTACAAACCAACTGCTCGTTCACGTTAACGAGTTTTCCCCCATCATACCTGCTTCACTTTCTGTTTCTCCCATAGACTGTATACAAAGGGTTATATACAGGGTTTCTCCCTGTGTGAGTGAGTGGGGGCGGGGTTGCCGGTCCGAGAACTGTGAGTGTAAATCCGCCTCGATCCCAGAAGAGATAGAGACCAGTTAAATATCAGAAGCGCAGATGCGCACAGGTCCGAGGAAGGAAAGCTTTGGTCGCACTTCACAGATGTTTGGTTGCATGTGCGTTTGTTTTTACGTCTTTAGGAATTGCCTCACGGGCCGGATCAAACAATCTTGCGGCCGTATACAGCCCAAAGGCCGGGAATTCCCGACCCCTGCAGTCCAAAATACAGGGGCACAACCTCTGTGCCGTTAATAGTAGCAAGGACCCTGTTTGAATGCTCAGGAAACTTCACTTTGAGCTTGTCTGTCTGCCTTAAACACTAATCAGTAAAAACATAAAGGGAGACTAGAGTTGGATAATATATATAATATTATATTAGTTTTAATATATTTCTATATATTTCTTTATATTCCTTCAGCCAAGTACTGCTTGCTACTTATTTGATGTAATTTTTCTGCTGTAACATTGCAAATTTCCCCATTGCGGGACTAATAAAGGACTTCTTATCTTAAATAAACTTCAAATATAATTAATCGTCTAATTCCTTGTGCAAAGATACAAGGAATCAGGCCCGGATCAAGCATATATATACAATCGGATTTCTAAAGTTAATTTAATACTTATACATGTTTGGGTCTTTTCATACATGTTTGAACCATTAAAAAGTAATTTTTTACAGTTTATACCAGCTGTCAGTAATTTACTGCTCCTTGCTGTGTCCATCATTGGCGGTGTGCACTGCCAACCAAATCAAGCCAAACGGAGTGCGCAAGGCCATCTCCTCCAGCTCTCCATACATTGCCTAAGTTTACGAATTCGGTGTGTGTGTGTGTGTGTGTGTGTGTGTGAGGGAGGGAGAGAAGCAAGTGGTCAGAATGAGCTGAATTAATTAATGAATGCGCGCAGCTATGAAGAAAGATTTTACTCATTTAACAAAAGGATTGATCATTATGTGTTGATATTGTGGCTGTCATGTCTAACAAATCAACATCGGCGGAGTATGTGTTGGTCTGTGCATCTGTATGTGAATGTATAGGTAAAACCCAGAAAATTGGCTACGCAGTTTAGTGACGTATTAACATTGCTGCTGATGTTTACCGCACCCCGACACCGTCGTCAGCTCTTATCACCCCAAACGCTCTCATCTTCTACGTGTGTGACACCACTTTTCACTGGCAGGTATTTGTTTTCTTTTAGTTTTTTTCATTTCTGTCTCCCCACTCGCACGCGGTGAATACCCACTGTGTTCACACATCAACTTCTCCTGGATTTCTACGGACATCATACTAGGAGATAAGGCTGATAAAGTCAGCAAAAACTCGGAAGCGTCTCACTCTGACAATTTATGTTCACACATGCACCTCCCCCGGAGAACATACGGAGGAAAGCAGCTTGAGTGACAGACACAACACTGTCTCAGCTGTACCTCAGCCAGCATTTGCATTTGTTTTGGAAGGAGTGGAAAAAAAGAGACCTTTGCTTGCAGGATGCATAGCGATGAGGTAATATATCTTTTTGTTTATGTATGATATGAAAACATGATTATTTTGTTTTAGTACCGTTCACTTTGGTTTCATGTAAATCTTCATTATGTAGATGCTAGAGAATAGCAATTTCATTGTAAAAGCTAAAGTTAGCAACATTACATCATAATGTTATGTATTCACCAAGCAAACAGCAGCTATAGATCGGTTGCAAGGCCGACAGAGTGTTGCGTTGTAAGCCAACTGGCGCTTTCTAGCAAGCAATACAGCAGACTAGAGAAAAGCTTACCTCAGGCTTTGAAACTTTTCAATTTAACATCTCTATGATACCACAACAAAACATTTATTTTTTAATGATTTCTTTTACGGTCATCCATTTAAATTGTTTTACGAGGAGCTTAAAGGAACAACTACAATTTCATTATACAATCCTGTGTTGCAAAATTATACATGTGAACCTTGTTGCTTGTATTAATATAATATAATTTTCTCCAGACTGTACGCAGCCATTTGAATTAAAAGTTAAGGTTAAAATTAACAGCCTTTAGCATGGAGGAAACTTTATTTTTCTTTCTTTATTTCTACCCTACCAACTCTAATAGCTAACTATTATCTGCCAATATTTCACAGGCCATGTCAATGCAGGACCTCAGTTTGAAATTGAGGGGTTCAGTTCCAGTTCCTCTGAATTTGCGTCTGAGCAGAAACATCAGCTCCTGGAGAAGTCATGTTGAGGCTTCCAGGACTTATCTTTGATGTACTGGACTTGGAGCCTGTCCGAAACCCAGAGACCCCAAACCGAGGACAACCACAATGGTGATACTGCAGGGAGATGCCGACTGACTTGAGGAGCTGATATCTAGTTTGTTCGGTGAGTAAACTCTTGTTTTCATCTTCACATATGCAGCACAAAAGTTACTGTGTGTTTCTTGGTTGTTCTGACTGTAGAAGGGGAAACTGTTAGTATGTTAATTACTGTCCTGGTGAATGTTAATGATGATGCTAATCAAGCTAGCAATTAGCTGATAGCTTTTGCAATGCTGGGCTAACCTGCTTACCTGTGTTAACCAGGTGTAAAAAGCTCGATTTAAAAATTGTAATTCAACCAACATTACGATGACCACGTTTGTTTTGTTTCTGCCACGTGACTCAGTTTAAATCAGGGGTCTCAAACCTGTCTTCATCTGACAGCTACTTTGAAAAAATTGATGCAACATACTTGCATCACATCGCTTACATTTATTCACATAGCACTCATCAGCTGAATTAAGCTACTTTTTGTACACGTGTAAAATTGCAATACCCAAAGCTTATCAAAAATCTTAACTTCACATCAAGGTCCAAGAAAACATGACTGTTTCACTTATTATTATGGCCTACATGGTAAGTTACTTTTTTATTTTCTTTGTCCTTTGTCCTCATATTGATGTTCTATAAGCACCACCTTAATCACCACCTTACAAGCATCTTATGGTATATGTGTAAAATAAGTGCATTCACCTTTTTTTAGTTAGTGAGATGACTGGCGCTGCATGGTGTCCACCATAGAGGTGTATGCTGGAGTGTAACTATTACTACTAGGTTCACTCTAATAAAGTCATTTAAATGTTCATCTGTCAGTCTTGTTCTGAATTTAGATTTCATGATATTCATGTCAGAAAAAACTGCTTCACAAAGGTATGTAGAACCAAATAAAGCAGAATATTTTAGTGCTGCTTAGTGAATGTTCCTATAGCTATCTGGGTCTACAAGGCTCCAGAAATGTTGTGAGTGTTGCTGAGACTTATTCTGAACATGATTTTGGAGATTTATAACCTCCATCTCCACAGGGTTGAACAGTTCTGCCGTCTTCTTTGAAATCTCTGATGTCTACCTCCATGAAGGGGTTATCAAAATCATTGAACCTATCCTTAAACTCCTGCCCTAGCCTGGACAAGAGGTCACAATACTTATGTACATCCAAACCTTATTTCTGCCCCGGCATGGCTTTCCAACATGTTTACCACTGATGGGGAGTGTTGCAGTGTTTTATTTTTCAGTCGCTGGAAGCAAAATTACAGTTTTGCTTTAAAAGCCTTAACATCCCTGATCATGTAAGAGTTGGTTTTGTCCTTGCCTTGTAACTGTGAGTTCAGGTTGATCAAGTTTCTCAGTCATATCTGTCAGAAAAGCAAGATCAAGCAGCCACTCAGCATCAGACAAGAGGGCAGTGTCCTCCTCTCTTGATTCCATGAAAGCCTTGATTTCTTTCAGCTAGGATAATGAGTGTTGCTCAGCCACCTGATATCTGTGTGGAGGAGGACATCACCATACTCAGCAGACAGCTCCTGAAGAATCAGTTTTAAGCGTCTGTGTCTTTTGGCCTTTGTTCGAATGGAGTTGATAATCTTAATAACAGGTGTCATGACATGATCAAATCTCATGACTTTGGCGTATATAGCCTGTTGATGAATGATGTAGTGATAGTTCACAATTTTGGGAAGGTCCGTGTCTACATTGCACTCTGCAATAAATCCTGAGTGGCATCCTGTCATAGCTGGGACTCCATCTGTTGTTATAGACACCAGCTTTTTAAGGCACATTTTTTTCCACAAAGTAGTTTAGCAAAACGTTGTAGATATTGACTCCTCTGGTTGTGTTTTTCAGAGGAAGCAATGTCAAAAACTCCTGGTGGAAAAGTCATCAAAGACCATCCAAACAAACATAGCCAACTGGGCGGTATCAGTCGAGTCCACGACTCGTCACACTGAATTGAAAACCATTTGCACCTTGTCGTGTCCTGCTCCAGCTGCCCCATTGCACCTGCAGATAGCGCGGACACCCTCCGTGCACTGTGTCACCATCCGGCTTCGGTGAATGGCTTTTGTGCTTTGTCAGGATGTACGCCACTTTAAATGATGCCCCTGTTGCCGCATTGGCCTTCTTCGTCGGTTGGGTGAATAAACATTACTGTTTTTTAAGTGTTGCTTTTAGCTGGTTCATCTTTTTAGACCGTAGCGTGCTGCCTGCAGGAAAATCCTGTGCAAAGTTACCGTATACTTCATTGTAGTGGTGCTCCACGTTGCTTCTTTTGCCAACTGAAACACTGGCCCAGCAGATAAGGCACAAACACTTGTCCTTGACATTCATAAAAAAAAAATGGAAATGTTTTCTGCTTTTTCTTGGCCTGGCCACCTTCATTGTCCATCTTAAATCTGACTAAACAGGCTCGCTCATAGAACCCAACTCCTCACTTTATCTCAGCTAGTGTACAACGTAACTACCTCAACATGTATGTAAGTTTGCTGCTACATTGCTGTGATTGGTTAGGTTCAGACATTGACAAACTTGACAGGACTATCACCTTTTTATTGACAGCTGATAGGCCTATCTTATTATTTTGTATTGGAGCGGGTGGTGCATCTAGTATGCAGTGTTTCCCCTACCATTATATTAGGGTGGCGCCCCGCCAGCCCCCCCTGGAAGGTCAAGTTAATTTAATTTAATTAAATTTTTTTAATATAGCGCCAGATGTGTTAGATTGAAGTATGAAGAGGTGCATTATTTGCCGTCCGATTTTTTTAACACAGTCTGTGAACCTATTGGCGAGCTACTGAAAACCTGCCCGCGAGCTAAAGGTACATGTTGGAGATGTTGTGATAGTTCAGTTTAACATAATGGTTAGGTAACTTCTAGGGCTGTAACGATACTCGGTTCAGACCTCGGTTTTTTGAGCCATTGTTCAGTTCATCCCTCAAGTTTTTTTTGGGGGGGGGGTGTGTAAGAAAAAGGGGGATGGGGAATTTCTGGGTTTTATTCAAATGCCAATATTTGGAACAGTAAAGAGAAGAACACTCAAGAACATGTTGGACTTGACTTCACATAAAACTACGTGAACTAAAAGTGTGTGTGTGTGTGTGTGTGTGTGTGTGTGTGTGTGTGTGTGTGTGTGTGTGTGTGTGTGTGTGTGTGTGTGTGTGTGTGTGTGTGTGTGTGTGTGTGTGTGTGTGTGTGTGTGTGTGTGTGTGTGTGTGTGTGTGTGGACTCATATGAATGTGTGTATGATTGGGTGAAGGGCAATAAACTGTACTGTAAAGAGCTTTGAGTGTTCATCAATACTAGAAAAGCGCTATGTGTATATATAGAGAGTGAGCAAGGCCATTTACGATTCAAACAATAAAAAACAGTTACAACTAAAATCTCTTCCAGGTTTTACCGCAGATCTTCATAAACCAACAACTCAGGAAAGTAAACAGAAAAAGAAGTGTCCTTGTTGCTTTAATAACAGCGTTCCTATATACAATATCTACAGGGCACTCATGGTACCATTGATGGTCAAGTCGTTCAGTAAGTCAGGCATACACCAGCAGGCAGCTCCAGGGAAACTCCATAGGAAATAATAAGTGTCTGCTTCAGAGCAGCGACAACACGCTTCTGCAAAGGTAAAGCAGATGATCCTCTCCGACCTCCACACTCAGTGTTGGTTCATATTACGGGGGGTTGTGATTGGATTGGAGTGTGATTGGACACTCATACGCACAAACGCAACAGGCTGCACCTGCTGGTCTGACAGCTTGTGGGGTTGGTTAGAGAGACATGTCGTGGTTCCATCTTCGCATAGTTAGAAAATCATTACAGCCCCAGTAACTTCTTATATGTGGTTAAACAGTCACATTAACTTTTCTCTGTTTTGTTAAGATTGTTGTGATTACCTGCTGAATGGATGTTGGATTTCTGGGTGTCGGGGTCTTTATTTCTACTTTAATCTGATTTCACGTGTTAATAGTCAATTATCACCTACAAATTCATGCATACTTTTTCTATTTGACTGTGCTTACATACATTTGTTTGTTTTTTATTATCCATCAATCTACCAGAGGCTTACAGGCTAAAGTAATGGTTGATGAGGATGATGACGATTTGAAACAACTGGACCTCATCCATTAAGTCACGTCTATGCAGTTCACACTTTGAGGATCAGGTCTTCACTCACAAGAGGGTGAGCATATATTCCCTAATTGCACTATAAATTCAATATTAGTATTATATAATGTATAGAACATTTTTGATGCAGGAGTTTGTTCATGTAATACTTTAAGTTCATACACAATAGTCCTCAACTAAAGCAGATATTCATGCACCTCTCCTGACAGTTGGTTCATGTATGCGATTCATTGTGATCCATCATGTCTAAACTAAAATGTTTGTGTTTTACCCGAATTTGAAAGGTGTCCACACTGAAAACTGAATGACTGGGGTCAACAGAAGGAATACCTCATGCATGGAGCAGCATATTTGGTGCCATTGTCAGGATGTGGAGGAGAGAGACAGGATACCAACATCCTTAATTATTTAATGAGTTGTGGTGATGATATCAATAAACCACCTTCAGTTCAGTTCTCTCTGATGAGATGACAGACTAACAGAACTTTGTGTATCATTCTCTGTATTCACAGGTTCAGTTGCTTGCCTTTTACTTAATTTCTTCTGTTTTTAGAGGTGGTAGGAACATTTTTAAAACATAATTGAAAAACTGTTAAACTGATATTACCTGATGGATCCATTCAGCAGTCACAACCTTTACAGGTAAGTGTTAAACAATGTGACATGAAGAGACTTCAATATTATATAGGTGGAACTGTCTAACCAGAAGGTCACCTTGACTAAATGTAACTTCTATAACAAATGTTTACTGCTGTTATCACTTAATAATTATGTATTAGACATTCAAAGTCTTTCGTGTTTACTTAAGCTCTGATGTTTACATCTCGTAGCCACGGTTTGTGATTCAACAGTATGTTTAACACAGGTACATGTAACCGATTAAATTTTCAAATGACTACAGAAGAATTGCCTGGTTTTTGCACATTGACTTTTTCCTTATAATAAATCCAACAGGACACTTTGGTGAATTATTGTCATATTTGATATGTCATAATACACATAAGGAAAATACTAACTAATATCTTTCATTTGATTGAAACTAAAATGTAAAAAGTTTGTGATTAATTTCAAATTCTGACATCTTGTGATTACAATACTGTGCATGTTACTGCAGTAACTTTATAGCAGATGTGCTCCTTAAAATCAGTACAGTTTCAAAGATTACTTTATTACATTTTAAACTACACTAATTAATTTACAATCTGCAAACAAAATCAAATGCAGTTATGGTAAACGTGAACATAAATGTCAAAAGATTAGTCTTTTAGAATTGAGAAAGCACAATAGTAAAGTAGTACTTCATATACACCTTACAGTACTTTATGAAGTTGTGTGTGCACTGTAAGACTACAGTTCAAAGCCTGGTTGGAGGAACAAGCTGCTCTTACACTTAAAAACAGTGTGTAGTTTGACTGTAATGACAGTGATGAAGAAAAAAAGATTGTAACAGTCCAGGAGCTGTTATCCATCATGAGTCACACAGTTCATGTAGCAGCTCACATCTGCTCTGACGTCTCTTCGTGCTCTACAGATAAAGACAGTTAGAAATGATTTTAAACAACAATAATTAATGTTACCTTAAATTCTTACTTTAGCTACAATTCATTACTGCTCTGAAATATCTGGACATTCTACAGTCTACAACTAGCTTTTTAGATGACTAACACTTAGCTTCCATCGTCCGAGGTAAAGTTCATAGCTAACTGTGTTAGCAGCTAGTTCTCGCAGTGTAGTCAGGAGCTCAGTGATATCAGTAGCCGGTGTTGTTGGACGTGTTTACATACATTGTGGTCAGAGTTCAGACCAACCTCTCCAGCTCCTCCTTTTTGTCCAAATATGCTAATGTCCTGATCAAAACTGCCAAGATGGCGCTGGTCAAATTCGAAACTCGCGTCTTCAAAACGGCTGTTCACAAACTGATGGGCGACATCATGTAAGGTTGCCACTTGGATTTAAGTGATTGTAACATGCCCACAAATGACCTCACTCTAACGGCAAAGTTTTGAAACCCTTAAGCGTCTCCGCAAGCCATTTTAGGTCGATTTAATATGGTCCTATCTCCTTTCAAGGCCAATTGATGCGATTGACCATACTGTCGCTCTAAGGCTGCCAGTGCTCTCGTGAAAGGCTGTGGGTCATGGGCATTGGAAAGTGCAATACGGCGAGGAGAAGGGAGATGTAGGTGATCCAATAATATAAGGAATTTGTACAGTTCAGGCTCGTCTGCAGGTTAAAGGGTTAGTGAAAGCCATCTTCAACATTACAAACTCATGAGTATCATTATGGGTAAAATAAGGGAATGAGGGTCCCTCAAATTCATGATGGATACTGTAAACTCATAGCATACTGTATGTAAACTGCTCTGCTGCAGACCAGAAGGTTCTGCAGCGGGTAGTTAAGTCTGCACAGAAGATCATAGTCAGCAGTTTTCCAACAATTGGGGACATTGAATTTTTTTTACTTATTTGTATTTATTTTATATCCTTGTTCAGTTTTGGATTCTATTGTTTTATTTCATTATATTTATTTGCTGCTTCTACTTAGTTTTTAGATTCTAGTGTTTTATTTACTTTTTGCTTACCTTCACACTTTGTTTCGTTCCCTCTCATGTACCTCATGTTTTGGAATGACAATAAATCATCTTGAATCTTAGCAGAGGGTGTATGCAAATAAGGAAATAGTGTTTGAGCTGAATAGCGGACATTTTGGGGTTGGAATAGGCTACTGATTCAGATCTCACATGGGGCCTCATGTCAGTCATTACTGGCGGGCGGGGGACTGCATTCAGATGGTGCTTGTTCCCGGGACTGTATATGTAACGTTTGCTGCTTAGCTCCCACATTATCAGTCCTGCCGTCTGTAACGTTAATAGACAGTGTAACTTTAACTGGATAACACAATTGTTTGCGTCTGAAAAGTGTTATGTTTCTCTTAAAGACCCAGATTAAAGATGAGAAAAGTCGAGCAGCAACTGGACATAAACAGTGATCTTGAGGGATGGTTTGTTGGAGAACATCCTATTTATTCTCCTTCTTCCTCCACTGTGTACCTCTTTAGGCGGGTGGCCTGAGCTGTCAGTATTTGTTGGCAGTCTCCAGTGCTTCAGGTATGGAAAGTGTGTTGTACTTCTTGAGTAACCCTTTCTTCACCACGCATTTCTGCAGTTCTGATAATTGCCTAGCTTCTCTCCCTGTTACCTTGATCTTGGCCCCTAGCCGTCTTCTCCATTGCTCCTTGTGGTTTATGGCATTGATCTTGTATTCTAGCATCTCTAGGTTTACTACTGCTGTAGTGTACGTCAGCTTTTTGGTCGCAGTGATGCTCACAGTAAGGGTAATGCTGCTGCACTAAGCACATCTTCTAGCAGACTTTCTGATGGTATTTTCTTATCTTGCCTTGGTAATGGCGCCGAGGAAGGCTGCCGTGTCTCAAGCTCCCCCACAGCTCTGCTCCTTTTTCTCTTTTATCTGTTTTTTTGTTATTTATTCTACTTTATTTTGCATTGTGCACTCTGACAAAGCGAGCCCTATCATACTATATGATAGAGAACAACTTCTGCTCATCGGGTTGACGGTGAAAAACACTTTTTCACCGCCACCAGCAAACAAAGGAGATTACCCATGGCGCTGTTTACCTGTCGTACCTGGAGCACGGAGGCGACGAAGGAAACGAGGGTCGCGGGCCGGCGTCCTAGTCCGGCTGAGGAAACGTGAGAACCGGCCTCCACTACCAAGTATTCTTCTGGCTAATGTTCAGTCTCTGGACAACAAGCTGGACGAACTTCGGAGCAGGATGGCTTTTCAACGGGACATTAAGTTTTGTAACGTGATGGTTTTCACGGAGACCTGGCTCGACCCCTCGATCCCGGACTCCGCCATTGTTCCCGAGGGGGTCTCCATTCACCGCCAGGACCGGACAACAAACTCGGGGAAGAGCAAGGGAGGAGGTGTCTGCTGCATGGTGAACAATCTGTGGTGCTCAGATGTGGAGATTATTTCTTCGGACTGTTCTCCGGACCTGGAGCACCTCATGATCAGATGCCGACCTTATTACATCCCGAGGGAGTTTACATCGGTCGTTATTACAGCGGTGTACATTCCGCCACATGCCGACACTAATCAGGCACTGGACTGAGCTGCATGCGGTTATCGACAGGACAGAGACATCACGGCCCGAGGCTGCGTTTATTGTGGCCGGTGATTTTAACAACGCCAAGATGAGGAAAGTCTTGCCGCGATACCACCAACACATCAGCTGTCCTACGCGCGGAGCGAACACGCTCGACCATGTTTACACTCCCTTCCGGGATGCGTATAAGGCCCTCCCCCGCCCCCCATTCGGCAAATCGGATCACGTCTCAGTTCTGCTGCTGCCTTCCTATAGGCAGAAACTCAAACGTGACAGACCGGTGACTCGGACCATTCAGCGGTGGACCGACCAATCAGACTCGGCTCTACGGGACTGCTTCAGCATTACGGAGTGGTGCGTGTTCCAGGATGACAACATCAACACGTACACGGACGCGGTCATCTGCTACATCAGCAAATGCATCGATGACGTCGTACCCAGGATTACTGTACGATCATTCCCAAACCAGAAGCCCTGGATTAATGGTGACGTCCATGCAAAACTCAAAGCACGGACTGATGCCTACATCTCAGGGGATCTGGTGGAGTACAGGAAGTCCAGGTACGCGCTCCGGAGTGCTATTAGCAGTGCCAAGAGACATTACAGGGACAAGGTGGAGTCTCACTACAAGGGCTCCAACACAAGGAACATGTGGGCTGGACTCAAAACCATCTCTGACTACAAAGCAAAGACCAGCAGTGCGGATGTAGTGTCTGCATCTCTCCCAGAGGATCTGAACACCTTTTATGCACGCTTTGAGAGCAACTCCCCGGCTGTGGAGATCCAAGAGGCCCAGGAGGACCGCTGCCCCCCAGTAATATCCAGGGCAGATGTGTGGAGATCACTTAACCGGATCAACACACGCAAGGCACCTGGACCTGATGGCATTCCTGGCCGAGCTCTCAAGGTGTGTGCAGATCAGCTGGCAGATGTTTTCACAGACATTTTCAACCTGTCACTGCTCCAGTCTGTAGTCCCCGCATGTTTCAAGGAGACCATCATTGTCCCTGTTCCCAAAAAAACAAAAATCCTCTGCCTGAACGACTACCGCCCAGTAGCACTCACTTCCACCATCATGAAGTGTTTTGAGCGGCTAGTCAAACCATTCATCACCTCCTCCCTCCCTGACTCACTGGACCCTCTTCAGTTTGCCTACAGGCCAAATAGGTCGACTGCAGATGCCATCTCCCTCACCCTTCACACTGCCCTCTCCCACCTGGACCAGAGGGACACATATGTGAGAATGCTGTTCATTGACTACAGTTCAGCATTCAATACCATCGTGCCCCTGAAGCTTGTCACCAAGCTCAGAGACCTTGGGCTCAACATCGCCCTCCGTGACTGGATTCTGAACTTCCTGACGGGCAGACCACAGGCGGTGCGGATAGGCAGCACCACATCCTCCACCCTGACTCTAAACACCGGTGCCCCCCAGGGCTGTGTGCTCAGTCCTCTCCTGTACTCCCTGTTCACGCATGACTGCGTGGCCACCCACAGCTCCAACACCATCATTAAGTTTGCTGATGACACGACCGTCATAGGCCTGATCACCGGCGACGATGAGAAGGCCTACAGAGAGGAGGTCAGAGCCCTGACATCTTGGTGCCAGGACAACAACCTCCATCTCAACGTCAGCAAAACAAAGGAGCTGATCGTGGACTACAGGAAGAGACAAGGAGTAGAACACGCCCCCCTCTCCATCAACGGGACTACGGTGGAGCGAGTCAGCAGCTTCAGGTTCCTCGGGGTCCACATCAGTGATGACCTGACCTGGACCAACCACACAGACTCCATCAGGAAGACGGCCAGACAGCGGCTCTTCTTCCTCCGCAGGCTGCGGAGGCTCAACATGGAAGCCAGGATTCTCTGCAACTTCTACAGGTGCACCATAGAGAGCATCCTGACTGGCTGCATCACCGCCTGGTACGGCAGCTGCACCGCCCTCAACCGTAAGGCTTTACAGAGGGTGGTGAGGTCTGCCCAGCACATCACCAGGACGGAGCTACCATCCATGGAGGACCTCTACACCCAGCGGTGTAGGAAGAAGGCCAACCGGATCATTAAAGATCCCTTTCACCCCAGCCATAAACTGTTCTGCCTGCTGCCGTCTGGCCGACGGTACCGCAGCATCCGGGCCCGCACCACCAGACTCAGAGACAGTTTCATCCCCCAGGCCATAAGACTTTTAAACTCCTCCAATCTGTCATAACTCTGCACCTTAGCATATTTGCACATTGCATATTTGCACTATTGCACACACTTGCACTATTGTTTTTCTTTTTCTTTAGGTGTATATATATATTTAGATATGTATATTTTATTTTAAATTTTAAATTTTGATTGAGCATTGTTATAAGAGAGCCTGTGACCCAAGCATTTCATTGCAAGCGACTGCTTAATGTTATCGTTGTGCATATGACAATAAACTCTTGAATCTTGAATCTAATCGTCCACAGGGGGGTTTCTTTTTTAGCTTAGATGTGGGTATCGAAGCATTCATTGATCCACCATCCTCTGCATATATCTCTTTTCACTTGGATTACTAGTATAGTGGCATTCCAATAGTCCCATATTCTCCACTCCTGACCATGTAAGAAGACCAGGAGGAAGTTCGAGGAACACCTCCAACAGACCAACACAAGAGAGGTGTGGAGAGGCCTGGAAACAATATCAGGCCCCAGCAAGGACAGTAGGAGGGAGACAAGGTGTGGGCAATTTAGCTGAATTTGTTTTTCAACAGATTTAATTCGGTCCCCGCTCCCTCTCTTCCCCACCCACCAGAGCCTAGACGTGTGGCTGCAGCCACCATGCCCTCCCTCCTCTTTTTCCAGGACAGCAGGGATATCATCAGCTCCATCCCCATAACAGCAGAAGGCTACAGGCCCTGTTGGCATCTGCTCCAGACTACTCAGGGATTGTGCCGAGCAGCTCTGTGAGGTGTTACTGCACATCTTCAACCTGAGTCTCCGTCTGGAGAGAGTCCCAACCCTATGGAAAACCTCTTGTGTTGTCCCGGTACCAAAGACTGTGCACCCCAGGGAGGCAAACCACTTCAGGCCTTGACCTCGTGCCTGACAAAGACCATGGAAAGGATTGTACTCAATCACTTCCGCCCCCTGGTGAGCACAGAGCTGGACCCCCTACAGTTCGCATTTCGACCAGACATTGGTGTGGAAGAGGCAGTCATCTACATTCTGCACAGATCCCTTGACCACCTGGAGAACACCAGTAGCACTTTGAGAGCATGTTTTTTGACTTCTCAACAGACCACAGTATGTGAGGCTTCGTGACTGTGTGTCTGATACTGAAACTTGACAGTTTGTAGCACAGGAGTCACACAACTGTCAAGTTTCCTGTTCATCATATACACATTGGACCTCAGACACAACACAGACAGCTGTCATCTCCAGAAGTTCTCTGATCACACAGCCCATGACGGTCGTGTAACACAGGGAAACGAACTGGAGTACGGGGGGGGGGGGGGCACTGACTTTGTCCACTGGTGTGACCTAAATTGCCTTCACATCAACACCACCAAAACAAAGGAAATGGTGATAGACTTTCGCAGGAAGTCACCCCAGAGAATATCCGGGATGTGGGCATTGTGATCGTGGGAGACTACAGATACCTGGGTGTTCACCTCAACAACAAACTGGACTGGTCCACCGACACAGTCGGGGGGCCAGAGTCATCTCCATCTGCTATGGAGACTGAGGTCCTTTTGGAGTGTGCAGGACACAATTAAGGACTTTCTATGACACAGTGGTGGCTTCTGCAGTGTTCTACGCCATTGTCTGCTCTTACTCAATAACATTTCTATACGAAACACTTCTACAGTGAAATGTGTACACTATGTACAAACTGCATTTTTTTATTTCATTTTTACGTTTTTATTCTATTGCCTTTTTATATTTTTATTCTCTTGTCTACCTCAGTCTGATTTGCCTGCAGCAGTAACAATTGAATTTACCCGGTGTGTGTCGTGTTCTTTTGTCCCGAGATATGAGAAGAGCCGGTCTCGGTTTGGTTCAACAAGTATTTATTTAGAAGCAATGAAAAGCTACAACATAGCTATGGGCACTCAACGCACAGCCCCGGCCGTCTAATAGCACGGGGTAGTCTAGAGTCGCCCCGAATGGACGACGGGTACATTACTTATAATAGTAGGTATAACTTCATTGGTCAATAACGAGGGGGAGTCACCATGGTTTAGACCTTGGCTCTCCCTTGCTGGTGCGCAGGCATGGTCCCATCCTCTTGGCCCTGGAGTCTGCGAATGATGAGGAGCCGCTCCCAGGTTCGCCCCTCCTCTGACAGTAGCTGGGAAAATCTTCACATTCTGACAGTGTTTGGTTTCATGTTTTACAGACAGGCCTTCAGCTGAAGCCTTGTGGGTCGTCAGTATTTTTGCAGATATGGTGTTGTTGTTCATTGGAGTGAGAAACCTTGTTCCTGCGTTATCGGCTGTATGTTCTGTGTGCGTAAGCATGCGCATTTTCTAGACAAAACAACGCCTTTCCTATCTGTCCTTCAGAACCTAGTGGCAGCTGCTTGAATTCTTTCTTAGGGTAGGTCACAGTTTCTTATGAAAACAGTGCATTCATGTATGTGTGATGTTGAAAAAAGCTAATGGAGTTTAGGCTGTAATATAGTAAGTTAGGTATGAGAACAAGTTAAAGTACAGTGTATTGTATGCCACAGATGTACAGTCTCCACAACAAGCATTATCAGACAGGTGCAAGACTGAACTGCGACGTAACGCACACACACACTAACCAACTTCAAGATTAAAACCAGCCAGCAACGGCTACTAAAAGTCACTATGTGAAGGCCACACATTCTCCACATATTCAGCCCAAACTGCCCCTGCCCCCACCCCTGTCCAACATACTGCATTTGTTTAGAGTTCAGTTTCATTGCCATCTTCACACACACACACACACAAAGAAAAACATAGATTTTAGTCTTAACATGTGTGGATCAATATCTTATCTCATCTCATCTTATCTCATGTATGTTTTTCTAAATGTAGGATATGTTATAGGTATTGTGACAGGGGCATCTTTGTAAAAGATTATCATTCATTTTCACAACACAATTCATTCTGTCATATCGTGCACACAAAAATGGAAATACAATTAATTGCAGGGTAAATTATTTAATTAGTTAATTAAATCATTTAATTAGTTAATTAAATCATTTAATTTAGTTTATATAATGTAATAAAAAGTGAAAATTTGAATATACGGGTGTCAAAGACTATGTTGTCCCATATTTTTCATCCCAGATTTACACTCTGACCCATATTTCCATCAAACCGGTATTTAGTTACATTCTGTTCATTAAATGATCTTCTGGAAAAACTCTTAAATTTAACTTTGTGAACCTGCTGAAATCCTGTATTGTAATTTGTTAAAATTTAAATGTGAATAGAATGTAAAAACTGTCCTCTTCTTTTTTTTCTTTGTGTTTCAGTCTTACAAGATCATCAACTTTGCACCAACCCTGCTTCAGATCATTGTATCAGAGCAGGTGGAGTTTCCTGTTCGCCATGCAGGTAAGACACCAAAAAATCCAGAAAATAGCACTGCTGCTGTTTGCAATTCACTGCTGTAGGTCTTTTGGTTGTTAAGTTTTAATATTGACTATAATTGACATAATTTCCATCTCCATGTAATTTTCATTTTGAGAAATCTCATTGGTCCTGTTCATAAGGACACAAGGAATAAAGGGATCTGGCCCGCCTTCTGCTTTGAAATGCAGAACGAGTCCGCAGGATTCATTCTGCATTCCATTCTAACTCTGAGCTCTGACGTCACTACCGAATAACCAGAGTTGATAGCATTTCAGTTGCACATTTGGTTGGAAGTCGAAGAACAATGGATGCCTCCAGGAAAACCTGTCTTGCGGTTGCCCTTTTGGATTATAGACAACTCCAGAACAAATACGAGGTTCATATCCAAAACATGGTTGAAGAGGATAGAAAACGTTTGTTTTTCAGCTTATTTAATTTTGTGTCAAAAAACGTTATGGCTGTGTTAAATCGGCCATTACGGAAACAGTGACCTGGATGGGCGAGAATTCTTTAACGTTAACTATAAATTTGATTTATCTCTAGTGTAAGGAACACCCACACTACTGATTTTCATTAATATTTATTGTTGTTTCTTTACATCTGCTAACAATTTTACTGAATTGATTGCTCCTTTTAATTTAACAATTAACTGTTATATTATTTTTCACAAAATACTTCATACATGTTTATATAATTGGTTTGTTTATTCTAGTAAAGATGTATTTTTCTCAGTTAACAGTCTCCTTTTATTCATAGCAAACAGTGAAGTGTGATTTTTTAAAAAAAAGGCTCAGGTCATTTATTAAGAAGGCTAATGTGAAATCTTTAGGACTTGTATGACATGTATTGTATTGACAGGTATAAATAACAACAGAACTATATACAAAATAATAAAAATGGAACTACATACAAAAATAAAAAATAAAAACATATTACTCCAGTTGCTCATATATGTAATATGAAACATATTACATATATATGTAAACATAAAAATAGAACTATATACAAAAGAGTTGCGCTTATGTCTCCTGATGGCTGGCTTCCTCTGCCCCTCGAATAAACTGCATCACCTCATCATCCACTCTTTTTAATTTCCGAGATTTTATTGGTGATGGTGTGGAAGGTGGTATGATGCAGAGTTGCATGCAGTGTCAGCTAGTGTAGTCCTACTGCTGCAATGGCCTAGCACCTCAGGTCTGCGCACTTCTAGCCCTTCTGATGACCCAAAAACAAGTAAGACAACATTGTGTTGCCCTCCCAGAAGAAAAGTGCATGGCTCCCTTCCCTGTTGTTTTATTATTGTCTTTTAGCTTCTTGTACCCTTCGACAAGTCATGTATAGGCCATATTCACAAATCACAAATTGTCTCATAGGGCTAAGCAAGGTGTGACATCCTCTGCCCTTAACCCCCAACAAGTGTAAGGAAAAACTACCCCAACAAACCCTATTAACAGGAGGAAAAGAACATAGAAACCTCAGAGAGAGCCGCATGTGAAGGATCCCTCTCCCAGGACAGACAGAAGTGGGATAGATGCCACGTGTAATGGAGAACATCAGTATTTACAACATTGATTAGAATAAACAGTTTGTGACAAAATGGAAAGTAAATGAATTGAGGAGTTATTGTCAGTAATGGTAGATTATCTGAGTAGGTATATTATATATCAAGCGGTCTTGTTGAAAATATTAGTCCACGATCAGACGCCACCATAATCCACAATTCATCGCCATGGTCCACTGCCGCCATCAGGATGAGATGTTGCGTACAGTAAGTGAAAGAAGGCAGAGCTAGAAATTTGTGTTAAGTGAGACTCAAAGGACAAATCAAAGATCAAAGATGACTCCCAAATTCATGACTGTTTCACCGGAAGCAAGGGAAATGTCATCTAGAGTAGCTATATCATTAGATAATGTATCGCTAAGGTGTTCAGGGCCAAGTATGTTTTATCTGAATTTAATAAGAGAAAATTGTGGGTCATCCAGGTTTTTATGGCCTTGAAACATGAACACGTGTGCCGAGGCTTAGTTAGCGCCATTATGATGTAATTTGGCCAATCAGTTTATAGACACATAAATTCCTCCAGACCGGTCTGTACGACCCTCCAAGGATATGCCTCCCCAGACCATCGCTGACCCATCTCCAAACCGGTCATGCTGGATGATGTTACAAGCAGCATAATGTCCACCATGGTGTCTCCAGACTCTTTCACGCCTGTCACGTGCTCAGTTTGAACCTGCTCTCCTCTGTGAAGAGAACGGGTGCCAGTGGCAGACCTGCAAATACAGATGTTTTTTAGTAAATGCCAATTGAGCTGTTATCGGGCTGTGTTTAGTTCTAGCCAGTTCTACACACACATAAACATCTGAGCTGTGATAAAGATTTTACTCATTCATTTACTTACATTTATATATTTTAACAAAACGGTACCTCTACCTGTTTCAAATCAGTCAAAACTTTTGAGTGTAACAAAACTGGTTTGCCAATCCTTTACTAGTGGTTTAGGTCAATTCTAACCAAAAGGTGTCCCACTTTATCTGATCTGAAGGTGAAGGATACAGGACATTGTGATCATAAGGAACAATGTTTACATTATATAATATACTAAAACCGTAGTAACAAGTCCACAGGCAGTAATTGGACAATTCTATGTGTATGACAAAGTTAATGACAGATTTGATATGTCAACTATGTCCTGGATATATTTGACCGCATCCAACACAGTCTTTTGTGGAGTCAAAAGTGAAGGGAGGACAATGCAAGTTGGTCTGTCTGGACAGTGGATGTTCTATTTAAAGACAAGCTGGCGTATGTAAGCGGAGGGTCCAATTGAGCCGATGGTGTCTTTGCAAGTAGTGATTACAGTCATTTGCAAGATGGAAAACTGAGTTGGGGTATACTGTACCAGTAGCTGAGATTGTACAGTACTTGCCATTGTAATAGCATTTAAGACAGCAACTTTAAAGCTTGTACTTTTGGGGGAAGCTTAATCCCATGCAGTTCTAGGAAAAGATTCTGAAACATCTCAAATGTGCTGCGCTAGTGTAGTGTTTACATTGTATGCAAGGTTGAGGGCATACATCAGCCCCATATGCAGTGTGCAAGCTTTAGCAGTGCTACCACATCCTGGCAATATCTCCTTGCCTTCAAGAAGGATTAATAGATACACTAGATGATCCCCATCAGCACCATGTACGACCAGGATCTTGAGGATGTGTTGAGTAACGTCACTGCGGCTGTCTATTATACAATATACAAGAAAAATCAATACATTTTTGTGATAACATTTATTTTGAATCATTGACGAATATCTGTTTAGTTTGTTGTTCAAGATGATATAAGATTTAGTTGGCTTTTTCATTTTATCATTAGAGCCATTGCTGAGCAGAATATCTCCATCCCTTCCCCTGATTTCCTCTCTGATTTTAGGGTAAACCTGCACTTTAAATAATGAACACCATAGAGTTTTTTCAGCTGTATACCAATGTATATGGGTATTTAGTAGCATTGTTGATGAATTCAAATCCAAATCTTTACATTTTAGTGCAAAGTATTTGAATTCTACATATTGTGTTATATATATATATATATATATATATATATATATATATATATATATATATATATATATATATATATATATATGCATGCATAGCATAGCTGCCCTCTACTGGTTGAAACCCGGCTATAGCAATTGAATGGGGTTAGGTTTAGGGGTTATTGGCTGATCTGGAGGCTGGTGACATAGGTGTCTCCCGACTCTTGAGTAGTGACTGGATGTGTCTCAGCCCTCCCCCTCGCAGCCCTGCTCATGTTGATACTTTTTCACATTCTAAGGCATAGCCCATATTCACAAATCACAATTTATTTCATAGGGCTTCACAAGGTACGACATCCTCTGCCCATAACCATTAGCAAGAGTAAGAAAAAGCTACAAAAAAAACCTTTTAACAGGTTGGACAGAAGTGCAATGATGTTGAAAATAATAGTCCACGATCGGCTGCCACCACGATCAGGATCCACCACCACAATCAAATGCCACCATAATCCACAGTCCATCGTTATGATCCACTGCCCCCAACATCAGGATCCACCATCGGCCTCCATCTCGGATGCAATCACGATACGGCATCACGATCTCTGATTCGCTATTCAACATCATGATCCACGATGTGGCCGCAGCAGGTCGTGGATCTGCAAACGATGAGGCACAATGACTCCGGGGAAGAAGTCAAGTCAGTGATATATATTGATGAAATATTAATGTGATAATGAGGGAGAAGAGGAAAGAGAAGCTCCATGTGTCCCACAACATTCTAGACCTATAGCAGCATAACTAAGAGAAGGTCCAAGACAAGCCCGAACCAGCTCTAACTATAAACTTTATCAAAAAGGAAGGTTTTAAGCCTACTCCTAAACATAGAGATGGTGTCTGCCTCCCGAGCTGAAACTGGGAGATGATTCCACAGGAGAGGAGCTTGATAGCTGAAAGCTCTGGCTCCTGCTCTACTTTTAGAAACTTTAGAGACAAGTTAGACAGAATTCTGGGAGCGCAGTGCTCTAGTGGGGTGATATGGTACTATGAGCTCTTTACGGTATGATGGTGCCATATTATTAAAGTGTCATTTCACCAGAAATTAAAATTCACTCATTATCTACTCACCACTATGCCGATGGAGGGGTGGTTTTTGAGTCCACAAAAGACTTCTGGAGTCTCAGGGGTAAACTTTGTTAGAGCAGAATCCAATACAATTGAAGACAATTGAGCACCCAATTCTTGAGATGTAATAAAACAAAAGAAAAAACATAACATGCCTCCATACTGCTTGTGTGGTGTCTTCCAAGTGTCCGCAAGCCCCAACATTCATATTCGACTCGAAATGAGGTAATTTACACCGTGTTTTACCAACTGCCATCTTCTGTTGCCTAACTTAAATATAAGTATTACATACAAGTAGGGCTGGGGCGATGTGTCGACGTAACCAACTTCATCGATTACATATATGTCGACTCACGGAATGACTGCCGACGCGTCGTATGGAAGGTGGCTGTGCACAGTCAAAGCATGGACTCACCTGAAGAGCAAGCTGAACCCCAAAACATCATCCGGACCGTACCCCGTTTCTATTTTAACCTGTGCACTTTTTCTGTCTTTACAGTCGTGAATCCTGGCAGCACAAGGTAGAATTTACTTCACTGAACAAGAGAAAGTTAAAGCTATTTAGTTGCTAATGTTTGTGAAGATTGTTTATATGTGAAATGCAATTATATTAAGAAAAAAGAAGAAAAGGGGAAACTCAAACGACCTCTTTTTATTTATTTATTCAAAAATTAAGCATTTTATTTTGAGATGACTTTTTCAAAAGTTCTTTATTTTGTATGCAAACCTTATTTTACTTGAAACGAGAAAATATAACTATTTTATTATTTGAGTACAGTTATACTGTCCTTGCAATGAGTTGCTTATCTTCAAAGCTTGACAGTGTGCAGTCCTCCCAAAAAATGACAAGGCGTAACTTTTCTTGTTCGTTTACTGAAGAACCTTTACTGTAAAACTGCAACAAAGCACAAATCCAAACACAAATTAGAATACAAAAAAGGCACAATGTATGAGCCTAATCAATAGATACTTGCCATTACCTCAGCCATTAAGGTACTCAATACTTCATGCGACAGCCGAGTGGGTGCAGACTGAATAAGCATTGCATCCAGGATCTGCCTGGCAACCCCGATGAGTCTCTCCCACGATCAACCCATGTGTGAAGAATGTGGGGAATTAAATTGCCATGTGCAGCCTTTCTCCTGAAGGTAGCTGTTCAGTGTGGCATCATTGTGGTTGATTTTCATCTCCGTACATGCACCAATAACATAACCCCTTGTGCGACGTGTCATCACTATCCATTGACCAAAGACATCAAGACCAACGTGGGTGAAGGGTGGCATTGGTGAGAGTCTGTTGGCTGGTAAATCATCCATCTTTTGGATCTGTAGTGTTCCTCTGAGTTTGCGACAGATAACACATAACATCTGTTATCCACACATTTGTGGATAACAGATGAGACCAGACATTTGCTTCCAATGATCCACAATCCTGCGTCTCTGATTGCTCCCTCTGTGATGTGACGTCCCTGGTGCACCACTTTCTCATGGTAGTATCTCACCGAGAGAGTAGCGATGTGGTGGGTACGGGGGATTATAAGTGGGTGCTTTTCTTCTTTTGTCATGCAAGCGGATGCTAGGTGACCTCCAACCCTAAGTAATCCATCTTCATCAATGATGGGGTTTAGCTTTTTGAGTGGACTTTGCATTGGTAATGTCTGCTTCGTTTCCAAGCATTTGTATTCTTCCCTGAAGATTTCACGCTGCACAGTGAGAACAATTACTATTTTCACATGGGAGATCTCACTTATGGTGCTTGCTTCAGTGCAACACTTCCATCCATGACATTTTGTCTCCTCTGAGGTCTTATTGAATGCTGTTGCAACACGGATGAGTGAAGCTATGGTGTGGCACAGGGCCATTCATTGAGAAAATCTTTCAAAAGGATGATACTTTAACTGGTTTTCTGAGGTTTTGGTGATTAGAGCCGTTACATCAGACCGTATCTCCACATCTGCTTCAGGGTCCACAAGAGTGAAGATGTCATACTGTGCTGTCTCAGGGTTGGATTGTGTTAGGAATGAGGGTCCATAAAGCCAGTTTGTGTGTCTAAGATGTGAAGCATGGACAGGTCTGGTTGCATGATCTGCCGGGTTGTTCACTGTAGAGATGTAATGCCACTGCTCTGGATGTGTAGATTTTCGGATGCGAGTCACTCGGTTGGCAACATATGTGTAAAACCTCCTGGATCTGTTGTGTTTGTATCCGAGGACTGTCTTACTGTCTGTGTAGAACGTAACAGCATCAACATTAATGTCCATCTCATCTCTAACTAGCTCGTACTGCTCCACAGCTAGAACAGCAGTACATAGCTCTAATCGTGGGACAGTATGTGCGGGCCAAGGGGCTAGTTTTGATTTGCCCATGATGAAACCAACGTACCACTGACTTTCAATGTCGATGGTCTTTAAGTAGGCTACAGCTCCAGTTGCCATAGTAGAGGCATCCGAGAAGATGCACAGCTCTCTTCTTTGAGTGATTGACTGTGAGAATGGAGTGTAGCACCTTGCTATCTGGAGATGTTGGAGATCTTTTAACGATTCTTTCCACCTATTCCATTCCTCCTGCTTCTCTGAAGGGAGTGGTTCATCCCAGTCATTTTGCTCAGCTGAGAGTTCACGTAGTAGGGCTTTCTCCTGCATGGTTACAGGAGCCACAAATCCTAAATGGTCATACAAACTGTTTACAGTGGCCAAAACACCTCGCCTAGTGTATGGCCTTTCCTCTTTAGACACTTGAAATGTGACACCGTCTGTTTCCAGGTTCCACAGGACCCCCAAACTCCTCTGTAAGGGGAGATCATCGAACCTGAGGTCCAAATCTTTTAAATCCTTAATCCATCATCAACATAAAAATGTCTGACAACAAACTGCTTGGCGTCAGTGCCATGTTCTTTCTCACCCTCAGATGCAGCACGCCTCATGCAATAAATAGCCACGGCTGGTGAAGGGCTATTTCCAGACACATAAACTTTCATTTTGTAGTCCCTCACTTTCTTGCTGAGGTCGTTGTCTTCATACCAAAGGAACCTGAGGTAGTCTCTGTGGTCTTCGTGTACAACAAAGCTGCAGGTGTGGGTGATGACGTGCCACCTCAGGAGATGGGATTTCTGTGCGGTTATCAGGAATAATGTCACATTCGATTAAATTTGGAAGGGGCAGTTGTACTTTCTCATCCACTGATTCAATTATGGGAGTCTGTAGCTCTTCTGCCTAAAGTTTTGGTTACCCCTGAGAAAGTTTTCAGTGTGTATGGGTCTGAGGAGGTAATAATGTTAAAAAGATGGAAAAACTCAGATTTAGCAAGTGACTTGTTACTCTGTTCATCTAGCACAGCGTACATCTTCTTTGCTTCTTCTCTTTTGCCAGGATAAACTATCACTTGGCTGATTTTTTTTTTAGCATGAATCTTGATGCATTTCCACTGACCTCCCTGCCATCATCTTTATCCACTTCTTGGCTCTCTGTTGTAGTGGGAGGAGGACCAGGATGTAGCGCTGAAATGTGTTTTTCACTATCACACTCCAGACATTTAATTGTCCCTCTGCAGTCTTTTGCCACATGATGAATTGACCCACAACGTCTGAAACAAATGCGCTTTTCCTTGAGGAATTATTTCCTCATCTATATGTTTAGCTCTGAAGCTCCTGCAGTTTTTGAGAGGATGGGGCTTTTTATGTATGGGGCATAGCTTATCAGGGCCTTCCATGATCCTGTCAGTAGAGCTGAGCTGGATGTTTAAAGAATCTTGTGTACGTTTACAGAGGCCCTGTCACCACTTCTCGTGTATTTCTAGATTTTTTAGCTCTGGTTGCTGGGGGATGTAAAGGCAAAACTGGGGTCATTTCTTATCTTTGCCTGAAGAAACTGAATGGGGGAAATGCAACTCCATAGTCGTCCTTATATTTGGATCCTGTGGCAATCCATCTCTACTGCAAGCTGTAAGGTAACTTCTCCACGATGGGATTTACTCCACGAGATTTGTCCAAATATGACAAACCTGGTAGATATACACCTACTTTTGCAAATTCTAACTCTTGAAGAATGTCACCCAACTCTCTTAGCTTGATGTTATCTTTGTTGGTGAGTTTATGGAAATCTTCCACATTTTTCAGCAGTGCATATTCAACTGCTTCTGATGACCTGTAACATTCTTCTAGCCTTTGACAGACTAAGTTGAGCGCTGCTGTCAGGTTGAACACGTACAGAGCGAATTCTCTTTGCCTGCTCTGCAGAATCCACACCAAGCCATTTTGTCAGTAAGTCTAATTCTTCCCTGGCTGAAAGGTTGACATCTTTGATGGCGTTTTGGAACGATGCTTTCCATGACCAGTAATTATCAGGGTGGTCATAAAATTTCTGGAGACCTGCACTCAACATTTCCCGGCGAATAAGATACTTTGTGATATCCTGCACACCTTGCTGCTTATGCGAAAGCTCCCTTAGAGAATAAAACAACTGTCCTGCTGCTTCCAAGGAATGTTTTATTGCCAATGTCCTCCTTGTGTTGGTCTTGTTTGACATTCTCTTTTCCTTTATCAGCGCGTCCATGTTTGTCATCATGATGCTCAGTTTCTTCTTTCATAGCCATTTCACACTTCTCACGTGCCACCTTGTGGCAGCCTTGTGGATCAAACTTGAGTGGGATTCCCCCAGAGAACGCTTGTGAGAGTTTGACATAATCTGAGGTGCGCTGAGCTGAACTGATAGGTAGCTCCATTCTTTCTTCACTAAGTTCACTCTTGTTAGAGTCATCAACTTCTTCATAAACAGCAGCAGCTTCAGGTGTTGCAACAGAGACAGCTTTCTGGCTTTTTTATATATGAATATTTGCTTCAAGGTCGGCTTTCTGCTTTATGATGCTGGCTTCTTTTTCTGCATTAGCAAGTTGTGCACGAGCAGCCTTCGCCTTAGCCCTGCTCTAAGCTCCTGCTGCTGAATAACCAAAAGGGGGCAGGATAATACAATAATGTCTGCTGAACATGCACGCCAGAGGGCAGAACAACAGTTCAGTGTGAAAATTAGGGCTGCACCTAACGATTATTTTTTTTTCTGATTAATCTAACAATTCTTTTTTATTACTCAATATAATAATGAATTCATCCAAAATATAATAAAACATGTAATTTATATTTCAATATTTTATTTATTAACTTCTCTTAAATACAAACATGACAAAAAAGTATTCACTGCAAGGCCTTATTCCACAACAAAAAATAATTTCTTCAAAATATAATCAGTGCAAAAGCTTGTTATATTCAAGCATTCAAGTAAAAGGAATATAGTACAATCTACATAAAGCTTTCCAACAACAAAATAAAATTCAAGTAAAATATATAAAAAAATCCACTTGGGGTAAAATTTGTGCAATTTAAGTCACACTTAACCTTTTTTTTTTTTCACAGCAGATAATTCAACTCTGTAACAAACACACCCAAGCAGATACACAATCTCCTCTTCATTCTCTCCCCTCCCTACTCTTCCTCCTCCTCTTCTCCTTCTCTCCTCTTCTCTCTCCCTCCCTCCCTCCCTCCATACTCTTAGGCCATGGGTTTCCATGTGTCCTGAGTTGGGGGAGACAGTAATTTAGCTAAGCATTGCTGTGAAGGAAGGTGAGCATGTCCACATGCTCTGAGGTCAGGCTTGCTCTTTTTTTTGACACAATGTTCCCAGCAGCTGAAAAGAGGCGTTCAGATGGAGTAGATGTGGCGGGGACACACAGGTATGACTTTCCACCATTGGAGTGGACTCTTATCCCTTGCAATAGAATGTTCACCAAAATACATGAGCACCTCATTCCTCACCATTTCAACACCTTCTTCTTCCTGACCACCGTCATTGCTGTGCTCCTCTGAGTCTGAGGCCAGCAATGCATCCAGCACAGACTTTGGCCTCTCCTTTGAAACTTGTGGCTGGGCACTGGCAGAACCATCCTTCTCCACACTTGCCCGCTGAAGCTGTCCCTTCTCACTTTTTTGGCCTGAAGTCCAAGAGCCTGAAGTTTTACTTGACTTCATCTAAGGAAAGGAACTTCAGCTTGCGGAAACGGGGGTCAAGTGCAGCTGCAATCACACACACATTTTTACCATCTTTTTAAAAAGAGGTCTTGCCCCCTCCCACCGTGGAGCTATCTCCTGTGCAGCAGCTGTTTGGAAGGAGTTCACAGCAGCAGACTCAAAGGAGGTTGTCTGTGTGGACTTCTGGAGGCCTTTGATCAGAGGAGGTCAAGCAGAGATCGTTACATACGCCTCTCCACTCAGGAAGACGGTGGCTTGCCCAAAGGGCTTGAAAACTTTTTCAAGTTCCTCCAGTAGTGCCCACTGGTCAGTTTTTAGGCCGAGGTAATGCTTTCCTCTCTCTGTGACCTCTGGGTCGGAAAGTGATGCGGTCACTGGCCATCGCTGCTCCGAGAGGCGTCTCACCATGTAATAGGAGCTTTTCCATCTTACAGGCACATCCTGGATCAACTTATGCTCAGCTGTGCCCCACTGCTTTTGTTTAATTTTGAGCTTGCTTCTGGCCAGCTCACTCTTTATGAAATGTCCAACGAGGCTCCTTGCAGCCCCAAGTGCCTTGCTTATCTGGGAATGTTTCTTCAGAGCGTTGTTGACCACTAGTTGAAGTGTATGACCAGCACATCGATGTGAAGCTACGCCATGCTTCTCGTCCAAGATCCTGAGAGCTGCTACGACATTGGCAGCTTTATCATGTAGAAAAACCAGCACATCTTTAAGAGAGAAACCAAACTTCTCTGCTACCTCATCCACCAAGCCAGCGATATGTTCTGCTCTGTGGCGCTCCTCAAGTGGCATTGTGGTGAGTGTGTATGAAGTGAGCTTCCAATCCTGATTGATCAAGTGGCAAGTGACTCCTAAGTATGCCTCAGTGACAATACTTGTCCACGCGTCTGTGGTGAGTGTGATTTTTGATGCAAAATTTTTTCAGCTTTCACTCTCAACAGTAGCCTCATATTTTTTCTCCATCAAATCTGTAAAATGGCGCCTGGAGGGAAGTGTATAGCCTGGGTGAAATGTTTTGATCATCTCATGAAAGCCTTGACCTTCAACAATAGCAAGGGTTCTCATGTCCTTGATAATCCTTTGCAAGATGCTGTTCGAAAGCTCAGCAGACATATGGGGTGTGCATGCACTTTGGCTCCTTTTGGGGAAAAGGTCCTCCACACTGCTTTGTCTCATTCTGAAAAACACACATAAAGCACATTGGAATAATTATAATGGTGTCATATTTTAAAGTTAGTATAAATTCTACATCACTGTTGTGTTACATTAATAACAATAGACCCCATTTGTGACTGTGAGATGCTTGAATTCAAAATGATTGCTGTGACACATTGATGAATAAAATCCCTGTGTGTCATAGCAACACTTTCCCTTAACTGGAGAATAAGTATTTCATTATAGTTTTATTTTCAGTACTTCAATTAAACGTAAACTGGTTATGACATGGATTTATTTAGTCACAGGAGTCATGCAGTTATGTTTCCATCATTGTGTGGCGAGACTTTAACAATAGTCTGTAGCATTAGTTTGAGCCATTTTCTTCTTATACGTGGCCGATAAAGCAAACACAAAACGGCAGAATAAAAACCATGTGGTGTGGTGTAACGACAGCAGCGCTGCAGAAAGTACTTTTAACATGGAGGCAATGAAGAAACGTTAGATCAATTACTACCAACAGATATAATCGTGCAACGTGTTAATAATCGTAATATATTACACTTGTGTCAGGACAAAAAACTAAAAAGGACTTATGGTTCTGTCTAACTACAGCTGCCGTCTTGACCAATCGCGCCTGGATGCTTACGCTTCAAGTGCTCGTGCATGCGGTTGTGCTGCTGTGATAAGCCATTTCCGACTTGCAGAGCTTACAGAGCACCATGTTGTTAGGTCTCTGAATAAAATGCTCCCACACTTTAGACGACCGTGGTTGATTTCTTTTTCCTTCAGCTTTCTCTTCTAGTGAATCCATGCTTTGCCCAGGCACAGCCATCTTCCTTCCTTCTTACGATGCGTTGAAGCACGTTACGTAAATCAACGTATTTACATAATCGATTGCGTCGCTCCAGCCCTAGTGAAAATTAATATAAACATTGTTGAAATACTATTGAATTATACTTTATTTTATTTGTTAGTTTTTGACTTCATACAGACATTGATACAACTACTAGGATACTTCAAGATACATTTTTTTAAATACTGCTAAACTTGAATTTACACAGTGTTTTGATATTCCTCCAGAAAGTTACTTGAATTTTACTTTGGTTTTCATTTATTTTGTTGTTGAACAGCTAATTGAAGATTGATATATATTCCTTTTACTTGAATGGAACAAGCTCTTGCACACATTTTATTTGAGAGATATTGGACTGTAAAAAGCAGATTAGCAGTTCAGACTGGGATATTTTTTGTTGTGGAATAATGATTTGCAGTGCATACTGTGTTTGTATTTAAGAGAAGATTATTAAATAAATATAATGACACAAGATTGAAAATTTGTTTTCGATAAATCCATTATTATATAAATCAAGTAATACAAAATAATCGTTAGATTAATCGAAAAAAAAATATATAAAAATAATCTATAGGTGCAGCCCTACATAGAAAACATGTAAATTAAACAATTTGCCTTAACTGTTCAATTTCTGTATGATCTCGAGAAAGATGTGTGCGTAGAGCACCCCAACCTTTCAATGAACAAGGAACATCTGAGTACAAGCATGGTATTGACCGACTTTGAGCAGTGTGTAGATGATTTAATCTATAATGCTTTAAGAGCTGTAAAGCTCTTGATGCCCTGAAGCTGCAATTTTTGCATGGCCAGCTCATTGTATAGGAAGCCTACTGTTGCTTCTTAATGACACCAGCATTGAAACCAGTCAATCTGTCCTCCTCTCTAGACCTCAACTGTCGACTGAGCTCGTCATAAGAGTAAGGTCACCTGTAAATGAACAGACACAGTTTTTGATATTAAAACAATTATCTAAAACATTCCACAATTTTATATGACATTATGATATTATTATATTATATAGATTTTTACTTACCTGAATGAGACTAAATTTGCAGCGTTTCACCACTCATATATGTATTATACATCAGGGTTGTAAAATAACGTGTTAATTTCGATTAATTATTTACAGAACAAATAACGAAGATTGATCGCGCTCTATGTTGCCCCATATGTGACTGAACATACAGCCGTCAACAATAGCTTTATAAATATGGTAGATGCAGATGACAAAACGTTGCTTGGCCCAGTGAATGAATGAATATGAATTTATATTTAAAAACACCCAGATGGAACAGTTGATAGGAGCACCAAATTCTGCAATAAGCAAGTACTTCACCTGTCTGTCCGCCCTGACAGCAGCTACACTGCCGCTCCCTCTCTCTCTCTCACTCGCCCACTCACTCACTTCGCTAGCTTACTTTTAGCCTGCCCTGCATACTAGCTAAAACAAGACTAACAGACAGACAGACCCTTACGTTGACTCGGCCAGGTGATTTTTTTATTTTATTTTCTGCAGTAACGCGGCTGACCACCGTAGAAGATAGCTAACTCTATTTCCTCTCCTCTACTTTTGACCCCTGAAGCCCCCCTTCTTTGGCTACATTTATGCCTCTAGTTAGTTAAATAATGCGAGAAGGAATTAGGAAAAACGTATGCTGCGTTAAGCAATCGCAACTCTAAATCAGAAAGTCAATAACTTACATTTCACACGAGATAATCCACCCATGCAGCTTCTCTGTGAAAACCACCGTTCAAACCATCTCTGCTCCAACGCTGAATTCGCGGGCAACATTCAGGAACAAATGTGCATGCGTGGATTCAAACGGGCTATGAATACTTTCAGATTAACTTAGTATTTCTAGGTTCATGTGCAGTGACTATACAATTTTTAAATACTATTTGCAAATCCATAATTAACTTTCTCTTCCCACACAGTTAATTTATTACTTGAAGAAAATGTGTGCATATTTATGTTTTTTCTTGACAAATTCTAGTTCTTTCTGAATTTGTATAATGACGAAGATGTGTTAATTTAATATAGTTTACTACCCCACAAAGTCATTTATTTCAGTGAGGTGAGGTTCCTCCGACATCCTGCCTCTGCCTGCTGCACCACCCCTTGCCTGAATACCTTGGAGGATTTTTTGCTGTTCTGAATGCAAGTTAGCAGTGAACCTCCTGCTGCATTGTTCATATGTGAAATGAAACCTCTGGAGAAAGACCTGACATGACCTGTCCCACCTGCAGATGTCATGTCTCAAAATGGCTTTTGTGTGTTCCTGCTAATGAAGGAACATGCTACAGTGTTATTCAAGCTGTTTTAATAGCTTTTGGAAATAAAGAAACTCAATGATACAGAGGGATAATATATATCAGGTTGTGGTAAAAACACAGCTGTTGGTAGGAGACATTAATGAGATCAAGTACATGTGTTTTGTGTGTAGCGGCCATCTACCTGAAGAACATGGTGAGTCAGTACTGGCAGGACAGGGAGCCATCTCTCGGGGAAGTCATCTTTCCCTTCAATATCCACGAGAATGACCGGCAGCAGATCAGAGATCACATAGTGGAGGGCATCATCCGCTGTCCAGAGTCCATACGGTACACACACACCACCCTATCATCAAGAATTCAAGTCTGTTTCCATCTCTCATCCCAGCAGCTTTCTTTTACTTTTTGTAATTCATTAGAACATTCTTCTCTTGAGAAAATCCCCATTAACAACATGTCTGCCTACCTGCCTCCATATGTTAAATTCTAAATCAAAAACTTTTCCACTTAGATTTCTAGCTTTGTAAAGGTTCTCACAGATGTTACATACGAGATAGTGAGTTCTCCTGATGAACACAGACTGAAAAATACTTGATGACTCTAAATGTTTTTGTAGTGCCCAGCTGACCATGTGTTTGCGAGCCATCATCAAGCATGACTTCCCCGGCCGCTGGACAGCCATTGTGGACAAGATTGACATGAACCTGCAGTCTCTGAACAGCGGCAGTTGGTATGGCAGCCTGCTGGCTCTCTACCAACTGGTCAAAACCTATGAGTGAGTAACTTGATTGTCTTTGTCTGTTTTCTTGCTACCTTACTGCTCTGTACTTTCCCGGGAAGACATCACCCTCACATGAGGGCTATGAGTAATAAAGGAGGGCATTTACAGTAATAATTCCAATTAAAATTTTTAACATGAAAATTATAAGTTCAGATAAGAAAAACTGATCAATCAAATCAAGCTTCTTTTGTCTCAATCAAACCAATCCTTGGAATTATAAAAGAGGGCATGGCACATTGTATCAAACAATTCAATACAGAGATTTTGGTTCAGTGTGTAAGATTTAGTGACATCTAGTGGTGAAGTTGCATGTTGCAGCTGAATACTCACCTAGCCCTCCCCTTCCAAACATGAACGAGAACCTGTAGTAGCCTTCAGTTGTCATAAAAACTTAAAAGGTGTTTAGTTTGTCCAGTCTGGGTTCCCACTCACGATGTAAATAAAAAGTATTTAAATATAAAGGGCCCATTCTAGGGTAAAGAAAACAACAATTTGAACAATTTAGTTGAAACACATTAGTGAACACATCACTAGGATTATGTTTTATTCAATTTCGGCCAATAGATCCCTTTCACCTGAATCTTACACACTTGACCTTTAAGATAAGCTATTGTATTCCAGAATTTAGAGTAACTGTCAGAGGTTGAGATAGCTTAATGATAATAATTAGATTTAGCTTTTAATCACACTGCAGTGTTTGAGTTATCAAAATTTTAACCAGCCATCAGGGTTGCCACTGAATCTAGACTTAGTCCATACTTTGTCTCTATTGTGGATAGAGGACAGTTGTGGAGAACCAAGGACTGTATCTGTGTTTAATTCTGTGTTTCTTGTAGTAGGCATGTCTGTCAGCAATAGTGTTAAAAGATTTTTAGTGCCATGGTCAGATTAGAGATTGAAAAAATGGGATAAAGTTCAGAGGTTGCTAAATTATTATTATTTATTAAATATTTTAGTATGTATAATTTCTGATAGTAATGATTTGAGATTTGGTCTTAGGGATTTTGGTGCATCTGACAGAGGCAATGGGACAATTAGAGAGCCAGTCCAGGTTAAGATCTCCCATAATTAATAGCTCAGTGGAGGCATGCAGCGACCAGAGTTTGGCAATCTCTTCCAGACTATCCAAATGCACTGAAGGGCTGTGGTAAATACCAATAATGGTCATGTGTATGCCCCCACCAAGAAGGAGATCCAACACAATGTATTCATAATTTTTTGGTACTGAGCATGAGGTGGTTTCATGTAATCTTTTGTATAAATCAAAACTCCACCTCCTTTGCTCACTCGATCACACCTAAACAAGTTGTAACCACATACAGATATATCATTATTAGGGGATCTTAGGGGAAAGCCATGATTCAGACAAAATGAGAATGTCTGGGGAGTTTTCATGTTAAGGTGTAATAGGCCGAGACCATTACATGATTTAAATCGTTGAGAATCAAGCACTACTTGCTCTTCAGCGGTAGCAGAGGGCGGATGAAACAGATTAACAGACACGGGAGGATAACACTGAAGTCGACTTTTGTGCCCTTGAAAATGGTAAGATCTATAAATAACGGGAATGGTGTGGTCAGAAAACAGGCTGTAATTAGAAGTGTTTGGTCCTGGCTCCTCATGAGCAGCGCAACAGTGGCATGGGGAACCAATCAGGCTGTGCTAGGACCCTGGGGACGTCAATAGTGGTGGGACTGGTCAGAGGGAGTGGACAATGTTGAAGTCTTGTGGTTGTGGCTATCTGTTAGCGGGGCACGGGAATGGATGTCAGAGAAAGTTTTGCCCCCAACCAGTTTGGATGAATACCATCGTCTCGAAATAACAAACTGCCTGCGTTCCTAGAAGAGGTTGAAGTTATCAATGAAGGAGACACTGTGATCAGCGCAGGCTGATGAGAGCCATGTGTTAAGAGACAGGGGCCAGCTAAAACGCCCCACACAGTGGCCACAGGAGGGGATGGGGCCAGATATGTCCCCCACTGATCATCTTTGTAAACCTGCTTTGTGGGC
The DNA here is from genome assembly GCF_009819705.1 of Hippoglossus hippoglossus. NCBI lineage: Eukaryota > Metazoa > Chordata > Actinopteri > Pleuronectiformes > Pleuronectidae > Hippoglossus > Hippoglossus hippoglossus. The sequence goes on along the minus strand of NC_047173.1, from coordinate 157,436 downwards.
TGTGATGCTGGACTGGCTGCGGGCTCTGACCGACAGTGGACAGGTGTTGTTCCAGTTTCCCCAACACATCAAACTTGTTGGTCAGCTTGATGGACCCCACTGGCGATGTCATACAGGAGGAGTTCCCACTGCGAATCTTGTTACCCCGGATGACAGTCCAGGGTTCCGAAGGAGCAGGTGTGGAACAGATCCATGCCTTGGGTTTGGCTCCAAACCTTGGCCAGGGGTTTAACAATTAACACAGATTTACTTAACTCAAACAAAAGTTGATATTATCACAGAAAATCAACAATTCTTATCCAGACTCTGACAACAAAAACACAGCTCAGTCGCTGCACTTCCTTGTGCCATTATGGCATAAACCCTGCTTCCAGATGCCAAAACAAATAAATATTTTTGAAACCAATTTTCAACACTTAATTTTTCATTACTTAAAATCTTAAATCCATTCAACTGTAGAAGAGCATGTATAAGCAGTGGTGTTCTGCTTAGCATAGGATACACAGACCATCCTTTACTAAATATAGGGTGATAATTCCATACCACAATTCCTTGCAACAGTGATATTTATAGCAACATACACATCTTTGTATACATATCTTATTGTCAAGATGTACGTAAATGTAGAAAAAAAAAACTTAATATATGCTTGTGTGCAGGGACGGATATTTCATCTCATTGTATTGACTCGAAAGAGACTAGAGGAAGGGCGGGGTATGGGCAAGAACCCATTTGTAGTGATTTCGAGTCAGTGCGACAGGGCGGTAGTCACTTACACATTTTCAGCACATTCCCATAGTGATTTATACATATAAAGACCACTGACACAGTTACTTTTTGGTCAATTCATAATGTGTGTTGTGTGCGTGTGTCTGTCTCTCTCAGGTACAGAAAGGCTGATGAGAGGGAGCCTTTGCTAGCAGCCATGCAAATCTTTCTGCCGAGGATCCAGCTGCTCATCAGCCAGCTGCTGTCTGATGCCACCATCTTCTCTGTCCTCATCCAGAAGCAGATACTCAAGATCTTCCATGCTCTTGTACAGGTGTGTATTCTTGAAATCATATTTTTGAAGAAGTAGAAGTTTTCTTCTGTTTTTTAGATCATCAAACAAATTTTAATGAGATACAGGGAACGTGAGTAAACACAAAATGCAGCTTTTAACTGATCATTTAACTTATTGCAGGTAAAACATTTAGTAGTATAGTAGTCAAAAAGTATTTTACACTTTGCAGAAATGTTTCAATTCAATCACATTGGAGGGTTTTCGAGCACGACTTGTCCGTAAAGTTTGTGACACAGTATCTAAATTGAATTAGTCCGGACTTTGACCAGGCTACTCAAGCCTACTCTAGCCCTAGACTATCACAGTACCACCACTGTGTTTGACTGTTTGTGTGATGATCTTATTATAGACTGCTCTGTTGGCTTTATGCCAGCTGTAACAAGGCCCATGTCTTCCAAAAAGATTAATCAGTCCAAAGAAAATCATCCCAGAAATCTTGAGTGTAATCAAGATGTTTTTGGCAAATGTGAGGCGAGCCTTTCTGTTCTTTTTGGTCAATAGTGGTTTGCACCTTGCAACTCTCCCATGGATGCTTCTTTTGCCCAGTGTCTTTCTTATTGTGAAATTATGAACAATGGGCCTTATTCAAGAATTGTTTGTATGAATATAAGTGTAGGGTTGATAAAGGAGAACTTGTAACATTTACAAATTTTGTTGTATCTTGAGTTTTCTTGTAGGAAAAATAAATAGTCTGCTGTTATTCAGATCAAGTTCAAGATCAAGGTCACGGTAAATGGTTTGTATTTATATAGAGCTTTTCTAGTCTTGATGACCACCCAAAGTGCTTTACAATACAGTTTGCCATTCACCAATTCACACACATTCATACAGTGCATCTAATAGCAGCATTTTTTTCTATGAGGGGCAATTCGTGGTTCAGCATCTTGCACAAGGACATTTCGGCATGCAGATGGGGAAGACTGCCAACCTTCTGGTTGGAGGATGACCTTTATTTCCCTCAGCCACAGCCGCCCACTGTGGCCTCACAAAATGTGACTTGAATGTGATATCTTAAGATCATCTTGAGGGAATGTCTTCTCATTTTGTAAAAGCATTCACTTGAATGCATGCACTCAAAAGACAATTTCTGGAGAATTGGGTGAGGACTTTCTCCACAGTTTTCCCCTTACACATACACAACACAGCAGGGGGTTCTGCTCAGACGTGTTCCCAACACTAACAAATTAGGCAGAGGCGAAATGTAATGCATTAATTCTGCTGCTGAGATCACATGATTTTGTTTACAGCACGACACCTGCTTAGGCTCCTATTACCACAAACTCTCTTGACATCTTCGTCGGTATCTTCTACATGTGTGACACCGGAGATAATTGTTCTTAAAATCAACCCCCCCACTCGCTTGCAGTGACTCTAGCAGAGGATCCCCTGCTGTGTTCTCACGTCCTTCTCTGAGGACTTTTTACTAGGGAGCCAGGCAGAGAAAGTCAACAGAAACATTGTTGTGCAAGTTCACACTTATAACTAGTATAACTAACTAACTAGTTTAAAGTTCAGTTTATACAGATGAAAATGAACTAGTTCATGTTCATAGAACTAAGTTCACAGTTCCAAAGATGAACTAGTTCCCAATCTGTGTATCATTCGTTCTTTTCATATTCAATTAGAAAAAACGAAATCGAAAAAAATTAAAAAACAGTCGTTATTTTCGTTATTTATCTATGAATCAGATACCAAAAAACATAACGGTTTGTTTTTCGAAGTTTGGATCTTTTGCTCAGATCAAAAATAGGAAATGAAAAAACGGGTCACGGGCCGAACTTGATTTTTATATTAAATTTGTATGATTTGTGTGACCCGGAAGTCAGTGTCTTCTTGTGTTGCACAAGATAAACATGCAACAAATTCCCAGTGATGAATCACTTTCGAATTGGTCTCCACACCATGGCCGCACTGGAACAATACGCTAATTTAATTAAAGAATTGTTTGAAACTGGCAAGACGCATGCAGAGATTTCCACCACGCTAGACTCAGATACACAGTATTAGAGTGAAGTTATTGAATAATTTTCACAATAAAAATTTCCAAAAATTGTCTACCTTACTACGGTGGGAGAGAGGGTCCGTTTCTGTTTTAACAATGTTTCGCTTTATGACTTATTGATCGAGTAATCTGACTTCCGGGTCACAGAAATCATACAAATTATATATCAAATCAAGTTCGGCCCGTGACCCGTTTTTTTCTTTTCCTATATTGATCTCAGCAAAAGATCCAAACTACGAAAAACAAACCGTTATTTGTTTTTTGGTATCAGATTCATAAATGAATAACGAAATAATGACTTGTTTTTTAATTTTCCTAATTTGTTTTTCTAATTGAATATGAAAAGAACGAATGATACACGGATTGTTCACATTCATTTGTTCCATTTTTTTATTGGGATGTTATGATTTAGATGACATACGTACACTCATGTATTTAGTTATTAATCAATGGTGTCAGATTATGAATCCGGATCACTCCGGTCAGTTTAACACTGAGTTGTAGCTGTTCACGTCACGTTTTGTTGTACTGAGTGCGCCAAACTTTCGACGACTAATTTTTCATTATGTTTAAATTCAGTCTCATAAACTCTGGAGCGAAACAAACTAACACGAAGTAAACTTCATGTCCTGATAACTTGTGATGAATGTTTGTGTTTATTAGTGATTGTGAGTGCAGGTCAGCTGGATTGTGGAGGGAGGACACAGGAAAGTCTAGCACGGTACAAGCCAACTGCTGCTTCTTCCCTGATCACGAAGCAGCGGCGCTGATCATTGTGCAGCTGTGGACTGTAGTGAAACTCTGTATTTTTATCTCACTGTGTGTTTCGCTGTGTAAGTGGGGGGGCCCCGGGACCCACACACACACCCACAAATTTCCACTCACTCCTGGTATTTCACGTGATGGCCTATACGATGATGAAGGAGATGCTCTGTCCCCAGTGCTGTTCTGCATAGGCCTGAACCCCTTGAGTTAGATCATCACAAAGATTGGCTACGGATACTGATTTTGAAGTGGCGCAAAGATCAGCCACTTCCTCTACATGGATGACACCAAGCTGTATGCCAGGAGTGAGCAAGACATCGACTCTTTGATCCACACCACCAGTGTCCACAGCAATGACATTGGAAAGTCATTTGGGCTAGATAAGTGTGGTCGGATTGTATCAAAGGGTGGCAAGATAATCAGAACTGAGGATTGAACTACCAGAAGGCAACATAACAGATGTCCAGGCCGCCCAAAAAGTACCTTCAGATCTCACAGGCAAATGGAAACCATAAAGAGGCCACAAGAAAGTCAGCCACAGCCAAATACCTACAAAGAGTAGTCCTGAAAAGTCAGCTGAATGGAAAGAACAAGGTCTGAGCCAGTGGTGGCTGCTTACGGGGCAACCCCCTCCATCATCCTTAGTCATAAAGTCACAATGAAGCTACATTTTTGCGGCAGGCTTAGCATCGCTCAGCAGCTCGATGAAGGCTACAGGATTAGCATATTGTTTGTTGTGTTTTGTTTGTTGAGTCTGGTTTCAGTTCGTTTGTTTCTAGAGACCAGGGCCTACCATAGCAGACGGCTGTAGGGCGGCTGTGGCCGAGGCATTAGAGCGATCACCTCTAACCAGAATGTCGCCGGTTCGATCCCAGCTTTCCCCATCTTGAGCAAGATACTGAACCTCGAATTGCCCACATAAATGCACTGTATGAATGTGTGTGAGTGGGTGAATGACAATAAACGTCACTGTAAAGAGCTTTCAGTGGTCATCAAGACTAGAAAAGCACTATATAAATACCGATCATTTATCATTTTAAAAGACCCAAGGTGCAGGTTATTCACAGATGCCCCTAAAATAGTCCAGCACATAGTAACAGGGTCTTAAATGCAGATGGGGATGGTGTACACTGAGAGGCATAACTACGCAGCTGGGATAGTGTAAAGGAACATCTGTGCTGATCGGTGGTATGTACCGATGGGACATACCACCGACGGTGGTTTAGAACATCAGAGCTAAATCCTGTGGGACTTTTAAATTTGTTTTGCTATATAAATAGCAAATATGAATTTTCAGAATTTTAAACCCTTTAAATGTTTTTAAAACATAAATCTGATTTTTTTTTTTATTAAAGAAAAAAAACATTATAATGGGAGTCCTTTTGGAGAAATAACACATTCTGGGAAGTCAGTGATAAGCAACAGCTTTGACGTTTTTTTATTGGGTCCCATTTATAAAAAAGAAATTAAATTATAAATAAAACAAATAAATAATGTCCAATAGTTGGACATATACACACACACACACACATACCCACACACACGATGAAATGTGAAATGATTTCTATGAATGCTACTGCCCTGAGATATCGGCACCAGTGACACCTGTGAACGTCTGTGTCAGTCTGATATGGAAAAGTAAAATAGGAAAATCGAATCAATCTGCGATGTTGACCGTTTGACCGAGTTGCTGATCACTACTGTAGTTTGTCTGAGAACCAAGAAGAAGATGCTTTCAACTCAGTCTGCAGACTGAAGGCACACTGCCCCGTCCCCTGACTACTCACTTGCGCTAGTCATCTATTAATTAAAATTGTATTAATCTGGAAATATGTCCAAAATGCACTAAATTCTACACTGCACTTCCTCGGGCCATTAGGAATACACAATGCAAGTGTGAAGCTGATAAGGTAAAGATATATGCAAGATATGCTTTCCACAGACAGAGATTTGCGGAATTAGTTGGCTTATTATATAAACATAAGGTTGCAACATAATGTAGAACAATGAAGGGTAATGTAGAGCATACATAATAGAATATATGTTAACAGAACCCTGTTTCAACCACAGGGTCTTTGTCATGATGGAAAGTTATCTCATCTCCTAATTTGATTTCTGGAACATCTTTACTGGGTCAAAGTCTAAGGACACTAAGATGTTGAGTACTTGTTTTTTCAACAGTACTTTTACTTTTACTCATCTCTGCAGCTTTGTACTGGACAAAAAACATCACCTTTGCAAAAACTATAGATGAAGCCAGCATCTAAAGAAGTATTCCATGTGTGTAAAGAGATCTTGTGTGGGTCACAGAAATGATTATGATGATAGTAACTCATTGTTGCCCTGCAGTACTCGTTGCCTCTCCAGCTGATAAACAACACGGTGATGACTCAGTGGATGGAAATCCTCAGAGCCATAATGGACCGAGACGTCCCTGCTGTAAGACTCACAAAGACGCACAAACACACGACTAATTTTCAGAGACTTGTCTCTGAAAATTGTTTTTTTATTATTATTATTTAGCTTTTTATTTGCAGCCAGGGGATTCATAAAAGAGTACAAATATTTCATTTTCTGACTGGTCTGACAATTATACAATATAACAAATTCTAGTGCTCAAAGAATAGAAACAAGCAGGAAAGCAGAAACAACAAATAACATTAAATGGTAAAAAACTTAAATATCCAGATCAGTTTCCATTAGATTCATCATCAAGACATCAATTTCTATTATCAGAGGGAATCTTTAAATCTACCTTAACAGTTACAAAGTCACACACTGACCAGTTGGATCACAAATAAAGATAACAAATATGTAATTAATTTAATAAATAAATAACAATGGAATTATGAAGATTACATTTTAACCTTGCCCTTGTTGCAAGACTGCAAGCTTCAATAATCTGCATATGAAAGTTTTTGAGTTATGGAGCAAATTTGTTCTTTCCACAAGGTATTTGACTTGTGTCTTATGGGAAACAGTTCTTCTCAGTCATTGCCAGCTCAAGAGGCCTCAGCTTGGCTTCACAAAGCCATACAGTTTGATATTCAAACCTTGGCTTTTTGCTAGGTTATACGTTTTGACTGACTCATATCTTAAACCTAAGTTTAAGGGTGGAATAAAATGTTCTCAGTTTGTAATTCAGATGTTTAAAATGTTTAAGGTGATGAATGTGCTGTGACTGGCATAATCCCGTGGAATGTTACATCACAGCCATGAATGCAGTACTGAAAATAACTGATATGTCTTTAGGTTTAGCAGAAAGAAAATTTAGAACACAGATGTGAGTTTGATATTAACCTGTGCTGCCCTGAAGGTCTCTGTGTTCCTAAATCGTTTTATCCCATTCAAATTTTGCCTAGCAATGAATACAAGTCCATTAACATAAAATATGGTACTAATTACTAATTTGGTGAAAAGTTATACTTGCAAACATACACACAGAATATACTCCAGTTACAAATCCTTTTTAAAATAGTCTGAAACATCAGAAAACATTTAAAATCTCAACCTATGTCAAATAATCAGTTGTTGTATATGTTTTTTTTGTTCTCTAACTGGCTAAACAAGCCCCTTGAACTGACCATAATCCCTGTTTGTTAGGAGACTTTGGAGGTTGATGAGGATGACCGTCCTGAACTGGCATGGTGGAAGTGCAAGAAGTGGTCGTTGCGCATCATCACCAGACTGTTTGAGCGGTGAGTGCAGAGTTGTCATTACATCACCAAAAACCATAATTGTAGTTTTCAGAGAATTTTACCAACTGTTCACATGCTTTTGGTCTGAATTACAGATATGGAAGTCCTGGCAATGTGACGAAGGAGTACGGCGAGTTTGCTGACTTTTTTCTAAAGACATATGCAGTTGGCATACAACAGGTAGGCATGTGTGGCTTTAGGTTTTTTCTTTATTTGTTGTCCAAGCTCCAACTCTTCTAGTTTATCTGTCCTTTGATGTTGTGTCATCCAGGTTCTGCTGAAAGTGGTTGACCAGCACCGACAGAAGCAGTACATTACTCCTCGTGTCCTGCAGCAATGTCTCAACTACCTCAACCAGGGCCTGTCACACTCCCTGACCTGGAAACAGATGAAGCCACACATGCAGGTAGGTAAATAAAAGGATGAATTTGATAGCTAATCCAAAAGATAATTTCGAAGTTCTTTGAGAGGCGTGTGTGCGTGTGTGAGTGTGTGAGTGAATTTCACCTGGCTCTGAGCATATACACACACACACACAAGCATCCACTCTCGCTGGAGAATGCCGCTCAGGCTCACGTTCATCATTTGTAAACTGATTAGTTCGGTTCAGCGTTCACAAAGAATAGAAACAAACTGTCAATAACCGACTCTAAACTCTCTCTTTCCATGCACTCTGATGTACCATCAGAGCCATGAATGCAGCACTGAAAATAACTGATATGTCTTTAGGTTTAGCAGAAAGAAAATGTAGACCACAGATATGAGTCTGATATGAACCTGTGCTGGACACTGGGTTTGGCTCACTTGGTCTCCCTCCTCTCACAAAAATACGCAGGCGTGCAGAAGAGGTTTCTAGATGGGCGGAGAAGTGAGCAGTCTGCTGTGAGAGGGGCATGATTAGAGAGAGAGCGAGAGAAACGAAGAGAATTTCATGCTGACGGCTTAAAACATTCACGTGACAATTTATATTCGATGGTCACAATATAGTAATTTTATACATCGCAATTCATTACATTTCATTTTGCTGATGCTTTTATCCAAAGCGACTTACAATAAGTGCATTCAACCATGAGGGTACAAACCTAGAACAACAAGGATCAAGAAAGTACAATTTCTTCAAGAAAGCCAAACTACAAAGTGCTGTAGGTAAGTGCCATTTAAGTGCTTTTAAATTGTTAGTTTAAACTTTTATTCAAGGTATAGTCGGAAAAGGTGTGTTTTTAGTTTGCGGCGGAAGATGTATAGACTTTGGTACTTACCGCGATACATCGAGTATATTCGATATATCGCCCACCCCTAGCTAAAGGACTCTAATACACAGCTAGATCCACAGTCTATTTTACCCAATATATATATATATTTTCCTTCTGTGGTGGGAATGCATGCAGGAATGTGCAAAGTGGACTTTGAGTTCATAGTTGAGTTTAGACACATAATTTCCTCTGGTCCCATAGTTCCTTGAAATATTCATAAACCTGCTGAGGGGGATTTGCATCCTCAGCAACATGATATTTTAGATCGACTGTTTAAGTATGTAAACACGATTTAATGAATAAAAGGGAAACTGTAACCATGTGACTATCACCCTTGGGTCAGGAGCATTACACCAAATTAATCACACCTGTGGGTGTGACGTCACCTTATATGAATGTTGCATACCCACACACTCCCTCATTATACTTTCTGGGAAGGAGAAAACATGGCCAACCTTCACCAAGTTTATATTGCTTCTTCCCAATTGTAATGACACTTCTTATTACTGTCTGTCTAATTGTTTAATTTTATTATCTTTTCGGGTTTGTCATCTGTCTGTCTTTCCGTCTATCCCATTCTCGTAAATGCAATACCCACGAATGCCTTGAGGGACTTTCTTCAAATTTAGTAGAAACAATAAATTGGACTCAAGCGTTAACTGATTCGATTTTGGTGGTTCAAGGTCACGTGGCCTTACATTGTTGTTAACGCGACATATCAGGAATTTTGAAAGGCAAATTCATTACATGTGGCACAAACATTCTCTTGGACTCAAGGATGACCTGAATAGAATTTGTTGGTCAAAGGATAAGGTCTTGGTTACCTCATAAAGCACATGTTTTGTCTTGTGAACACGATATCTCCGGAATGCCTTGAGGGAATCTTTTCACATATGCTGCTTTCATTTGAACTTGGATTTCATTTTGGTAGCCAAAGTTCAAGGTGACAGTGGCCTCACAAAGTAGGTTTGTGTTTCTTGAGCATCATATCTTAAGATCAACTTGATGGAATTTCTTTAAATTTGGTACAAACCTTCACTTTGACAATGATATTTTTGACAAAATGATCTGATTAGATTTTGGTCCCCACTATGACCTCTCAAAACACATGTTTTGCCTTGTAAATGTAAAATCTCAAGGGAATTCTTTCAAATTTAGCACACATATCCACTTGGACTCACAGAATAGCTAATTATATTTCAGTGGTTTAAGGTCAAGTTCATGGTGGCCTCATTGAAAATGTTTTTGGCCTCTTGAATGTGTTATTTCAACACAGACTTGAGGGATTTTCTTCAACTTTTAATCAGTTGTCACTTGGAGTCAAAGATGAAGTGATTACATTTCAGTGGTCAAATTTAAAGGTCACAGTGACCTACCATAAAAATATCTGCATGTTGAGAGACCAACTTAAATGGTACTCTCTTATTAATAACTATCCCCCATCCCTACTAGAAGTAAATCCTGCTTCAAAGGCATCTCCCAGCCATTGCATCAAAAGAAATTGAAATTGCCCTCAAATTCCTGTAGACATTTTCTAGTTTGCATGAATGATAAACTATTTAAAAATGTCACTTCCATTTTACAGTAGGTGGCGCTATGAAAAACTGATTATTGGCATGTATATGTCTTCAGACACCAGCAAATGGGAAGAAAACCTGTTTAGCAAAATCAAAATGGCGGACTTCCTATTGGATTTAGGTGATGTTTCTTTAAACTTTTTTGGAGGTCTTGAGCTTGTACATAAACCCTCCAAATTTTATAAATGTAGGTTAGGGCTGTAACGATTCTCGAACCAAAATGCTTGGGGAGAATGCTTGTTTACTATGTCTCACGATTCAGCTAAGAGGTCTGGAGTTGGCTGTGAAAATTTCAGGTAAATCCTATGACGTTTAAACAGAAGGCCTTCTTCCTCTTTCCAGTAAGTAAGTATGTAATTTTGCCTCACCTGCCAAATATTGTACTTGACTTGTGTTAACGTAGTGACTCTCATCGAACATGTCAAGTTTGAGACAGATTGGAGCATGTGAGGTGACGTTACAACCACTTTGTTTGTTGGAGTTCTATCGAATAAATAAATACACACATTCCCGAGACTCTGGCCAAGGAGGTGGAGTTGCTGCTATATTCTTCACTACACTGGCTTCTGGTTAAATTTAGAATAGATTTTAAAAGTCTCCTCCTCACTTACTAAACTGCTTCTTCTAATCAATGATGTAAATACTGTTGTTTTGCTGATGTTCTCAGATACATGCAGCATCTATTGCACTTCTGTCCATCCTGGGAGAGGGATCCCTCACATGTGACTCCTCTGCGGTTTCTACTTTTCTGAGGATGTCGCACCTTGTTAAGACAGATTGTGATATGTGAATATCTGCTATACCAATTAAATTTGATGGATTGATTGAACTTGGGTCTGAAGATTTTGTTGGTTGCTTAACACACATCTGAAATAGCTGACATGCAATGTATTAAAAAATAACAGTTCAGTAAATCATTCAAATTTGTGTATATAAACCACACACGTGAAAAATACTAAAGCAAGTTCAGTTTCCGGTTATGAATTTTTTTAAACTGTAAAATCATCATTGCAGTTAAATCAAATAGGATTGATTGCAAAGTTTTTAAACTTCACTCCACATTATAGATCGTTTATAAAAAGCTCTGCACACAAAGTCCAACCCCAAAAAAGTAACATTATATTGTAGGCCCATTTTAAGGGCTCGCTAATGACAAGGAATAACTCTGAAGTAGGCTCCGGAGCATTACCGCAGACCAAGCAAACAAGCAAGTTTAGAACAATCACAGGACTAGCTTGGTATAATGCTCCTGACCCAAGGCTAATAGACACATGGTTACATGTTCAATGAAATAAGGTTGTCCACAAAACTGATGTTTTTCTTACATGAAAAACAAAATACAAAACCCATTTTTGTCTTCTATAAACCACTTCATACGAATCAAACCCAAGCAAAAGTGGTAACCACTCAGCCAATATGCCAACCTAATAAATAATAATAAATGAAAGTTGAATTAACATTTTTCTTTTATATACATAAGTGCCATCACTTTGTCCAAAGTTCCTGACAGATGAGCTTAAGAAACATTAGAAATTTTCCCCATCAGGCCTTTTACAGTCATCTAATTGTTGACTATTATTTTAAAGCCACTGTAATTGCCCGCTTGTGGTCATGATGACCTTCTTGTCTTACAGACCATATGCCAAGAGGTCATCTTCCCTCTGATGTGTTACAAAGATGAGGATGAGAAGCTCTGGCAGGAAGACCCCTATGAGTACATCCGCATGAAGTTCAGTGAGTAAACTTGGTGTGATAATATACCAGCAAATCAAACCAGAAATCTCTCCAATCTTCATTGCCAAAAAGTAAGAGTATGTAGCAGACCACTGAAATACCAACATTTAGTTTTAATGAACATATCAGACAGACGTATAAAAAATTAACCTCAAAGTACAGGACAAATTTAAAGAAGGTGAAAGGGCTTTTGTTTTTTATCTAGGGCTGGCTGATATCACTTAATCTATGCTCTAATATTTGACCTTTCAGCTGCTTTATTACAATTGTAGTCTGTGGTGAAGGAAGAATATCTGCCTTCCTTTGGAACATGTTGTTTGATCCCATTCTTTGTGTAAGCATGTATGTGTTTGTCTCTGTCACAGACCTATATGATGACCATGCCCTCCCAGCTACCGCTGCTCAGAGCTTCTTGTGTAAAGCTGCCCGCAAACGTAAGGAGGTGAGGAGCATTTTAACACAGGTCAATAGTAACTGAACAAAATGTATTCAACTACAGTACCACACAGTTTTTAGATACTGGCTCTTAACCTAAGCAGATCCATATTAACAGACTTTTCCTTTTACTCCACTACATCTGATGGTTTTGACTACCATTGGGTTAATGCTTTTATACAAAACATAGCAAAGGTTTACCTTTTTGCTTTACCTTTTTTACATCATTGCTTTTTATGCTAAAGCTTCTTTACTCTACATGGTTAATGTGAGATATTTTACATCTGCCTCTAAATGGTTCTTATACTAACAATGGATTAAATGACTATGTATAATATGAAAGGTCTTGTTTGTTGTGATGATGGGAATTTTCACAAACCCTGCAGAACCCCTCAGTTCCATTGAGCTTTTTAGCATTTTAGGCCTCCGTGCCGGTGATGGCCAGTGGCCGGTGGCATTATGTTTTCGGGTTGTTGGTCTGTCCATCCCACTCTTGTGAATGCGATCGCTCAAGAACGCCTTGAGGGAATGTCTTAAAATTTGGTACAAACATTAACTTGGACTCAAAGATGAAGTGATACGATTTTGGTGGTTAAAGGTCAAGATCAATATGAACTCTCAAAACACATGTTTTGCCTTGTCAATGTAATAACTCAGGAACACCTGAAGTGATTTTATTTTCAAATTTATATTGAAATTTTGAAATTTAAGGTATACAACGGCAGTGCCAGTTTACAAATAATGTAAATATCATTCTCTGTGTTCAGCAGCAGGCAGCTGTTACTGAAAAAGTTTGATAAACCCACTGTATGCTGTGTATGTATCCTGCTGCTGGGTTGATGTCCTTCTACAGCCCTGTCCAGCTCTCCTTGTGTAATGACCAATCTCCTGGTATCTCCTCCATGCTCTTGAGGCTGTACTGGGACCCACAGCAAACCTCCTTGCGATGGCATTTATAGTGGTGCCAATTATCCGTGGCTACATTTATCTGTATTTCCTGCACATTATATAATACATACACAATGCATTTCATCTTCATTGAACTAACTGGTTAACATAGTGTTTGTTGAAAACAGCTACACAAGTTACCGTTGAATGGCATGAAATGACAGAACACAAGTGCAACTAGACTTGCAGGCAAGTATGAGCAGGCCCTCATCTTGCGGCAGTGGGGACATGACTCAACCGTGCTGAGGCCGCTGCTTGCCGGCCAACATGCCCACTGAGAGGCACTCGCATGGGACTAGACAGGAAGTTTATTGGAGTGTCTCCCTGCGTCCATCGGGTGGCACTTGAGAATGCATGCTGATTATGTCTCACGATTCAGCTACGAGGTCTGGAGACTGCTGGGAAAATTTCAGGTAACGACATTTGAACCAGAGGGACTACCTCCTGTTTCCAGTAGATGGCGCTTTTTAGCCCTTTAGCCTCACTTGCCAAATATTGTCCTTGGGGTGTGTTTACGTAGCGACTCTCATTGTACATGTCAAGTTTAAGGCCACTTGGAGCATGTGCAGTGACATTACAACTGCTTCGTGTTTTTTGGCGTTCCGTCAAAGATCACAACATTGCTGTTCAACACAAAGGTTAAATGTCACAACATGGTATCACCAACGTCTCAAGGCTTTAATTTTGAGTAGGATCAAATTAAACAGCTCTGCGTAACATGTCAAAGTATAAAACATGGTCCTTCCTGTTACAGCTAGAAGGCGCTGTGACAATTATAGTATATTGGCATAAAGATGTGTTCAGGGCAGGAACCTTATTACACATTTGATGTTTGACGGTGATTGGAGCAAAAACATGGAAGTTACAGCTAATTTAAAATTGATGGCGAGACGTCGAAATTCGCTGCCACGCCATTGGCACATCCCCTGATAAAAGCTCCCAAGTTTCATTATATGGCATCACCAAGTCCTAAAGGCTCTCTTTAGACATGCATCAGGTAAACGGGCGAGCCGCAGGACACAAAAATGTAAAACATGACATTTCCTGTTACAACTAGGGGGCACTGAGACTATTATTAGGACCCGAGCACGACAGTGCAAGGACCCTATTGAATCTGTGTTGATTATTATTATTATTAGGGCCCGAGCACCGACAGTGCGAGAGTCATTTTGGATTTAGTAACCATAATGGCCATTTTACACGTGTATTTTAACAAACTCCTCCTAGAACTTTCATCAGATCAACTTCAAATCCGGTGAGTGTCATCTAAACAAGATGGAGATTAAATCTACCACATTTTTGAGTTTTAGTCACACGGTGTGACCGTGGCATGGCGTCAAATATTGATTACTCGCCTGAATATGTATGACAAGAGTCCCAGCCTAATGACATCTGCACAGAAATCATGACTTAAAATCACAGCGCCCCCTGGTTACAACAGGAAATGTCTTGTTTTTTGCACGTCTTACACTATGATGTATTCCTCCTCGTCCATTGACGACAATCATGTCAGAAGGGCCTTAAGACATTGAATATGTAGGCATATCGAAACTGAGTTTTCGTTGAATTACATGTTAGTGGCGTGGCGTCAATTTTCAACAAGTCACCATGACACACGAAATTGCTGTTACTTTAGTGTACATTGTTCAATCTCCCTCAAACTACATGTGTGTAACAACAGCCCCACCCTGAAGACATGTATATGGTTTTAAGGAAAGGGCTTGAATAGCGCCCCCTAAAGAGCAGCCCTAGCACCACGATTGACCGACGACCGTCTTTTCATAATGAACAAAAAAGTCTCTTGGATTGATACGCTAGACCAAACAGGAAGTCGGCCACTTTGAATTATGTGGCCATATTTGACCATTTACACATGTTGTATTTGAATGAATAACCTCCTAGAGCTTTCAACAGATCAACTTCAAATTCAGTGAGTATCATCTCAACAACGTGGAGATTAAAACTACCTTGATTTTTAAGTGTACGTCACATTGTGTGACTGTGGTGTGGAATTTTGATGATTTGCCAAAAAAGAGGGATTTATTAAAACTCCTCTGTGCATTGTCCAATCAGCCTCAAACCTCTTTCACGCAATCACAGTCCCGCCCTGAACAGATCCATATGTCAATATTGACTCATCATTATAGTGCCACCTGCTTGCGACAGGAAGTGAAACGTTTTATACTTTGATGCTCTGCTCCTGGCTGCTTTACAAAATACATCTTAAATGAGCTCAGGCAAGTCATAAAACCATGGTTAGAATTGTGAACTTTCCTCAAACCGTATAAACATTGAGATATGGTGAAGGTTGATCCTTCGCCATAGGAGACGAAGTTCTTATAACTCCACTCTGCATTGTCCAATCGGCACCAAAATTAAAACCTAAGATCAGATTCAAGGCCTGAACATCTCCATGTGTCAATATTAACTCAGGGTCATAGCACCACCTACTGATTCGCCATGAAACAGGAACATTTATTAACTCCACTTTGCATTGTCCAATCAGCCACAAAATTCTGTTACATGATCAGAGTCCAGGCCTGAACAGCTCCATGAGTTAATATTGAGTCAGGGTCATAGCGCCACCTACTGATTCACTGTGAAACAGGAAGTTTTCTTTAACTCCACTGTGCATTATCCAATCGGCCCCCAAATTCTGTCACATGAGCAGAGTCCCAGCCTTAACAAGATATATTAGTCTGTATGTAGTGATAGTGCCACCTACTGATTTGTCATGAAAAGGATGGGGTTTTTTTTACTAATCAGGTGAAGCTTGAAATGTCTCTTTGCCGCCGCCTCTGGGTTCTTGATGGCACTCTGTCTGAATCTGCTCCAGTATGTTGTCATCTATGGTGTGTAGCTGTGAGATTCAGTGTAGCTTCTAGTCTTATTTGAAGTGTGGCACACAGGTCGGTGAGCTCCTGGCTGTGGAAGGATGGATCCATGTCATCAGCTTCATCAGCTTCAATCAGCTGTAAACACAATCACTACAATCAGCACAGTTCAATGACAACATACACCTACACATGTAACTGAAAAGTTATCTAATGAATCTAATCTTACCCTCTTTCTTCGCTGTCAACTCCGTAACCTTTCAATGGTGCTGCAAGAGCTGCAAGGTCTGGTTTGATGTACCGGAAGTTCCTTCATACTGGCTCATAGTACGTCTTAGTACGTCATAGTACGTCTTACAGGCAGTGTCTCACTGTCTTACATGAGTATATTATTAATAAATGGAAATAGCCTCGCTAATTCACCGTTGGAAGATCCAGAGTATAAAACACAATTACTAAACAGTTACTTACATACAATGGCGTCATTTTCCACACTGCAAATCCGGGCTTGCAGCGAGAGCTTCGGCCAAATGTGCAGCGACTGCCTCGTTGTGGGTGGTGGTGGTGGGGGGGGGGCTCAGGCTGTGAAAACACAATGATTAAATGGATCAGAAAAAGTAAACTTAAAGAATATATTTTACACAGCACAGCGCGTCTCTTCTTTAATCTTACCCTTGCTCCGCCTCGTGGCACCTGCAATTTGCCTCAGAGGTGTGAAGACGACGGATGGTTTCCTATAAAACAAAAAGTCACGTTTATGAAAAAACAGGAACAAACTCTTAAGTTTAAGCAGTTCGTACATATTTAAACAAAGTAGTTCTGCTGAAGCACTCAAGGCTCTCTTCTACTTTTAGCAACTTTCTCTCTAATCCCACAGTTGTTAACACGCTATTCAGATCTTCAGATTTTCGCTGCGACTCCTCCACACTGGGCCCGCGGCTTTACTTTCCAATGCAGTCATCCTCTCCTCCAGGTAAAACAGTGTGGTGTTGACTTCAGCAAGTTTTTTTACACCAAAAACAGAGTCATTCATGGAACCACGCAAAACAACAGCCAGGAATTTCTTGTCTGCGGGAGACAGACGCTTCATTCATGAGGCTGTGATTGGACGAGCCCTCTAATGTGATGACGTTAACGACTGACGTGGCATCTTCAGGAATGGACGTATTCACGAGCTGAGTGTGATGTTTTCAGACTAAAACTTCACAACTGACCTTTTCACTTTTGAAGCAGCGGTTATAACAGTTTTTAAATTGTACTCTACATTTATATAGGATGAGTAGGTGACTGAGGACCAGTTTATTCTTTCTGGTTTTAAGTTAATGTAATCTCTTACATGATTCTTGCTGTTCTGGGTTTGTACCCTCATAGTTGAATGCACTTATTGTAAGAGTGTTTTAATGAATACTGGGAAAGTTTAATAACAACAATAGGACAATTGAAGTCCAAATTATTGGAGTCAACAGTTTAGTATGCCATGGACATGTGAATATGGTGCTGATATGCTTTATGTGAAGCACAGTGTTTTGGTGTCAGCAGAAAGACTTCTCTTAGAAAACTGTTCAGTGGTGCCACTCTCTCCATTCCAACAGATTTTCTTGGATGAGCTTGACAGGCATGCAATGTTAACAATGTATCATCAGATGTAGCCTGGAAATTGTATCACTGATTACACTCATTATATTATACTTACTTATATAAGGCAAATCTATTCAAGCTACATTTTATGATTCTATAATTATACTAAGCCTGATGTGTTTATAGGAGAGATTTTCTTAAAAGGGAGTTAGTACCTGTTAGAAAAAGGTGTAACCTCTGCACCACTGAGTGAAACTATCCTGTTTGCATTTGTAAAGATCACAGTTTTACCATTTACATGTGAAAGCCCCCCCATAGACCTAGGAGCAGGGGGGTCAACTGCCAAGTTTTTCAGGCTTGTAAAACTGCCCGAAACTGGAACCCCGCGTCAATTCCCGGCAGTTGCTGGCAGTTTTCTGTGCTGCCTGTAGATTCCTGTGAACAGTCGTTAACCTGAACCTCCACAGACATTTACAGGGGCATTAACTGACACAAATTCTTCTTTTCATGCAGTGATAGGGTCCTCGTAGCTGTTGCCATGATGGAGCTAAACACCGCGACACCCTAGAATGTCTGTGTCAGTCCCATATGGTGAAATAAAAATAATCAAAACGATATGGCAGGCCAGATTTTAGTGCCACCTTTGGCCAACGGCTCGCGTTATTCAAGAACATAGGACAAGACATGTTTAACCCAGTCTGCACACGCTGCCCTGCCCTTAGTGAATGCAATGCTTGCTTTATTAATATTAAATGTATCGCGTGTCCAAATTGCACCAAATTCGACATTGCACTTCCTTGGGGCCTTAACAATAAACATGCCAAGTGTAAAGGTACTGAGATCAACTGTTCTTGAGATATGCATTCCACGATAAGATAGACAGACAGAGATTTGTAGAATTAGTAAATAGATTTCAACAGAGCATCTCAAAACACTGTAAAAAGAGCAGGTGCATAGAGCAGCATGGTTATAGCTCTAGTAAAATCATCTTGGGAAAAGCATGCTGTGATATACTTGCTTGCCATTTTCAGCACAAAATATAATGATGTTAAAACGGCTTATGGCATAAAGCACAAATTTGGCTGAACTGGCTCATATTGATAGGTGCATATTTGGTGTTTTGGGATTTAGTTTTTTAACATAATTTAATCATCACCATGCATGTGATTACTAAACAAAATAAAATGGATAGATATACATAAAGGTACTTACATAAATTAGGCATCCACTAAATCTACAAGGGCATCTGAATTCTTTACCGGGAACACAAATTCCTCTAATATATCATCACCACACTTTAGGGGCTATTTGGGACTAATTAATATCAAAAACATAAAGTGAGTTAGTGTGCATAATACATTAATATAATACAAAGAAAGAAGAACAATCCCAAACAGTAGAAACAATTAGTCAAACAAACTTACTGGTACATGGCTGCATGGTGCCTCCTTGCCAGAGTTATAGTTCATAACTTTAGCTTGCACCTTCAACATATTCTTATTAGTCTGCTCTTTGTAGTTGAGGAATTTTTCTTTGAATGTCTCTCTCTTGCTCCTTCAATCTCTGCTCATCTTTTCCTTTGGTATGTATCACATGATCACAGAATTCTCTGATAATTTGATCCCACAATGTCTTCCAGCCTGCTCTTTACTTGGGACAGCATGGCCTCAATGACTGATGTTCTGAACAGCGTGGTTAATAGAGTACTGCTTTCAGCTTCCTCCTCAGTGTCTTGTTTTCACCTCTTTAGTTGGCGTATAATCTATGTTGGTTCTCAGATATTTGTTCCTATGTTTTATGTGTGTTGGGTGCTTAACTGGTGTCACTTTCATTTCTGCTGTTAGTATCCTTAATTTAGAATGCTACTTTGAAAGCTTCAATAATTCTTTGATAGTTTTTCTCTCCAAAAATGATCATTGCATTCTGTGGAGAGCCAGGTGTTAAGTTCTAGAAGTTGGCTTTAGTTGTCTCACCGGTATCCCTAATTTAAAGGGGACATAGCATGCAAATTCCACTTTGTTAGTGCTTCTACAGTTAATGTGGGTATCTGGCATGTCTACCAACCCAAAAAGCTCTGGAAAAAAAACACTCGCGCGTTTTGTTATGGTTCCTCTAAGTCAGAAACGTCATGCTTGAGTGCCCTAGGATGAGCCTCCTGTGTTTTGTGTCGTACCAATGCCACTGGAAGTCTCCCTACATGGCCTTGGCCCACCACCCCCCCCCCTCATCCCCCCCGCCCCCCCACACTGGTTATGTCAGGTTTTTACACGGACGCAGCGAGGTGCTGCGAGGCAGCGCAGCGCCGTTCCCAAGCGCGCAGCCGCCTGGCTCTGTTCCACACGGGACGTAGCATTTTCTCCGCTGGTCAGCCCGCGATTCTACTCACATGTGGCATTTGTCTGGATTGTTGGGACTGGGAGGCTGCAGCAGCTGCTCGGGCGAGACTGCTCGCTCTCCCATGCGTGAGCTGGAATTTGTGTCAACGCCACACAGCCAGCAGTGTGGAAGACTTCTGCAGTGTTCAGCGCTACTGTAACACTGGCACAAACACACAGAGCCCCCCCACTCGTTACGCCGGGTTTACACCGGAAGCGCCGCTGCGAGGCAGCGCAGCGCCATTCTCAAGCGCGCAGCCGCCTGGCTGTTCACACGGGACGTGCATTTCTCCGCGCTGGTGAGCCCCATAGACTGTATATATAAGGTCAGCCCGCGATTCTGCTTTCTCCGCTTGTTGTTATACCCGTTGAATGTCGGGGTTCGGGGGTAATGATGGTCTTCATAGCCCCCCCCCCCCCCACCCCTCTCTTTCTCTCTCTGTCTGTCTGCTTGTGTGCTTGTAGTGGATGGGCAGAGGGGGACATTTAATTATGTGATTGGGAAAATTAAAACTCCAGGACAACAGAAGGGGAATACAAAGTATGGGATGCATATTTGATAATTTATATCATATAAAATATGTAATTTATATCGTTTAAAATCATGGGGGGAGAGGGGGGGGGGAGCTGGCTCATTAGCATTTAAAGGAACAGGCACTCAAAACAGGTCACTCTGTGGAGGGCTGTTTTATACAGGGTAAAAAGGGTGCTGTTTTAAATGATCCTTGTGGTATTTTGACCAAAGTATGTTACAGACATTTTCATTAAGACCCCAAGGAACCATATCAACTTGTGGTAAAATGGCATGCTATGTCCCCTTTAAGGATTGGACCTGACAAGAATGTTTAAGCTTTTTTGAGCTCATCTGTGCAGAATCATGTCTTTCATTGCCTCGATTGCTCAGTAATCCCTCTGGGAGGTTGTGTTTTCACATACCTATCAAACTGGTTGGTGGTTGTTCAATTTGTATGTTAACAGGATTATTGATTAACCTCAGAACAGATATCCACAAAACTTGCTGGAAAGATGGGACATGGGCAGAGAAAAAAAAACTTACATTTTGGCAAAGAGAGTGCAAATACTGTGCATTACCAATTTGCTTGAGCTCACCATCTGTTTATTCTAGTTCTTCGTTCTGAGTTGAAGCAGTCATGTGATGAATAATTTTGAGCTCTTCTCTTGTCTTTTGGCAATTTATTTAGTGGGCAAATTACATTGTTGTGACAGTGACTTGTAATTGAGACTCAAGAGCAGAGAGGGAACAGAGAGAGGTAAATTAATTTTACCTTTACTAAAGTTCAAGCAGGACACCTGTTATAAGCACAGACTGTATATAAAAAATGGACATAGCTTCTGGCTCCAAGAGAAGAAACACAGAAAAAAAATGTCTGTGTTTGATTCTCAATCTATATTCTCATATTCCGTTTCTTACCTGACCTAAAACATAATTTGAAAATAATTTAACTAAAATTAGTAAATAGATCAATTTCAGCAGTCACAACCTTCACAGGTAAGTGTTTAGTGTGAACAGTCTTCAATCATAACAGCTGGAACTGTCCAACCTGAAGTTCACCTGGATTAATTGTGACTTCTATAACAAATATTTACTGCTATTAACACTTTAAAAGTATGTATTAGATCAGTGGTTCTCAAATGGGGGTACGTGTACCCCTGGGGGTACGTGAAGGCACTCCAGGGGGTACGTGAGATTTTCCATTCAAAAATCCTTTAAAATTTGTTATTTAATAAATATTCAATAAAATATAAGTGTTTAATATATCAGACACTGATGGCACAGCCATCACATCTTTTTTTCAACCAAAAATGCTTTGCGCTGGTTAGGGGGTACTTGGCTGAAAAAATATTTCACAGGGGGTACATTACTGAAAAAAGGTTGAGAACCACTGTATTAGATATTCAAACTATGAAGTGTTTACCTAACCTCTGATATTTAAAATTTTAAATATGATTAAGCCTTACTGAGTAAATTTTCCATTGACTACAGATGACTTGCCTGTTTTTTACACATTTACCCTTTTCTTCCTTATAATAAATCAAATGGGACACTTTGGTGAATTAATGTTTTAATTTTCATAAAATGTTGTCATAAGACACATAAGGAAAGTATCAACTCATATCTTAATTGTCAATGATTGATTTGATTAAAACCCAAATGTAAAAGGCTTGTGATTAATTTCAAATTCCAACAACGAGATCATCAGTGTTCTTGTATGATTGAAATAATGTGCATGTTGCTGCTGTAACTTTTAACAGACGTGCTCCTTAGAATAATGACTAGTAAAACAGAGTTTCATAGATAACTTTATTTCACATTAAACTACATTAATTAATTTATAATCCATCAGAAAAATTAAATACAGTTCAGTGAGTATAATTTACAGTAGAAATGTTTTATATACACTACCGTTCAAAAGTTTGGGGTCACCCAGACAATTTCGTGTTTTTCCATGAAAACTCACACTTTTATTTATCAAATGAGTTGCAAAATGAATAGAAAATATAGTCAAGACATTGACAAGGTTAGAAATAATGATTTTTATTTGAAATATAAATTTTGTTCTTCAAACTTTGCTTTCGTCAAAGAATGCTCCATTTGCAGCAATTGCAGCATTGCAGACCTTTGGCATTCTAGCTGTTAATTTGTTGAGGTAATCTGTAGAGATTTCCCCCCCACGCTTCCTGAAGCACCTCCCACAAGTTGGATTGGCTTGATGGGCACTTCTTGCGTACCATACGGTCAAGCTGCTCCCACAACAGCTCAATGGGGTTGAGATCTGGTGACTGCGCTGGCCACTCCATTACAGACAGCATACCAGCTGCCTGCTTCTTCCCTAAATAGTTCTTGCATAATTTGGAGGTGTGCTTTGGGTCATTGTCCTGTTGTAGGAGGAAATTGGCTCCAATCAAGCGCTGTCCACAGGGTATGGCATGGCGTTGCAAAATGGAGTGATAGCCCTTCCTTATTTAAAATCCCTTTTTACCTTGTACAAATCTCCCACTTTACCAGCACCAAAGCAGCCCCAGACCATCACATTACCTCCACCATGCTTGACAGATGGCGTCAGGCACTCTTCCAGCAACTTTTCACCTGTTCTGCTTCTCACAAATGTTCTACTGTGTGATCCAAACACCTCAAACTTTGATTCGTCTGTCCATAACACTTTTTTCCAATCTTCCTCTGTCCAATGTCAACACCGTTGTAGGAAATTGTCAGTTTCTTCGCAATTTCTCGCATGGAATAGCCTTCATTTCTAAGAACAAGAATAGACTGGCGAGTTTCACATGAAAGTTCTCTTTTTCTGGCCATTTTGAGAGTATAATCGAACCCACAAATGTGATGCTCCAGATACTCAACTAGCTCAAGGAAGGCCAGTTTTATAGCTTCTCTCACCAGCAAAACAGTTTTCAGCTGTGCTAACATAATTGTACAAGGGTTTTCAAGTGTTTTCTAACCATCCATTAGTCTTCTAAGGCGATTAGCAAACACAATGTACCATTAGAACACTGGAGTGATAGTTGCTGGAAATGGGCCTCTATACACCTATGTAGATATTTCATTAAAAACCAGACGTTTCCACCTAGAATAGTCATTTACCACATTAACAATGTATAGAGTGTATTTCTGATTAATTTAATGTTATCTTCATTGAAAAAAACAGTGCTTTTCTTTGAAAAATAAGGAAATTTCTAAGTGACCCCAAACTTTTGAACGATAGTGTACATCTTACAGCACTTGATTCAGTCGTCTTTAATGTAAGAGTAAAGTCCAAAGCCTGGAGGAACACAAGCTGCTCTTACATCAAAATTCTTTAACAGTGAGTAGTTTGACTGTAACGATGGTGATGGAGGGAAGATGCAAACAGTCCAGGAGCTGTTATTCATCAAGAGTCATCACAGTTCATGTAGCAGTTCAGATCTGTTCTGACGTCTCTTCATGTTCTGCAGATTAAAACACACTGTAGTATGTTACATAACACTATTTAACATTAGCTCATATGTTAATTATGTTAATAATGTTGGACTTTAAACGGGCATTCCTCCAATATGACAATGAAACTTTATTTATGTTTTTACCCCTGCAATATGTATATAAATTGTGAAGTTATTCAAGTGTATCTCTCGGCCACAGACACCCTCATATACAAACTGTATAATAAGCTCATTCTTTATCTTTCTTGGAAGGTTCTTCCTCAGATGATGGAGTTCTGCCACCAGATACTGATGGACCCTTCTGCAAACCCCCGCAGTAAGGATGGAGCACTGCACTGCATCGGTGCTCTGGCTGAGCTTATACTGAGGGTACACACATCTGAAACACCTCTGTGTGTCTTTTAATTTAGTTTTCCTATAAAAAAAAAAAAGATCAGATTCTGTGTGTTTTAATCACCACTGTGCTTTGCTGTGTGTAATTCTACAGAAGCGGATGTACAGGGAGAAGATGGAGCTGATACTACAAAACTATGTTTTTCCTTTGCTCAACTCTCCCATGGGTTACCTGCGAGCCAGAGTAAGTGAATCCCCCATAGCTCCTTGATGGTTAATTATTTAATTGTTTTCCTTTCACTCAGAGATCCCTTGCTCTTGAAAAAACCTTAAACCCAGTTAGTGTGCATACATCCCAAGAACTGGCTGATTTGTAGATTATTTTCTCATATAGGACATGCTGACAAAAAATTCTCAGCTGATAAACATAATGTTGAGTGGATATACACATTTCATCTCCCTTTTATCGTAAAGTACTTTCTATCTGACCTCTGAACTGCCCACAGTCATCAAAAGTGACAATATGGAAATATAATTGTTTATTTCACAGTTGTGATGGTTTCTATTGTTGACATATTTGACTTTTGAATTTGGTTCAATAACTTTAAATAGTATGTATAACTGGGTGTCATCTGCATAGAAGTGAAAATTTACTGAGTGAGTCCTAATAATGTTTCCTTATGGAAGTATATATAAGGTGAATAAAATTGGGTCGAGCACTGAAACCTGAGGAACACCGTGATCAACCTTGGTGCGCACAGATGACTCATCATTAATTTGCATAAATTGGAATCAATCTGATAAATAGGATTTAAACCAGCTTAGGGTGGCTCCTTTAGTGCCTATTAACTATTGTAGTCTCTGTAATTAGAGTAGTGGTGAGATGAATAAAATTAGAATTTTCTGATCAAACTGTTGTTTTTCAATTTATTCAAGCAGGAAATACAACAGAGAATATAACAAAGAATTTATCTAAGAATATATCAGAGTCTATATTCAGCTGAATAGGACCGAGTGCTAAACTCTGCACCACAATGACAAAGAGGAGTTCACACCTTCAGATATTTATGGTATTCTCGTCATACAACTATCGTCAGTTAGAGGAAACACTTTGAACAACTGGTATTCCGTTCCAGGTCAGGTGCAGACGGTTTTATAAATCTAAATCTTTTTTTTTGCGCACCCTTTTTGTTCGAACTTTGTGTACACATACACTTTTTGCATGAATCCTATGCACTGTTTTATAAATGAGGCCCCTGGTCAGTCTGTGTGCGACTGACAAAAGTAGCTAAAGAGTGAGCCTTCCCTGCTCCAGCTAGAAAGAGCTGAACACTTAAATGCTAACTGAAAGAATCTCTGTCGACTGAAGGATCTTAAACTGATCGTTCTTGGAAACCCCACTCACATGCAGATATTTAAGATTTTTTTGTTTCAAGATGATTGTTTAACATTTTTGTCAAAAAAACATGGGAGAGAGAGGGGGTTTGAC
Source organism: Hippoglossus hippoglossus (assembly GCF_009819705.1). Classification (NCBI taxonomy): domain Eukaryota; kingdom Metazoa; phylum Chordata; class Actinopteri; order Pleuronectiformes; family Pleuronectidae; genus Hippoglossus; species Hippoglossus hippoglossus. Next base: position 131,401 of record NC_047173.1, on the reverse strand, counting down.
ATGCATTACATGTCCCCTGGCCAGGAATTGAGAAATGGACCTTGTAGCTATCTGATATGTGCCCTATCCAATATACTACAGGGGCACCTCAATATTTGAAGACAGTTTGGGCACACTTTTATTTCATATGTTGTATGGGTCACTAAATACAATTTTAATGAATAGACTGTTTTTTAATGCTTTAACCTTTGGTTCCCTTGCTTTCAGTCCTGTTGGGTGCTCCATTCAGTCAATGTGAGTCAGTGTTTCATTCACTTTAGCACGTTGTGCTTGCAATCCACACCTGCTCCAGCAGCAGTGGACACTTGTGGTGGTGGTTTCAGAGATCTAGAGATCTAGATTTCTAACATTGACTAAGAAGTGTCCAGGTGCTGTGCTAATGTGCCGTTCTCTGTTTTGTTTTGGCAGTCATGCTGGGTGCTCCACTCTTTCAGCCCACTAAGTTTCCAGGATGAGCTGGTTCTGAGGAATGCTGTTGAGTTAGTAAAACAGGATCTGATCGACGACAAAGAGATGCCGGTCAAGGTGGAGGCTGCCATTGCTCTGCAGACATTGGTCAGCAACCAGGAGCAAGGTCTGTGGACAAGTATTGACGTTATGTTAGTGTTTTGACGTTTATATTAATATTAAATAATTGGTGAAATAATTTGGAGTACCACAAAGTGCAAATAAGATCATAAATTGCAAACATATTTAAACATCTGGGCCACCAGGGATTCTCTCTCTTCTGCTTCAGGCGATATGACATGAATTACTTGACTGACAGAATATAATCTCATAGACTGAGGTCTAATTTATTCTATTCATGCACAATTTTGTAGTCAGGGGAGCCTGACTTGTTCAATTGAAAAAAGGAATCATGAAAATGTTTCCATCAAAACTTAACTAATCCAAAAGTACGATGGCATTTTTTAGCAGACTTGAATTTATGGATCAGATAATGAAATTGACTGAATGTGTCATGCTTACATATGTGTCAGTTTTTGTAAAAAACACCTTTGCCTCAACCTTTGCCTTGTTGCCACAGCAACAAAGGTCAACAAAAACGCTCAACATGTTTGCAACACATCACTTGATGTCTTCATCACTGTCTTAAGGGTCTTTTGACTGGATCTGGTCTTGTCAAATTTGGTGCAGATAGGACAATATATAGTCAAGTTGGAAGAACTTCTTGTTTCAAGGCGAAACGTCAAACTATTATGTCACACCACGCTGTTCAACGCAACCTCACGTAGAGTACATCTTTCCATCTTGAAGGTGTTAAGATTACAATGATCCAATATGAAGGCGACCCGATTTAATCCTCTAAAATGAGTTTATTAAAGTACAATGCATAGAAATGGCTAAAAGTGAGCAAAAATTGTACATTACTTTTAAAAATGGCTGACGTCCTGTTGGATTTAGGGTATGGGTCCGAGAGACTTTTCTGTAAGATTGGACATATTACATATACCTATAGATTTTCATACATGTTGGTGAAACTTACCGCAGGGGATGATTCGCAGAATTTTTGTAGGGGGCACTATCCAGCCATTTTTCCACACCCATATGCAAGACCCATATTGGAAGTAAAAATGTGTCATTTCTGACAAAAACTCACAAAGAGTATATATTTTCATTATCAAGGTGTTTAGATTGCACTGACCAAATTTGATCTGATTAATCCTCTAAGAGGAGTTTGTTAGAGTACGATGTGTGTGAATCGCCAAAAAAGACCACTGAATCTAAAATAGTTAACTTCATGTTGCGTTCGGAATATGGGTCCTCCGGACTTTTTTGTACATCAGGACAAGATATACACTGTGTGCACAATTATTAGGCAAGTGAGTATTTTGACCATATCATTTTTATGCATATTTTCCAACACCAAGCTGTATAAACTTGAATGCCTATTGGATTTAAGCATATCAGGTGATGTGTTTTTTGTGTAATGAGGGAGGGTGTGGCCTAAGGAGATCAACACCCTATATCAAGGTGTGCATAATTATTAGGCAGCTTCTTTTCCCCTGGCAAAATGGGCCAAAAAAGAGATTTAACTGACTCTGAAAAGTCAAAAATTGTAAAAAGTCTTTCAGAGGGATGCAGCACTCTTGAAATTGCTAAGATATTGGGGCATGATCACAGAACCATCAAACTTTTTGTTGCAAATAGTCAACAGGGTCGCAAGAAACGTGTTGAGAAAAAAAGACGCAAATTAACTGCCAAAGATTTGAGAAGAATCAAACGTGAAGCTATCAGGAACCCATTATCCTCCAGTGCTGTCATATTCCAGAACTGCAACCTACCTGGAGTGCCCAGAAGTACAAGGTGTTCAGTGCTCAGAGACATGGCCAAGGTAAGGAAGGCTAAAACCCGACCACCACTGAACAAGACACATAAGTTGAAACGTCAAGACTGGGCCAAGAAATATCTGAAGACAGATTTTTCAAAGGTTTTATGGACTGATGAGATGAGAGTGACTCTTGACGGACCAGATGGATGGGCCCGTGGCTGGATCAGTAACGGGCACAGAGCTCCACTTTGACTCAGTCGCCAGCAAGGTGGAGGTGGGGTACTAGTATGGGCTGGTATTATTAAAGATGAGCTAGTTGGACCTTTTCGGGTTGAAGATGGACTCAAAATCAATTCCCAAACCTACTGCCAGTTTTACAGTGGTACAGGAAAAAGTCTGCATCTTTCAAGAAGACCATGATTTTTATGCAGGACAATGCTCCATTGCATGCATCAAAGTACTCCACTGCGTGGCTAGCCAGTAAAGGCCTTAAAGATGAAAGAATAATGACATGGCCCCCTTCCTCACCTGACCTAAACCCTATTGAGAACTTGTGGGCCCTTCTTAAACGGGAGATTTACGGTGAAGGAAAACAGTACACCTCTGAACAGTGTCTGGGAGGTTGTGGTTGCTGCTGCACAAAAAGTTGATCGTCAACAGATCAAGAAACTGACAGAATCCATGAATGGAAGGCTTATTACTGTTATTGAAAAGAAGGGTGGCTATATTGGTCACAGATTTTTTTTTTTAAATGTCAGAAATATTTATTTGTAAAATTTGAGTTGTTTGTTTATTATTCTCACTTTAACAGATGAAAATAAACAAGTGAGATGGGAAAATTTTCGTTTTTCATTTAGTTGCATCATAATTCTGCACACTAATAGTTGCCCAATAATTGTGCACACATAGATATTCTCCTAAGAAAGCCAAAACCTCACTTTTACTTTCTTAAATATTCAGGTTTGAGGTTTATTAACATTTTGGATTGGCCGAGAGCACTGTAGTTGTTCAATAATAAAATGAATCCTCAAAAATACAACTTGCCTAATAATTGTGCACACAGTGTATGGCCATTCATTTTCATGCCGCAGTGGCTGCACTTGAGGGAGTTTTATCGAGTCAATTGAACTCCAGCCGCGTGGACTACAGAAACAAAGGTTTCTTGGGATGCCCAGATGGTAACATCGATTTGTGCCCGGATTCTCTAAGCTGACTGAACCTAGAATGTAGAAACCTCAGAGAGAGCCACATGTGAGGGATCCCTCGGCCAGGATGGACAGAAGTGTAATAGATGCCATGTGAACTGGAGAACATCAGAAAAGTATGAGTATTTACAACATTGAATAAACAGTTCGTAGCATAATGGAAGGTAAACTAATTGAGTAGTTATTGTCTATAAAGCAGCCTTGTTGTAATTATAGTCCACAATCAGCTGCCACCATGATCAGGATCCACCACCACAATCCACAATCCATCGTCATGATCCACTGCCACCATCAGGGTCCACCATTGGCTGCCACCTCGATCATGGTCAACCACCACGATCCACAATCAGATGCCAACACGATACAGGATCTGCCAATACGATCAGCCAGCGCGATACAGGATCTGCCATTATGATCACGACCTCTTATTTGCAATCCACCATCATAGTCCACGATGTGGCCGCAGCTGTGACCCTGGATCTGCAAACTATATAGCACAGGGACTGCAGGGAAGAAGTCATGTCAGTAACATGTTTTGATGAGACATTAATGTCTTTAATGTGATAAAGAGGGAGAAGAGGAAAGAGAAGCTCCATGTGTGCTCCCCTGACATTTTAGACCTATAGCAGCATAATTAAGAGCAGGTCCAAGACAAGCCTGAACCAGCTCTAACTATAAGCTTTATCATAAATGAAGGTTTTAAGGTATCTTAACTGGCTTGCCGGTAAATAGGACGCACTTTTGTTTTGTGATTAAAAAGAGCAGGGCGATTCTGACCCGCTGGGGTGTGCCAACCTTTATCATTTCGAATCAGAATCAGAAGTACTTTATTGATCCCAGGGGGAAATTGTGTTTGTTCCAAAAGCTCCATGCAAGATAAGAAATATAAGCTTATAAGATTTACAAAATATATAAAATAAAATATGAAATATGTACAATATGTGCGTTCTGTACATTGAAATGAGTCCAGTCGGTTGACAGAGTATTTGACACTCAGAGGGTCTGTCACTCCAAGGGAGGAGTTGTGTAGTTTGATGGCCACAGGCAGGAACGACTTCCTGTGGCGCTCTGTGGTGCATCTTCGTGGTCTCAGTCTTGCTCTGAACGTGCTCCTGTGTTTGACCAGCACGTCATGGAGAGGGTGGGAGACAGTGTCCAGAATGGCATGTAGCTTAGACAGCATCCTCCTGTCTGAAACCGCTATCAGGGTGTCCAGTTCCACCCCCACAACATCACTGGCCTTGCGGATCAGTTTGTTGAGTCTGTTGGCATCCGCAACCCTCAGTCTGCTGCCCCAGCACACAACAGCAAACAGGAGAGCACTGGCCACCACAGTCTCATAAAACATCTTCAGCATAGTCCGGCAGATGTTGAAGGACCTCAGTCTCCTCAGGAAATAGAGGCGGCTCTGGCCCTTCTTGTAGAGGGCATCAGTGTTCTTAGCCCAGTCCAGCTTACAGTCTAAAAAACACTCCCAGGTATTTGTAATCCTCCACAATGTCCACACTGACCCCCTGGATGGAAACAAGGGTCATCAGGGTCCTAACCCTCCTCAGATCCACAATCAGCTCCTTTTGTCTTTGTCGTGTTGAGCTGCAAGTGGTTCTGCTCGCACCTTGTGACAATGTTACTCACCACAGCCCTGTATTCAGCATCCTCACCCTTGCTGATACATCCAACTATTGCAGAGTCATCAGAAAACTTCTGGAGATGGCAGGACTCTGTCTGGTAGCTAAAGTCTGTGGTGTAGAGAGTGAAGAGGAAGGGAGAGAGGACCGTCCCCTGTGGGGCCCCGGTGTTGCCGACCACTCTGTCAGACACACAGTGCTGCAAGCACACATGCTGTGGTCTGCCAGTCAGGCAGTTCACAATCAAGGATACGATGGGGGCGTCCAACTGCATCGCTGTGAGTTTCTCGCCCATTAGAGCTGGCCTGATGGTGTTGAAAGCACTGGAGAAGTCAAAAAACATGACCCTCACAGTGCTAGCCAGCTTGTCCAGGTGGGCGTAGACTCGATTCAGCAGGTAGATGATGGCGTCCTCAACTCCTAGCCGGGGCTGGTAGGCGAACTGGAGGGGATCCAAGTGTGGCCTGACCATGGGCCTGAGCTGCTCCTCTGACCATCTCCTGACTGTCTTTGTGATCACAGGCGGCCTTTCACCAGAGGCACATAGCAGGGGGTGGGGTGAGATGCACTAAGTTGTGATCTGATCTCCCCAGAGAGGGGAGGGGGAAGAGCCGTATGCATCCTTAATGTTAGCATACAGCAGGTCCAGGGTCCTTTCCCCTCTGGTTTTGCAGGTGACGTACTGGGTGAATTTTGTGAGTGTTTTATCCATGCAAACGTGATTGAAGTCACCCGAGATTATGATGAGGCCATTCGGGTGTTCAGTTTGCATTCCAGCTATGGCGGTGTGGATGACGTCACTTGCCGACGTTGGGTTGGTGGATGGAGGAATGTACACAGCCATCACAATAGCATGCAAGATTTCCCTTGGCAAATAGTTAGGACGGAGTCCCACTGCCAACAGCCCTGTCCGGGCGACAAATACAGTCCTTGATTGTAATATGACCAGGATTGCACCATCTGTTGTTTACAAAAACAGCAAGCCCCCCTCCTTTGCGCTTACCGCTCTCGGTGCAATCCCTGTCAACCCGAACCGTCTGAAATCCCCTGATGTTAACATTTTGGTCGGGGACGTCCCTCTGTAGCCATGACTCCGAAAAAATCATCAGACTACACTCCCGATACTCCCTTAGACTCCGGGCTATCGCTTTCAGCTTGTCCATCTTGTTCCCCAGTGATCTCACGTTGCCCATGATGAGAGAGGGGAGATACGGCTTATATCTCCTCTTCTCCACGAATCCCTGTCGTTTAGCAGACCTGGCTTTTTTCCTCCTCTTCACCGATCTTTTTCCTCTGCAACCCCAGTGTGTTTTTCTCCAAAGTTCAGCTGGGATGTCCACTTTCCCATTCGCCAAGCCGGCTGGCTTCAGCACCATCAGCTGATCGCTGGAGTAAACAATGTGGTGTTGCTGAGCGACGGTCGAGTGGCAGACCAAAACTCTGCAAACAAACGTGTAGAGAGGACGCAACTTAAATATTACTCACAAAAGACAAATCAAATATGTCAAAGGAAAAAGACAAAGAGTATAACAGTATAACAAAATGAGCAGGAGCGACTGTAACAGGCGCACTATATATCAAGGATCCAACTATAATCTTTATCATAAAGGAAGGTTTTAAGCTATCTTAACTGGCTTGCCGGTAAATAGGACGCACATTTTTTTGTGAATAAAAAGAGCAGGGAGATTCTGACCCGCTGGGGTGTGCCAACCTTAATCCTTTCAGATCAAGGATCCCAGTTTGTGTCGTCCATCTTTGAGGAAACTTGTCAGTGATGGGACCTTAAACAGAAACGGACCTCACCCTATCATCCTCAAACAAAGGTGACGGAGTGGACAAATCGAAATGTTAAGGCCATGATTGCTTCATTTGTGGAGGAAAAACACAAGAACTGGGACAAACACTTACCTAAATTCAGATTTGCCATAAACTCAGCTGTGCATGAGTCTACAGGAGTTACACCTGAGAAGCTCAACCTCGCCTCCTAAAAAGACCCCTTGATGCTGAACTTAGCCTGCAGCTTTGCAATCCTGACCGCCTGCATACCATATAGCTAACTGGGTAGCAGAATTTCAGAAGTTTGTAAGTAGAAACCTGGAAAAAACAAAGCGTGTGAAGAAGTGTGACAATCTGGATTTCCCCACCGGATTGTACTGCTGGTGACACACAGTAAACACCCCTTTTTTCCCCTCAAACACTAGCTAATAACTGCCCGCTCGTGCCACATATTCTAGCAACGACCAGTTATACGTCAGCAAAGGAATGAGAAAGAGAGGAGAGAGTGGGACAGAGAGGGAGAGAGAGAGACAAACTCGGAGCAACATGCTCACCTTGTGATAAGATAACACAGTGAGGTCGTCAATCCCGTCACCGTTTTAACCCGCCACGGACAGTGTCTCCCGATAACCTCGGATCACTCTACATTCACTCCGCTTGACTGTCAGCTGTCATTCACTCACTACCCAGCACTAATCTGGACCAGAAACCCCTCACTGACTGAACTGAAAATGTTTTGTTTGATGGTCGTTTTTCATTTATGATATTATTCATAATAATAATTATTATTATTATCATTGGCTATGACTTCCCAGACCATCACTGACCCACTGCCAAATGATGTTACAGGCAGCATAACGTTCACCACGGCATCTCCAGACTCTTTCACGTCTGTCACATGTGCTCAGTGGCAGTCAGTCAAATTCTGGTGTTCTCTGGTCAATGCCATTCTGGTGAAAGCTGCATAGTGCTGGGTATAGTGCTGGGTTGTGAGCACAGGTCCGACTAGAGGATGTCAGGCACTCATGCCACACTCACAGAGTCTGTTTCTGACAGTTTGTTCCTCCTCGCACCTGAGGAGCAGATACTAGTCCTACTGCTGGGTTGATGCCTTTCTACAGCCATGTCCAGCTCTCAGTGTAATGGCCGGTCTCCTGGTATCTCCTCCATGCTCTTGAGACTATGCTGGGAGACACAGCAAACCTTGCGACTGCACGTATGGCACATAACATATGGATGTGCAACCAGTAGTGACAAGGACACTAGCAGAATACAAAACTAAAGAAGAATCAGTCAGGAAAAATAAGAAGAGAGCAATTGTCTGTGGCCACCACATGCAAAACTATTCCCTTTTGGGGGGTTGTCTTGCTTTTGCCTCTCCATTGCACCTATTGTCACTTTCATTTGCACCAAAGCAGTTGAAATTGATTCACAATCACTTATACTTCCTAAATGGACATATTGATATCACTGAAGTTTTACTGACTTGGTTTTATACTGTGATGATTAAGTGTTCCCTTAGTTTTTTGAGCATATACACTACCGTTCAAAAGTTTGGGGTCACCCAGACAATTTCGTGTTTTCCATGAAAACTCACACTTTTATTTATCAAATGAGTTGCAAAATGAATAGAAAATATAGTCAAGACATTGACAAGGTTAGAAATAATGATTTTTATTTGAAATATACATTTTGTTCTTCAAACTTTGCTTTCGTCAAAGAATGCTCCATTTGCAGCAATTACAGCATTGCAGACCTTTGGCATTCTAGCTGTTAATTTGTTGAGGTAATCTGTAGAAATTTCACCCCACACTTCCTGAAGCACCTCCCACAAGTTGGATTGGCTTGATGGGCACTTCTTGCGTACCATACGGTCAAGCTGCTCCCACAACAGCTCAATGGGGTTGAGATCTGGTGACTGCGCTGGCCACTCCATTACAGACAGCATACCAGCTGCCTGCTTCTTCCCTAAATAGTTCTTGCATAATTTGGAGGTGTGCTTTGGGTCATTGTCCTGTTGTAGGAGGAAATTGGCTCCAATCAAGCGCTGTCCACAGGGTATGGCATGGCGTTGCAAAATGGAGTGATAGCCTTCCTTATTTAAAATCCCTTTTACCTTGTACAAATCTCCCACTTTACCAGCACCAAAGCAGCCCCAGACCATCACATTACCTCCACCATGCTTGACAGATGGCGTCAGGCACTCTTCCAGCATCTTTTCACCTGTTCTGCTTCTCACAAATGTTCTACTGTGTGATCCAAACACCTCAAACTTTGATTCGTCTGTCCATAACACTTTTTTCCAATCTTCCTCTGTCCAATGTCTGTGTTCTTTTGCCCATATCAATCTTTTCTTTTTATTGGCCAGTCTCAGATATGGCTTTTTCTTTGCCACTCTGCCTAGAAGGCCAGCATTCCGGAGTCACCTCTTCACTGTAGACGTTGACACTGGCGTTTTGCGGGTACCATTTACAGAAGCTGCCAGTTGAGGACCTGTGAGGCGTCTATTTCTCAAACTAGAGACTCTAATATACTTGTCTTCTTGCTGAGTTGTGCACCGGGGCCTCCCACTTCTCTTTCTACTCTGGTTAGAGCCCGTTTGTGCTGTTCTCTGAAGGGAGTAGTACACACTGTTGTAGGAAATTTTCAGTTTCTTCACAATTTCTCGCATGGAATAGCCTTCATTTCTAAGAACAAGAATAGACTGGCGAGTTTCACATGAAAGTTCTCTTTTTCTGGCCATTTTGAGAGTATAATAGAACCCACAAATGTGATGCTCCAGATACTCAACTAGCTCAAAGGAAGGCCAGTTTTATAGCTTCTCTCACCAGCAAAACAGTTTTCAGCTGTGCTAACATAATTGCACAAGGGTTTTCAAGGGTTTTCTAACCATCCATTAGTCTTCTAAGGCGATTAGCAAACACAATGTACCATTAGAACACTGGAGTGATAGTTGCTGGAAATGGGCCTCTATACACCTATGTAGATATTTCATTAAAAACCAGACGTTTCCACCTAGAATAGTCATTTACCACAATAATGTATAGAGTGTATTTCTGATTAATTTAATGTTATCTTCATTGAAAAAAACAGTGCTTTTCTTTGAAAAATAAGGAAATTTCTAAGTGACCCCAAACTGTGACAACAACGGTAGTGTGTGTGTGTGTGTGTGTGTGTGTGTGTGTGTGTGTGTGTGTGTGTGTGTGTGTGTGTGTGTGTGTGTGTGTGTGTGTGTGTGTGTGTGTGTGTGTGTGTGTGTGTGTGTGTGTGTGTGTGTGTGAGAAATATACTGTAAATTGCTTATATTCCACACATGCTTTGTTTTCATGTTTGTATAGCCAAGCTGTACATCAGGCCATACATCCAGCCAGTCATGCAGGAGCTGCTGCATGTGGTGAAAGAGACAGAGAATGATGACTTGACCAATGTCATTCAGAAGATGATCTGTGAGTACAACCAGGAGGTTGCGGCCATTGCTGTGGATATGACACAGAACCTGGTAGGAACATTTCCAATGATTTCAGGATTGACTGGGCCTTTCATATGAAGCTATATGTAACTCTTTCTTCAGGTTTGTCAGTTATTGCAGAATATTTAATGTCATGTTCTAAAGTAAGTGTGTGTGTGTGTCTGTCTTTGTTTCATAGGCAGATATCTTCACCAGGGTTCTTCAGAGTGAGGAGTATGAGGAGAACGAAGACAAGACTGTCATGGCCCTTGGCCTCCTTAGCACCATCGACACCATACTCACTGTCATGGAGGACCACAAAGAGGTCTCAACACACATTCACATACACACAAAATAACTTGCTACATTATTTGTCTTGTAATATTTGATACTTAATTTCAGATCACTCAGCAGCTGGAAGGGATCTGTTTGCAGGTGATCGGCCTGGTCTTGCAGAAGCCCATCATAGGTATGGCAGGTGTGTGAGAGCTGCTAATTACTTTATCACAGATTTACTTAATTAATTAATTTGCTCCCTGAAATGCTGCTATGATCCTGTCAGGCTGCTTCCATCACAAATACAAGTAATATTCCTGTTTCCTTACACAGTAAATTTTACGTGGCTGATTTGAATTACAGGTATGATCCTGCGATGTAACCCAAAGGTTGCGACAGTTCTCAAAACTATAGATTTTTCTTACTTGCTTGTTCGCAGACTAAAAACGTTCACATTTTGTTACTGACGGGAGACGCTTGAAGAACTGCTACTGAGTGCGAAACAATGGTCATGTGACAGGAGGCAGCCAAAAACTTATCAACCAGCTGTGTTTCTCTACTCTATGGGCCTGATCTACTAAGATCCCAAATAAAGAGTGCTAAATTGCATGTGCATTATTACCGATTGCACGTTTGGTTGGTGGGCGTTTTGCAGGTGATCTATTAACAATAATTGCGTAAATGATAACAGGTGCAAACATGGTAGAGGCAGTTGTATTTAAATGAGTGTTTTGTGTGCGTTACTGGTTTCTGCTATGGAGCATTATGGAGAGCAGAGTGACCGCAAGCGCAAAGCGAAATTTAATGCCATGGAATTGGAGGTGTTAGTAGAAAATGCAAACCAAAAATGTAGTTGAGCCTCCAGCAAAGGAATATTAACATAACTCAAAGAAACGCGATATGGTAGAGTATCTGCGAGAATGCTGTGGGTAAAACTAAAAGAACTGTTGAAATTAAGAGAATATGCTTCTGTCAATCCAAACATGCTAACACAAGCAGAAAAACCTGTTCTCTCCGTCTTCTACCATGCCGTGTCGTCCTCACTACAATAACTGCAGCCATCTGTGCGCAACGTTGTGCCGATTAGCACCTACCTTTCAAGTGTATTAAAGGGGACATAGCATGCAAATTCCACTTTGGTAGTGCTTCTACAGGTTAATGTGGGTATCTGGCATGTCTACCAACCCAAAGACTCTGGGAAAAAAAACACTTGCGCATTTTGTTATGGTTCCTCTAAGTCAGAAACGTCATGCTTGAGTGACTCGAATGAGCTTCCTGGGTTTTGTGTCGTAACAAGGCACTGGAAGTCTCCCTACATGGCCTTGGCCCACCCTCCACCTCACCACCGTCCCCCCCGTCCCCCCACACTCGTTACGCCGGGTTTACACCGGACGCAGCGAGGTTGCGAGGCAGCGCAGCGCCGTTCCCAAGCACGCAGCCGCCTGGCTGTTCACACGGGACTCGCATTTCTCCGCGCTGGTCAGCCCGCGATTCACTCACATGTGGCATTTGTCTGGATCGTTGGGACTGGGAGGCTGCAGCAGTTGCTCGGGCGCGACCGCTCGCTCTCCCATGCGTGAGCTGGAATTTGTGTCAACGCCACACAGCCAGCAGTGTGGAAGACTTCCGCAGTGTTCAGCACTACTGTAACACTGGCACAAACACACAGAGCCCCCCCACTCGTTACGCCGGGTTTACACCGGAAGCGCCGCTGCGAGGCAGCGCAGCGCCATTCTCAAGCGCGCAGCCGCCTGGCTGTTCACACGGGACGTGCATTTCTCCGCGCTGGTCAGCCCCATAGACTGTATATATAAGGTCAGCCCGCAATTCTGCTTTCTCCGCTTGTTGTTGTACCCGTTGAATGTCGGGGTTCGGGGGTAAATGATGGTCTTCATAGCCCCCCCCCCCCCCCACCCCTCTCTTTCTCTCTCTGTCTGTCTGCTTGTGTGCTTGTAGTAGATGGGCAGAGGGGGACATTTAATTATGTGATTGGGAAAATTAAAACTCCAGGACAACAGAAGGGGAATACAAAGTATGGGATGCATATTTGATAATTTATATCATATAAAATATGTAATTTATATCGTTTAAAATCATGGGGGGAGAGGGGGGAGCTGGCTCATTAGCATTTAAAGGAACAGGCACTCAAAACAGGTCACTCTGTGGAGGGCTGTTTTATACAGGGTAAAAAGGGTGCTGTTTTAAATGATCCTTGTGGTATTTTGACCAAAGTATGTTACAGACATTTCATTAAGACCCCAAGGAACCATATCAACTTGTGGTAAAATGGGCATACAATGTCCCCTTTAAATATAGACACAGTCACAATCACTGCAATTACTTTGATGCTTTTTTTAGCGTGTGCTAAATTAAAGTATTTGCGTCTACTCCTCCCAATATTTTGAGCACTCGGGTAGAAATGCCCGACATTGCATATTCATTAAGGCAAACGTACTAAATGGACAGTGCGTTATTCTGCGTGCAATCCTCAGTGTGCACAGTTAATAGATCAGCTTTCATGTTTTCTGGTGGGCGCAAACCTTTGTTAGATCAGGCCCTTCTGATTCCAGAACAGTACTGTGTCTCAAAGGAGCTGATGTTGCCTATTTGCATTCATTTTTAATTCACGCCCTCTTGTGGCGCCAGTGGGTCATTGTCTCGTTTGTGTTATCTTGTTGTGGATGTGTGTGCATCCGTATTGAGGATCAATCCTGGGATCTCTGATTGTGTGAGTACTTGTCAAGCTGAAGTTGACTCTGCTTGCACTGTTCTGAGGTCACTGGTCCACCGCACAAAAAGTGTCTGTGTATGTATGTATGTGTGTGTAATCCTAGTAATTGGAGTGATTTTCACTGGGGGGTTGGATCATTCTTACTCTGATAATGTCAGGTCAAGTAAATGTTTCTTTCAGAAATCTAGAACACACTCAAGTACACACAGTCACAGCTGTGAGGTTTACCCCATATTACATGGCAAGAGGAGTAGGAGCTGAAAACGTCAGTGAAGTTTCCAGGTACATTACAGTACCTCTACAACTGCTACCAGTTTATATACTACTGGAGATGTGTTTTCCTCCTGTGATGACACATTGTAAAGTCGAGACACATTTTGCAGTAAAATGTGGTCATTGAAGCCTCTCAAATGTCCAAATGGAGCACTTTTATACGTAGAATCCAAACAATCAATCAAATTTTATTTGTATAGCCCATATTCACAAATCACAATTTGTCTCATAGGGATTTAACAAGGTGTGACGTCCTCTGTCCTTAATCCTCAACAAGAGTAAGGGTAAAAAGAACGTAGATGGGTAAGGGTAAGCCACATTTGAGGGATCCCTCTCCCAGGACGGACAGAAGTGCAATAGATGCCACGTGTAAAGGAGAACATCAGAAAGATAAGGGTATTTACAGCGTTGACAAACAAAGTGGTTTAAGAAAAGTCCCTGAATTCTTCATGATTAACAAGAGGTGTCCAACTTCCTATTTAACTATTCAAACTGTTACCCCTTGTAGCTCCAGTACCCTGGGGGGGGGGGGCTTGATTAAGATTGGTCCTATGTTTTCAACCAGTTGATGGACATTGTTTATATCTCAGCTCCTCTCTTAAAGCTAAAGTGGGGAACATCTATAAAGATAGCTCCTTGACACATGTACTATAACTTTCACAGCTTCTCTGGCTCCACCTACAGCTCATAAAGCAATTTTCAAGAATCGCTCACATTTCTAAACCATCAATCTGAACCAGCAGAAGTGTCTGAGCACTTGTCTATCACTGCTTGTGCACAGTGATGTTACTTAAAGTGATGTTGCAATTTTCACTAACATGAGCAAGTTCTTCACAGTAAGGCCGCTGGTTAGAATAATTTTATTTGTAAGTTGTGAATTGGCCAGGTATAGTTAGGTTTCCTTACACATAGAGGAATGATTCCAATCAGTTTCCCACAGTGATTATTACAGACTTTAAATTGGGGGAAAGAAAAAAGAGTTATGCCTGAACTATACATAATATTGGCATCCATACTTGAATAGTCACATTATGAGTTGCCATTAATTAGATTTTCGGTGTGGTTTCGAATCCAGCCCTTAAAGGGTTGATGATCTTGGTTTCCATTGACCATTTTCCATATACAATGTACAACAGTAAAGATTTTCAACATGCATAATTCGTTCATCAAGATCTGATGTGGGATTTAAGTGTTCCCTTAATTGTTTTCAGCACTGACATTGTCAATGTGTGTGAACATTATATTAGCAGCCCTGTCTTCCCTCTCTGCAGAGTTCTATGAGGAGATCCTCTCTCTGGCATTTGGCCTCACCTGTCAGACCATTTCTCCCCAGATGTGGCAGCTACTTGGCATCTTGTACGAGGTCTTCCAGCATGACTGCTTCGATTACTTCACAGGTGCCTCACACACCTAGTTATGTTACTAACAGTACACAGAGTGTAATCCAGTATCACATACACTGAGCACAATCAGTTTTAACGGTGTACCTGTACAGTAAATTTTACTTTTTGCATGATGATACACCATCCCACAAAAATGATAACACTATTAATGATAATATGCATTTGTGTTTCAGATATGATGCCTCTTTTGCACAACTACATCACTGTGGATACAGACATGCTCTTGTCTAACCCAAAACACTTAGAGGTTATTTACAGCATGTGCAAAAAGGTCAGACAACAGACGTTTTGCTGTTGCATAAAATCTGAACAAAGATCCACTGTCTCCAGCAGTGCTACTTAGCCATGACTGCTCAACTATTTTTTTAACTTTGACCTGTAGGTGCTGACCATAGATGCAGGTGAGGATGCAGAGTGTCATGCTGCCAAACTGTTGGAGGTCATCATACTGCAGTGCAGAGGCAGAGGCATCGACCAGGTCAGAAATGACTCCAAACATTACAGACTTTCATATAATTAATCAACAGAGTGACTGACATTCAAATATTCTACATTTAACACAGCAGTTCCCAATATTCTCTGTCTAATATACCCTCACAATTTACACTAAGCATCATGTTCCAAATGTGTTAATTTGACTTCATTGTAAACACAATGCTTTTTTGCACAATTTGATATAAAGTTATGCATCTATTTTTGTAACTATGTATCCACTATTTTTACTTTCTTTCACCATGTATCTGTTTTACGAATTTATTCATTATCGACTTAATCTTTGGATATATTTCTTTATGTTTTCTGGAAACTGCAAAGCATCCTATTGAAGTACAAGTTACAGTTCGGAATCACTTATTTAACATATAAAGAATTCTGAATCTTATTACTGGAAAAAAATATAGGTTGTGGAAGGATTTGTACGTGCATGTAAAATTCTCCAGCCATTTCATATTTAGCTGACTTAATGCATCCTATTAGCCAAAATATTTTTGCCTGTAAGAGACAATGGCGAGAAAGACAAGAAAATATATATCAATTTGTCTGATCATCTGTAAGTAACTTTTTGCTCTCTGTCTCTCAGTCAGTAAAAACTGTAAAAGAAATTGTGGGCCCTTTGTGGGCTAATAACTATGGTCCAAACATGTATGAAAAGACCCCAAATTAACACAGTAAGCAGATTACCTGATCACTATAACCAAATTATTTAAAAAGCATTTGTATAGGAACGATTCTTTCCCAGGCTTTTTGATCCATATAAACAGTTGATCACTATATTTGTAATCACTATATTCATGGTTACACACGGTTTCCACTGTAATAACAAAAGATGGAGTTTAGTGATGTAAAGAAGCAGCCTGGGATTATGGGAGTTTTCTTCATTGTTTCAACTTTCATTTTTAAAAACCGCCAAGATCTAAACAGACTGAAGTTTGTGTTCATTCTGAATCTTTGAGTGAGCTTTGTCCTTCTAATCTAATCTGGGTGAAGAGCAATCCCATTCAAATTGAACTAGCACCAAAATGTTCAAATTGGAACACTAAAATGTTTATTTTGGTCTTTGTTTTAAATAAACCCCACAGATATTGGTCCTTTCTGACAAAATAACTTAATAATATCATGTCATGGCTGTTGATCTCTAATAGCTATCTTCCTAAAAAGCCTTACCTGACCTGAAAATAACAGGGGGGCAAAGCTTCACTCTTTCACATAAGCTTGAATATTTAACTATAACTGCAGTGACTGGAATCAAAATGTGAAATATTTAACCTGGCTATGAGACACATTACATTGTTGGGAGGTCTGTTGGATGGGATTGTTGCGCACACTGCTTGTAACTTAACATTGTGAACAGTGTCTGTACACAAACCAAATACAAAACTGGAGGGTATTACCCAACAAAAGTGATTTGTATAAGCCTGATTTATCTGTGTTTCCCCACTGCAGTGCATCCCTCTGTTTGTGGAGGCAGTGCTGGAGCGTTTGATGAGAGGGGTGAAATCCAGTGAACTGAGAACCATGTGCCTTCAGGTGGCCATCGCTGCTCTTTACTACAATCCAGTGCTGCTCATACACACTCTGGACAACATGCACTTCCCACACAACCCGCAGCCCATTACTGCACACTTCATCAACCAGTGGATGAATGACACAGAGTTCTTTCTGGGGTAAGAATGAGGCTCCTTCTGTTTTAACACATTATGGTAGATCATTAGATGGTACCTCAAACACTGAGGTACTTAGGTTATAGAGGGAGAGACATGAGGGTAAAAGGAGGAGCATGTTGGTATTGTATAAACAACTAAGGGTAAAATATCATAGTATGCCCCCCTCAACACATAGGAGGCAGTTGAGGTATTAACTCAAAATCAGATTCTGACAAAAAAATGACATGCATGTCATGGCACAAAATAGGTGGTGACATAGTAACAACTTTTGCTCTCAATCCCTAATCAATCAGAGAGTTGATTCAAAGGCTTGTTTTTGTACTATAAACTCCTTTCTCACAACTGACTACAAACTGTCACAACTCATTAGTGAACCAGTTTATTAGGGCGGAAAGTAGTAGTAGTTATTTATATTAGTAACTGAACTGTAGACCAATTGCATAGCTGAAAAAAACTGCCAACATCCCAAATTTATCTCTTTACATTTTTTTAGTTCAACCAAAAATCCGAGACAAGAGATGAAGACATATGATCAAATAAAATCTTCACATTAGAAAAAGAAGATCAAGAGGACTTTTTTCTGTTAATCAATTACTCAACTAATGATTTCAGCAATTTGTTTTCTGTCGTCTTGTTTGAAAACTGTTGCCCATTCACACCTCCTGCAAATACGTAGCAACGTTAGCAATCATTTACAGCTGGGTTTCTGTCCACCAGACAGATGCAAGTCTGACACTCGCTCTCTTTTTGGTCAGTGTTTGGTCTCCACTTGTCTCTTTTGGTCATTAGCTGTTGCCTCAAAATAAGAAGTTCCTAAATTGGAATCTGACCTAATGGTCTTGAACTTTTTTGTGTTCTGTTTTGTTCTGTTCTATTCTGTTCCTCTATTCTGTTGTGTTTGTATTGTGTCTTTAGCAACAATGAACAGGATAAGATTTAGCAAATGAGCTTAGGCTACAGATGCTGTCGTACGTCATTGGTTGATGCCATGTACTTGACAAATTTACAAGTAATGTAATTACGTACTACAACAAGGTTGTAATCATAAGCTGCCTTCAGACATGCACTGAACTCCGGAGATCCTGTGCACTTTCTCCAGCGGATGTGTGAACACATATGTCTAAGTGAGAGCCCCTGGACTTTCTGTGAACGTAATCCAGCCAGCCCCCAGTATTAAATCCACAGAAAGGAAGGGCAGGTGTGAGAACACAGCAGGAAATCCTCCTCAGGATTCACTGCGAGGGAGTGGGGGTCTTCTGAAAATGAAAAAGACAAAGTGAAAACAAAAACCTGCGGATGAAAAAGCGGAGCCATAAACTTATAAGACACCAAAGAAGATGTTGAGAGAACTTTTTAAGATAAGAGCCTACGCCAGTGTCGATGTGCTGGAGACAAAAACATGTGATCTCTGCAGCAGAATTAATACGTTACATCCTGCCTCTGCATGTTACACCACCCCTCTCCTGATAAAAGAGAATCTCCTGCTGCGTTGTGCATGTGTGAAAGGCAACATTTGCAGAAAGTTCAGGACCAATTCAGACATCCTCTGGAGGTCATGTCTGAAAACAGCAATAGTGGACAACTCTGCTAACAATGCTGGATTAGTCATTAATCTTTGTGTGTACTTTTGCACCTATTCTTACTTACTGTACTATTAAGTCAGACAATATTCAGTTTTCAGAGATCAGGGAAAGAAGCAAAGGGGGGAAATTAAATGGAAAACTCGTCATTAAAAACAGACAAGGACCTCTGGGATCCATACAAGTAGATACTGTTCTTTTAGATACTGTAGATACAGTTCTTTTGTGTGGCTTATATACAAGTTTGAATGATTTACTTCACAGATATTTTTTTTTTTTATACATTGCAAGTTGGCTATTTCAGAGGTGTGTTGAGCAATCGACACAATCTTCAGACCCAAGTTCACAACTCTTCTTGAACTTCAGTTCAGTATAAGGCATTGCAGCAACAAATTGTAATTTTTCTTTGTAGTCAAATAGCTAAAGAGAGAGTCATTATATGAATGTTGTTGCCATGACAGACATGCAATGCCTGTGAATGTCTGTCAGTCCGATATGGTGAAATAAAAATAAACAAATTATGCAAATGATCTGGTGGCCCAGATATTATTGCTGGCGGGCCTCAGGCTGCCAGTAGCCGACCACTGTTGTTGGTCATCTGAGGACGTGGAAGAAGAGATGTTCAACTTGGTCCGCAGACTGCTAAGGCCCCTTTCTCATTAACTGCAATTTGCTGTTTGCCTGTTTATTCAAATTTGAATGATATTGAATGTATCATGTGTCCAAATCGCACCAAAGTGGACACTGCACATCTTTGGGCCCGTAATAATACACATGATAAGTGTGAAGCTGATAAGATGAATGGTTCTTAAGATATGTGTTCCACATACAAACTGAAAGACAGAGATTTGTGGAATTGCGAAATAGAAGAAGATGTCTGTGTGCATTCTCTCTACAAGTAAGATGAACATATTAATATCATGGTCTGCTGTGTCTGTGTGAAGTACAGAGCTGGAGTCAGGATAAGGTTAGCCTAGCTTAACACTACTTTTAGAATGGGAAACAGCTAGCCTGTAATGCAGCCAATAGCACCTCTACACAAACTTACAAACACTTATTGTCTCAACTATGTCTAAATATAAGTGTACCAACACAACCTATGGGTTAAGTGCTATAGAACAATTTTTCCGCAAACAAAAACGGTGAAGTTGTCTTGTTTGGCACCATAGCACCTATTACCAAAACCTGTGCTCACTGACCATATTTGCCAACAAATACTATAGCTGGAGATGTTGCTCTGATGGTAAATGATAAAGATAGTTCAGAATGTGAGATATGCATCTTACGCAAATTAGTGAGCTTTAAAATTGTTGTCCCGTACGTCTTATTCTAAAACAGAAAGCAAATAAGAACATTTCCTTAAATATAAGGTCTGGGCGGGTCATCCTCTAACCAGAAGGTTGGCAGTTTGATCCCAGTCTTCTGGCAAGACACTGAACCCAAATTGCCCTTTCTCATAGAGAAAGTGCTGCACATAAATGCACTGAATGAATGTGTGTGTGAATGGTAAAAACTGAAAAACGCTTAGAGTGGTCGTCTACTACTTCTTTTTTGTTCGGTTTATTGGTGGGTGGCAACCAACATCATCATGCATCTAGACTAGATAACATTTACCATTTCTTCTTCTTCTTCTATGTTCAGTTTAATGGCGGGTGGCAACCAACGTTAAGGTGCATTATCGCCATCTACTATATCCTCTTCCTCTTTTCTCTGTTCTTCTTCCAAGGGTCCATGGTTCCCTCTACTTCTTCTTCTTTGTTCGGTTTATTGGCGGGTGGCAACCAACGTCAAGGTGCATTACCACCATCTACTGTGTTCTTCTTCTTCTTTGCTATCTCATCCAACGTCGAGGTCTTCCCTCTACTGAAGGGTTATTTACCATTTAAAATAGTCACTTAATAAAGGTCTGATGTTTTCCTCATACAAAAGAGAGGCTTGTTTGATCTACTTTACAAAGACATTCATTTATTTAATGCAACTAAGTATCACACATGAAATCCTTCATCTATTATTGTCTCTATTATTTTATCTGAAGCGGTCCATGAATCAACAGTGGCGTTTGAAAATAGTAATCTTTTGTCAGCTTTGTTTTATTATTTTGGTTAATTCCATGTGAAATCCTAACATGTGTTAGGAAGTTTTCATTTGGCTTCTTAGCGCCTCTAGATACCTTGAAACTAGATTGTCAATGTTCTGTGGATTCTTTAAAAAATCTTTGAGAACTTTTAGGAATACTGATACTGTCACTTACCCTCAACCCCATTCTCTCTCTGCCTTCCTTTCCCTTATACACACCTCAGGCTTCATGACCGGAAGATATGTATCATCGGCCTGAGTGTGCTGATGGAGCTGCCCAGCCGACCAGCAGTGCTTGATGGTGTTGCTGCCCAGATCATCCCCTCCATCCTGCTCCTTTTCCTGGGTCTCAAGCACCTTCACACCTCTCGCCTCATCAACAAACCAGATGTGCTGGCCCACACAGGGCCCCAAGATGAAGACCAGAATGGTGAGAAAAGAGGATTGGCTTGGGTATAATATTGAAATTCGATTTTCTGATTTGATCAGTGGATCGGACCCTCAACTTCTCAGATCTTGATTCAGTTCCAATCGCAAATTATCTTCAGCATATCTACTTTCCTAACCCGAAAGTCTCTACTTCACTTCAAGTCAAGTGTAAAAGAATTGGATTTCCAAAACCTTGTCTACTGCTCATATAGCAGCCTGATATATTAACTTAGTTCTACGGTGATGGCTAAGGGTTCCTCCTGTGGCTTGTTTTTTAAGGTTAATTAATTTCACTGCATTAAATGGTTCAGAATGTATATGGCTACCGTACTCTACTTCTCTCACCTCACATTTTCTATCATCTTATATCTGTATTGTCAATATCCACATTAGCACATACTTCTTTCCAGTGACATCTATCCATCCATCCATTCATCCATCCTTAATAGAACAGCTTAAATTATCTGCCAGTCAAAGCTGAACGTGCTGTGATTTGAAATATGCTTTCAGTTATGAGTGAGGAATGTAAAATGACAATGTTGAGGAGCAAATTCTAAGCAGTATAACAGGTTTACCCAATTGCCATACCTTTCTAATATTAAAGTTGCATTTTCACCAGTAATATGTCTATTTCAAAACCTGGGGGAAGGTACTCAACTGGATGGCAAAGAGTTAAACTCCAACAAGACAAACTCGGGAATTCATGCACAATTTTAAACAATTTTTAAAAACTCTGTTTTGATGTTACCATTATTATGTCCATTGTTCCCATTTCTACCTCTGCCAAGGAGATTATGTTTCACCCTTTTCTGTTTGTTTGTGTTTGTTTGTTTGTTTGTCAGCAGGATTATGCTTTTTTGGTGAAAAGATTAGGCATGGGCCAGGAAAGAACTCATTACACTTGACAAATTTGTTATTACTTCCTTTAACATTGCGAGATAAGTTGTTTTTGGAATTTTTTACAGATTTCACAGGGAATAATGCATGGATTTAAGCGGGGAGAAATCTGGCATATTAAATCAACAATTTGTATATTTTTTCTATTTTACTTTCAATGTCTACATATTCGTAAAGATGTTTATGGTTAAACTGCAAAATGACAAGTCAGAATTAAATCTCTTTGTCAGTTTATTTATTCTCCGTAGAGGAAATTCACAAATGACACAGCAGCACAAGAAATTAGCAGCACAAGGGGGAAAATATGAATGAAAATAGAAACACTATACACATAAAAGTAGAAATAATGTCATATATACACAAGACTGTTTTTTCAATAATGTGCGATATAGAGATAGGACTCAAAGTTGTGTTCTTGTGCAATTTGTCCATTCGTTGTAATATATAGACAAAATGTGCAGAAGTTCTTTCCGGAAATATAGATGTCCGTGTTTGACTGTAGGTGATGTGGCGTTGTGCAGTCTAATGGCTGATGGCCCAAAGGAGCCCCCCCAAGTGCTTTTAGTCATGTGTCACTGGATTAGTCTGGCTAAATGTGCTCCTGAGCCCCCTCAGTTCAGCAGAGAGGGGATGAGAGGGGTTGTCCATGATGGATTTTCAGTCACACAGTCCCATTCCATTCCCACCATGGAGCTGGCCTTCCTCACCAGCAAGTTTGTTGGTGCCACAGCTTCTAATGCCACCTCCCCAGCACACCAGAGCAAAGAAGATGACACTGGCCACTACAGACTGGTAAAATATCTGTAGCAGCCTAGTGCACACATTGAAAGACATGAGCCTCCTCAGAAAGAATATCCTGCTCTTTCCCGTCCTTTAGAGGGCCTCAGTGTTGTCTGACCCATCCAGTTTGTTATTAAGATGCGCCCCCACCCCTATTCACCATCTCCACCCCTCGTCCATTAATCACAACATGGATGGGGGATCTCCTTCTACGTTGGAAGTCCACTTCCATCTCCAGTTTTCCTGATGTTGAGCTGCAGGTGATTTCTTCCACACCTTCCTACAAATCTCCCATCTAGGTCTCTGTGCCCCTCCTACTTGTCATGCAGCTGACGATGGAGGAGTTGTCTGAGACCTTTTGTAGGTGGCATGTTCCTGGTTTGTAGCAGAACTCTGAGGTGTAAAGGGTGAATAGAAATGGTGACAGGACAGTTCCTTGGGGTGTGCCTGTGTTGCTTACTTCACGTCTGACAAGTAGTCCTACAGCCTGACATACTGCGGCCTGTCAGTGATCCATGTCACAAGGTCTCAGTCCACCTGCATCACAGAGAGCCTCTGGGCCAGCCTGTGTTGCTGAACAGTGTCAAATGCACTGGAGAAGTCAAAGAACATAATCCTCAAGGTGCTTTGTGGCTTCTCCAGGTGTGTGTATGCTCTATGAGGCCAGTAAGATGATGGCATCATCGACCCCAATGTCAGCCAAAGTCACTTGGAGCTCTGGGACAGCCCTTCTTGGGTACAGGGACAATGCAGGATGTCTGCCAGATCTTGGGCACCTTTTCCAGCCTTAGCAAGAGGTTGAAGAGATGTGTCAACACACCTGCCAGCTACTCTGCGCACACCTTGACCACCTGCGGGTTAATGTTGTTCAGTCCTCTGGCCTTGTTGATCCTGGTTCTGGTGAGTTGTTGTCTCACCTGGCTGGTCCTAATTTTTGGGGTAGTTTGGGGTGTGGTGGGGGACAGACTGGGGGTGGTGTGAGGAGTTGGAAGGGGGGAGCTGAGAGGAGGGTGGTCGGGGTTGAGGAAGGTATGAGAGAAAGGGAAGGTTAGAGAAGGGAGGTAGGGGTTGATGGTGATGGGCCGTTGATGGGTTGTTCACCAGTGGCTCTGGAGTCAAGGTGTCTGCTGCGGGGAGCTGTGGAGTTGCTGTCACAGGGAGGGGGGTAGCTGAGGTGAGAATGGGGACATGAGAGGAGGTGGAGGGAAGATTGTCCCGTGTCGGTGAGTCAAACCTGTTAAAAAACAGGAATAAATCAGGAATAAATGCCATTTTTATATATATATATATATATATTTGCCAATATGTCTTTCGGAATTTGTTTTGCTCCTTTTATATCATTATTGGAATTGGCCCCCATAACCAGTGGCGGACTGAAACAATAATTCAGGCCGGGAATTTGACTCCATCCCAGGCTACTGCCCCCCTGTTCACTTAACCCACCAGACCACTAATCCTGTAGTAGGCTTAACCTATTTGTTAATGTAACGGGTACCAGATTAGTTATGAATTTGGCCTTTATGTTCCTCTGGGAGGAAATTTCTCCAGATTACAAAATACCCCAAAAATGTGACTGACCAACAAGTAATCTTCCTGAATACTGAGTTTTCAAGGTATACTGTAGCTATTGGTGAACCCTCAAAAACTGATTAGGAATTCACCAATCATAATATCATAGCACATACAGCTCAAATATTTAAATGTTTATATTTATTTTCAACACACAGAGAGAGAGAGTTAACATAAGCTACAACAATTTAAATAGGTAAACATTTTTAGATTACAACTTTCACTCACTGAAAAAAGCAACCCATATTTTCCAG
Organism: Hippoglossus hippoglossus; assembly: GCF_009819705.1. Lineage (NCBI taxonomy): Eukaryota > Metazoa > Chordata > Actinopteri > Pleuronectiformes > Pleuronectidae > Hippoglossus > Hippoglossus hippoglossus. The sequence continues at coordinate 106,642 of NC_047173.1, read as the reverse complement.
TTTAGCCTGCTATTCAAATTCACCCAATTTGAATAGCACCCAAATTTCTTTATGCTTAAGACAACAGACAATAACATTGATATTGTAGTTTAGGGTACGGTAAGACCTATCCTACAGCACAGTCCATAAAACTGAAAATCTGAATTCCTGGTCAAATTTGGGACTAGAAAAATATTGTATCTCCATATCTAAATGATTGTGTTAGCTTGTCATATTCTAAGATTTTGCTTTTTTGCTTTTTTAAAACTTCAAACGTTATGTTTTAAATAATTTTTGGATCCCCATTAAATTTATTTAATGATAGCTAGGTAGCCATACTGAGTATGTCGTGAGTGTTTTATTAAGTGTTTATGACTGACCTGCTGCTCCCTTACTGGCGAATGCGTCTGTAATTTTACTGTATTTTGCTGCTTCTGCAGCCAAGGCTTTTCTTTTTTTCCTCCTCTCTGTCTCTGCTCCACCTTTCCTTATCTGCTGCTGACTGCGGTCCATTTTGACTGACGTCACTTTCAGAACTCAGCTCACGCTGAGATCTCCACTGGGCTCAGTGCAGGGGCACGCAGGGCTTTCCACTACGCGGTGCGGCAGAGGTTCATGCTGCACTGCTGCGTTCTGAACACTGTGATTGGGCCTGAGTTCAGCGTTCATCACAGCTTTGCTCGGCGGTTTTTCATGGCGCAAGTCAGCAGGTCAGAACAAGCGCCAGGCAACCGGGAAATATCTCGGTGCTCCCGATGGCCAGTCCGCGCTTGCCCATAACCTATATCACTCAGGCTCTACTAGCAAGAGTGCTTTAATGAGGAATTGTAATACAATGGGGTGGTCATCATTTGGTTGCTCCACCTTAGTTAGCTTAGCTAAGTAGCTCTAAAAGCTACCAAGATGGTGGCAAAAGAAGTATCTGCAAGTGACATTGTAATTGTGGTAAATTCCTCTGACATTTGTCAAAATTAGAAAGCAGTTTCAGTGACAAGAATGAAAATGACTAGTTTGATGACAATTAGTTATCAAGCTAGCTCCCTAGCTTAGCCGTAAGCTACTGAGATATCGAAAATTCTGAAAGAGAGTCTAGTATTTTAACATACACTCACCGGCCACTTTATTAGGTACACCTTGCTAGTACCTGGTTGGACCCCCTTTTGCCTTCAGAACTGCCTTAATTCTTCGTAGCATAGATTCAACAAGGCGTGGTGTTTAAACGATGCTCAATTGGTACTAAGGGGCCCAAAGTGTGGCAAGAAAATATCCCCCACACCATTACACCACCACCACCAGCCTGAACCGTTGATACAAGGCAGGATGGATCCATGCATCCATGCATTAATGTTGTTTATGACCCTACCATCTGAAGTTCGCAGCTGAAATCGAGACTCATCAGACCAGGCAATGTTTTTCCAATCTTCTATTGTCCAATTTTGGTGAGCCTGTGCGAATTGTAGTTTCCTGTTCTTAGCTGACAGGAGTGGCACCCGGTGTGGTCTTCTGCTGCTGTAGCCCATCTGCTTCAAGGTTCGACGTGTTGTGCGTCCAGAGATGGTATTCTGCATACCCTGGTTGTAACGAGTGGTTATTTGAGTTACTGTTGACTTTCTATCATCTCGAACCACTCTGCCCATTCTCCTCTGACATCAACAAGGCATTTTCGTCCACACAACTGCTGCTCACTGGATATTTTCTCTTTTTCGGACCATTCTCTGTAAACCCTAGAGATGGTTGTGCGTGAAAATCCCAGTAGATCAGCAGTTTTTGAAATACTCAGACCAGCCCGTCTGGCACAAACAACCATGCCACATTCGAAGTCACTTAAATCCCCTTTCTTCCCCATTCTGATGCTCGGTTTGAACTTCAGCAAGTCGTCTTCACCACGTCTAGATGCCTAAATGCATTGAGTTGCTGCCATGTGATTGGCTGATTAGCTATTTGTGTTAACAAGCAATTGAACAGGTGTGCCTAATAAAGTGGCCGGTGAGTGTATATTTATAGGAAAGCGGTGAGTCAGTAAATCACAGGATTAGAAACTTATAGCCTGTAAAATGACAAATGGAAGAGGATACAGAAAACAAATATATTTTTTTTTAATATATAAAAAGCAAAACAAAATAGCCTGCACACAGTCAAACTTTTTATTTCTTTAGTATTATCCCTGAGCCAAACTTAATAATTTATCTTTTCTTTACGCTTTTTCTATGTCCCTCGCTTTTCTTTCTCTAATCTTGTTTCATTTTGATTAATTATTGTCTTTATTATCATCATTCTTTTTTTTCTCTCCTAAATTCCTTAATCAGATGTATAATATTTATGTTATTTATGTTAGTTGCTGTTTTTTTATTTGTTATCAATTTGGGATGTTGAGTCTGTGGGTGTGGTGGGATCTGATCGGATGTGGGGATATACAGTGGTCATTGTAAAATGTTATGATATCTCCTCTTTCTTTTTTTTCTCTCCTTTGGAGAAGTAACTAATTACTACTGTAATTGAATTTCATTGTTGACGTTAAATTCTTTAATCTAAATGGGTATGTTTTGTGTTGGCAGAGGAGATTCCCAGTGATGAAGATGAGGTGAATGAGAACTGGAATGCCATGCAGCAGCAGTCCGGCACAGTGACAGGCCATGGCAGTGAGGATGATGATGAAGATGAATACTGGGATGAGGACTGCTTTGAGGGTACGCCCCTAGAAGAATACAGCACACCACTCGACTACGACAATGGAGAGGACGAGTATCAGTTCTTTACCTCCGCACTGCTTGGTAAGTAATCATTCAAGCCATAAAAGTAGTAAAAGTGTTAATTGAACTTCCAGTTATGGCGACCTGCTAGGAAGACGCATTCACTAGGTGCTCCGCCACTTTCTGTTCTAAATCCTATTAGAGCAATCATTCATCAACAAATTGCTGTGTTATCTTTACGTTAACGAGTTAGGATGTCGACCGCAGCTGGAAAATCTGCTAAAAGCCATACAAAAACGCTGCAATCAAAACTACCGAACTTCAGATCATCCAAGCTAAACTCTGAAGCTAGCAAGGATGATGCCAACACTAGCTTAGCTCAAGCAATGCCGACTGATGAAAGCAGGAGGGAGCTAGATTGGAAAAAGTTCTGTCTGCCACAGCCAATAAGCGAATGTTTCGAACGTGTGGCACAAGCTGAAATAAGAATTTCAACCACCGAGGACAACATGAGCTCGATGCAGAACTCTTGAAGCTAAAAACAAGAGTCTGGAAGATAAAGTTTATAAAGTAGCACACCAACACTAAAGAGGGTTAAATGCAGTCTTTTATTAAATGCAAAGAATTGTATTCTCTATAATGGGCTGTAAGCCCGTAAACAATTCTTTAAAAGTTAGCTCCTGTTTCGTACTTTGCAGCGGAGCTATGCTCTCATTCGTCTGTACTCTGGGTCTGCAGTTCACCGGAGTTCATTCCATCTTAATTTTGAATGAAGAGGTCTCACTCCCTATATTTTAAATAGTTTAAAAATTTAATTTAATTTATATTACTTTTTTCAACACTACATAGATTTCCGGTATGTTAGTCTAACCAGGGCTTAACGTACATTTCGTTAAGGTGGCTTATACAAAAGTTTGCAATCAAAACTTATATTTCTTCAAGAAACACACTTATTGGCAAGGGATGATATTAAAATACAGAGGAGATGGAGCATCTTTTTTCAGCATCTTTTTCAACACATGTCAGGGGTGTTATGATTCTAATTCATAGGTCATTACCGTTTCAGGTTACAAATCTAATTAAGGTTAAGACTGGTAGATACTTGATTGTACAAGGTACCCTTCTAACAGAAAAAATTAATTTAGTTAATATTTATGCTCCTAATAATGATGATCCAAGATTTTTCAAGGACTTGAATTGCATATTGGAACCAACAAAGGACCAGTCATCAGGCATAGATAAATCACATATTAAGAGCAGGGAAGTAATACTTAACTTTATGAATGAGCTAAACCTAAAAGATATATGGAGGGAATTAAAACCATGTGCTGTAGAATATTCATGCTACTTTAGTAGTCATCAATCCCACCCCTGTATAGATTACTTTTTAATATCAGCAAATTTGGTCTCAAAATTAAGGACTGCAACTACAATGGTATCCTTATTTCAGACCACGCACCAGTCTCAATGCTCTATGCAGATTCAAGGTTGACAAGAGACCCATCTAAATGGCGATTTCAACAAAAATGATTGCTGGATCCAGATTTTCTCACCTACCTTGGCGAACAGATCGATTTTTATTTTGAGACAAATACCTCTGAAACATCAGCATGTGTTAGATGGGAAGCTTTCAAAGCATTTATTAGAGGCCAGATTATTAATTTTAAAACCTCGAAATCTAGAAAATCACAAGTGAAAATTGCAATTTTAGAATCAAAAATAAAAGCCCTGGATAATGAAGCTTCACCAGACACAGTTCTCTTATAGTTAGATGCTGAGAAAGCCTTTGATAGGGTCGAATGGCCCTATCTTTTTGAAGTTCTTAAATGCTTTAGATGTGGGGAATACTTTTGTAAGTGGATTAAACTGTTATTTAAGGAACCCTGTGCTGAAGTACTCACGAATAATACAATATCAAAACCAATTAAGATCCATAGAGGATGCCGTCAAGGGTGCCCTTTATTGCCACTGCTGTTTATAATGGCCATTGAGCCTCTTGCCATAGCCGTACGATCTCATAAAGAGATAGCTGGTGTAACAATATAGGTCGAACTGATCATTATATTGCATTATATGCTGATGACGTTATTTTTTTCATTAAGCGGGAGAAATCCATACCAGCTGTGTTAAGAGTATTTCAAAATGTTGGTGATTTTTCAGGCTACAAAGTAAATGACTCCAAATCCTCTATAATGCTACTAAACTCCAAAGAGAGAGGTAATCCGTCCGCACAAGTTTCTCAGTTTAATGTTGGTAATCAAGTTACATATTTGGGTGTCTTCATTGTACCAAATATAGACGATGTGATCAAATCTAATTATGATTTTACCATGGAATCAATTACTAGTTTGATTAATAGATGCACATCCATGCTAACCTCTTTAATTTGAAAGATAAATATCTTGAAAATGAACATACTCCCCAAATTACTCTATTTCTTCCAGAACATCCCATTGCCTCCTCCCTCAGATCTATTCTCTAAGTGAAAAAAAGTTGTTCATAAATTGTCTGTGGAATAACAGACGACCCAGACTAAAGCTGTCTCTGCTGTACTTACCCTATGATAGAGGGGGGCTCCAGTGTCCTAATCCGGTACTGTACTATTGGGCAGCTCAACTAAGAACTATTATGTTTTACTTTACGAATGATAATTCTCCTGTCTGGAGAGATAGGGAATCTCAATCCCTAGAACTATCCTTTCCTGAATATATGTACTCAACCAGTCTAAAGAAACTCATAAGTATGTTATAAGTATGTAAATTATAATTTCATACCCGGTACAGCCGATAGTGGATTTAGGACTTGGTTGGATAAGGGGCTGCAGAAAATGCAGAATTTAAATAATGTTAAACTGATGTCATTTGAGGAGTTGTAAGTAAATACAACATTCCATGGACACACTTTTCAAATTTTTTGCAAGTCCGAAGTTTTATTGAAGCCACCCAAAAACAATCACTAGCTGTTCCTCCCTTTTCACCATTAGAGAAAACAGTTCTGAAAGACAGTACTGGGAAAAACATAATATCTAGTTTTTATGATTTACTCATATCTGGGTCCCCCAAATCTTCTGAAGCTAAACTCAGAGCTTGGAGAGAGGACTTACAGGACATTATTTCATTTGACGATTGGGAAAATGCAAAGCAGCTTAAACTCAAATAGAAAACACACATCTTAGGCTTTTACTATATAATTGGTAGAAAAACTAAATAAATTTAATAGCAATATTCCAGATTTATGCTTTAAATGTGGACAATCCAAGGGAACCTTTTTTTATTATGTCTGGGAATGTGATAAAATACAAAAGGTTCTGGGCAGAGGTAAAAGATATAATAGTTATTTTGTCGATACAATTAACAATGGAGCTCAAGCTTTTCATCTTAGGTTGCTATTCAAAAGAACATAAATAAAGGAAGGAAAAGCAAAAAATTTGGGATTTATGTTTGCTACAGGCAAAACAGATGATAGGTATCCTTGTAATTTGGTCAAATTAAAAGACACTGATAAGTAGTATCTATATAAAAAGCATTATAATTTAATTTGTATTTTCTTTTAAATTGTATATGTATGAGTGTATGTATAAATATGTGTATATATGTGTAACAAGGTGGGGGAGGGGTGTGCGTATTAAATTAATTTAGGGGGAAATGTTATTTTGTAAAAAGGGAGAACAATTATTCTTTTTAAAATCGGGTGGAGAGCAGCACAGTGCAATCAGGTAGCCTTACAATGGGAATACATTTCAAAAAAAATTATGACAATATTATAAAAACAATACTTAAAAACTGATAATCAATTTTTAGAACTAAAATAGTGGCGCTAACAACAAGTCTAAAAGAGGAAATATATAGAAGCTGTACTAAAATAACGCTGGAAAACGCATATCACGTGACTACTCGTGTACACTGTGCATGCGCTAACGTTGTAAACAGGAAGGCATACATGCGCTGCTGTACACAGAAATTACTCGAATAATACCTTGTCTCCTATGGATTTAAGCAGTTGTAGAATTGTCAAATACAGAATTTAACTGCACAAGAGCTGTTAACAAAGATACAGTGTCAGCAACACTTGGAATGGATCATCCATGTCGCCTTCTCCACTAGTAGCTGAGGCAAATGCTGGTTGTTTTCTTCTGAAAGGGGGGCATGTGATAGGAGCCTGACGAATCAGCAAAGGCTACATCTTGACCTAAAGACCCAATCACCAAGCAGCTGTGAATCTCCATTTCACACACATTCTCTAAAAGACAAGACAAATGAGAGTAAATACTGAATACTGCTTTTGAACACTACTGAATACTTACTCATGCTAATAAAGCAAGTTGATTTTAGTGAGTGAGTGAGTGAGCTGCATTTACACTATGTAATAATGTTCTCATTCATCAAAGTGATACTTAATATGTGTTATGAATTTGGAAAACTCCCACTTTATTGGAAAGCACTGTTTTACTGGGAGGCTGGTATGGGCTGGAAATGCATAGCAAAGGAGAAGACAGTGCACATAGCAGAAATGAGAAGATATCTAAGTCTTTAGATTTTAGAGCTGACATTTTAAACTGCCCACCATGGAAAAAAGTGAACAAGGATGGATATTCTTTCCTTTCTTGTCTTAACTTAGGCATAAAACTGTAAACATGAACAATGGTGAACAAAGTTGGATGTTGAAGACTCTTTCTGTAATTTTGGTCGCACGTGTCTTGCACGTGGTATCATTTTGTCCTCTGCTTGCCAAGGATGCTCGTTCTCTGCTGTGCAACAGTGGAAGTCTGTTTCTGCCACTTGCACATGTTTTGAGTGCGTGAACTCTAGCGTTTACACGGAAAAAGGAAGTATATGTATTTAGACAGAAACTAAACAATCTGAAAACAATTTCTATAAAATGCTCACAGGTGCCTACGGTCTACCAGGTGCATTGTACGAGTATCTATTTACATTATCTAATTAAATTATGTTTATATAGAATTTTTTTCCCTCAAGATGTTGGAGGGGGCGGTGCCCCAGCACCCCGTATTAACAAGCTGCCACTTTTAAACAGAGCTTTGACTCCCTGTCAGCCTTGCTACAGTGCTGAAGAGGAACCTGGGATTGTTCATATTGTCTTCAATCTATGTTGAATAATAGGAGATCTTGGCACTTGGGAGGGATTTCGTGTAACTTATCATGCTATCTTTCCAGGCTAGGCAAAAATCATCTTGATTGGTGGAACACCACTTCTTTTTCAAATTCCGTGATGTCTGTTTTAAAGCATTTGTTTGTAAATTATACCATGGAGCTAACCTCTGATTTACTACCTTCTTTTTCAAAGGGGCGACAGTGTCAAGGGTTGTTCGCAATGAGGCAGTTGTACTATGAAGAAAGTCATCAACTAGCGGAGTGAAGTTTTGATTACTTTCCTGTATTTTACTGACACGTAGCTGTAAATATCAGAGGAATACTTTCCCTAAATTTGTTTACAGTATTATATGATAAACACTGGCTATAATAGAATTTTTGTCTAAAACAGGTGGAGTTAATAATTGTAAATTTAATGAAAAAATGGTCAGACAGAAGGAGGTTTTGGAGAAACATAAAATGTTCAAGTGCAATGCCATATGTCAGAATAAGGGTGAAACAGTGAATGGTTTTATTAACATGTTGAATAAAACCAATTGAGCCTATTAATGAATAAAATGCAGAACCAAGGCTGTCATTAGCAACACAAACATGAATGTTGATCACCTACCATAATTATTTTATCTGTGCTGAGAACTACCTCAGGTAAAATGTCTAATTTAGCAAAAAATTCTGAGGAAGCGGTAGGTGGACAATATGTAATAACTAGATCAACTAGTTTTTGTGATTTCAAGCTTGGATTTTGGAGGCAAAGGATAGGGCTTTCAAATGAGCTAAACTACCTTTAGGTTGATGGTTGATAGATAAATCTGATTTAAAGATGGCTGCGACCCCTCTACCTTAACCTGTGCTTCGGGGAATATAATAGTATGGGTGGGGGGTGGGGGTGGGGACCAGGTAGCCCACATTGTTTTCTGGACACCACCACGACAGCCAGCGGTGAAATGATGACTTGTGGCTGTACATGTCATCACTTTTGTGACCTCTGACTGATTCAGTCCTATGTCGCTACTACAGCTATATCAGTTGACGAATCCTCACTTCCATCCTGGCAAATAAACTACATTTATTACAAGTACCGGTATAAATATTGCTGGAACCTAGCCTCAGTGGGTAAGATAGTCAATACACAAACACCAGAGATGCTGGAAGTAAGAACTCTCTGCAGCACGTCAACTTTCTTTTATGTTTACACAAGTATTAAGTACAAAAAACCTTGGTTCTGATCAGATTTCTATAATTTGTTATTCATATAGGGGGCAGTTTGTCTCATGAAACAGGTTGAGTTTGCCGCACGAATCTGGGATCCATCAATATGTTAGTACCCAAATTTGTTCGTACCCTGTGAACAAATTTAGAACTTCCTTAGACCATGCGTACACACAAATGATGAAGGCCAGAAGGTCCTGGAAAATTTAAACACCCTCTTTTGACTAAATGCATAGTATATTAAAACTCCATTTATTTAAATAAAAATAGTAGATAGACAGAAAAAACTTAATTTACTAATTCATTTACCCAATGTATTAAAAAACTATGAAATTTACGTCCTTTCATCCTCATCATCTCTCTAAAAACCTGCTGACTTCATATTTATGTTTCTGGATAAACGGGGCGTCGCTTCTTCTGAAACAATGAAGTTAAAACACTGCGTTAAGTCGTAATCTGTGGGAGGAACTCTTTTGTCTGCAGGAGTGTGTGTGTGTGTTCGTCTCTGTCCCTCTTCACACGCAAACTGATAATCACATGTATTCAGTTATTCATCGATGATGTCGGATCATGACTCCGGGTCGTTCCGGTCCCTTTAACCCTGATGTCCTGACTGTGTGCGTCACGTTACGTCTCGTGTTGTGTAGCAGGTTTAAACATGTGTCTCATAAACTCTAGAGAGAATCAAACAAACACAAAGTAAATGTCAGTCCTGTACGTGTCCTAATAACTTGTGATCAGTGTTTATTGTTAAAGTGTAAAGTGAGCGCAGGTCAGAGGGGGAGTGATGAGGGAACAGACTCCGACAGAGACTCAGACACAGGACGACTGGACCTTTGATGAGTGTCTGATCCTGAAGCAGTGGTACTATAATTATTCAGATGGAGTCCACGTCGTGATGCATCTTAGAGAAATGTCCACAGCTCTAGTGCTTAGCAGTGTACAGCATTCAGCGCCTCAGTAATTGCAGCCCAAGCTTCATTCTTTTTAAACATCGTCACTCCGGAAGACACGCTACAGAAAAGTGTGTGTTTTGTGTCTTCCACCTCCGACGCCTTCAATTTCTGCTGTTGTGAGATTCTTGTGTTTTTTACCTTTTGGGACCATCTCTTATAACTTCAACTGTTCAGCACACCGCTCTCTTCGTGACAAACAGACGTCCTTACATGGAGAAATAGAGGAGTGGCAGTATGCTAATTGCAGAGAGCGGCTACGCACCTGTCAATTTAGAATGATTCTGATTCACAAACATACGCATGATGGTTAGAACAAAATCGGCTGGTGTGCATGTGTCATGAATCCAGCGGCGATTTTGCGCACACACTTATTTTCTGCGGAGAGTAAGAACATTTCTGCGCACATGTTAGTAAATGAGGCCCAATGAGCTTCATACTCTAACCAGAAGGTCGGTGGTCCAATCCCAGTCTTCCCCATTCCGAATGCCTAAGTGGGCAAGATACTTTGTCACCACAAATTGCCCCTTCTCACTTTTTCTTTAGATTGTGGTTTATTTATTGTCAGCTGTCAAATCTTTAAGATTTTTTGCACCAAAACACTTAACATTATAAACTTTATCTTTGTCCCTGTATGTATTAGGGGTGCAGAACAGTGATGCAGCCTGGTACCAGAGTCTGACTGGTCCACTCAGTGATGACCAGAAGAAACAGCTGCAGGAGATATACAGCATCTCACAGCAGCGTAGGAGCACTGCCACAAAGGGCCAATGGTGAGTGGAAATACACAAGAAGGAGGAGGAAAGGATTTAGTTTGGAACAGAGGGAAAGGGATCTGACAGATATTTCTTAACTAGAACCCTGGCCTGACGGGTTGAGAGTAAAATATGTATTTTTCCAAAGCTATTCCTTCAGTTTTTTCAGACACATTTTAATGTTTTCAGTTGGTAAGACGGGTAAGATGTCTATATAAATTACCTTACAGTAAACACAACGATTTAAAAAGATTTGATTTGGATGTTTTTTATCCACAGGTCGTGAGCACTTTGTCAGATCATGCAGAGCTATTTCTGACAACTCACTTTGTTTCCTCCCATCTTTTGTCCCTTTTGGAGTTCTGTATTAGACATTTAGAATGACTACCAGTAACAGAGTGAGTAGAGAAGTATTACAAAATATACTGTATTGTATCTTGATGTGTTTTCAGAGTGCTGATGAGACAGATGAACTGCAGAATCAGTGAAGGGGGCCGAAGAAAGAGAGCAGCTGGTCTGACCTAACTTGAATTTGATTTCAGTCTTTTCTGAATGATATCAGTCCAGATAAGATCATACCTTAATGGATCCCACCAAAACCAGGTTCCAGATTGCAATCAGAATTGGATGAATACCAGGGGTTGGATTGGCATTATAGCAGTTTGAGTCCTAGTGCACTGTATAGAACCACATCCACTACTGGAATATTTCAATGACTAGAACAGGACTGCTATCCTGCGTGTGTGTGTGCGTGTGTGCACGCAGATTTCAGTGAAAGATTTGCATTATAATTATAAATGTCTTTGACCAGCATTTATGTTCTTGTACAGTGCAGTCCTTTGATCCAAGTAATTTGTGTGTGCGTGTGTGGGTCCGAGAAACTGTAAAAAATAAAACCTCAACATGTGCATTTGTATGTACTGTAAGCACTTGTTTCAATCTCTCTGTATCTGAAAACTTTTTATCATCTCATGAGGTGAGGGCCTATCCAGAAAAAAAAGAGCCTGATTTCTGTCGGGGGGGGCCTTGTGTACAGATTGCAGACAATTGAGAAGAATGAGGTCCAAGACTTGTGGCCACCAACTATGACCACAGACAAATTAAATGTAAAATGGGAGGGATGTCTAGGAAGAAGCAGTTTTTCTTTTCGACCCTGGTTTTTGTTTTGTAACACTTTTCAGAGCTAATTTAAGAAACAAAAGAATAATGTATCATTTCCTGTGTTATTCTTGTTATTCCATCCTTCTTTTCCTACCTTAATTAAATATCTTTGATGTTTCCCCAAGAAGCATTGTGTCTAAATACAGTCTCACAAAGCCACTAATATGGCTGTTCAAATAAGTCTTGTTTGATAAAAAATAAACACAAAGAACAGCTGAGCCTGATGTCATTGTTATTAGTCTTGCAGGGAAACATAAAAACTACAACTATTCACTATTTGTCATGAACATTTTTATAGACAAAGAATATATTAAGTATTTTTAGCAACAATGTTATTATTGCTAGCTGTAGATTGCTACATTTCAGAGACTCAAGCTGTTTGTTTACTGGGTTGCAATTGCAGCTGATATATTGCAGAGCAAATGTCTGTTTTTGCTGGTCTGATATTGAACCACTTTTGTTAATGTACAGCTCTTTAAAAATCTGAAACATAATAAATTTGTTTTTTGTCCATCTCTCAGTTCAAGCAGTGGTCAATAATAATTGGCTGGACCATAAACTTTATCTAAAAATTTACGACGTTCCTCCACTTCCGCCCAGTATAAAGAAATAAAGCCACAATATCACATATATACGATGGCCGCCATCTTGCACATCTGGAGCTACACAATAGCAGTCGGGATGAAGCCGCGGTATCAGGTCTTACGCCCCTAAAAATGGGGAGAAATAATCGCAAGAGTGATGTGATGGTGTTTCCTTTTCTCTACACAATATTTCAACGAATGATAGTTTTCACATACAATCAAGCAGAACATATCTTAAGCTGTACACTTTAACAAAACTCACTTAAAGTGCATAGAACACCTTCAGTTAACAGTGCAAAATATCAAACACAAGACGGCGGCTGCACTTGGTGTGGCTACACATCATTACATTTCCTAGCAGGGATTTGCTCACACACACATACTTTGTTACTTAACACTAACTCACTCAAAATGTTACCAAATTATTACTGACATTACAGATAACAAACATACCTCAAAAGGGAAGAAATTATTACAAGAATGATGTGATAGTGTTTCCTCAATGGTAACTTTTACTCCAATACAATACAGCAAGTTTACCTAGCTACGTGAGTGGACACTGAAGCTATCAATCCCAGATCACCCAATTAAGACCTCAGTCTAAATAACCAGTTAACTCTTTTCATACTTAAATTTATCACCAAAGAATAATTTAAACAATGTAAAATAGACATTTTAATCTTTTTAACCTCAGATTTTCCAGCATTACAGACCATGAATATATATATATATACACATATATATACAGTTGCAATCAGAATTATTCAACCCCCTCACCTCAAAAGACATAGTGATGTGGATGAAAGATAATGACAATAAATGACAAAAACCTCATTAAACAACAAAAAATATTTATTGATACATATTTGACTTATTTTGACAACAGAAGTTGACTTAACTTTGAAGTTCAAATGAAAAATGTGCATGTGCAGTATTATTCAACCCCCAGCTTCAGTACTTTGTGGCGCATCGTTTAGCTTTTATAACTTCTAACAAAAGTTTTCGGTAAGTGCTGACTACCTTCTTACACCTCTCGATCGGAATCTTTGCCCTTTCTCCACGTGCAAAAGCCTCTAGCTCAGTGATGTTTGATGGCTTCTGTGCTGCAACTGCCTTCTTTAAATCCCACCAAAGATTTCAATCGGATTTAAATCTGGTGACTGAGAAGGCCACTTCCAGGATCTTTTTCTCAACCAAGCTTTGGTTGATTTGGAGGTGTGCTTGGGATCATTGTCTTGCTGGAAAGTCCAATGATCACCAAGGTTTAATTTGTCAACAGAAGGCATCACATTCCTCTTTAAAATGGCCTGGTATTTCTGGGAATCCATGATGCCAGGTACACGATCAAGATTGCCAGGTCCTGCCACAGAAAAACAGCCCCACATCATCATTGACCCACCTCCATGCTTGACCGTGGGGATGGTATTCTTCTGGTCATAAGTCTGGCCTTTCGCACGCCAGACATGCCGCTGGTCCATATGTCCAAACAGTTCCTGTTTGGTTTCATCAGTCCATAGAACTGTCACCCAAAACTCTGTAGTCTTATCCAAATTCCTCCTGGCATATACTAGTAGACTTTTGATGTTCCTTGTGGTCAAGAGTGGAGTGCGTCTTGGAGTCCGGCCATGAAGTCTGTTTATTCAGTGCACGTCTTATAGAAGCACTTGTACCAGCCTTCATCAGGTCATCCTGTAGGTGTCTTGCAGTCACACGGGGGTTTCTCTTAGTTGTTCTGACTAAGTTGCTAAGGGCCCTTGATGAAATGTTGGGCTTTCTTCCATGGCCAGACAGGTTTGCAGCTGTTCCATACGTTTTAAACTTCCTTATAATGCTCCCAATGGTGTCTCTTGGAATATTACATTTTTTGGAAATCTTCTTATACCCAAGGCCCTTCAGGTGTGAGGAAATAATCTCCTCTCTCAGCTTTTGTGGAAGCTCCTTTGTCTTTCCCATGATTGCAACTCACCCTGAATACCTTCATGGGTGGGGATTATATATGCATCACAGCTGAAGCAAATGAAGGATCATTATAGAGTTCCCAAAGGCTTAATTATGTTTCAACTCCACTTTAGGCCATAAAAACTGTCAGACAGCTTTAAAAACAACAATATTATATAAGGGTTGAATAATTGTGACATGGCTATCTTAACAAAACATACTGTTACACACAAATACTACATCATGCATTTTCTTTGTTGATTTTATGTATCACTCAACTCATAAAGAAGTCATCCGAAGCAGAATCTTGCTCTTTGTAAAAACTTTAATTGATAAATCCTTAAAATCTTTGGGGGGGTTGAATATTTCTGATTGCAACTGTATATATATAAACTTAACAGTGTATTATCTTTAAGCTTGTCAAACGTATCGACATCGATACATGGTCTTAACCAATGACAAGTCACTCCCTGCAGAAAATTTAAACTTGGAAAACTATATATATGGTCTATGGGCTGCACCCACAAAGGACAATGCCGCTTGGGTCAAAGGTCAACAAATAAGAACATTAAGCATGCCCCCAAACCATGTAGAGCCATCACCATGTATCATACGCAAACAGATACAGTACTTTGGAGGTGCCTTAAGGCCTGATGACATTTTGGCTAATCTATGTTAACAGCTATTTGCAAATGAATGCAGATAAATTGAAAAGCTGACAGTCAATGCCTTTCAGCCAATGTGTGCCATAAAATCTTGTCCCTCACCTTCAAATTCAGCATATTCACATGCAGAATCTGTTTATTGAGATGAACTGACATGCAACCGCTAATGCAGGGTATTCAATCCAGAGGTCCAGAGAGAGAAAATTTCATCAATTAAAGGTCCAAAATGCTTAACTAGCGTTATGATTCAGTGTAATGTATAGACCTATTGAAATATTAGATGTAGACAATGTCTGTGTCTAGGCAACCGTAGTCAACTGCCAAATCAAAGGAAGAATAATTTAATAATATTTTTACAATATTTGTTGTCAGTCAACAGGAGGATTTATTAAGTAATCTCGTAAAAAAGATGTCGGATTTCTCTTTTTGAGTTAGCTCTCCAAGGCTAGCAAGCTAGCAGTGTTGTATAAAGTTCTTGAAAGCCATACTTGAGTAAAAGTACAGATATCTTACCTGAAAGTGACTCCGGTAAAAGTTAAAGTCACCTATAAGAAAATGACTTGAGTCAAAGTCTTAAAGTAGCTCATATTAAATTTACTTAAGTATCAAAAGTATCTGGTGTTGAAATGTACTTAAGTATCAAAAGTAAAAGTACAAGTACCAAAATTAAAAATGCAAAGTGCTTTTTATAGTAGGCCTATACAGACACAAAACAACCCAAAATTGTTCTCTTCAGGCTTTATTTCAGCTGACTGAAAAATTATAACAAAAATATACATATTCTGTATAATTTTACAAATTGTTAAGCCCAGATGCTGAGGTTCAAATAGCAATGGACTAGTGCATCTGAACTTCTAGGGACAACAAATAACCAACACAACAGCATAAACAAGTGCCTCTTGTGTCTGCCTAAGAACACTAATAGACCACAGTATAACCTCTAAAGAATTCTGTAAATATCACTAAACATGGACCTTTCACTTTCTAATCAGTAGCAGGAATGATACACAATGCCCCTTATGATAACTCAGCAAAAGGAAACAGGTTCTAGGCACACAAAATATGATAGTTTTCCTCTTTTGTTAACAACCTGGACAGTGCTAGTACAGAGAAGAAAAAATCAGTTTTGCTGCAGGCCAAATTTCAGACAGAATAATAAAGACTGAACTGAACCGAGCTCCTGCATGAGCATCTGGATAAGTCTAAAGGGAATAAATGGATGGGGAATGTGCTCGTGTTGATTAAGTCCCTGCCCTTTGTACACACATCGCTACTACCCATTGGATGGCTTAGTGAGGTCCTCGGATCGGCCCTGCCAGAGTTGGTCACGGCCCTGGCGGAGTGCCGAGAAGACGATCAAACTTTCAAACTATCTAGAGGAAGTAAAACTCTTAACAAAGTTTCTGAAGGTGGGATCATTACCGGTACAGCCTGCTCGACCCCGGTCGACCAAGGCAGCCCGACCAACCTCCGGACGCTTAGGGTCTCGCGCTGCCTCCCCGACGGCAAACACGCCGCCGGGCCTGTGCATCTCCCGAGGCAGGGGGCACGCGAGTGAGCGAGAGAGAGGTGAGCCGTGCGTAAAGGCGCGCGTTGCGCCAACCTCCGCTGCTCAAGTAACAAGCCAGTTTTGACAATATAAGAAGTAGAAAGTAAAGAAATTTGCATTCAAATGTATTGAGTAAAAGTAAAAAGTCGTCAGGAAAATAAATACTCAAGTAAAGTACAGATATGTGAAAAATCTACTTAAGTACAGTAACGAAGTATTTGTACTTCGTTACTTCCCACCTCTGCAAGCTAGTCTATTAGCGATGGCTGCTCTCTTTTGCTCTTTGTGTCAGATGTTTGGTTTTTACTCTGCCTCCTTTTAAAGGTTCACAGTATAGCCTAGGGTTTACATTGCAAAAAACTGAATGCCCTTCCCAAGCGTACAGAGAACTCCCTGCATCAAAATGTCGATGGCCACATTCTCTCAAGTGATGAGGTATCTTTAGACTGATATATTTAGAATGTTAGTCTGTAAACTGCCCAGCTAGCAAAGTTCTATCGGCCCACATGTGGCCTAAATCATGCGTGGTGAAATGCATAGTCTCGTCCAGCCGAGTCGGCCGAGTGCAGACTGATATTTCTGGCATAAGTCCGGCTGGCACATGCACACACAGACATCGAAGGGGGCTTGGGCCCCTGCCCTTTTTCTTCCTCGATAGAAAGTGCCCATTTAAAAAAAAAAAAATGAATATTATATTCCTGTTTGTGCACTGCCTCCCTGTTAAACAAATATATTGATTGAATAAAAAATTGAAATATCAGGTCGGGAGATTAGACGTCGAATTTCAATGCCCGCTCTACCCACCTTCCCTCCACATCTCCTGCACAGTGGTGAGCACACAGTCATCGGCAGTCACGTAAGACAGGCAGGCAGCACCTCCCACCTCTCAGCTCCTGTCCCAGTTGGGGTGGTTTTTCTTCGCTTGTGTGGAGGTGAGTGGTGATGAACAAAGGACTAAGCTACCAGTGCCTCAGTTTACAGATAATTAGCCAAAAGACCAAAACAAATATAGCTAACTTGTGTCTTGCTAATGTACACACATGAGCTACTAACTAATGTAATGAGTTAGGGCATAAGGGCTAATGTACTGTACTTAAGGGGAGACACTACAGGTGAATACAGTAAAATTTGTATCTAATGTCATCACAATCGCCACCTTGATATGCAAATTTGGCATTAATTAATTAAAATGCGCAAATTTCTATACATTAGCCATGGCACTGCAGGTGAATAGGATAAAAAACCGCCAAGGTTGAAATTGGTCAGATTTGCCAGTCACCGAACTAAAGAGGACATAATAAAGACGGCCTGGCAAAAGCAGGGTTTTGTTTTCCAGGAGAAAAGACTAAACTTAGACTGTGATTTTGCCCCAGACATTCTCAAAAAATGCAAAGAATATGCAGAGGCAAACAGGGTTCTGAGGGAGAAAAAGATACAATTTCAGACACCTTTTCCTGCCAAACAGTGTATTTTATCAGGATGAGACCCGTATCTACCTCTCAGCAGAGGAGGCAACTAAAGATATGGTAACAAGAGATTTACCTCTAAATTTGTTCATGTCACGGCTCAGGCCGTTCCTCTAGTGTTTACCCTTTTCTTTCTGCTCCCCCCCTATTCACCCTCTCCCCTGTGTGTGTGTGTGTGTGTGTGTGAGTGAGTGTGTGTGTGAGTGCGGCAGTCCTGGCACATGGCGCAAGTCCCACACCTGGTCGCAATCACCTCATCAGCTGCCCTACAAGAACCCAGGTCTTCTCTCCACTCATCGCCAGAGGGTTCCGTCACTTCAGTGGTACACACTCTCGGCGATCTAAGGACAACTTCTAGTGGAAATTATTTTGTGGGCTTCTAGTGAATCCTCCTAATGCTTGTTTCTCTTTTTGCCTCAGGATCGCCAGAGCCACAAGCCTGCCTTATTTTCAGCTCACTGGATCACAGGCTCAGTCTCAGCCGGCACCCAGCTTGTTACCTGCCGGCCTCGGCGCTTCATTAAAGAGATTCTTTGTTCACTCACAAACCCATTCCTAACCCTGGGCGGAGAGGATCAAGGGCATAGCTTGGGGCTCATCTCCCCGGAGGAAAGAGTCTGATAAAGTCGGGCCACGTTCAGGATACAAGGAGAAGCTGGATGTTTTGAGGAGACTCTAAACGACTTTGCCCGACCAGCAGAAGTAGAATCATGCTTTTCTGTGTGCATTACCCGGGCTAGCTCTTGACTATGAAAGATGTTGGGACTGAATTTCCCGATGGTGAGTTCAAGTGTTTGTGTACTATGTTCTTTGAAACAATCAAACTTCTTTCACATGTAAGAGCGTATGAGCTGTCTGCTATCTCTCCTTCAATTCGGACTCCTAGCTAAGCGTTTTAGAAACTGTTTTTAACATGTGAAAATTAGGCTGTAGCTGTCATGTTTTGCCGTTCATATCTTCCCATGGAGGGCTCTGTAGTGGCAGAGGAATGTTATCCCTCAGAGCCATCGTGACATCACAGCCCATGTAGGGTCATAAATAGGACCCTAGTTCATAGACTACTTTTTATGTTTTTCTTCTCAATATTATGTTCCGAGTTCTGAATCCGTTTGGTTTTCTTTATGTGTCTGTTTGGCGGGATGGGAAGGGTCAGCTTAGAGACAGGGCAGAAGGCATCAACAAAAAAAAATGACATCAGGTCTAATTAAGGTGGTATCACACGATGTGAATGTCATTCTCAACCCCATTTAGAGGAGTAAAGTCTTGAGCAAAATGAAAAGAGAGAAGGATTGGGGATGTTTTTCTCCAGGAGACTCACCTCTCAGAACCAGCCCATGTGAAACCTAAAACAACGTTTTCTCAGCCTCATATAAATCTGGACCTAGAAGAGGGCTAACAATTATGATAGCAGGAAGGTACTATTTAGAAGTTGTACAGTTTGAAACCAAAGATAGGGAGGGGAGATACATTATGGTGGAGGGGATAGAAGACACATTTCTGAATGTCTATGTGCCACCTGTAGCAAATTGGTCCAAAGTTGGATTCTTCACAGGGGGTCAACTCGCAAAGCAACTCTATAGAAAAATAAACCATATAATCCAAAACTCAGGTATAATTGATGTGTGGAGAGAATTTCACCCCTCATTAAAAGACGTTCCTTTTTTCTGCTCCGCATTCTACTTATTTTCAAATGTATTATTTCGTGATGTTCCACAAGGATGTACATGTGGTTAAGTCATGCAATATAGATGTAACAATAGTATTGTTATATGGTGTTTTTTTCCACACGGACCGTTTAGAGCAGCGGTCACCAGCCTTTTCGAGCCCAAGATCACTTTTTAATTCCAAACTTAAGCCGAGATCTACCATTACATTTCATTTAGATGACACTTTTATCCAAAGCAACTTACAATAAGTGCATTCAACCATGAGGGTACAAACCCATAACAAGAATCAAGAAAGAACAATTTCTTCAAGAAAGCCAAACTACAAAGTGCTATAAGTAAGTGACATTTAGGAGCCAGGACAGCAAACAGTCGTGATTTTGTTTATATCTTCCAAAAAACCCACTTAGGAGGGTCATACTTATTATTTTTTGCAATTTCTGTTAAAGGCTGAATGTACAAGAAATAAATATACACAAAGAAGGGCAGTTGTGCAAATTTTCAACGCAATATTGTGCATTGAATTTTTATTCAATGCACAATATTCAAATTAATATCAATTAATATTTACAATGCAAAATATGTAGCTTCTCAGTTCCACAACATGTTCTGCAGAGGAGCTGCTACTGCAGCACAATGTTTTTACAGAAGTCCCTTGTACTCAAATAAATACCAGTACTACACAGTATGAAGCCGTGCATCTTCCGCTCTTGCAAATATTTCACAATAATAACCCCTTTTTAAACAAGGGAATGGAATACATCAACCGAAACGCTCGAGTTGCAACCATTTGTTTGTGACATAAATTCATCAGATAAACATTAAAAATCAGTTGAAAGATCATTTTCTCTGTTTATTCTGCTGTGAACCACAATGTTAATCTCTCTATGACACAAACGTATTTACATCACTTCCCGAACCCGTTTCAAAGTAAAAGCACTCCAGCGTTTCACCTTCTGAACGGACAGGTACAGGGTGTGTTGATGTGGTAGGGTTGTAAGTTTGAGAGAGTGGGAGAAAATAACGCCGGGTTTACACTGGACGCGGAAGCGCCGCGCCGCACAGCGCCAAGAAAAGCCAGGCGCCTCCTTTCTGCCCCCATGTTACTCAATTGTGCTGTTCACATTGTGCGCCCTGCACCGATGGTTTCGGCGTCAAGTCTATTTTTTTCCGCTCGCCGCGAGCGTATCGCGCCAGGACACACTGAAAAATGATTTTAAATGATATAAATGATCAAATATGCATCCCATACTTTGGATTCCCCTTCTGTTGTCCTGGAGTTTCAATTTCCCAGATTTTTCCCCTCACATTATTAAATTTCCCCATCTGCCCATCCACTACAAGCACACAAGCAGACAGACAAAGAGAGAAAGAGAGGGGTGGGGTGGGGGGGCTATGAAGACCATCATCATTTACCCCCGAACCCCGACATTGAACGGGTACAACAACAAGCGGAGAAAGCAGAATCGCGGGCTGACCGGCGCGGAGAAATGCGTGTCCGGTGTGAACAGCCAGGCGGCTGTGTGCTTGAGAATGGCGCGGCGCTTCCGCGTCCGGTGTGAACCCGGCGTAAGAGATGAAGAAGTGGTCAGAGACATGAAGTGGGGTTACAGTGAGGTTAGATGTAGATCAGTTTCTGGTGAAAATATAGTCAAGCTTTGTGAGTAGGAGGGGAAAAACTCCATTTGGGGGAGATGAGTAAACCTGTACCACCACCCCTACCAGTGGGTCTGGGTGTGTGGGTGAAAGAGAAGGCAGAGGAGAGAGCAGCTGGGGTGGATGTCAATCAATCAATCAATCAAATTTTATTTGTATCGTCCATATTCACAAATCACAATTTGTCTCATAGGTCTTTAACAAGGTGTGACATCCTCTGCCCTTAACCCTCAACATGAGTAAGAAAAAACTACTAAAACCTTTTAACAGGGTAAAAAGAAGGTAGAAACCTCAGAGAGAGCCACATGTGAGGGATCCCTCTCCCAGGACGGACAGAAGTGCAATAGATGTCAAGTGTAAAGGAGAACATCAGTTGCATTGATTAGAATAAACACTTTGTAGCATAACTGAAGGTCAATGAATTGATGGATTATTGTCAGTAATGGCCGAGTATCTGAGGAGAAATATTATATATCAAGCAGTCTTGTTGTAATCATAGTCCATGGTCAGCAGCCACCACGATCATGATCCACCATCAAGATCGGATGCCACTATAGTCCACAGTCATTGTCCACTGCCGCCATCAGGATCCGCCATCAGGATCCACCATCAGCTGCCACCTCGGTCGTGGTCCACCACCATTATCAGATGCCAGCACGATACAGAATCCGCCATTATGATCACGATCTCTGATACGCGATCCACAGATCATAATCCACAATGTGGCCGCAACCGCGGCCCTGGATCTGCGGACGATAAGGCAAAGGGACTCCGGGGAAGAAGTCAAGTCAGTAACATGCATTGATGAGATATTAATTTATTTGATGTGATAAGGATTGAGAAGAGGAAGGAGAAGCTGGGAAGAGAAGCTCCGTGTGTAATGTGTCCCCCGACATTGTAGACCTATATAGCAGCATAACTAAGAGCAGGTCTAAGACAAGCCTGGACCAGCTCTAACTATAAGCTTTATCGTAGAGGAAGGTTTTAAGCCTACTCTTAAATGTACAGATGGTGTCTGCCTCCCGAACTGAAAGTGGGAGATGATTCCATAGGAGAGGAGCTTGATAGCTGAAAGCTCTGGCTCCTACTCTACTTTTAGAGACTTTAGGGACGACAAGTAAGCCTGAATTCTGGGAGCGCCGTGCTCTAGTGGGTTGATAAGGTACTATCAGCTCTTTGAGGTATAATGGTGCCATATTATTAAGGGTGTCACAGCCCGGCTCAAGGATTGTGACAAGGAGGGAGATGACACGAGTGGACTGTTGCTCTTTCAGGTTTTTATTAACAAATTAAATTATACTCAACAACACAACGTGTGTCCACGAACAAAAACAGAACAGGATGCTGCAGTCAGGAGTCAGGGAGATCCAACCTCGTCCCGCCAAGAGCGCAAGACCCAGAGATGAACGTGGCAAGGCCTTTTAACGGGCACAGCACACCTGGCCGAGGTGTGCCCTGATTAATACTGACGTCACCCCCACCTACAGCTCAGGGGAAAAGAGAACAGGGACACCTAGTGTCCAGGCGAGGGTGGAAGGGGTCGTCACACCCCCCCCCCCCATAAGAGAGGGGTTCCCACCGGGAATCCCACATACATACACATAACATACCAATGTTTATTTGGTAATACCAACCATTGTACCAACAATACCATCAGGGTATATCATTTCTCAAATAGCTCAAATTAATATTACAAACTAATTTACTTAACAATTTGACTCTATTTTGTAGTTTACAATACTCACCTCTATAGTCCACTCACTCTGCTCCCTGCCACCCAGCAACTCCCGACGTCTGGAGAAGCACTTTTAAGCGAGGCAGAGGAGACAAATAGTTGACTGAGAAGACAACTGTAAAATACTCAAGAGCAAGGCGCTCGAGACAATGCATCCGCCACAATGTTCTCAGAGCCCTTGATGTGACGAATATCCAAACAGTAGGACTGTAGAAAAAGGAACCAACGCATCAATCTGCGATTAGGGCAAGGCAAGGAATGAAGAAAAGTAATGGGATTGTGGTCAGTGTATATCAAAATGGGAGCGCTAGAATCAACATAAACTTCAAAGTGTTGTAACGCCCAGATCAGAGCAAGACTTTCTTTTTTTAATAACAGAATAATTGATTTGGTATGAATTGAACTTTCTGGAGAAAAAACTCACAGGGCGCTCAACCCCATCACTGTCACCCTGAAACAACACAGCACCTGCACCTACGTCACTCGCATCCACCTGCAAGGCAAAAGGACGGTTCATGCAGGGTGCCATGAGAACAGGGGGTGAGCACAGAACTGTTCTGACACTATCGAAGGCTTGTTGGCAGGAACCTGACCAGATATATTTGGCTCTAGCCTTCAACAGATCTGTTAAAGGAGCAACAACAGACGAGAAGTTCCTGCAAAAACTTCGGTAGTATCCCACCAAGCCCAAAAAACTCATGAGCTCTTTCTTGGTGGTCGGCACTGGATAGTTTTTAATTGCAAATACCTTTGCCTGAATAGGCCGCACTTGCCCTTGCCCAACCACTTTACCCAGATAGGTAACAGTGGCCTTGGCAAACTCACACTTTGCCAAGTTGACAGTTAGGTTGGCGTCACGCAAGCAGTCAAATAGCCTTTTAATTCGGCAGACATGATCTTCCCAGGTATCACTATAAATCACCACATCATCAAGATACACAGCACACCCCTCCAGCCCAGACACTACCATGTTCATAAGGCGCTGGAAAGTTGCCGGTGCATTCCTCAATCCAAAACTCATCACGGAATAGGAAAACAGTCCAAATGGGGTAATAAAAGCAGAGATCTCTCTCCCTCTCTGGGACAGCGGTACTTGCCAATATCCTCTGAGCAGATCAAATTTGCTAACAAAATTAGCTGAACCAACCCGATCTACACAGTCTTCCATGCGTGGCAGTGGATAAGCATCAGGTTTTGTTACACCATTTACTTTACGGTAGTCAGTACAGAACCGAGGACTTTTATCTGATTTATCCACAAGCAAGCACGGAGACGCCCAGCTGGAAGCTGACGGTTCAGCAATGCGATTGTCTAGCATGTACACTATTTCTTTCTCCATTACCTTACGTTTTTCCTGAGATATCCTGTAAAACCTCTGGCGGACTGGTTGTGCATCACCTACATCAATGTCATGCTCCAACAAGTGTGTACAAGTTGGAACATCATTAAACAAACACATATAGTTGTTGAGCAAAACAGACAACTCAGCAGCCCGTTCACAGGACAAATGGCCAAATACCGAACCCAAATCATGTAGTGACTCTGAATTTTTCAACCGACCACGCAGCCGGCTTTCATCGGGTGGAACCACACCATCTTCCTCCTGTACAGACATCTCAGCTGCAGGTGAGCGTCTACCAACAGTGTCTGTCATTAGCACAGGTTTCACAGTGTGTTGCGGCACACTCTCACAAAATGGCGACTCACGAGTATAATAAGGCTTTAAGAGATTTATATGGCAGAGCTGAGTTGACTTTCTACGTTTTGGCGTAGACAGCAGGTAATTCTGCTCAGACAACTTGCGCAAAACTGTAAAAGGGCCGTGGAATTTGGCTAGAAACGGTGAACACACTAGTGGCAACAAAGCCAGAACCTGGTCACCTGGACTGAAGTTGCGAGTCTTGGCCTTACGGTCATAAATATTTTTCATTTTCCTCTGAGCAGATGCTAAATTGTCCCTCGCTCTCTCCCCAGCAACATACAATCTATGCCGGAAACCATTCACATAATCAAGCAGATTAAGGGGTGGTTCAGATTGAACAATTTCATCATGCAGTAATGTTAAAGGTCCACGCACCGTGTGACCAAACACAAGCTGGTTTGGACTAAAACCTGTACTCTCCTGAAGTACCCCTCTGGCAGCCAACAACAACCAGGGTAAACCTTCCTCCCAATCCTGACTCAACTCTACACAATAGCTACGCAACAGAGATTTGAGTGTTTGATGAAACCTTTCCAACACCCCTTGACTCTGAGCGTGGTATGCTGAAGCCTGATTATGTTTTACACCCAGCTGTTTCAAAACCTGGGAAAAGAGAGTGGATGTAAAATTTGTGCCCTGGTCACTCTGGATCACCTTGGGGATCCCAAAAACAGAAATAAACTGTGTTAAAGCCTTAACCACGGATTTAGAAGTAATGGAGCGTAACGGATATGCCGCCGGATATCTCGTGCTCTGACACATTACTGTCAGCAAGTAATTACTTCCCGACTTTGAGCGTGGTAAGGGACCAACACAATCTATTATTAAATGCTCAAAAGGCTGAGAAATGGCAGGAATGGGGAAGAGAGGAGCCGGCTTAATGGTCTGGTTTGGTTTACCGGTCATTTGACAGGTGAGACAAGTTTTAATATAGCGAGATACATCCTTCTTCATGCCTGGCCAGAAAAAATATCTGAGGATGTATTCATAGGTTTTACGAACACCCAAGTGTCCCAACTGATCGTGTGAGGTCCTCAGTACCTCTTCACGAAACTTCGACGGAACCACAACCTGAAAAACCGGATCACCGACACAGTTAAGCCCATGAGGAACCCATTTCCTCACCAACAACTGATCCTGACACAGATAACCAATAGCAGCACTCTTCACATCAGCATCTGATAGCACTTTTTCAAATAGCCCACTAAGTGAAGGATCAGCTTGCTGCACAGTTGCCAGTACGGTGTGAGAAACTGATAACAAAGAGTCAGGCATGGACACAGAGCAGGTTCCAGTCCCCTCTGTCATGCTCTGTTCGACTTCAGGTTCTGCCTTCTCATGGCACCTAGCTCTAGTAACTGCACAGACCGTGAACACATCCGGGAAACACTGTGCACTCTCATCCGACTCTGTAGTGACAGAAGGAGAGGATGTCACCACCGGAGATGGCGGACAGCTAGCCCACACACGGCTACCACACAGATCATTCCCCAGAATAATATCCACGCCTGGGATTGGCAATGCAGGGCGCACCCCCATGGCTACTTCCCTCTGTACCAAGCCACAGTCCAGTGCTAACTTGTGCACTGGAACAGGCAACACAGTCAAACCCATTCCCTGCATCAGAATGTAATCTCCAGTGTCAGTGTGCTGAGAAAACGGCAGCACAGAGCTCAGAATATATGAATCAAATGCTCCAGTATCTCTCAGGATTTTCACTGGCACCTTTACATTACTGCCCACTAACGACACTTGACCATCAGACACAAAAGCAGAATAATCAGATTTAACTTGGGTATGCTCCCCTGAAGGCTTCACCTGTTCACGTGGAGCATCAACACAGCAAGGAATAGCACAGTGAGAGTTAACACCCCTTGGACTTAGTGTTCTGACCGGAGCCCTCAGTGCAACGGGCCTCACATGTCCGCGACCAGAACCACCTTTAGCCCCTGATTTAATAGGACATTCGGCTTTCCAATGTCCTCTTCCTTTACAATAATTACACACTTTATTCGGATCAAACTGCAGCTGAGAGCGCGGGGACCTCTCTGGTTTATAAGTACGCGGGTTGCTTGCCTCTTGCCAGCGTTTACCCGCCGTGCGGAAATTACGCTCGTCCCCTCGGGAGCCAGTATCATCTGGAGCCCTGTACTCACTGTACCCGCGGTGCGTCAGTACGTACTCATCAGCCAGAGCAGCGGCCTCCGTCGCGGTTTTTACTTTACGCTCATTTAAATACATAGCTATCTGAGAGGGTACCGTATTTTTAAATTGCTCCAGAACGATTAAATTACACAAATCGCCATAACTGTCCACGCTCAGTGAATTACACCACCGATTGAAATGAGTGTTTAGGTCTCTGGCGAACTCCATGTGGGTCTGTTTATCTGATTTCGCCCATGATCTGAATCTCTGGCGATATGCTTCAGGCACTAGCTCGTATTCTTTTAACACCGCAGCTTTAACCATCTCATAGATCTTACTATCAGCAATACTCAGCGCGGAGTACGCCTCCTGAGCCTTACCTGATAACACGCACTGCAACATTGCTTCACTGGAGAAATTCACACAGTTGATCGGCTACAACCTTCTCAAGGATTTTAGACAGGAAGGGGATATCGGTCTGTAGCTGGCTACAACCTCCGGGTCCAGGGTGGGCGTTTTGAGAAGGTTTGATTAAGGCTAGCTTAAAGGACTGTGGTACATATCCTGATGATAAGGATAGATTGGTTGTATTCAATAAAGTACTATTTATTAAGGGCAGAATTTCATTTAAGCAACTTTGTAGGAATTGGATCTAAGATACATGTTGCGGGTTAAGACGATGAGATTATTGAGGTCAGCTGATCAAGGGTGATCAGAGAGAAGCTGTCTCAATAATTAGTAGGATTCTCAGCTGTTCCTGCGATTTCTTTGATTGATGATCAATAGCATCAATTGAGGGAAGGAGATGGTAGATTTTATTTCTAATAGTTAGAAGTTTATCATTAAAGAAGTTCATAAAGATATTGCTATTCAGGGATGTGGAAATACTGGATTGAATGTAGCCGTGACTCTCTGTCAGCCTGGCTACAGTGCTGAAGAGAAACCTGGGGTTGTTTTTATTTTCTTCTATTAATGTGGAGTAGTAGGCAGCTCTTGCTTTGTGGAGGGCCTTCTTTTATACTTTAACACTATCTTTCCAGGATGTGATTTTAAACACAGTGTTTGGAGCACTAATTCCTTTCTAGTTTTCTTGACGCTTGTTTTAATTCACATGTGTTGGAATTGTACCAGGGAGCTAATTTACTATGTTTCACATGCTTCTTTTTTAGAGGTGCTATGGAGTCTAATGTTAATCATAGTAGGTCTGCAGTGCTATCAACAAGATGGTCAATCTCAGTGGAACTAGGGTTTTTAAAGAATTATATTCAGGGTTGATACTGAGTTAAATGTATCTGGAAGTATTTCCTTAAATTTTTCTACAGTACTATCGGGAAGATATCGGAAAAAGGAGTTTTTCATTAATGGCATGTAGTCTGATTATATAATTATAATATAATTATGGTCTGATAGAATTGGATTATGTGGAAGTACTATTAGATGTTCAATATTGACACCATATGATAATACAAGGTCAAGTATGTGGTTACAACAATGCATGGGTTGGTGTACACACTGAATGAAACAAATTAAGTCTAATATTGAAATTAATACAACATTGTTATTATTATTATTATTATCAACATGAATATTAACGTCACCTCAGCTGTGCCAATCATCTGTCCCTGGTTCACCTGAAGGTGCTCTGGTGAGTTACCTCCACATACCCCTATTGCCAAACTCAGCCAGACGACCTTGATCCGTGGACAGGACCAGGAACAGGGGCTGGCGTCTGCATCACAGCTGACTGGGGAACAAACTGGTAAGGATCCTGATGATGATGCATTCTACGCATTAACCTTGCGTCATAAGATAGTTCTGGGTCTACATGTTTGTTGTTAGTTTGTTCTCAGAGCCTTTGATGTGACGAATGACCAAGCAGTATGATTGCAGAAATAGTACCCAACGCATCAATCTGCGATTAGGGCAAGACAAAGAGTGAAGTAATATGATTGGATTGTGGTCCGTGTAAACAAAAATGGGAAAACTAGAGTCAATATAAACTTAGAAATGTTGCAATGCCCACACCAGAACAAGAGTTTATTTTTCATGACAGAAGAAATTTACCTGGTACGAATTAAACTTCCTGGAGAAAAAACTCACAGGTTGCTCAACACCATCACTGAAACAACACAGCACCTGCGTCACTCGCATCCACCTGCAAGCCAAAAGGAATCATTCATGCAGGGTGCCATGAGGACTGGAGGTGAGCAGAGAACTGTTTTGATATTATCGAAAGCTTGCTGGCAGGAAGCTGACCAGATATACCTGGCTCTACCCTTCAACAGATCCGTCAAGGGAGCAACAACAGAAGAAAGGTTTGTTGTAGTACTCCCCCAAACTCAAAAAGCGCATGAGCTCCTTCTTGGTGGTGAGCACTGGATAGATCGCAATCGCAGTTACTTTTGCTTGAACAGGCCGCACTTGCCCTTGCCCGACAACCTTCCCTAGATAGGTAACAGTGGCCATGGCAAACTCACACTTTGCCAAGTTCACTGTTAGGTTGGTGTCACGCAAGATGCTGGTACATTTTTCAATCTCCAAAACTCGTCAGAATATGAATAAAGTCCAAATGGGGTAATGAAAGCGGTGATCTCTCTAGCTCTCTGGGACAGTGGTACTTGCCAATAATCTCTGAGCAGATCAAATTTGCTAACCAAACTAGCTAAACCTACCTGATCTACACAGTCTTCCATGCATGGCAGTGCATGAGAACCTGAGGCTGATGTCCACCACCTAAGCTGAAGGTATGTCATCTGATGAACTTTGAAGTAATAAACTTTTATTTTGATCATGTAGAAGTCTGTGAAGGAGTTAACCTGGCACATGACTTTACATATCTGTGTATTTGTGTAAAACTTTCCTCTAGGTCACATGTGTCAAACTCAAGGCCCGCGGGCCACATCCAGCCCGTGAATGAATTATCTTTGGCCGCATGATAAAATCTATTTACTATTAGAGCTGGCCCGCCGGTATATCGCACACACCACCATAATACTACAAATCCCACAATGCACTGCCCGTGTGTCGGCACGTCAATCGCGGGCCCGTGAACGCGCCTCACAGTCTGTATTACATACCACTTGTGTCAACTTTCAACTATCCCTCTCCCCAAAAAATGGCTATACGAAAGGTGGAATTTGAAAACAGGAGTTTTCAAGACAGGTGGGAGGCACAGTATATGTTCGCGGATGTAAAGGGCAAAGCTGTGTGTCTTCTGTGCGGAGACAGTGTGGCTGTAATGAAAGAATACAACATAAGAAGACACTATGAAATGAAGCACCAAGACAGATACAAGCATCTGGACATGACACAAAGGCTACAGAAGGTAGAGGAGTTAAAAAGAAGTCTGGTGTCACAGCAGGCTATGTTCACTAAAGCCAAATCACAAAGCGAGGCTGCTGTTAAGGCCAGTTTTATTGTGGCAGCAGAGGTTGCAAAATCAGCCCGGCCCTTTACCGAGGGGGAATTTGTCAAAAACTGCATGATTAAAGTTTGCGAAGCCGTGTGCCCAGAAAAAAGGCAAGCATTTTTAAATGTGAGCCTAAGCCGAAACACCGCTGCTGACCGTGTGCGTCACCTTGCTGCCAATCTCCAACAACAGCTTGTGGGAAAGGGAAAAGATTTCATCGCATACTCCCTTGCTGCAGATGAGAGCACCGACACTTCTGATACTGCCCAGCTGTCAATTTTCATCCGTGGAGTGGACTCAAGCCTGTGCGTAACAGAAGAGTTTTTGGGATTACACCCAATGCATGGCAGAACTACGGGGAAAGATCTCTTTGAAGAGGTGTCCAGATGTGTAGATAAAATGGGGCTGCCGTGGGATAAACTTGTGGGACTGACAACAGATGGAGCGCCTGCGATGTGCGGTCAAAAGAGTGGATTGGTGGGGAGGATCCGAGAAAAGATGAAGGAGGAAAACGTCACAAGTGAGTTGACAGCTTATCACTGCATCATACACCAGGAGTCGTTGTGTGGCAAAGCCTTGAAAATGGAACATGTGATGAGCATCATAACATTAGCGGTTAACTTTATCAGAGCCAAAGGTTTCTGGAGGAGTTAAGTACAGAATATGGTGACTTGCCCTATCACACAGAGGTGCGATGGCTAAGCCAGGGAAAGGTGCTGGAAAGATTTTTTGTGGAAAGTGGCGTTTCTGTGTGACATCACGAGCCACCTGAATGCGCTCAACCTGCAGCTTCAGGGGCGGGGCCGTGTCATTACTGACATGTACGCTACAGTGAGGGCTTTTAAAACCAAGCTGCGCCTGTGGGAGACGCAGATGCTGCAGGAAAACTTGAGCCATTTTCCGCACTGCCAAACAATGAAAGAGCAGGTCGCTGCCTTCCCAACTACACAGTTTGCTGAAAAACTCGGCATACTTGGTGCTGACTTCACACGGCGATTTGCCGATTTTGAAGCCCAAAAAAGCAGGTTTGAACTGCTCAGTAATCCATTTGCAGCTGACGTGGAAAACGCACCATCAAACCTCCAAATGGAGCTGATTGAGCTCCAATGTAGTGACACACTGAAGGCAAAATATGAGTCTGTGGGCGCTGCAGAGTTTCCACGTTTCATCCCCGACACAATGCCCCAGCTGCGCTCCCAGGCTGCTCAAACGCTCTCTATGTTTGGCAGCACATACTTGTGTGAACAACTGTTCTCTTTGATGAAGATAAACAAAACTTCACACAGGACTCGTCTTACTGATGAGCACCTTCACTCAATCCTGAGGATTTCCTCAGCTCAGAGCCTGACCCCAGACATTGATGAACTTGTATCCAAGATGAGACACCAAGTGTCTGGCTCAGACCAGTGAGCATCACAGAGCAGCAAACGGTGCTTTAACGCAGTTTCATTTTTGCATTTTTTTTTTTCTTGCTACTACAGGACATTTGAAGTAAATTATTTTTGGCTGTTGTTTGCCTGTAGAAAATGTTTTCACTTGAAATTACTCTGGAAAAACTGCAGATAGAGCCATAAGCAATTAATGAAACTGATTTTATTACTTTTATTTTTATTTATTTATGTATTATTTATTATTTTTATTTTATTTATTTCATAATTAATGTTGTTTTATAGGCAATACTCTATAGGCCTTGTTAGTTCCAGGTTCAATATGTGCACTAAGGTTCTTTCAATAAGTTTTCAATAAACGTTGAACCCGTCTGGCCCTTGACTTTTTAATTTCGGCCCACTGTGTATTTGAGTTTGACACCCCTGCTCTAGGTGACTCAGACAGCTTGCACCAGTGGATGTCCAACATGAGGATACAGAACTGAACTCCAACAAGACTGAACACTGAGAGTCATCACTTCAGCACTGACTCCAGGTAAAGACCTGTTTTCATAACTTACAAAAAAAGCAAAGTATTTTGCTCCCATACTTTCTCTCTGTCTCTGTCTGAAGTGCAGGCTGAAGAGTTAACAGGTGGGCAGCCAGGCAGACAAGCAAGCTACGCAAACTAGAGTTACAAAAACACATAGACTTACCACAAAAAAGTGAAAATTGACTTGGAGTTTGATGGCCTGAACTGAAATTAACTCATTGGTTGCCGGAACGATCTGGCGACGAAGGAATGGGACGCTGAAGCTTATGTAGAGTGGTTGAATGAGGATCTGATGTGCCCGATGAACCAGGTGGAGGGAGGTGTCATCGCCACACCCAGGACACACATACGCTAACTAACATTCTGTGGCATATGACGATGACTCTGGGGTATCACCACGCCAGAGACTAACCAGTTGCTTTTCTGCATTATTTAATTCTCTTTTAACACACCTGAGGAAACATAAAGTCAAAACTAAACATAAATTGCGTCTCTTCCCATGTGTGTCTTTGTCTCTCTCTCCCCCCTCTGGCAGCTGGGCTGCTGCCTTTTGAATCCGGGGAGAGTTGATTGGCTATGGGTTAATGCTGTGCTCGATAATGGTAACCCTGACCACCCTCTCCGCCTCATACTGGCTGAGCACCTTCTCCAAGTGGCGTGTAACGTGATGTGGTAAAGTTCATGATGGGAGAGAATGTAATGAAGTGATGAAATCTTGCAATTGTAGAGGCGATCATCCAGCTGCCCTTACATATTAAGGCACAAGTCGCCAGAGTAGGGAAGGAAAACAATATATCCTATGCAGGGGCAGTGAGATGGGTGGAAGTGTCAAGTCTGGCTAGACGAGTGAGAGCTGATTCTATTATCAGAGATCCAACGAGGGGAATTGTTTTCTCCACTAATGATGATTCAGTCATGGTTAGCAGAAATATGTTATTAACATAAAGGTGCCTTATTTAGTATTTCTAATGATGTGATTATTAAAGAAGAAAATAGTTATATCTGTTTATTTCTCTCTAATGAGGATGTGATGAATTTCAGCTCCTGTGTATTAACACATGGTCACTTTACACTAGTTTTAATTTTCAGCTGAAAGAAAGTTCTCAGACAACTTGGTTGCTTGCTCATTTTATTCTTTGTGCAAAAACACTCCAACAAAAAAAGCAAACACTGCGAGATTGGCCAGCGGATCAAGTCAGCCACAATTAGACCAAGTCCAAGTCGAACGCACCTAATCATTCACACACACACACACACACACACACAGAGGAGGAGGAAGGGGCAGACCATGACATAGCATCTCCTACGAAAATCAAAGTGGGGCATGCTGCACTATTCAAATTCCTGCTCTCATGATTGAAATGGGAGAGATGCCATTAGACATTATAACCTTGGATTGAAATACTTGATGAAAACAAAAGGTCAAAGAGAAGAATTTCCATGAATTTCTTGCTGGATCAACACTGGGAAATCCTGGGAAGGCAGAGAAAAGTTAAAGCTGAATTTGGATATAACCTAAAATCTTAGCGAAGGAAATTTTTATTTTTTATGTTAATGTCTGCCTCCCAGTTTGTTCATAACATGTTCCATCATGGGTTATCCCAGAACCTAAAATTGATCTACGCATCCTGAATAATAGTAACTGATATTTTGCAAACATTGTTCAGGAATCATAGGATATGAGGTGGGTTTTAAATGGGTGTAGAGGGAAATGAGGAAGTACGTTATCTGCCAAGGAGGAGAATTTGCTCAGGAGAATAGAATTGAGCAGTGAAAGAATGTGGCAGAACTCATGGGAAAAAGAAAAGAAGGGGAGGTCGTACTTTACATTGCAACAAACTCTGGAAAAAGTTTGTGAAATCAGTTTTGATTGTAAGAGGAAAATTTCAGATGTCATAACTAGGTTGAGGTTTGGACATTGTGGGTTTAGAAGTGGGCTGGCTCTGATTGGGAAACACCATGAAGGAAAATGTGAGTGTGGCACATCAGAGTTTGACACATCACTCACAGACAGAGTGAGGCGACGACTGGGCTGTGAATGGTCAGGAGATGGCAGAGGGAAGTGACAGATCAGGAAGTGAGATGGGAATTGAAGTTGATGGCGGGAGAGGTGATATTTGGTGTAGTGCCGAAGACCAAAGCTCCAAAAGTAGACGAAAACGTAAAAAGAAATGTAACAAAATCGCCAGTGAAAGGGGAAGCGATTTGGATAATAGTGTCATAGAAACAGCAAGGCCACGAGAAGAATATAAAGTGATTATCAAACTGTCTCAAGAGGGAGCGTCGTTTGGTGAGTGGAACCTGTTTCAAATAATGAAATCTCTAAATAAACTGCTGAATGAGATTAAAGGGGCCAAGATTTTGAGAAATGGTGCATTGATGGTGTCATGTAGAGACAGTACACAACAAGGAAAAGCTATAAAGACTTCTATCTTATAAGACTAAGATAGAAGGCAAAAAAGTGCAGTGTTCACCTCCGGAAGAAAGACAATTTGTACAGTAGTGCCAGTTGACCAAATTAAAGATAAACTGGAAGGAGCAAAAGTAATTGAAGTAAAATGTCTCCAAACAACTAGATTTGGAGAAAAATGCAATAGCCTGTCTGTTATGATCAAATTTGAGGAGACCAGACTACCAGACAAAGTGTTTCTTGGATATATGAGCTATGAGGTCAAGAACTATATTCCTACCCCACTGCGATGTTTTAAGTGCCAAAAATGTGGCCACATAGCAGCAAACTGCAAAGGAAAACAGAGATGTGGTAGATGTGCAGGTGATCATTAGTACGTGAAATGTGAGGGAGGAGCAAAGATTAAATGTTGTAACTGCGGAGGAGAACACAGCTCAGCCTATGCGAAGTCGGTAAAAAAGCAGCAGAGGTACAAAGGGTTCAAATGTCGGTTGGGGATTTCATATGCTGAGGCAGTAAAGAAAGTGTAGACACAATCAGATGTGTAGGTGACAAGGAACAGCTACGCCACCTGTGGGGGAAGTGAAATACATGAAGTAAAGAAAGATACACTGATAGTGGGGAAAAAATGAATTTGTCCTGTTTATGGTAGAGGTGATAAATTGCTCATCGCAGACAGATAAAAAAACGGAGAAAATCAAGATAATTGTAAAGGCAGCCGAGAAATACCTTGGGATCAAAGAATTTAGTTGGAAAACAGTCGAAGGAAAGCTAAGCGGAGGAATCTCTAACTCTCAGACATGGATTGGTGGCTCATAACGATGTGATCATTGCCATTGGACAAGAATTTAAAAAGTTTCTGTCAAAATTGCCAGAAAAACCAAACATAATATGCATACAAGAGACATGGTTGAAGCCAAAATGGGATTTTCTTATACATGGATATACAACAATCAGAAATGACAGGAAAACTGGAAAATGTGGAGGGGTTGCAATTTTTGTGAGGAGTGGGCTGAGGTAAAATGTAAATAAGATAAGCAAAGAACAAGAATCAATAGTAATCAAAGTAAGACAGAAACAGACAACTTAGAGATAGTGAATTGTTATAATCCATGTTCAGACTGACACCTGAGATATTAAATGCAGCAAGTGGACCGGTCAATGGCAGAGTAGTATGGTGCAGAGATTTTAATTCACACTGTACATCATAGGGAAGCAATAATACAGACGCAAATGGGTCAGTAATAGAAGAGTTTATGGATGAAAAGCACTTAATGTGTATAAATGATGGAAAGGGAACGTGATACAACAGTATACAGAATACACAAAGTGCAATAGACTTGACAATTACATCTACAAGAATTGCTGGTATTAGTACTTGGGAAGTGTTGAACAAGTATACAATAGGCAGTGATCATTACCCAATATTAACCAAAATTGGAATAGAAATGCATCAAGATTAAGGGGTAAGAATACAAAGATGGAAATTAGATAAGGCAGACTAGGATGCATTCCAGATAATAAGTAAAAATAAATGTGCAAAACTAGCAGGAGAGAATATAACAGATGTGGTGAGGAAGTTGGTAAGAAAAAATGTTGGAAGCGATTATACAATCAGCAGAAGAAATTAATCAGCACAAGAAATTATTCCCAAGAGTACAGGAAGAAAAAGTAAAAGAAGTGTGCCTTCGTGGAATGAAAATTGCACCAAATTAATTAAAATGAGAAATAAAGCATTTAGCCAATTAAAGGCTCATCATACAATGGATGCATTTATTAAATACAAAAAAGCACAAGCAATAGTCCGGAAAACAATTCGAGTGTCAAAACGAACATGCTGGAGGCAATACTGTGATAAAATTGGGAGAAACACAACTGTCAAACATATGGGGAATGATTAGGAAAATGAATGGCATAAAGAAACATTTTGAAACACCAGTTCTAACGAGTGATAACATAAATGCAATAAATAATGCAGAAAAGGCAGAACTTTTAGCAAAAACATTTGTTAAGATTCAGAGCTCAGAAAACCCATCAGAAACAGCTAAACAATGCAGAGTAAATAATCTAGCACAAAACCCAGGAATAGTACATAAAATGGCTCTAACAGAGGAGGACTTGGATGAAACTTTCAGTAATTTTGAACTGAAGAGAGCCAGTTCTAATGCACAACAAACATGCCCAGGAAAAGATGAAGTATGTTACAGGATGTTAGATAATATGAATGATGGCACACTTGAAGTAGTGTTGAGATTATTTAATAAGATATGGGATACAGGTAAAATCCCAACAAGTTGGAAGCAATCAGTTATAGTTCCAATAATTAAACCTGGAAAAGATCCATCAAATCCATCAATTTATAGACGGATAGCACTAAAATCACAGTTAGGGAAAACCATGGAACGGATGGTTAATGGAGAGGTTAACACATCATCTAGAGAGCAAAAACCTAATCTCAGGATATCAAAGTGGTGTAGTGGAAAATTCTACTGACCAGTGTCTAAGGTAGTGGAAATCCCCCTGACCAGGTGTCTCACTGCTGTGATACTGTCTACCTGACAGGATGGGACCCTTATTTGGCAGTGTCTCACTGCTATGACCTTGATAAACAGGGTGTATGCCCTTATTTGGTGATGTTTTCTTCCAACTGGTACAGCGGACGGACGGACACAGCAGATAGACACAGATGATGATTTCATGTCTTTTTTTGTTCATATTATGTCTTATGAAACGCCTCTTTGTATAAGTTCTGGCTTTTGTGAACTTGGGGCCAGTTCCACTTTGAGCACCCGTGCTTGTTGTGTAACCTCTGCAGAGCTTACTATTAAAAAGACTCAAAGGCAACTCCAGTCTGAGAATTTCATTATTTCAAATCTCAAGATGAATTTCCATCACAGTGGATTTAGGAAAGAACAAGGAACAATGGACTCTGTTTTAAGTCTCGAATCAGTAATCAAAAAAGCCCAAAGCAATAAAGAAATGGTTATTGCTGTGTTCTTAGATATTGAAAAAGCATATGATATGCTATGGAAAGAGGGACTCCTTATCAAAATTCATGAATTAGGCATGAAGGGTAAATTGTTAAACTGGGTGTCAAATTTCTTATTAGACACCCAGTATTCTTTGATATAATGATTAATGATATTTTTAAACAGGTTGAGCAAAGCATAGGAAAATTGCTTTATGCAGATGATGGAGCACTCTGGGTTAGGGGGCGAAATTTGGAGTACTTAAAAAATTAAATGCAAACTGCAGTAAATATAGTGGAGGAATGGTCAAATAAATGGGGTTTTAGAATGTCAATAGAAAACTCATGTTTTACTAAACGCCACAAACCAGTTCAAATTCAATTATATGGACAGCTACTAGAACAGGTTGATATTGTGAGATTTCTTGGAGTTCACTTTGATGAAAAACTTACCTGGTGCTTACATATAGATAAAGTAAAAAATAAATGCAAGAAGATAAATAATATACTTCGATGTATGTCAGGGCGAGATTGGGGAGCTAGCAGAACAGCACTGTTGAATATT
This sequence comes from Hippoglossus hippoglossus, assembly GCF_009819705.1. Lineage (NCBI taxonomy): Eukaryota > Metazoa > Chordata > Actinopteri > Pleuronectiformes > Pleuronectidae > Hippoglossus > Hippoglossus hippoglossus. The sequence goes on along the minus strand of NC_047173.1, from coordinate 68,408 downwards.
TATCAGGCTCTTATGAGAGCAGCTCTAGATTATGGAAGCATAGCCTACATGTCTGCTGCAGAAACCAACCTAAAAAAGCTAGATGTGGAACAAGCTCAGGCTCTCCGGATCTGCAGTGTAGCATTTAAAACATCACCAGTTGCAGCAATACAAGTTGAGATGGGTGAGCTGCCGTTAAGGATGAGAAGAGTGAAACATTATTTGACATATTGGGTAAATCTCAAAGGACATAATAAATCACATCCGCAAAAGGGTGTTTTACAGGAATGTTGCATAACAAAACCAAATGTTTTAGTTTCGGATGTATAGGAAACACCAGAGCACAAGATGTAGGATTAAACAAAATTAACATCAGTTCTACTGTTCCAATATCAGAGATAGCACCACGGAAATTTATGTGCATAGTCACCAGTCTGGAGCAAAAGCTGAAAGACAAAGACAAGAAGTTACCAAAGTGCAAAATAGTAGAAAACCATATAGATCAATAGCGGGATAAACTATTCATTTTCAGAGATGTTTCAAAGGAGCCAGAAAAAGGGCGTACTGGTGCTGCTTTTTCATTCCGCAGTTAGACATAACAATTAAAAATTGAGTCTCAGATCACCTGTCAGTATATACAGCAGGAACTACTGGGTATTCTGTTTGCATTGCAGTGGGTGGAGGAAAGAAGCCAGGCCACTGAGATTATCATAGCGAGATTGTCAGCAATTGCCAGTATAAGATCAATGAAATCATCATGCAGACAAGATATTACCAATGAAATTTTTCATATGATCCTCAAATTATATCAGAGAGGGTGCAATACCTCCTTCATATGGGTTCCAGCTCACGTGGGAGTGGAAGGCAGACATATTAGCAAAACAGTCATTAAAACGAACGACAATCGACAATCAGGTACCACTAAGCAAAGCAGAAATGAAAACAATCATTAACAAATACACTCACAAAACATGGCAAGAATACTGGGATTTAAACGACACAGGAAGACATTTGTATAAAATTCAAAAAAATGTAGGCACTGGTGAGAAGAGCAGAAGAGAGAAAGTCATTACCCGTCTGAGAATTGGTCATACACTATTAAATGATACACTTTATAAAATAGGCAAGCACCCAACTGGACTATGCGAATACTACAAACAACCGGAAACTGTCACTCAGGACTTAAAATAATTTAATTGTAGGTTATTTTTGTTTGTTTTTATTTATTTATTATTTATTTTTGTTTGTTTGTTTGTTTGTTTACTGCCGATCTACTGATCCACACTCCAGTCCAGAAGGGCGCTAATGCACCTATAAGCTGGTTTGCCAACCGCCAATAAACACTACAAGAAGAAGAACAGTAGAGGGCAGCAAAGCGCCATTGAAGCGTCTACTCTGCATAATTCAAAGAAGAAGAAGAAGGAAATGGTGGTGAGGGGAGGGCTTGCGTCCAGGGATCGATCGAGGCAGTGGTTGCTTAATACAAGGACCAGTGGACTACCCTTCCGCCTCTGTAGTGTCAGTTTTACGGCGAGCACGTTCCTTCGGACAGATACAAAAGATGGCAGACCTCCAGGTGCGTATGGATCTGGGCAACGGGTTGGTTTATAACGGTTTGTCCATATTTCATAGCGTCCAGCTTTGGTCTAGAGATCTTGGCTTTGCCAAATAAACTGAGAGCAAGTTTCAGGTTTGCCTCTGTTAATAATTTTGCCGTATTTAAACGTTATTATAAGACTATTGTATATTATCTGCACGTTGTCGGTGTTTGTGGCGGTGTTGGTAGTTGGAATTTATCCACCGTTGTCCTCCGCGGGTCACGTGTGTACGAAGTGTATGCTATGTTTTTTGATAGTAATTTATATCCAACGTGTTCCCCCTCAGTTTTGGTAGAATGGTGGACTGTGAACAACAGGTGGCCGGGAAGAGATCAGCCATGGGAAGATTTAGTTAACTTAACATCAAAAATCCATGTTTTTAAAGACGACAGCGTGGCATCTAACATGTTTTCGTATTAATGCTTGTTTCCATAGAGTGTATCAGTCAGACACACAGCCATATCTTTCAGCTGACCAGCACAAGATTTTTTGTAAATGATTTGGTCTTCAGACTTTCAGGGGCGACCTCTCACCTACTTACTGTAAATAATGGATACCAGATATTTGCTCCTCCTATAATCTGATTGCACGTTGTATTATTTTTTTAACGTTTGGATACTAACACCAACATCATATTTTTGTAGTGTTGTGGGTTTTAGAGTAAACATTGTTTTATGTCATTGTGTGTTATCAATGCACTTTTTTCACATAAATATCTGTCTTGCGTTTCCGGTAATAAGAAACCAAAAGAATTACTTGAAGCATGAATCAAAATCTGTTAACCTGTTCCAGATCATTTTACTGGGACCTTACAGTTTCTAATGTGGTCTTGGCTAACTTGGCACAGCTAATTGGGTTTTGTGTGAAGGAGTCAGAATTATTCTATGAGCTTATTGTATATGTAGTATTTTGCAGTTTCACTGCATTAATCTGCAGATTCACTCTCACTGGAAAGATTTGAGGGTGAGACTCATCATGTAATCAAAAAACTAATTGACAATCAGAATTAATATGTCATGAAACTCTATGTAAGGGTCACCATTGCCAGTAAGTTAGCCACACTCATTACATATGAAGCCTTTCCCATGTATTCCATTTACAAAACTGGGCACTGCTGTGTAGCTGATCCTGACCTCCAACGGGAATCAACAAAGTATCACATTATTCACATAGTGTTTTTCTAGTCTTGATGACCTCTCAATGCGCTTTACATTATGAGTCCCATTCAACTATTCATTCACCAAATAGGGGTCGGCGATACAACTTATAGTTAATATGGTTATTTCATTTTGTGAACAGTGACGGTATTATAACACAATACCACCTAAACCCTGATGTCCTGAGTATCTGCGTGTTGTGTTGTGTGTGGCAGGTAAATTTTGTCGCCTCGCTATCCCTGTCTGTTTCCAACACTTCACTCATCTCTTTAAGATTAGACGCTACTGTTCACGCTTTCATTGATCAGCTGGGCCTCTCCTATTTTACGTTGCACCTTGCATAAAGACTTTTACAGTGATGACAGTATTGTACAATCCATGTCATGATGATTTTGACACCTGTGTACTACCCACCCCTATTATATATTGTGTTTCTCTTCTATGTATCTCATTCTCACACTGCCAGCACTGGCACTGCTGGCTATTTTGGGGTTCAGTAGCTTGCCCAAGGACACTTTGGCATATGCACTGTAGGTCCTGCGGTATCAAACCATCAACCCTCTGATAAATAAAGAACTCTCTTCCATCTGTGCCACTGCCATTAATTGTTGATCAAAATTATTGTCCTTTCCTCTTTAGGCTAAATTTGATACAGCAGCAGCTGAGGTGAAGCTGCTGACGGTGAAGCCAACAGATGGTGATATGCTGCAGGTCTACTCCCTGTTCAAACAGGCCACTTTGGGTGATGTCAACACAGGTGAGACAGCAGATAATATGTGTATTAGATAAACGTCTACAAAATATTTCACCTTTTCTTTATCATATTATTTATTATCTTAAACATTAAGACTGCAAAACTTTAAGTCACGACTGAATGCAAGCTGGTGCTGGTTTGTGATATTGTAACTTATTTGAGTATTTCTAAATTATATAATATAAATAATATTTTTTCCACCATAGTATTGTAGGATCCATTGAATGAAAGAAATTCATGTAGAGAATCATGATTTAGTTCCTCCTCTACAATAAATGGCAACATCAAAGAAATGCCCGTATGTCTCTTTCAGTGATGCAAAAGCTGCTTCACAGAAGGCTCTGCTAGGGGTGGGGAAATAACCTCAAATTAATATCATGGTAATTTTCACTTTTTGGAAGTGACTATATTACATAACGTTATTACTTCATTTACAAGTATTGGTAGGAGAAGCCTGTCCTGTCTGGTGATATCTTTCATATTCATAACTAGTCTTGCTGTATATGACGTGACAGTGGTGCTGGACATTTGGGTCTGTTGCTTTGACTGTGGTGTATTGTAGTGGAAAGGTTTTCTACCCCTCTTTTCCTACTCCCTGCAAGGAAGAGTGGCACCTGATGTCCTCAGCATGCACTGTAGCAACATGGTGGAGATCGGCAACTTCAGTCTGGTCAACATGAGGATGACCTTCACCAGCTTCATCTGCACAGCATCTCATGTTTTCCTCTCAACTTAAGATGACCTGCAACTGACGCTCTCCAGCGATGTAGCATTGCGGATTTCTTCAGGGAGAGAGTTCCAGAGGTTGGGGGCTGTCTCCAAAGGTTTGCAGTTTGGTGTTGGCGATGGAGAGCACTCCTGAGTTAAAGGACCACAACCTTCTGAGCGGAGTGTCGGTGTGGAGGATGTCAGTTAAATATGGTGGGGCTAGGCCGTGGGGGGATTTATAGGTGAGTAGGAGGAGTTTGTACTTGATGCAGGCCTTGATCGGGAGCCAGTTGAGGTGAATGAGGGTCGGGGTGAGGTGCCCAAAGTTGCTGGTGGATGGAGTCCACTTTAACCTGGAAAAAAATCCAGGAACTTGGTGCAAAGGTCAGGGGCATCGGTTTGGTGGTGAATGGTTGTGAGTAGGTTTCTGGGGTGGTTTTGCTGGTTGACAATGAGGGAGGAGAATTATTGAGTCTTGGTGTGTGAGAGAGCTTCCTTGTATGAACGCACATGGTCTCTGTAGGCAGATCTTTTATAGAGCTGATTCAGTTGACGGCCGGAGGACTTCATGGCGCGAAGTTCAGCTGTGGACAAGGGGGCTGGGCCGGTGTAGGAGACAGTTTGGGTTTTGAGGGGGGCGAGAGAGTTGAGACTGAGGGATAGAGCAGTTTTGTAGTGGACGACCAGGCCATCAACCATGGTGCTGGGGGGATCTGAGGCCAGGTGTGTAGCCAGTAGGTTTGCCAGGGCTGGTGAACTCACTGTCTTGGTGTTCCTCGGTCGCGCCAGGGTGAAGGCGATGCATTCAAATGGGGTGGTAAAGTGCAAAGTGAGCGCAGGCAAGTGGGGAAGGAGGACACTGACAGGATATTCTGGCACGGTAAAAGGCGAGCATCGCAAATTGATTCTGCCCTGGTCCTGAAGCCGTGGCAATAAAATTCTGCAGCGGCATAGCAGAAACTCTTTAATTTAAAACCAAGTCAAATAGACTCTCCCCTCCTGTGGCCCATGCCGTGTGCCCTTCTGGTGGCACCACTCCACTCATCTCTTAAAGGGGCCATAGCATGCAAATTCCACTTTGTTAGTGCTTCTACACGTTAATGTGGGTATCTGGCATGTCTACCAACCCAAAAACTCGGGGAAGAAAACACTCGCGCGTTTTGTTATGGTTCCTCTAAGTCAGAAACGTCATGCTTGAGTGACTCGAATGAGCTTCCTGGGTTTTGTGTCGTAACAATGCACTGGAAGACTCCCTACATGGCCTTGGCCCACCCCCCACCTTTATACAGGGTAAAAAGGGTGCTGTTTTAAATGATCCTTGTGGTATTTTGACCAAAGTATGTTACAGACATTTCATTAAGACCCCAAGGAACCATATCAACTTGTGGTAAAATGGGCATGCTATGTCCCCTTTAAAGCTTGGACAGCGGTTTTTGACACTTTAATTGATGAGTTGGGCTGCTCCCTTTTTATCATGCACCTTGCAGGAAGGCAGCAGCTGATATAGTATGCTGATGTATTTAGGGTTGGAGCCCGAAGGGCTGGGCACAGAAGGAATCACATCTGATGCCAAAGCATCAGAGGAGCTCACCTTTCGGGTGAACTCCTCAAACGGTGCCAGAACACATCTTTTCCAGTAATGTCCACTGGTGAGCGTTGAGGTTATTAGGGAGCTCATATTCAGCCCCAAGTATTCCCAGAGCCTGCTTCTGTTCGGTGAGACTCTAGCATGTAGTACGTGCTGTCCCAACGGGTCTGCACTTCTTGCTGCATTCTTCTTACAGGCATGTTGAGCTGCACCTGTATGTCTTCCAGGCGTGAGTAGGCTAAGGCGGAATGTTTAAAATGTCCAACTATTTTACTTCCGACGGCCACCGCATCAGCTACACTTCTCTGAGCCAAAAGACCCTTGTTAACAGCCAGCTGAAAAGTGTGGGCAACACACGGCAGGCTAGGCAGTCCAGCATCACTCATAGCCTTGATCATGTTTTTGGCGGTGTCCTGGAGCACAATGTGAACAGAACTTTTACGAATGCCCCATGACTGAAGCGACTCAAACTGCTATGGCTTGGCTAGTGTGTGAACCCCAAAACTGTTTTGCTTATAGAGCGACTCTCTGTAGAGTAAAATCCTAATCAATCCACTGCACAGTTAAACTGATGAGAGACATTGGGCTCACACTGCTAGTCCAAATATCAGTGATGAAGCTGAAGGCCGAAATGTCATGCAACGTGCTTTTTCACGAAGTCATGCAGCTTTGGTAATGCAGTTTCTGGGATGTGGTGATGGCTGGGAATCTCATACTTCAGCTCCAGTACACTGAGAAGATGGCAAAATCCCGTATTATCTACAACTGACAACGTCTAGTCATCAAGAGCAATGTACTGGGTAAGAGCTTCTGTTATTTTTACTGCTCGTGGGTTGTCTCTGGACATTTTCTCTCGCTTCTCCAGGGTTTACTGCAAAGTTGGTTGTTGCTGTTTGCTGCTGCTAGCATAAGCAAACTCCTTTAACTTGGCATTGTGTTGGTTCTTGAGATGCTTTATCGGAACCAGTCTTTTGGAGAAAGTGCTCCGCTTCAAAAGAGTCCGGTTTGCAGCAAATGACGGAGCCAGCCTTCTTAATCAGCTTGTTAAGTCTGTTGGTGTCAGCAGATCCGATGCTGCTCCCCCAGCAGACCACAGCAAAGTACAGTGCACTGGCTACCACAGACTGATAGAAGATTTCCAACATCTTGCTGCACATGTTGAAAGATCTCAGCTTCCTCAGGAAATAGTCTGCTCATCCCTTTCTTGTACTGTGTTGGTTTTCCACTTCAGTCCACTGTCGATTTGGACGCCCAGGTACTTGTAATCCTCCACTGTGACAACATCCTCTCCCAGAATACACAGTGGCTGATTCAGAAGCAGATGATTTCTACCAGCCCACTCCACAAAACCGTCCACCAGCACTCTGTAGTCACCCTGCCTCCCATTACTTATACACCCAACCACTGCAGAGTCATCAGAGAACTTCTGCAAGTAGCATGACTTGGAGTTGTACTGAAAGTCAGAGGTTTACAGTGTGAAGAGGAAAGGCGACAGTACAGTCCCCTGCGGAGCTCCTGTAGTACTCACCACCACTTTAGACAGAACACTGAGGTCTGCCTGTCAGATAGTCAGTAATCCAGGAGACAGTGGATGTGTCTACCCCCATTGCTTGCAGCTTCTCCCTCATCAGAACTGGCTGGATGGTATTGAACACACTGGAAAAATCGAAGAATGTGATTCTCACTGATCTAGATGTGAGTGGCCTCATCATCCAAACTGATGAGGCTGGTAGGCGAACTGTAAAGGGTCCAGCGATGATTTCACCTGTGGTCTGAGGTGGGCCAGGACCAGTCTCTCCAGTACCTTCATCACAGGAGATGTGAGGGCAACTGATCTATAGTCATTAAGGCCAGATTGAGTCTTTTTCTTGGGGACTGGAACCAGGCAGGACGTTTTTCACAGCACCAGTATCGCCTCCTGATTAGGGCTGCAACTAACGACTATTCTGATAGTCGATTAATCTATCGATTATTGAAACGATTAATCGACTAATGGGATTATGAATCACACAAATTCTCAATTGCTCTTATTTAGCCATCAGCTTTTAAATTTAGCTTGAGGTTGTTCGCGGCATGTGATGACTGAAAATAAAGACAATAAAGATCGAAACTTCATTCAAAAATTTCTTTTAATAAACTTTGCTGCATATTAGGGTACTATTGATCCAAAAACAAAGAAAATTCAAGTTTCCCTTTTTCCTGTGAACCAAGAACAGGCCAAGTGCTGATACTAAAAATAAATTAAAAATCAAGTATCCATTTTTTCTGTTAACAAAAGGACAGGGAAAGTAGCAGCAATAAAAACATCAACAAACAAAACTATAGTCTTCTTCGGACTGCATAATTGTGATTAAAAAAGACGTTTGTCAGGCAATAGGATAACATTACGCTTTTAAACTCGTTAAAAAAAAAGTTTAAACCATATTTTTGTAATGGATTCTAGAATCCTGTGCACAGGTATATACGTTTATATAGCCAGCTAGATAACAGGCTATCTTACCGAGGCGAGTCTGCATCATCTACGTTGCGATGTCAAACGTGCCTCCTCTTCAAATGCTCGTGTCCTGTTTCCATGGAAAGCAGGTCCGCCTTACAAATATTGCAGGTAGTTTTTTTCGGGCTATGTTAAGGGTGAAATTCTCCCGTACTTTTGACTTTCTGGTGCGCGATGGTGTTGCAACGGACGCCGCTATACTGAGTGGATGGGAGAGGAGATTGGCGTCGGAGGAGCGGAGCCGACGGGATGGAGTGTGTTGATTGAGGAGGTTGGTGAGGTATGAGGGGGGGCCTGATTATGGAGGGCTTTGTGGGTGAGGAGAAGGACTTTGTATTTGATGCGTTGTGGGACAGGGAGCCAGTGGAGATTCTGGAGAACAGGGGTGATGTGGTCGCCGGAGTGGGTGAGCAGCCGAGCAGCAGAGTTCTGGATGTGCTGTAGTATTTTGGTTGATGTGCCATAGAGAATGCTATTGCAATAGTCAATTCTGGAGGTGATGAAGGCATGGATCAGAGTTTCAACAGCAGAGGAGGAGAGTGAAGGGTTGAGACAGGCTATGTTTTTAAGATGGAAAAAGGCAGCGCTGGTGATTTGGTTAACGTGATGTTCAAAAGAGAGGTTGCTGTCAAACAAGACTCCGGGGTTGCGGATGTGTGGGGAAAAATGAAAGGAAGGAGTTTCACTTGCTCACTGTGAAGGATATGGAGGTGTTGTCCCTGGGTTTAATGAGTTTGTTTATTGTGGAGAGAGCCTTGGGGTTGGAGGAGCCAGAGTGTATGAGGTGTGAGTAGTGGGTGGACCAGGCTCAGATGTCAGTGTGGGCCTGGAGATGGACTGTTTAACCAGTTTTCTTCCAGAATCTTTCAAGCTGGCGCTTACGGGATTTCAATTGGTGGAGTTCAGGAGTATACCAGGGAGCTGAGTGTGTGAATGAGACAGTTTTGGTTTTAATGGGAGCCATCTGATCGAGACAGGAGAGTGTGTCATTTTAATAGTTGACCAGATCGGAGGGATTATCAGACAGTGGGGGAGGGGAGGCAGACATTGTAGTGGCAAGATAGGCTGAAAGAGTTGTGGGGGAGAGTGTTTTCAAATTTCTGAAGGATATCTTGCGCTTATCTTTTGGGGCGGAGATAGGGATATCAATGTCCATGGTGATTGCCAGTTGGTCAGAAATATTGAGGTTTAGGCTGGAGAGTTGATGTATTGTGAGACCAGTAGCACAGACCAAATCCAGGATGTGACCACGGCTGTAAGTGGGGAAGTTGATATGTTGCGTGAAGTTGAAGCAATGTAGCAGTTCCAGACATCCGGTTTGACGCATGGTGAAGTAGGTCGCAAGCCGGGAATACTCTGTTCACATTCGGTCAAAATCCTTTTTTAATCCGTTTAATTCCATTCAACTATTGGTGCTAATGCTGACTTTAGCAGAGAGTATGAAAAAGACGAATGGAAAAACAGGCCAAACGGCAGACCAACAAGATAAAGAGACAAAACAAGCCGACACAGATAAGCTAGCAGAACAACCGGACTCTGAGGCTAGCAACCTGCTAACCCTGCCAGATATGGAGAGATTGCTAACGTCCATGGAGGAACGCATTATAGCAAAACTTTCTGCTCAACTGTCGGCTGAGAGAGCTATTATCGACCAACACCACGAAACCATTCAACAGTTGGAAACCTCGCACAACGACATGCATACAAGACTTGAGAGACTTGAATCCTCTTGTGCAGCGCTCTCGGAAGACAACGAAGAGCTGAAAGCTAAACTGGATGATCTAGAAAACCGATCCAGGCGAAACAATATTCGCATAATAGGACTGCCTGAAAAAGTTGAAGGACTGCATCCCACTTAATTCATTGACACATTACTGAGAGAAACATTTGGTGTGGAGGCTTTCCCTACCTCAACGATCGCTGACAGGGCTCATCGGATCGCCATGGTCAGGAAGAATCCAGCTGACTCCAGACCACGTCCCCTCATCGTGCGAATTCACCACTTCCAGACCAAGGAACGCATTCTGAAGCTAGCAAGAGAGGCCACCTCCGTTTCTTTCCGCGGATCACAAATTCACTTTTTCCCGGATTTCAGCGCTGAAGTCTCCAGGAAGAGAGCTGCATTTATCCCAGTGAAGTCGCAACTTAAAAATGCAGGATTCAACTACAGGATGCTGTTCCCTGCCAAGCTCCAGGTTACTGACAAGGACAGACAGGAGAAGCATATTTTTCTCTCACCCGACGAAGCTGTCTTGTTTGTGGAAAGACGTACAGCCAAATAGGGCTGGGATACTTCCACGCAGGCTGAAACATAGCGTGGGTGAGTAAGCTAACTCCAGATGCATCTGCATGACCAACCATTTGGGGAACTCTGACCGTAGCTTACTCCATAGGACTTCATATTAGTCAACTTTCATTATAAATGGTCATTCTTCTTTTTACCTTGACTGCTATGTGATGCATAAAAGGCCCTGTTGGATTTTTAAAAAAAGTTAAGAAAATGCTCTAGTTATATGCCAAGTTTGGTTGCCTACTATGTTAATGTGACTTCATTTTGGTTGTTTTATGTACAGATGCTTGAAAAACGCTTTTTCTCCCTTCCTATGTTGTACTACATTTTTTATGAGGCTAAATAGACTATTTTATACTATATCTTCATAGTTGGGCTATTTTATCTTTCAAAATCTAAAAAGGGTGGCACACGCCACCCGCAAACTGTTCCTCTTACTGTTCCTGCTACTCTTAAAAGGTGTTATTCCTAGTGACTTTGCGTTGTGCACATACCCTTTTAATGAAAAACATATTTTCTGTAATAACAGAGTACAGAGTGTAGAGTTTAAGCATAGGTAGCACGTGTTCTTTGTGCTTTTTGCTAAAGCAAGTTTTTCAGCCCAGCCTTTTTATTTTTATTTTCATTTGTATTTTTATTTCCCCCCTCTCCCTCCTCTCTGTGCATTACCCTCACCCCTCGCCATCATCTCACTTCACTATGGCTTCCCACAACTCTCAATTGATCTCAAACCTCATTTTCTGTGTTAGACAAAATGACATCTAGAGTTAACACTCAGTGTCGTTCCACACAGTGTGTTTCACTTAATGCAAAAGGACTAAATAACCCAGTGAAAAGACAGAAAATAGTATCCTATCTCCAGCAGCTAAAGGCAGATATTGCATTTATACAGGAAACTCATTTAAAAACGGATGCTGTCAGTTATCTTAAAAGAAGACGGGTTGGACAACTGTACCACTCACAGTTTAACGTCAAAGCCAGAGGGGCTGCAATCCTTATACACAAAGATATCGCATTTCAAGCAGAAGAGGTGATTGCCGACACCAATGGGAGATGCGTCATTGTCATTGGTCAGTTATTCTATCTTCCTGTAATTCTTGTCAATGTTTATGCCCCAAATTTTGATGACCACAACTTTTTTACTGAACTCTTTTCTGCCATACCTGCCCATAACAATTACAACTTGATAATAGGAGGCTATTTTAACTGTGTGCTCAACTCCACACTAGACAGATCCTCAGCTAGACCTCAGGCTCTCACCAAATCAGCCAAGGTCATCAATGGTTTTTGTGCACAATCTGGTCTTTCAGACATTTGGAGATTTAAATATCCCAATAAAAAAGGCTTCTCCTTCCTCTCCAGTGCCCATCATACCTACAACCGTATTGACCATTTTCTGATAGATAACAGGATAGTAGGGAATGCAGACTCTTGCCAATACCACTCCATTTCTGTCTCAGACCATGGCGCTCTATCCTTTCAACTGAGCTTGCCCAATTGCTTCAGACCCTCTTGCCATTGGAGGCTTAACCCACTTCTATTGGCTGATGAAGAGTTTGTAAATCACATCTCCTCCCAGATTAATTTATTTATAGAAACTAACACTACCCCAGATGTGTCCCACTCAACCATATGGGAGGCGCTTAAAGCGTTCCTTAGAAGGCAGATAATTGAGTACTCCTCCAGAATAAAAAAAGCAAGAATGGCCAAACTTGAGACCATCTCCCAAGCCTTAGCTGATATTGAAAAACAACACGCCTCATCCCCCTCTCCAAGTCTTTATAAAGAAAGGCTGCGCTTGCAGACAGAATACGATACACTGACCACAGACAAAGCCACTTATCTACTCACCAGGGCCCGTTATAATATTTATGAATCTGGTGATAAGGCTGGCAAACTGTTAGCCCAACAAGCCCGCCAATCCTCCTCCTCTCGCCTCATACCTAAGGTCCATGGTGAAAATGGTGAGATCATGACCAACCATTTGGGGATTAACAATGTCTTTAAACAATACTACAGTGACCTATAGAGCTCTGAACAAGATGAAAACTCCCCAAAAATTGAGAGCTACTTTGACAAACTCACATTTCCCTCTATCCCTCCGGAGCACAATTCACCACTTGGGGTATTTATTTTAAATAGACACTCTAGCTCAAACTTGAGAAGACTCCTAAATATCGTGTATTCCCCTTCAGCCCTTGTTCCTGAAATGGTGATTTCACTTGACGCCGAAAAGGCGTTCCATCGAGTTGAATGGAACTACCTGTTCTCAGTGCTCAAGCAATTTGGATTTGGTGAAGCTTTTATATCCTGGATAAAACTTTTATATGCTCAACCCTTAGCCGCAGTAGTTACCAACGGTCAGCAGTCTGAATATTTTTCCCTGGGTAGAGGCACCCGCCAAGGCTGTCCCCTGTCGCCCCTCCTCTTCGCCATTGCAATAGAGCCGTTAGCCATTGCCCTTAGGCAATCGGATGAGTTTTCAGGCATAGTGCGAGGTGGACTTACTCACAAGTTATCCCTCTATGCAGATGACTTGCTATTATATACATCTAACCCTATAACTGCAGTTCCCTCAATTGTCAACACTCTAAATCAGTTTGGGAAAATATCTGGCTACAAAATTAATCTCCAGAAGAGTGAAATGTTCCCTCTCAATCAGGCGGCCTCTCAAATTTCCCCATCACATTTCCCATTCAAAGTAGTTAAGAAGGGATTTAAATACCTTGGAGTAGAAATCACGCCCACTTTTCCACTGCTATTTATAAAGAAGAACTTTGGAGTGCTCTTGGAAAAGTGTAAACAAGATATGGTGAGATGGTCCAGCCTGCCACTCTCCTTAGTCGGCCGAGTTAACCTAATTAAAATGATTGTGCTACCAAAATGTCTTTACCTCTTCCAAAACATTCCCATCTTGATAAGGAAATTTTTTTTTAAAACTTTGGATCATCATCATATCATCCTTCATCTGGTATGGTAAATCACACAGGATTAAAAGGCAATCGCTTGAAAGACCCAAAGGGCTTGCTGGCTTGGCTTTGCCCAATTTTATGTATTATTATTGGGCCTGTAATATCCAGAAAATATTTTTCTGGATGGAGGACTATCAACCTGACAGCAGTGAGGCCTGGATACATCTTGAGTGCACAGGCGGCCCGGTCCACTTGCGCTCTGTCTTATGCGCTCCGTCCCCTCTGACCCCACATACCCGATTTTTCTCCAACCCAATTGTCCTTAACTCAGTTGGAATCTGGTCACAGTTTAAAAGACATTTCAACCTGTCTACAATGTCAATTCACTCCCCAATTGTCAATAATTACAATTTCCCACCCTCTACCTTGGACTCAGCTTTTAAAATCTGGATGGCAAAAGGCATTACTTCCACACTCTTTTTTCAGGGCAAATTTGGATCATTCGCACAACTCTCTCTCTCTCTCTCTCTCTCTCTATATATATATATATATATATATATATATGTGTGTGTGTGTGTGTGTGTGTGTACTTCTGCTGCATGGGGTAGGCTGGCTGGGGGTGGGTGGGTGGGTGGGTCTTATTGTGGGTAGGGGTATAACCATTAGATTTGTGATGTGTAATTGTATAATTGTATTGATTACCCAAAAATCACCAATAAAAAACTGTTAAACATGAAGAAAAAAAAAATTTAGCAGTTCCAGGAATTCAGTGGCAGATTTACAGTCCGTGTTATCAATGTGGATGTTAAAATCACCAAGGAGGAGAACGGAAGGTGAGATGGCACATAGCTGGGTCAGAAAATCTGAGAAGTCAGAGAGAAAGGAGGGGTTTGGCTTGGGGGGGCGGCGGTAGATAACAGCAATGACAAAGGTGTGGGACCAGAGAGTTTGAAGGCAAGATCTAAAAAGGAATGAGTGGCAGGAATGGAAACGGTGGTTGTTTTAATGTAGCAGCAACACCACCTCCCGCCCCTCAAGAGAAGGTTTATCAATGTATGTGAATCCTGTGGGAGCGGTCTGGTTTAGTGAGAAGTAGTCCAGGAGTTTATGTCATGTTTCAGTGAGGTAGAGGAAATCCAGCTTGCTGTCCGTTATGAATTCATTTAGAATGAGGCTTTTATTGTTGAGTGAGGGGGCAGAGATTGGACAGATTCACGTGTTTGTTGTTGTGACGTAATGAGGAAGCTTGTGTGCGACAGGACCATAGAAATCGGATGGAATTTGGGGACGTGAAGTTGTAAGAAAACATGCGGCAAGAGCCTCTGTGTGGAGGATGGCCTCGGCGAAGTATTCCAGCATCCTCGAGGATGGCCATGCAGTCCGGGGCGCAGGTGGTTATTGAGGTTGCGGAGATCAGAGGTGGAGTACAGCGGCGGCATGGTCTGGCCGGGGAGCATTAGCACCAAGCTAGCGATAGCTATCCACAGCGCAGTGTTGTGCAAGTTCACACCTCTCATGAACAAGTTCAAAGTTCAGTTCATACAAGTAAACATGAATAGTTCACGTTCATGGTTCACCATTTAAATTCTGAACCAGTTCATAGTTCAGTTCATTTCATAGTTTTAAGGTGGAAAGTGAGAATGAAAGACTTAACTTGTTTTTTAAAGAAAACTTTATCCATCACTACCCCTTGCCTTAAACTGTACTTCATATGTATCAATTCCTAAAATAAATGTTTTTTAAATTTTTTTTTAATTATTGCTAATTTTGCATGTTTATTTATTCATACCCTGCACGAGTTTGTCTACCTGTTGCTGGGAAATCATACCCTTGAAGGCTGCAGACAATGTGGTTTGGGTCATTTGGGGCTGTTGGCAGGGGGTCTTGGTCTTTTTTTGACTTTCAATTACTTGGAGATAACTTTTTAGGCTAGCTGGATGCTTCAGCTCCACATGCCGTTTTAAATTAGATGCGGATGAGGCTGATGCCCGGACTTGCTTTTTCAGCGCAGGAGGACACAATTTGCACAGAAAGGTGAGATTTTTACTGTCGGAATCTTTATCAGACAGTGTGTAAATATCCCGCAAATAATAATAAGGTGCATCGGATGTAGTCGCTGAGTCTGCGTCTCTGCTTTCACTTGCCATTTTTATGAGACCGAGAGCTGTTGTCTTGGAATACGTTGCTTGTTTGGACTAAATGTGTGTGCGATGAATCATGGGTAACGTAGTGCGAAGTCGAGTTAGTTGGTTTAGGATCGGCTACATCGCGGAAATTTGACGGGCACTGAGCAACGACATGGTGCAAGCATTCGATTTAGACAGCGTCTCTCCTCAGGAGAAGGAAAACATTCCGTAATGTTTTAGCTAGACCTCAGATAATATGAACGTGTTCACCGTTCAAATTCATTATTTGTCATTAAGTTGCGTTCAGTTCATCGTTCTCATCAAAATGAACGTGTTCAATGAACGCGTTCTTTTGAACTCGTTCATGCACAACACTGCCACAGCGTAGCAGCGGAAAGACGCCGACAGTCCGGTAAGGAAGAGCGGCAGCTCAGAGGGGCCACCAGCACGTCAGCCTAACCTCCTGATCGGCGGGAAGACACCGACATACTGGTGAGGAAGCGCTGCAGCCCGGAGGGGCCACCAGTCCGGTGGGAAGATGTCCACTGTCAGGCAAGGAAGAATGGTAGCCTGGGGGGGCTACCAGATAGTTAGCCTGCCCGGAGAATGGAGGTCAGCCTGGTGCGGCGGTGGCTAGTGGAGAAGACCAACCCAGGAGACTGGTGGGGGGGACAGATGAGGTGTGTGCACGGAACCTGTTGAAGAACTAATTTGGCTCATTCGCCCTCTCCAGGCTACCTCCTGGCTGTCTGTCTCTCGCCTTGAACCCAGTTATTTCCCTCATTCCAGTCCACACATTCCTCACATTGTTATGCTTGAGTCTGGCCTCCTGCCAACTCCTGTAAGATTTTTTGCACTTTGTTCTTCTCTGTCCCCAGACCTGAAAGTTTTCTTCTTCTTGTTGAGATGAACTTTCAGCTCAGTGTTGATCCAGTGCTTGTTGTTGGGTAAGCAGCTTACAGTCCGGGCCGTCAAGGTGGTTTGTTCACAGAATTTAATGTATTCCGTCATGCAATCAGACATGCTGTTGATGTCCTCCCCATGTGGCTCACAGAGCACATCCTAGTCAGTGGACTCGAAGCAGTCCTGCAGTGCCTCAGTGGCCTCCTGAGTCCACCTCTTCACAGTCCTTGTGGATGCTGCTGGACAAGAGGGACATACTTAGGTGTCAGCAATACCAGTTTATGGTCTGATCTGCCAGGGGGGGGCCAGTGGCACTGTATGCATCCAGAGCATTGAATCATATTATTCTGATTAATATGTCCGGGATTGAGAGGAGGATGCTTGCAAAGCTGAATTCAATCATGGACAACACCTCTCACCCCCTACATGACACTGTGGGGGCTCTTAGCAGCTCTTTCAGCAGCAGACTGCTCCACCCACAGTGCAAGAGGTCCTTCATTCCCACTGCTGCCAGACTGTACAGAACCATCCGGAATGTAAAATAAATGCTGCTTTGGTCATGTTTAAATACACTATTTGCACAATTTTTTGTACTATTTTTGCACTATTTTTATGAGAAAGAAACTGTTTTGCACCTTGTTTTTATGTACAACCGTCTTACTTTTATGTTCAAACATTTTTTACTTGCCACGTACAATCATCCTGTGTGTCGTACAATCATCCTGTGTGTCGTACAATCATCCTGTGTGTACAGAATGTTCCTGGTCTCTCTCTCCCCCTTCCCCCATCTTTCTGTCTTCTCTCCACTCTTTTCCACCCATCTCTCCTCTCCTCCCCATTTTTCTCTGCTCATCCCAACCGGTCGAGGCAGATGGCCACCCACATTGAGTCTGCTTCTGCTAGAGGTTTCTTCCAGTTATTGAGAGTTCTTTCTCTCATCAGTCGCCAAAGTGCTTGCTCATTGCGGGAACTGATTGGATTTTTAAGGTCTTGACCTATGTAAAATGCCTTGAGATAATGTATATTATGATTTGGCGCTATACAAATAAAATTGAATTGAAATTAATTTTAATGACTTGTCTCCGCTGTATTGTTCGCTGTGTTTGTCTCTGCCATTTTTCAAATGTTGACTCCAGATACGGCGTTGTCACTTGAGCTACACAAGTCACGGAATTGGCTGGTTTACTGCCCCTATTTCAGGAAACATTGCCACAGTGTGTGGCTTGCATTCTAACAGACCCAAATTAAATCGAGTAGTTATTGCAGTCCTTATAATTAGGCTGTTGATTTCTCTTGGTGCTGACTATTCATAATTCAAGTTCATGATATCTAACACCATTCTCAGAAGTTAAAACGTAATTAAAGTTATCTTAATTTGAAGCGAACTAAAGATATCTTGAACTGGAATTAAAGATAATACAATATAATATATTTCAACAAAATTGTAGAAAAGTTAAAACGTCTTGTCCTGCTGAATGTGTCTGTGTGACTGTTGGTATATCTGTGACTCACAGCAGACCAGCTGCACTGAACTGAATTCACATCTGTATTTATACAAAACTTAGCAATGAAACATCTTCCAGCAGGTTTTTGTGCTTTAGAACATAACCGATGTGAAACAATCAGAAAATGTATGTTTTGTGTTTTTGTTTCATGGCTTTGTGTTTTGTTTCGACGCATCCTCTTTTCATTCAGCCTATAGGTCTCTTAACCACAGCTGCTCTCTCTCTTTACTGTTTAGTCGCGAATGTGACAGTCTTTAAAAGTGTGTGAAGATATTACGTTTAAACCTCAAAGAAAACTTGTGTAAAGCTGATTTCACATGACACAGCAGCACATTATCACTGTGGTATGAACCTTAAAGTTGTTTAAGATCCTCCAGTTAACCGAGAGAAGAGGAGGACGAAGAAGAAGCAGAGTTCCTACATGTTTTCGCTTAAGATTTATAGCACAGTGATGTTGTGTTGCTGTTCCATGAGAAGTCATCTTTACACAGTTTGCAGCTAACGGTCTCTGAAAAGTTTCCATGTAATGTGTTCTCTCATTTTTGATGACTTCTCTGCTGTACCTTAGCTGTGCTTGTGTCAGCAATTTTTCAAATGTTTACCCCTGGGAGGAGTAGGAATGTCACGATATGAAATTTTGGTGCCATGATTATTGTAGTATATGTCAGAGAAAATATCACGGTTTTCACGATTATCGATACTATAGAACGAAAAAGACACTCAACAAGCAATATATAGCTAAATATATAGATAATGAACTAAAATTGTTATATTTATCATCAACTATATCCAGCTAGTTTTTATAGTGTAACATTTAAAAGTAAATTATGTAAGCTATTTTATTTACTTGCCATATTGTGAAAGAATTTGTTTGAAGATTTGTGTCAAAAGCAGTGTATCTGTTTGGGACTCTTATTGTGAAGGGTCACCAATGGAAGTTGTTCTGTTTTCGGGAGCGACGTTTTGACTATGTCCTTATTATACTATTACCTCTCAGTATAGGTGAAGTAAACTCTCGACTACATTTATAATGGTTAATAGGAAGAGAGAGAGAGGGTTTGTATGTGAGTCCGCATGTCAGCTGCTCCTTCGGAGTTGGTCAGAAACCGAAAGTAAAGAAGGATTTCTCTTCTCGCTGTAAACTCCTCCGATGGAGTTCTTTTTGGCCAGCATTGGTGTAAATAAGCTGTTGCTTCAGTTCCCTATTCTCAACTAACGTTTCAGTGGCTCGCACATACAGGTGCACCGTGCACAAACAAAACGTGTAAGACACCATCGTAAAATATCGTAGTTTTTACAATTCTTACAGTTATGAAAACGTGACATTATGAAACGGCGGTTATCGTATAATCAGTTAATCCCGACATCCCTAGAGAGGAGATGGCGTTGTCATGTGAGCTAATGGCTTACACTTTAGCCAGATGCTTTGAATGCATTACACCTGCTAACATGTTTCATTTAATTAACATAAATCTGTCTTTATCTTTCCTTTGTGAAGGTCGTCCTGGGATGTTTGATTTCACTGGGAAAGCAAAATGGGATGCCTGGGAGAAGCAGAAAGGTATACTTTTATTACTGTGGATAAAATTTTCAGCACTTTGTGTATACTTTTTCCACTAGTAGCACTGGTTTTAGGGGCAACAGAACAAAATTAGACGCACCACTTACAACGACATACAACACAACACATTCATATTTGAAATCTTAACTGTTTTACTGATTTGGTAAACAACAAAACAAGTAAACAAGGAACTTCATCTTACAGAATAACTCTCCTTCCCCTCCCTTTAGAGCACATCCCACTAGGGCCTGGCACCTCTGAAGGCCAACCCTTGTAGTTGGGCCTTCTCGCTCTTTTGCCCTGACTGAACCTAATCTGTTCAGCCTCTTTTGCATCAACCTCCAAGCTAGTTCCCTCAAGATTTATTCTAATCAGGTCCTCCACTGTGTCCACATGCAGGGGACCCTCTGACATCATATTTAATCCTATTTTGTGCTGAGAATCGAGTCATATATTATTCTGAAATTGGCTATTCTGCACTTTTATTTTAATTACATGCTGATTAGGGCTGGTTATCACCACTGATTTCCCAAATCGATTTGATTACGATTAACAAGGTTTCGATTCAATTTAATATCTATTCAGTTATAGATATTTCAGTCTACAATACCAAGTTTGCTTGGATATGAAATAATGTCTCAGAGAACTAAAGCTGTAAACTGTGAAAGGAAATCTCTAACTTGGTGCATTATTAAAAATATTAAGGTAGGCCTGTCATGATAACAAATGTTGTTGGATGATATATTGTCCAAGTTCACGGTTCCAAAAATGAACTAGTTCACGTTCATTTGTTCCGTTTTATATTGGGATGATTTTGATGACAAACTTACCATCAAGTTACTTATCGATGGTGTCGGGTCAGGATCACATCACTTTGTGTGTGAGCATGTGTGTGACTGTTTGCAGGCATTTTTCCCCAGTAGGAGATGGTAGAGAATTGGAGTGAACCAAAATGCGTCTTTGTATTACAATATGGCCAATTATGCAAATTAGAATTAAAGGTCAAGACAAGCCTTGATAGAGTACCAGGCTGGACTTCAGCCTTCCAGCACCTGTGTAAAGCACTGGTTATGTTACACTTTTTTATTAAAAACATTTTTTGGGACCTGGTAGGGGCTCCAATTGGCCTGGCGGCCTGCCGGGCCAGTACTACTATTGGGGAAACAGTGTTTGTACAACAGTGTTGGAGTCATGTTTTATAGATAATCTTTGGCTTTGAATATAGAAGGGATGTCACCAGAACTGATACTTTGGTACCAAGTCAATGCCAAAATTCTAAAAATGTCATGTTTTACGTATTACCATCCTCGCTCCCTTTGCATGTTGACGGTGAACACCGTCACCGGTCAGAGGTTCTTGGCAGTGGTGTATAAAGTACTTGAAAGCCATACTTGAGTAAAAGTTCTGATATCTTACCTAAAAGTGACTCCGGTAAAAGTTAAAGTCACCCGTAAGAAAATGGCTTGAGTCAAAGTCTTAAAGTAGCTCATATTAAATGTGCTTAAGTATCAAAAGTAAAAGTACAAGTACTACAATTAACAATGCAAAGTACTTTTCATAGTAGGCCTACACACAAACAAAACATTCAAAAATTGTTCTCTCCAGGCTTTATTTCAGGTGATTGAAAAACTATAACAAAAAATATACATATACTGTATAATTTTACAAATTTTGAACCCCAAATGCTGAGTGTTGGTGAGGGTTGGATGTAAGGACTGTATACGAGGAACTTATTCTTTTTAGCCAGTTCTGATTCCAGCTCCGCTCCAGGTGTGTCTGCTAAAACACGACTCTGTCGACTTCTCTCTCTTAATGTCCTTTAAATTGGCAACAGCACAGTACAACATATGCCTATGAAAGGCAGGGCAGAATATGGGTGGGAATGCGTGGTGTTCTACAAGAAGAAATGATACAAAATACAACGATGATAAAAATTATGGAAGGGATAAACAGTGCCAACTATACAATAAAAATAACATGTAGGCTGAACATACACACTACGTAAACGCACATGCATGCAGACTACACACATATCCGCATGAACAATATATATCCTTATCTACCCGTATATACATATTAGCGAGGAACCAACCGATATAATATAAAACAGTAGAAAAGGCACCCAGATATACAATGACGCAGATAATGCGCTGCACTCGCGCTGACCGTGCAGCCCCAGCAGTGCATGTTAACTAATAAAGAACTCTAACCAACTTAACTGAAGCAACTAATAACACACAGTTCACACTCACGGTTCTCACGGACGCACACGCACAAACAGACAGCAGTCTCTGACCGACGGACAGCTGTCTTCTTCCTCTCTGTCTCACGCGTCGCTCTCAATTACTTCTGCGCCACACACTGATCGCGCTGCACTCAGCGCGCTCCTCAGCTGAATGCGAGCTCCCGCCGCAGATGTGCAGCACGTGCTCCCGCGTTCCTGTGCTATGCGTGCACCTCCGCTATGTGCTGCGGATAGGCAGCCTTTATACACTGAGGTTCAAATAGTATTGGACTTATATTCATATTTTAATTTGTAACGAGTAACGAGGTATCCAATGTCGATGTAACGGAGTAAAAGTATATATTTTTTCTTTCAAATGTAGTGGAGTAAAAGTGGAAGTCCTGATGAATATAAATACTCAAGGAAAGTATAGATCCTACCAAAAACTAGTTAAGTACTGTAACAGAGTACTTTTACTACGTTACTTTACACCTCTGGTTCTTGGGACCCGTGCAGTGCTTGGGGTTTGATTTGTGTTTCATACGCTCTTTAGTTTATGAGACACGTATTTAAACACATTGAAAATAACAAGATGTAACATGATGCGCACAGCCAGGAGATCAGGGTTAAAGTGACCGGAACGAACTGGATTCATGTTCCGACAGGAACGATTAATAACTAAATAAGTGTGTGAGATGAGCAGACACACATGCGTGTGCGCTCCTCTTCCCACAGATTAGGGCTGGACGATATTAGGAAAACATGCACTATGCGATAACCTTGTTGAATATCGTGATGATGATATGACCTGCGATAAATAAACAGTCCCTGGCTATGGACACAGGGACCACGGACAGCTCCACAGCCCAAGGGAGAAGGCGCACAGTCCGGCCACAGCGCCTCCAAGTCCGGGGCAGACACCCAGGGAGCCATGTACAGCTCCACTAAGTCCTATAGTGTTAATTTGGGATCTTTTCATACATGTTTGGACAGTGAAAAGTTACTATTTTTTCAGTTTTTAGTGGCTCTGTCACTAATTTACTTCTCCTTACCTTGTCTCTATCATGTGCACTGCGTCAACCGTGTCAACAGCACCGCCATCTACTCCAGCTGTCCATATATTGACTAAGTTTACAAAGTCTGTTGTTTTTACTCAAACTGAGTACTGACACTGATCACACTGTGATGACACTGTGTGTGTGTGTGTGTGTGTGTGTGTGTGTGTGTGTGTGTGTGTGTGTGTGTGTGTGTGTGTGTGTGTGTGTGTGTGTGTGTGTGTGTGTGTGTGTGTGTGTGTGTGTGTGTGTGTGTGAGAGAAGAGCGAGTGAGAAGACTGATGAATGCGCTGCTCTGAAGAAAGATTTAACTTGTGGTGTTTTCACTAAATTTTAACAATCCCTAGTAGTAGTGCCGTCTGACTTGCTCCCTAAACAGTAACGTTACGCGCATATCTTGACCTAACCAAACCAGTGGGTTGAAGGTCAAGCACCGGACCAATGAGCTCACTTCCCCAAATTTACCTAATGCTAATTTTTCTTTCTTTTCAAAGGCTTGGTCTGTGGCTGGGTAGTGCGATGGGGTGGCACAATAACTAATTTGGGGGGGCCATGGTTCGCACTGTAGTGTGAGCTTGGCTAACCCACTTCTTGGGGCTAGAATCATCAAGAATATGCTGGGAAAATGTCAAAGAACTTCTATAATGCCCTTAACACAAGTAAATGAATATGTGGATATAAAGTTCCTGCAGCTCCTTTAATGTTGCTGTAGGCCTTTTGGCAGCCTCCTGGACCATTTTTCCTCTTGTCTTTTAATTCATTTGGGAGGGATAACCAGTACCATGAATATCTTTTTTACACTTTTTCTGACTGATACCTTTCAATAGGCTGGGGCATCGTAAGGAAGATCAAAGAATTGATTCACCCAAAGAGCAAGCTGAAGCAAAAAAAATCACCCATGATCATCAAAAGCATAGGTCACCAATAGGCGGACCGGACCAGATGCCATTCTATACTGACCCAGGCCTATTATTAGATTTTGACAGAGCGTTTCTATTTAACCTGTGCAGCTTTTCTTGCATTTATAGTAGTCTTATTTTAACCGTTGCAGCTTTTTTTGTCTTAGTCATAGTAAATCCTTGCAGCACAAGGTAGAGTTTACTTATCTCACTGAACAAGAGCAAGTGGGGAATAAAGAGAAAAAGGAGTGTTAAAGCTGTTTAGTTCTTAATATTTGTTGACATGTGAAATGTAGTTAAGAAAAAAGATGAAAATGAGAAACTCAAAGTACATTCTTTTTTTTAAGATGCCTATTTCAAAAGCTCTTTATTTTGTTTTTATATGCAGACCTTATTTTACTTCAACCGAGAACATACATTTTATTTTATTATTGTTTTATTATTAGAGTACCCTCCAATTCAATGTGAAAATTAATGATAAATATTGCTGAAATGGATCGTGTTGGCAGCTGATTGTGGATAGTGGTGGTGGACCATGATCGAAGTGGCAGCTGATGGTGGATAATGACGATGGATTGTGAATTATGGTGGATCCTGATCATGGTGGCAGCTGATCTTGTATTATTATTTTCAACAAGACTGCTTGATATATAAACAAAAAAAAAACATAGGACGAGATGTGCGAGCACATACCACGAGCGTATTGAACCTGAGCTAATAGGATTTGAGGTTTTAATCCCTGTATGATTGGTATATGGGAGGTTAGTTAGGTCATCGGGGGTCGTCAGGTGGGTACCCTCCTTCATTGATGTTTCGTTAATGAGTCCACGACATCTCCACAGGGCTCTACGGTGATACCTGGCGTCCCAGGTACACCCCCCTTTGGGTGTACCTCTTGTTGAGGGTTAAGGGATGTCGCGCCTTGTTAAGCCCTATGAGACAAATTGTAATTTGTGAATATGGGCTATACAAATATGTATATAATATATGTATGTGAATTTGATGGATTGATGATTTTTGACTTCATACAATCCTTGATACAACTACCAGGCTACTTCAAAATATATGACACATATATGGCACTGAATCATAAGGCATGTTAAACATTATGATGTCTAACATGTCGCGAACAGTGAACTCACGTTCACGTTAATTTGTTAAATCATCATCGTATCAGGCCAGCATGAAATACCAGGAGCGGGAAATGTGTGTGTGTGCCCCCAGACAGCGCACACACACACACAGGCCCCGGGGCTCCGCCCCCCCCCCGGGGAGCGGGTGGGGCAGGGGAGCGGGTGGGGCATGAAAAATATTCTCGCTCCAAAGCGGGGCATGACAGAAAAAGTTTGAGAACCACTGATCTAAAGTGTGGGAGTTTTGAGTCAGAGACCAGTTTTCATTTATTTTGTTGTTGGACAGCTTAATGCATGTTGATATATTCCTCTTACTTGAATGGAACAAGCTCTTGCACTAATTTTATTTTGGAGAGATTTTTTATGGGACTGTAAAAAGCTGATTATCAGTTCAGACTGGGCTATTTTTTGTTCTGGAATAATGCCTTGCAGTGCATACTTGTGCTTATGCTTATCTTTTTGTCATATTTGTTTGTATTCAAGAGAAGATTATTAACCCTTGTGTTGTCCCTGCTTCCCCCGGCTGTTGGCCCCCTCACATAGCCCGTCACATTTTAGCACTCACTCGTAGGGCAATAGACAAGTTAGCAGCCCTTGCAGATGTATTTGTTACACCCGCAGCACACAGTGTGAGTTTTACAGTCCTTTTTCCTGGGGCATGTCTGACACCTTTTCCTCTTACTCACCCCGAGCGGGGCTGCTGCGGCGGCGACTGGGGCTAGGGAGGAGGCCGGACGCTTGGGTCGAGCGTTGTTGTCGTGGTCAAGAGCTCTCTGTGCGGCGGCGGCTTTGACAGCCTTCACAACCGCGGCAGACACTTCCGTGCAGGGGATGCGCTCCCTTCGTGCGATGAACGGAGTCACGAGAGCCTTTCCCAGCTGCTCGAGGAACACCCTCCGCTTGTTCCGCTTGCCCGGCATCCAGCCGGGGTTGATCTCTCTCCATATCACGAAGGCTTTGTAGGAAGAGACGTCGAGTATGTTGTGGAAGATGACCAGGGGCCAGCGCGCGGTCATCCTCCTGCAGCTGTACGTTCCGATCACCTTGTCTAGGTTGTCTACGCCTCCTTTGTTGCGGTTGTAGTCCAGGACGATGACCGGTTTCCCGTCCTCGCGGTCGCTGATGTCGGCCTCGGCGTGACGTGTGCTCAAGAGCACCACGTTCCTGTTTTTCTTTGGGATGTAGGACACCAGAGTGGCGGTGGGCGTGAATGCGAACTTGGATGAGAACACCTCTCTTCCCTTGACCACGAGCAGCCCGGTCGGGAGCTCGGGCTTGTTCTTCCGAACCGTGCTGGCCAAGGTGATCTTCCTCTCCAGGAGCTGCCGCGTGAGTTCGTAGGAGGTGAATTGTCGTACGTGACGTTGCGACCGTGCAGTCCCTCCGTGACATCGAGCAGTACTCGCAACCACTGGTTCCGTTCTGGGCGTCCGCCGCTCGGCTTTCCGGTGTAGACTTGCATCTTCCAAGCGTAGCTGGATTTTGCATCGCAGGCCACCCACAACTTGATCCCGTATTTCGCTGGCTTGCTGGGCATGTACTGTCGGAAAGGACAGCAGCCTAGGGAGAAGAAGAGGAGGAGAGGAGAGGAGAGGAGATGAGGACGAGGACTAGCAGCCGCTATCTAGCTATAGCTACATAACATAATAACATAATAATAATATTTTAAAAAACGGAAAAAAAGACTAACCTCTGAACGGAACCAGTTGCTCGTCCATGGTCACTTCGGGCCCTGGGTTGTAGAGGCGCAGCAGCCGCGCCACCCATGCGTCCCAGACCTCTCGCACGACCGCCAATTTGTCCGTGGCTCGTCTCATCTCGCGGTCGTCGAATTGCAGCAGTACGTATGGAAGACTTTTAGGGGCATCGTGGCACGAAATATCGCCCAGCCACTCTCGGCGTCCCACAGGCTGGCGGCGGCCTCGCCCCGGGACCTGTACACGCCCGCTAAGATCAGCAGCCCTACGTAGGCGCGCAGGTCGGTCTCGTCCATCCACGAGACCCTGCCAATTCGTCATCTCCAGGATGATGTTCTCTACCGTCGGCGTGACGAACAGGCAGAACGTCGAGGCTAGGTCACCGGCGCGGGACGTCGCGTGCATCGTGGGGCCCGGGGGGACCCCGATGGGCGTAGCGGCGGCGCTTTGAGCCACAGCAGGGGAGGAGGAGGAGCGGCCCTCCTCTCGGCCGTACGCCCTTGAGGACGTTATTTCTCCGTTTCTTGACAGGAAGGTCTCTCTTTCCACGAGTCCAGTGGTGGTGATTTGTGGTGCCGTGGTCTTGTCCTTCATCTTCTTCTTCCAAGGATGACGAATCTGCAGCAGCATCACCCACTGGGTCGTAGTCTTCGTCGCCGTCGTCATCTTCGCCGCCGTCGTCTCGTTTTTCTTCTCCGTCTGCTTCTCCGTCTGCTTCTCCGTCCGCTTCTCGGTCTTGCTCTTTCGCGTCCTCTTCGGGTTCAGAGGATTGTTGCTGGGAGAATAGCTGTTGGAGAACCTGTTCTCTGGTGAAACGCGCTTGACGTGACATCGTGACCTGGTCAGGGAGAATGGCACACGGAGAAACACACCGGCTACTCTGTGGGTCTAATTGACCCCCCCGAGATTACAATTGGAATCAGCTGTGGGTCTAAATGACCCCACAGAGAAACACACCGGCCTCTCTGGGGGTCTAAATGACCCCCCAGGAGAATCGAGAATGACAATCCATTGGTCTCAATGACCCTAGGAGAATTGGATAATGACAATCCTTGGTTCACCTTGGTTCACCTTGGGTCAATTGGTTAAACCAGTTGTGTTAACTTAACATAATATTGCTTTTCTTTCTTTTTCTGCCATTAAATTTGCATCTATCCAATAATGATTTGTGGATTCTGGGTGCCTTTCCTTACATAAGAATGAAAAAATAGTTTAATCAATCGTTAAAAAGCATTTTGGCAAGAATAGGGGGAGACAATGGAACAAAACGGAAATTTGGGCATGATGTTCATTTTCACTGCATTAATTCTTCCAATCAACGACAAAGGCAAACTTCTCCATCTTTGATGGTCAGAAATATTGCGTTTCTGTATGATTGCCCCATTGACATAATATATCCCAATATATAATTTAAAAAATTGTTTTATCTTTCTTGTGGGGCATTTTAAGTGCTCTTGGGAGCCCTCTGGTGGCCATGGGGGCCCTAAGCAGCCACGTAGTTTGCAAAATACAAAAAATTATGGCATCTTCAATCATGATGTTTGACTGCATACATGATCATATACCAGTTAAGTTGACATCGCCCAACCCTATTCTAAAATTTATCGAACACCAGTAAGGCCCTGGCTCTAAACACCTATCTAAAATGTGGTCACAGAAAAGACAGACCTCACTATCCCTTGCTATTATTTTTCACCTCTGCTTGTCTCCTGTTAGGCTGCATGGCTATCCATAATGCACATAATGCCTAATCTGTCCTAGTGTATATCGTATTAACAATGTAATACATAGAAATACAATTATTATAATACACTAACATTCTGCTGATTGGTTTGGAATGAGCTGAACTAGATGTTTACAGTGGTTGATTGGAAAAATTATAAATTGTAAAAAGGAAACAGAAAAAGAGAGCACCTACTCCCCATCACCTGAAGTTCTTTACATTAACTTTTAATATAATTACAGCCTTTCAATACAAAGATACAAAGTTGACAATGTGTCGGAAGCATTGTAGGTGATCCAGAAATGGAACAGTGGACATTTTAGATTTTTCTGGAATTCCAAATGGACAGATGGTAACCAAATGATATTCTGAGACTAAAGGTGTTTCTTGACATTTTGATATATATCATCTCTTGGAGCTGAAAAATACTCACACATTTCCAACTTTTTAACTATTTTTACACAAACATAATCCAATGTGCATAACTGTAATAAAGTCCAGCAAATTATATATTTGACACCAAGTGGAGCAGATTTTTTGTGGAAAAGTAGAAAAAAGAGAATAGGAGAATAATAAATTTGTCACTAGGAAACTGGCACAATAATCGTAATTCACTAAACAAAAGATATAAAGAAATGAGAATAATTAATAAATAATCACCATTTTGATTTTCGAGGGCAAATATGAAAACACAGGACAATACAAGGACAATACAGTAGATCACTATAATACACTGCTCAACAAAAATTAAAGGAACACTTAAATCACACATCAGATCTTGATGAACGGATGATTCAAGTTGAAAATCTTTACCGATGTACATTATATAATTTGTTGAGAACAAAATTACGTTACAACGGTCAATGGAAACCAAAATCATCAACCCATTTGGGGCTTGATTCAAAACCACACCCAAAATCAGAATTAAAAAATTGAAATCACAGGCTGATCCAACTTGCCTGAATTTCATCACATCAACTCATAATGGGACTCTGTAGTGTGTAGGCCCTGTGTGTGTCTCTATGCACACCCTAAACATCTGGGCATGCTCCTGATTAGTTGTCGGATGGTGTCCTGGGGGATCTCGTCCCGAACCTGGGGATCAGTGAGCTCGTGGACAGTCTGTGGCGGTACTTAGCGGCGTCAGATACACCGATACATAACATACCATAAACTCAGTTGGATTAAAGTCAGGAGAACGTGAGGGCCAGTCAATGGCATCAATGCCTTCATCATCCAGGAACTGCCTACACACTCTGGCCACATGAGGTCCGGCATTGTCCAGCACCAAGAGGAACCCAAGGACTGACAATCAGACAGCACTACCTAACAGCAGTCAGGGTACCGTTGGCTATGACACTGACTAGGCAAAACTTCTTGCGACTGCAGGTATTGATGTGCCATCCTGGAGTAGCTGGACTACCTGTGCAACCTGATTGGGCTGCAGGTACCACCTCACGCTACCAGTAGTGACAAGGACACTAGCAGAACACAAAACTAGAGAAGAATCAGTCAAGAAGGATAAGGAGAGAGAAATTGTCTGTGGCCACCACATGCAAAGCCGTTCCCTTTTTGGGGTTGTCTTGCTTTTGCCTCTCTATTGCACCTGTTAAAGAGCCAGCAGGTGAAATTGATTCACAATCCCTTGTGCTTCCTAAATTGACAGATTGATATCCCTGACTTGGTGTTATACTGTGACGATAAAGTGTTCCCTTAATTTTTTTGAGCGGCCTACATTGATGCTAAATACTTGTAGTCATTGATGAAACACGCATGTCGTTCTTTTCTTTCTGGGCTGGGTGGCAGCTGGAGAGGACTGTGGAGACTCCTCCTCATCATCATCATCATAATAATCATCTTCTTTCTTTTCGTCTTCATTAAGACTGAGAAAAAGAACAAACCAATAACAATAAAAATAAACCAATACTAATAATAACCAATAACCTGTGATATAGTCTCATATCTAGATTATTGCAACCATGTCTACATCATCAAAAAGTGTTGTGAAAAAAACTAAACGATGCTACATTTAGGAAAATACAATGGAAATAATTCTAATTCAATTCAAAACAACTATTTGTCCCCAGAGGGCAATTCTAAGGCACATAGAGCTTGTCAAAACACAAGTAAAACCATGAATAATGAATAAATACCGTTGAGTATGAATAAATGATATGCATCATATAAATGTACACTCACTGGCCACTTTATTAGGCACACCTGTTCAATTGCTTGTTAACACAAATAGCTAATCAGCCAATCACATGGCAGCAACTCAATGCATTTAGGCATCTAGATGTGGTGAAGACTACTTGCTGAAGTTCAAACCGAGCATCAGAATGGGGAAGAAAGGGGATTTAAGTGACTTTGAACGTGGCATGGTTGTTGGTGCCAGACGGGCTGGTCTGAGTATTTCAAAAACTGCTGATCTACTGGGATTTTCACGCAATTTTCAAGCAACCATCTCTAGGGTTTACAGAGAATGGTCCGAAAAAGAGAAAATATCCAGTGAGCAGCAGTTGTGTGGACGAAAATGCCTTGTTGATGTCAGAGGTCAGAGGAGAATGGGCAGAGTGGTTCGAGATGATAGAAAGGCAACAGTAACTCAAATAACCACTCGTTACAACCAAGGTATGCAGAATACCATCTCTGAACGCACAACACGTCAAACCTTGAAGCAGATGGGCTACAGCAGCAGAAGATCACACCGGGTGCCACTCCTGTCAGCTAAGAACAGGAAACTGAGGCTACAATTCGCACAGGCTCACCAAAAAGAGTGTGTGACTTTATTGTGTGTTTGGGTGTGGTTAGGGGGTGTTGAGGAGCTGCACAGCCCTGGGAAAAAAGGTTGCCCTTCTCCCCTGAGAGGGAAGCCATTCAAATATGAAAAGAACCTCCCTCCACAACAAAAAGAACTAAGTATTTCTGAAGAGCACACATTTCCCAGTAGCAGAGAGTTGCTCTGCTTAATGGCAAACAGGAGAAAATGAGAAATGCATTTGTTACGCACAGGTACCTGTGCGTAACAAATGCATTTCTCATTTTCGCCTGCCCTAGAAAAGCTTGTTTAGCACATGGTATACATCATTTGAAAGCTTGAAATCTCTTCGTCTAAGAGATGGACCTGTCAAGCCTAAACCAAGATTTACCGTCTAGCAATAAAATGCAGGAAAAAGAGCACAGACCAAATCAAAGTTTTCAGCCCACGGTAAAGATAAGTCTGTCTCTTGGCTTCTATACATGACAGCTAATGACCACACAATGCTTAGCCAGATGGTAACACCGTGCGGTATTGAGTAACTGCAACTAGTTTTTTGTCACATTATCAGAAAAAACATCCACACATGTAAGGTGAAAGTGATGACCCTACTTTCAAGATGGTTTACGTGAATGAAAAATTGGCTTATAATAAAGATACTTCCTTTTCTGAAATGGTTAGCTCCATGCTTATATCCACTCGAAAGGTCAGGTGTAATCCTGTAACTTTCGCTTTTGAAAGTTACATGTAATTTAGCTGTCACTTTTATACAAAGCGACTTCCAATAAGTGCATTCAACCATGAAGGTACAAACCCAGAACTGCAAGTATCATGTAAGTACATTAGCTTCAAAAAAGCCAAACTACAAAGTGCTTCATGTAAGTGCAACATATAAGTACAACTAACTTTTTAAAATTTTTATGATTATTAGGCCACCTGCGGCGGAAGATGTGTGGACTCCTGATGTCAATGTGGAGCTCGTTCCGCCCATTTGGGAGCCAGGACAGCAAACAGTTGTGATTTTGTTGAGTGGCTAGGTGTCCCTCGCAGTGAGGGAGCAGCAAGCCGATTGGCCGATGCAGAGTGGACGGGCTGGGGTGTAAGGTTTAACCATGTCCTGGATGTAGGCTGGGCCCGATCCTTTTGCAGAAAGGTACGCAAGTACTAGTGTCTTGAAGCGGATACTCTGGATGAGCTGCAGAGGTCGGATGTGACTAGCGGGCAGACCAGCCAGGAAGGAGTTGCAGTAGTCTAGGCGTGAGATGACAAGAGCCTGGACCAGAACCTGTGCTGCCTTCTGAGTGAAAAGGGGAGGTATTCTCCTGATGTTGTATAGCATGTATCCACACGATCGGGTTGTTGCAGCTATGTTGGCGGTAAGGGAGAATTGGCTGGAAAATCTCACACCCAGGTTCCTTGGTGGGGGCTACCACAGAGTTGTTGATGGTGATAGTAAGGTCATGGGTGGGAGAGTCATTCCTTGGAAGGAAAAGTAGCTCGGTCTAGTCAAGGTTGATTTTGAAGTGGTGTGCAGACATCCACTGATTGATGTCAGTCAGACAAGCAGAGATTTGTGCTGTGTTTCAAACTGGGGAAAAGAAAGAATTATTTGGGTGTCATCTGCGTAGCTGTGGTAGGAAAATCCATGTGAGTGAATAACAGAGCCGAGAAAGCCTGAAGGGAGGAAATAAGGATTTGGTGGTTCACCCTTTCAAACGCAGCAGAAAGGTCCAGAAGGATGAACAAAGAGGAGAGAGAGGCTTCTCTCTCCTCTTTGTTCTAGCAGTGTGAAGTTGCTCAGTGTCAGTGACAGCAAGGAGGGCAGTCTCAGTTGAGTGGCCTGCCTTGAAACCAGACTGGTGCGGATCAAAAAGGTTGTTCTGGTTAAGGTAGGAAGAGAGTTGATTAAAGATAGCACACTCAAGTGCTTTGGAGAAAAGAAGGAAGAAGGGGCCACGCCCACTGACTTTTCATTATACTAGGAAAAAGTTAATGGGTAGGAAGACCCTCGTTGAAAATTTATAGGGAGCGCTATTGAGCCATTTGTGTATGTGCAGTGAACATTAAAATATGTAAATTTTCCCCAGACCTGACGTGCTTGCGAGATTGGGTGAGTTTTTAAGCACTTGCAGTGATGTTCAAACCACTTCCTGTTTGTTGGCGTTTCGTCGAACTGCACACCATCGTCATCCAACGTAGAGGCGTGAGTTTCAAAATATCACTTCACCAATGTGTCAAGGCTTCCCTGACCTATTATGAGATGAATCAAATGAAAAAGCTAGGCATAGAATATCAAAGTATAAAATATGATACTTCCTGTCACAGCTAGGGGGTGCTGTGACTATTAAAGTATATTTGCATGTAGAATTCTTCAGGGCGGGTTCATTATTACACAAATAGTTTCACAGTAATTTGAGCAAAAGCATAGAAGTTACAGCTACTTGAAGGTTCTTGGCGAGACATCAAGATTCACCGCCACGGCCATGCCCCCTTACGAAAACTCCTAGTTTATATAACTATTAATCATAAAGTCTCTAACATGACATAAATCTAATGTGAAGTCGATCGCATGAAAACTGCAGGACTAGTACAAATTTGTAGCACATGGCAGGCAAAAATTCATATTCAATCCAAAATGGCCGAATTATTAAAACAAAGAGGTTGGGGGTCATGGGGCTTCCCAAAATCCCTCACTACAACTGGGCTGCTAACATAAGCTGTCTTACTCTCTGGAACCTTTTCTACCATTGGCCAAGCAGCCCAGAATGGATCTACTGAAAGCTTCCGATATTACAGGTTAGAGACTATGTGCGGTCTATGCTGTCATGTTTCCCTGATGAACCTGACACATCCTTCTGACAGATTTCTCTCATTCAGCCCTCTATTTAAAGGTAGCACTGTCTACTGTTACAACCAAGTAAGCATCTAGGAGTAAGGGAAGCAAGACGGCGCCAATGATAAACAGCAAAATAGCCTTTTATTGTAATAGTGCAAGTTAAGATCTACAATAGCAATACTAACCAGAATTGCACGAGGTGAGGAACAATGGGTTTTACGCCAAATCATAAAACAAATAAAAATCAAAACCTCTTCCTACCCAGTCCCTACTCCCCTGATTGACAGTCTACAACAAAAGAGCAAAAGAAAATCCTGTAAATTAAAAAAACTAAACTAGACTTTCCTGTACAAAATAAAATACATTCAGCCCGCCAACCATAAGGCCTAGTGAATTATCATAAAGAGTCTAGGTGAGGTGCACAATGAAGTAAGGAGAATAACAAAACTAAACTACAGCCGAACAAAAACCTTTTTTTATCACAGAACGAGTGCCTCGATAGTTAACATTCACAGTATTTCTTAAAGATTAAGTCAACAACAGTTAAAAACCACATAAAAGACGAGAGACACGGAAGCAAACAAATCACATTAAATCTCAGCCGCCCCCTGATAAAAGCACAGGGTTTCTTATCCTCTCAGCCATGAGGAAAGAGGTGTATAATTGGTAGCTGGCAACATTGGAGGAGCCAGCTAGAACTGGGGAATACTGGATTCTAATACCAGGGCGGCACTCCAGGAGGAATATATGATAGAGAACTACTTCTGCACATCAGGTTGACGGTGAAAAAAACTTTTTCATCGCCACCAGCAAACAAAGGGGAATACCCATTGCGCTGTTTCCCTGTTGTACCTGGAGCACGGTGGCGACGAAGGAAATGAGGGGTGCGGGCCGGCTAAGGAAATGTGAGAACCGGCCTCCACTACCAAGCATTCTTCTGGCTAATGTTCAGTCTCTGGATAATAAGCTGGACGAACTTCGGAGCAGGATTTTTCAACGGGACATTAAGTTTTGTAACGTTATGGTTTTCACGGAGACTTGGCTCTACCCCTCGATCCCGGACTCCACCATTGTCCTGATATTCTATTCTAGATTTATTTTATTCGATATTTTTTTACTTGTGTAATATTATGAGCATTGCTAGAAGAGAGCCTGTGACCCAAGCATTTCATTGCCAGCAACTGCTAAATGTAATTGTTGTGCATATGACAATAAACTCTTGAATCTTGAATCCCCTGGAAGTGCATATGACAGAGGAGTGGTTAACCTGAGAACAGAAAACACTGCACCACATTTCAAACAGCAGTAAGGAAGCAGCCGAGGCCAGTAACACTACACTGTACAAAACAATATCCATGTTGACATGTCCACTTTTTAATTTGATCAAAAAGCCTGGGGACATAATTTGGGTTAGTGTTTCTGTTTACTATGAGAGCACAATGGCCTAACCTAAGCAAATGTATTTCAATTAAATATGATTTGTCCAGAATTGTTAAAAAAGTTATTAATTCTCACTACACCAAACAAATTCCCAATAGCTAGTGGACAAGACTAGAGTGAAGATTCAAACCCAGTAATTAAGCTTCATTTGACAGACACCTGCAGGACTCTGAGGGCTACCGACTGCATGCAATGAGGAGGAAGTTATAATTTTATGTTGGAAGCAGTGGATATTGATTAATTAATATTTTGTATCGTATTTACTTAAATGCATTTACAGGTAAGAGCAAAGAGGATGCCATGAACGAGTACATCAACCTAGTGGAGCAGTTGAAGCAAAAATATGGAATCTAACATCACGTTAAGGACAAACTGCCTGGACCAATGGCTGGAGAAACTACTCTCATTCCTCACCCTGATGCTGTGAAGCACCCAAGATCTGTGTCCTAACACAAGTCTAAATACAGTTGATAGTTCCAGTAAAATAAGTCAATCTGAATATCCACTGACTCATGATCAAAAACTCAGAATATCACCATGTTTTAGTTAATGTTCTCAAACATTATCTGCACAGTGTATCTGCACAGAACTGCTTTTTCAAAATAAAATCAGTTTTCTCTGTATTGTGTTATGTTTACTGATTTTGTGATGTGTTCTTGTTATTACATAATGCATGTCGTAATATAGACCTTGTTGCAAAGCGGTTTTGAGCATTGCCCATCTATTTTTTGTAGAGCTCTGTTCAGTTTGTGAGACTACAGACTGCTAAGGGAAAAACCTGCATTTCATTGTTGCCAGTGCTGTAAATGATAGATTGTGCAACTCTGTGCACATCACTACAAAAGAACAGCACTGCTTTTTTCTTAAAAACATTTTTTGATCAACAAATAAGTTTATGTGTTACTTTATGTTGTTTTGCTACTCTCATAAACAAATACAAATAAACAGAAACAATGCCAGGGGTTTTAAACAACGTTTCACATAAATAAATACAGACAGTGATAAAGTAAACAGATATAGTTAAGAACATTTTTTAATACATATATTGCAAATATATCAATATATTATATTTGGTACAAAGATTGAATGATTTTACTGCTTTTCTGTCATAGGAGGTAGACAATTAACTGATAGAGACCTCTGCTTCCCTTTCAAAAACAAAAAGAAAGTATAGTCTCCAGCACTTTACATTTATGGATGTGGAAGTTAGCCAGTAATATGATGAGGTTGCAAAGGAAAGTGTCCACTCAGACGCGTTCACAACAACACAGGGTGTTCAGATGAGGGGTGGTGCAGCATGCAGTTCAGGATGTAATATAATATCTCACAATGTGGTGTTCCTTTTAACTTCATTGACACCTCATAAATGCAAGGAAATATCGTTTCACAAGGTTATTATAAAGATCATCTGGAGCAGAACACTTGTTTATCAGTGTGGAATAATGTTCCTCAATGCAGTAGTGCTGCCATAGACTGACTTTGATTTTTTAAATGAAAACCTATTGTAAAGCACACTTGTAACAACATTAGCTGTCTATAATACTTTTTGAAAGCACCTTCTAAATATAAAGGGAGTCCAGATCTATCTGACTGACTGTATTAATTGATGAAGAAGTAGCCATGTGAAGTAATATAGAAAAATTAGGATGTGATAAATCAAGGCCGTAGTCATGAAGTGAACATTGGGGGGGAATCTCACAACTCATTAACACCCAAGATACATTTGTATGTATTTTGCTATTTAAAACAATGTTTAATACTGTATTGTAAGTCTAATGTGTGCTTGGTAATATAAACATGTTTATGTGGATTTTATATAACTTTATATATTCATTTTTTATATTTTGAAAATACAATTACATAAGTTTATCAAATTATATAAAATATAGATAAATATGTAAAATATTGAGATACAAATTAGGGCTGTCAACGTTAACACTATAATGAGGTCTTCTTCCGGGTTAGCATGAGAGGAAGGTGGACGTTTGAGGGAGGCTCCCATACTTGTGAAATTCATACATCTCAGCATAAAAAGCACAGCGATACTTTTGTTTACAGCATTTCATCTGTGAATCGAGGAAACTATGAGCCATAATCTGCGGACAAAGAAAGAAGAGCGAGTCACCACCCCGCTGGGAAAGACCTCAGGGACTGCCAAAGCTTAGATGGCTAATGCTACAGAGGACCCATCGTGCCTTCCCACAGACCTGGAAAAGTTGAGCTCAATGTTGGCCAGTGACCTCAAAAATACAATCGACGAGGATCTGGCTCCACTAGCAGACTCCGTCAATAAATTACGCAAAACCACAGAACCAAGACAGCTGGATTACCGACCTCGAGGAAGCATTGTCAAGTTACAGCGACCAAACTGTCGTTCTGGAAGATATGTGTGCCTCACTAAAAAGCAACAACAAACTTCTGGCCGACACAGTGGATGATGTTGAAAACAGATCAAGGCACTGTAACTTGAAAGTCAACTTGGCGGAAAAAGTAGAAGGGGCCGACGCAGTGAAATTTATGTCTGGCTTTTTTGCTGAGGTCTTGGGAAGCGCTGTGTTCCCCTCCCTGGAAAGCGTGCGCTGAGAGCGAGCCGAGATAAACTCATCTATCGCGGGGACGAGTCACCTTCTACCCGGACTACAGCGCCACTGTTAACAAGAAGTGGGCAACATTCAACCCCGTGAAGGCTGTTCTCTACCAAAGAGGAGTGAAGTTTCGCCTGATTTTCCCCACAGTGCTAAAGGTGGACTTTAAGGGTGAAACTTAAAGTCCGACATTTTATGACCAGCATGTGGGTGAATCGTGAGTAACTCATAAACTGACTGAACAAATATGGGACTGTTTTACTGTCCCATAAGACTAAGGCACTTGGTTGTAAAACAATCATACTGTAGTTGTTTCAAATACTCATGACTAATGTCTTCACTGGCCTTTAGAATGTTTGCTAGCCAAACACTGTTGATGGTGTTGATACTTAAGACCGAGTGAATTTCTTATTAGCAATGGTTAATGGCAGGTGTGCTTAAAGTAAGCTTTTGGACATGGTTACACTGCTCGATAATTAATCTCTTTTTTTTATTGTTCTGCCAGCTTAATTTTGTCTCATAGCACAATTCAGCTTTGACATTGCTGGTGCAACTCTGTAATCATAACTCTCTTTATTCACTATTTCTAGTTGATGTGCTTATTACAAAATTGTGTGTTATAAATGCTATTGTTATAATATATTTCCTACTATCTGACTGTTGTTTGGGAGCCACCCCTTGTTTTAATTTATGTTTTGGGTAATGAGGGAGGTGATGCACCGGAAGTTTAAGATTAGTTTTTTCCTGCAGTCCTCTTCGTTTGGGGAAGTAGAACTAGGACTTTTTGTTTCGTTTTCTGTGTTTTGTCTTTGTATGGGGTTAGCCTACAATCCGAACAGTATTATAGACAAACTGATTACTACAGCAGTTGAAAGGACAGATCAAATTGACAGTCAGGAACACCTATCTTTTGGACCACTTTCTTACCCCCTCCTTTCAATCTTAGGTCTGTGTCTCCCTACTTTAACCCAAAAACCTTAAATGGTTAACACTAATAACTCCTGTGATGCCTTTAGGATGGGAGATAACTCTGTTAGATTCAACTCATGGAACATAAAGGGGATAAACGGACCATCTATTAAGTCTGTAAAGTATTCAGCCATTATAGTTTCAGACCATGCCCCCTTTCAACAAGACATTTCCTTTACCTTAAATCAGAAGGACCGACCACCATGGAAGCTGAACCCCTTGTTGCTTTACGATAAAGACTTCTGTAACAAAATTTCACAATCCATAGATCCTTTTATGGAGACTAATGCATCTAATTCGGTCTCCTATTCCCTTCTGGTTTTTGGATTTGTAGAATTCTATGGGAAACCCATCCGGACCTGCTGCTCAAATGAATTGCTTGAGACATTTCCTGGGATGTTATAGCAGCCTCAAAGCCAGCTTGGGCTTCTGGGTCAATTTCTAGAGTGACAATTTTGTCAAGGAAAGCATTAACCTCAGATGTCTACAATGGATTCTGATGTGTATAGATTGTTATAAAATTCCTTGAAATGGTTATTAATAATTTTGGGTTGTGTGGAAAGCGACTTACAATAAGTGCATTCAACCATGAGAGTACAAACCCAGAACAACAAGAATCAAGATAGTGCAATTTTCTTCAAGAAAGCCAAACTACAAAGTGCTATATGTAAGTGCCATACAAGTGCTACTAAAGCGCTACTTTTTTTTTTTATTCAAGGTATAGTGGGAAGAGATGTGTTTTTTCATTTAAAGCAGAAGATTTGTAGACTTTCTGCTGTCCTGATGTCATTGGGGAGCTCGTTCCACCATTTAGGAGCAAGGACAGCAAACAGTCGTGATTTTGTTGAGTGGTGTAATGGCAGATTTTGCATTTGTGAATGTTTAATAGAAGAACAGATATGTATTTAGAAGAAGTAGATAACAAATGTGTTTCTGTGACTTACAAAAGTTGCAGAGGGGACTATAAGTGTTTATGGCCCCCACATGTGTGTCTTAGCAAATGCTTCACTGCAGGGGTGTTACTTAGTGTGTCTGATAGAGATGGGTGAGGGGAACTCTGCATTGTATACAGGACTGGGGTCTTTTGATGTTGTAAATGAAGATAGAGGACACACCAGGGGTCTGGGACGGAGATCTGAGACAGGAACTCTGCCCAACCTGGTCAGACATCAAGAGACTGAAGAATACCTTTTGGCTCCTCGCAGGGAGGGGCTTCTGATTGTATAAGTGAAGTGATTCTCCTATGCTCTGTGCTCATTCTATACACGTCACACTAGGTGGCTGTGTGGGGTGAGCCCACCTGCAGGTGTTTTGGTTGAACTTTCCGAGAGACAATGTTATGTGTGTATTATTATACAATAGGGTATCATTATTAAACAGAAACTGCCACCACAATTTTGGCGTTGTTGGCAGGATCACTCGTGTGAGCAGACACTCTGGATCTCAATGCTGAGGAAAGTCTGGGACTCATACCTCAACAAATGAGGGCCGAAAGCTTGAGAGCCAGGAGTGCACTCACTGAGGTGATCCAACGGACCTGGTTTGGAAAACAAGCATTGTCTTTCGGGTAAGTAAAATTAAAATGTTATGACCTTTAGGAAAAGGTCCAATGTTATGATCTTTAGGAAAAGATCCACAGATGTTATGACCTTTAGGAAAAGGTCCAATGTTATGATCTTTAGGAAAAGATCCAGGAAAAAGAGATTCACTCATTCATTGTATTGAGGGACAGACGTGTTTGCATGGCTAGGTTTTGGAAATCGGTGTAGGATCCATGAAGCTTCGTTTCGATCTTTAGGAAAAGGTCAAAAATATTATAAATAAGATTGGGCTCTGATGTCGGGCTCATGACTAGTAGTTATTATTAATATATAATAATATTATTATTATTTTGCAATAGAGGTGTAGCTGGGACAGAAGGACCAAGGCCAGGTCCGGATCGTCTCAGTACAGCAATCTGTTGAAAATCTGATAATTCCAGTACATTTTATACCTGCATGCGAGGTGCTAAAGAGAAGTGTGAATATGAGATTTCTCTAAGGCATTATATCAGGCAGGGTATTTAAAATGTATTAAGGAATCAAAAACGTAGGAACAATAATGGAGAAATTTGCCAAGTGATCAGGAATTACAAGAGGTAATTACAATTGACAACATTATATCGGAGATGGGTTTTATTGTTCCTTACAAAAGCATTTTTTGGAGTTTGGTTTGAAGGTTAAAAGCATTTTGGTGTTGGTTGAAGGTTTAAGGTTACTAACACTAAAACACTAATAAACTAAAACTTAACAAATTTTTGTTGATGGATATGTGTGACTGTGAAAGAAGAAACAGGTAGAATTTGATGAAACTAAACTG
This sequence comes from Hippoglossus hippoglossus, assembly GCF_009819705.1. NCBI lineage: Eukaryota > Metazoa > Chordata > Actinopteri > Pleuronectiformes > Pleuronectidae > Hippoglossus > Hippoglossus hippoglossus. The sequence continues at coordinate 27,156 of NC_047173.1, read as the reverse complement.
AGTATTTAAGCTGAGGATTTCAGCTGAGAAAGCAGAGGAGAAAAGAAAAAGAGAGGAGTGTGAGCATCCTCGAACTGGAGAAAAAGGTGAGTATATGTTTAAATATATTTGGGGTATAATCGGGTTTTAAAAGCTAATAGTAAAAGGAAAAATAAAAAAACCTCATAATAAATCTTAAAATAAATTTTTAAGAGATAGAAACGATTTGGTTAAAAAATTAAATTAAGAGACTTTTAAGTTCTTTTCCCATATAAGCAGAACTTTATTTTCCAAATTTCGTATTCTGCTGAACAAACCAGAGTTTAAATTTATAAAATAAGAGTCGGGTTCACAATTGCTGAGACAACCTATTTGAGAAAATAGGTTTAAAAATAGAGAGGATGACTTTTCCGAGCATGGGAAGTTTGAGTTTAAATTATCTTTGGTAACTCAAAACTAAACTGCGTGTGAAAAGAGAGAAATAAAAAGAACGAAGTAGAGAGGACAAAGAAAAAGGAAAATGAATGTAGGGATATTTGTGCTGGATTGAAGAGTGTATGGATGTTGTTTAACTGAAGTGAATATGCAGGAACTGAAATAATCTCCAGTCTCAGTGTTTCCGACTAGATTCTGATCTGGACTCAGCTCCACCAAGAGCATTTGGCAAGAGAATGCCCTGGGAAGCAGCGCACACAGTGCGATTGATTAGCGGTGAGCTGGGGACAGTGAAGGAATTCATCTGGTGAGGACGCTGAGATGGAGGGAGAGAGTTTCAAGCACGTCACTAAAGTAAGAACACGGTTACACACACACCATGTGAATTAATGTTAGACATAGAACAGATGATTAAGATTGCTATTGACCATTGTGAGCTTGATCAGAAGATCAGTAGAGAGAGGCCTACTGTACTTTATGCTAAATATTTTCAAAATGATGTGTATAAACTAATGCCCGAACACACAAATCACAGTGAGTGGTAGAAACATCACATATATTTGTAGATTCAGGAACCGGAATCAGTTAATAAATGTGAAGAGTGATATTACTCCAAAAATGAATGTTGGATATCTCATAATGATTGGAGCAACAGGTACAACAGTGATAGAGAGATGCACTGTACAATTGCTATTTTTCATGATGTGGTTGAAGGGGATTTTTTAAGATTCATTTTTGTTGTCACCACACTGCCTGATAAATTTTATGGGTAAAAGATTTGATGTGTTCATTGAGTGGTATGTTAAATTTAAACACCGCAGGGCATTAGAGGTAACTGGAGTCTAAAATAACATCTGCATTTGTTAGATAGAGAAAGGGGGATTTGACACTAGCATATCAATGGGAGGTCTAGACTCTTTTCTACTCTCTGGAAGTAACACCCTCTTGCGAAAGGCAGAGGCAGAGAGACTTCAGACAAATGTGAACATAGATGTTATTTACTCAGAGAAGCGAACTATTAAGTAAGAGCAAACTAAGTTTAAGAAGGTTGTAGAGGATGTGAATTAAAGAAAGGATAAAGTAAGTTGGTTGTATTGAGATAGTAAACACTGTGTTGTCTTAGTAGTTTTGATAGACTCATTGGCTAAAAGATTTGTTAAAATATCAACTTTTGATTATAATACTACTGGAGGGGAAAAGACATTTAATACCAAAAAGATATTTTAAAAGAGGGTTAAAGGTTAATCGCAAACGATTTTCCATAGTGATAAATGAAATTAGGAGTGTTGAACTCATTCCTGAATGTGGTAAATCTTTTGATAAAATTTATTAATATTTTTAGTTTTGGTGTAAACATTAATGATATTCCTGAGTTGAAACAGGTACCGTCATGTTTGTGGACCGGGCACAAATATGTTTTGGGTCTGATCAAGGGATAAGACCCAAATAGAAAAGAATATCTGAATCCTTGTATGGAATATGTAAAGATTGTCTGTTAACACACTACTTTTTTTCCTGTAAGGAAAAACAAAGGAAGCAGAGCTTCAAATAATGTTTTAGAGTTTCGACAACTGCTGAGAGAGCTGTGATATTTGATGTGTGATATGTGACGCTGTGATATATGACTTTACTGGTGCCAATATGCTGATAGGATGATTTTGCTTGAGCAAAATACCTCCCACCTTTTAACAACCAGGTGGCTCAGATATGGGACAGTATTGCCTTAGATGATAGACATCACTATTTAGAGATGCAATGTTTTTAACTATGCGACTCTCTTCCCTACATCGGTAGGGATAGCCACATGATTGCGTAGCAGTTTTCTTAACTAAAGAGAAAAAAGTTTTTTTCTCCTAGTTTAGATTAGATTTAAAAGATAAACAGCTGATTATGCAGAAGTGATAGTTGTTTGGTGATAAGTTCAGCATCAAAGGATGCAGCAATTGAGATAACCAAGTGGGTTTACGACTGTGTGATACAATAGAGGCTAAACCACTCCCATCACACTATTGTGCATTGACTGAAGAATGCAAATATGCTAGTGACAAGAGTGTCAAGATCAACACTAATAGCAGGTTTGCATGGGGGTGGCATGTGAATTTGGCCGAGTTGATTGAATAGGAGATTCATGAACCTATTTCACTTCACACTTTCATCTGTGTGCTGATAGATGCTGTGTTATCATGCAAACTGTATGCAGTCTGCAAATGAGGAGTGCATATTAAAGATTTTTAATGATTAACTTAATGTAGGTTATAGGAGCTATAAACAAGGGTCAATTGCAATTAAATAATTTTTTAAGAATACAGATTTAATTTAATAAGTTTAAGGAGTAAACTGTTTGGTGGATAACAGTTTGTTTGGTGGCTGACAGACTTTTGATGTGGGTCACATGGATGATATTGTTTAACCTATGTATGTTTCTTCATTAGTTTGAATTGACACATGACTGTAGTCAGTGTGTCAAAAGGGAGGAATATAGATATAGATGTATTGGGTGTATAAAAACAACACTCTAAACAATACTCAATAAAACTTTTTTTTTTATCTGAGTCGTGTAATTGAATTACAAATAAAATAGGTAAAGAAATCCAGATTCCACAAAGTGAACATTCACCACCAAACAAACAGTTTGATCATTTATAGAGGAATTTGAGAAAGATTAACTTGAATTAAGTAAATTAGGGAGAAATAAATAAATACTGTCTTGTTCTTGTTGACATGTATGCTATGCAAGTAGAAGCTTTCCCCACATCTAGACAGGATTCTTCAGCAGTGGCGCAGACACTGCTCGGAGAACTCATTCCACGTTGGGAAATTCCAAAAAGATGTCCACTGATAATGGTACACCATTTGTAAGCACAGCTTTAAGGATGCTGGTGAGTATGGGTATCGACATGAGGCAACATCGTGCCTATCATCCCGCCAGTGGCGGGCAGTGGAAAGAAACAAACAGTGGAAGGAGATAACAACACATTGAAAAAACGAACTGGTAGATATTGTGTAAACCTGTCCCCTGTACTCTTTAAAATCCACAGGCAGGTGATGGACTCCCTACCGAAATCCATAGACAGGGAAACTGCATGATCTGAGACCAGGAGACTGGATTGTGTTGAAGGACGTGAGGAGGAAACCAGGAGAGCACGTCGATGGAACGAGTGCAAACCAAGTGCCTCTCACCACACAGACGGAAGTGAAGGTCAACCTGGAGACATGCAAGCCATTGAAGGAGGATTTCCGGAGCCACGAGTGGATTCTACAGGACGGAGCGTGCGTTGTGTCAGTGTGCGAGCCTTCAGCCTTCAATTGTTTCGTGTTTGCAAGCAAGGAGAGGTGTGGAAATGATTAGGGCCACACGTCTCTAATCTCAAGAAGAGGCAACACTTTGAAGAGGGGGTTGGCGAGGGGCACTGCTGATACAATAGCGCCGAAGGGGGAAAACAACGACACCTGATGGGACGACTGGGATGCAGTTCGAGGGAAAAGATGGTTTCCCTGTTCATGAACACCGTCATCGTCGTCCTGCCACCAATAATATGGCATGTGAAACCTTGGCAGGAAGAAAAACACGAAATATAACCTGAGCATCAAAGTCAGAACAAAAGGAGAACTCATGTTCGACTTCCCTGATGAACTGACAAAGCCTGGAGAATGCATGGTTTGAGACCATGAAAACATCAGAGACCCAAGCTCATTTACAGATTCAACTCATTGTGTGTAATCAAGAGATAAGAGTTCCACAGTGTGAGTGTCTCCAGATGAAAGGTTTTGGAGGACTTGCCCCAGGGGGGAGCACTGTGAAGAACACACACAAACAGATGAGTTTGCTCTGGAGATGGAAGATTAACATCTTTAGAGGGGGCTGGGTTTCCAACTCTTTCTCCCACTATCTAGGGTCAGGAATGACTCTGCATCACAGAATGGCTTTGAGAAAAGATGCTAGCCAAGAAGGTGTTTGTCACATAATCAGGACGAATTGTGGCACATACACAGTGAACATTTTTGACAATATGATGCATATCGTTTCAAATTTTAAATGACCTATTGTCCAGAGAAAGAACACGGACACTCAGATTCCTGAAGGGCGGAATTGATGGTCACGCCTACTTTTGAATGATTGCAAAATATGTTATTGAAGTTTGTTGAAACCTATTTGAATTTTCATGTGTGTACTAGTGTTGTTGAACTGTTGTATTGTCTTTTGAGTTTAAGACTATGGTTATTTCCTTAATCAAGTCTATGATTGGACGATATGTTCAACTTCCTGAAACTCATCTATCCTGGATGCTTCCCTTCCAGGATGATGAGATGGTATAAAGATGTATAAAGGATATTGAGCCTTTTAGGCTCAAAGGGGGAATTGTAATGGCAGATTTTGCATTTGTGAATGTTTAATAGAAGAACAGATATGTATTTAGAAGAAGTAGATAACAAATGTGTTTCTGTGACTTACAAAAGTTGCAGAGGGGACTATAAGTGTTTATGGCCCCCACATGTGTGTATTAGCACATGTGTGTCTTAGTGCTTCACTGCAGAATCAGAATCAGAATCAGAAGTATTTATTGCCAAGTAGGTTTACACCTACCTGGAATTTGCCTTGGTATAGGTGCATACAAGGAACATAAAACATAAAAGCACAGTAAGTACTACTTTTTTACACATGAAAAAAAAACAAATATAAAATAAAAAGATATATATAGAAAAAAATATATATAAAATAAAGTAAATGCAAAATGCAAAACAGGAGTGCAATGAGAATGTGCAATGTGCAGTTTAATGTGTGTTAATGTAACACAGACTTGAGGCGTGGGGGCGGGTTAAGGGTCCAAGTCAGGTGGGGGTCCCGGGCCTTGTTGATAAGACCAACTGCAGCCGGGAAGAAGCTGGTCTTGTGGCGTGAGGTTTTGGTCCTGATGGACCGCAGCCTCCTGCCGGAGGGAAGTACCTCAAAGAGTTTGTGACCCGGGTGGGAAGGATCGGCCACAATCTTACCTGCCCGCCTCAGGGTCCGAGAGGCAAACAGGTCCTGTAGAGATGGCAGATTGCAGCCAATCACCTTCTCAGCAGAACGGATGATACGCTGCAGTCTGCCTTTGTCATTGGCAGTGGCAGCAGCGTACCAGATGGTGATGGAGGAGGTGAGGATGGACTCGATGATGCAGGTGTAGAAGTGCACCATCATTGTCTTTGGCAGGTTGAACTTCTTCAGCTGCCGCAGGAAGTACATCCTCTGTTGAGCTCTTTTGGTGAGGGAGCTGATGTTCAGCTCCCACTTGAGGTCCTGGGAGATGATGGTGCCCAGGAAGCGGAAGGACTCCGCAGTGTCGACTGGGGAGTCTCTCAGGGTGATGGGGGTGGGTGGGGCTGGGTTCTTTCTGAAGTCTACAACCATCTCCACTGTTTTCAGAGCATTGAGCTCCAGGTTGTTCTGACCACACCAGGTCACCAGATGGTCAATCTCCCACCTGTAGGCGGACTCGTCCCCAGCAGAGATGAGCCCAATGAGGGTGGTGTCGTCCGCGAACTTAAGGAGTTTGACGGACTGATGACTGGAGGTGCAGCTGTTGGTGTACAGGGAGAAGAGTAGAGGGGAAAGAACACAGCCTTGAGGGGAACCGGTGCTTATGGTCCTGGAATCAGAGACATGCTTCCCCAGCCTCACGTGTTGCCTCCTGTCAGACAGGAAGTCTGTGATCCACCTGCAGGTGGAGTCAGGCACACTCAGCTGGGAGAGCAGAGCCGGAATGATGGTGTTGAAGGCAGAGCTGAAGTCCACAAACAGGATCCTGGCGTAGGTTCCTGAGGAGTCCAGGTGCTGGAGGATGAAGTGAAGGGCCATGTTTACTGCATCGTCTACAGACCTGTTGGCTCTGTAGGCAAACTGCAGGGGGTCCAGGAGAGGGTCAGTGATGGCTTTGAGGTGGAGCAGCACAAGGCGCTCAAATGCCTTCATCACCACAGAGGTCAGGGCGACGGGTCTGTAGTCATTGAGTCCAGTGATCTTAGTTTTTTTGGGGACAGGGATGATGGTGGAGGTCTTGAAGCAGGCTGGTACGTGGCATGTGTTACTTAGTGTGTCTGATAGAGATGGGTGAGGGGAACTCTGCATTGTATACAGGACTGGGGTCTTTTGATGTTGTAAATGAAGATAGAGGACACACCAGGGTTCTGGGACGGAGATCTGAGACAGGAACTCTGCCCAACCTGGTCAGACATCAAGAGACTGAAGAATACCTTTTGGCTCCTTGCAGGGAGGGGCTTCTGATTGTATAAGTGAAGTGATTCTCCTGTGCTCTGTGCTCATTCTATACACGTCACACTAGGTGGCTGTGTGGGGTGAGCCCACCTGCAGGTGTTTTGGTTGAACTTTCCGAGAGACAATGTTATGTGTGTATTATTATACAATAGAGTATCATTATTAAACAGAAACTGCCACCACAGTGATTAGCTCGCAGTTAGGGAGCAACAAGCCGATTGGTCGATGCAGAGCGCAGTGGACAGGATGGGGTGTAAGGTTTGACCATGTCCTGGATGTAGACTGGACCCAATCCGTTCGCAGCACGGTACACAAGTACTAGTGTTTTGAAACGGATGCGGGCAGCCACTGGTAACCAGTGAAGGGAGCGGAGGAGCGGAGTAGTGTGAGTGAATTTAAGAAGGTTAAAGACCAGTAGAGCTGCTGCATTCTGGATGAGCTGCAGAGGTCAGATGGCACTAGCAGGTACACCAGCCAGGAGGGAGTTGCAATAGTCTAGGCGTGAGATGACCAGAGCCCGGATCAGAACCTGCGCTGCCTTCTGAGTGAGAAGGGGACATATTTTCCTGATGTTGTGCAACATGTATCTACAGGAACGTGTTGTTGCAGTAATGTTGGCAGTAAGGGAGAGTTGACTGTCGAGTGTCACACCCAAGTTCCTAGCAGAGTGGGTGGGGGCTAAAACAGAGTTGTCAAAGGTAATAGTCAGGTCGTGGGTAGGAGAGTGTTTCCCTGGAAGAAAAAGTAGTTCAGTCTTATCAAGGTTAATTTTCAGGTGGTGTGCAGACATCCACTGAGAGATGTCAGTCAGACAGGCAGAGATTCGTGCTGCTACCTGTGTTTCAGATTGGGGAAAAGAGAGGATTAGTTGGGTGTCATCAGCATAGCTATGGTAGGAAAAGCCATGTGAGTGAATGACAGAGCCAAGAGAGTTGGTCTACATAAAGAAGAGGAGGGGACCCAGGACAGAACCTTGAGGGACCCCAGTAGTGAGAGGACAAGGTTCGGACACAGATCCTCTCCAAGTTACCTGGTAAGTGTGGTCGTTGAGGTAGGATGAGAGCAGGGAGAGAGCAGAGCCTGAGACACCCAGATCCTAAAGGGAGGAAGTAAGGATCTGGTGGTTCACTGTGTCAAATGCAGCAGAAAGGTTTAGAAGGATAAGGACAGAGGAGAGAGAGGCTGCTCTAGCGGTGTGAAGTTGCTCTGAGACAGCAAGGAGTGCAGTCTCAGTTGAGTGGCCTGCCTTGAAACCAGACTGGTGAAGGTCAAGAAGGTTGTTATGGTGGAGATAGGAGGAGAGTTGATTAAAGATAGCTCGCTCGAGACTTTTGGAAAGTAAGGGAAGAAGAGAGACATGTCTGTAGTTGTTTACTTCAGATGGGTTGAGGGTGGGTTTCTTCAGGAGAGGATTTACTCTTGCCTCCTTCAGAGAGTTAGGGAAACAGCCAGTTGACAGGGAAGTGTTGATAAGATGGGTGAGAAAAGGAAGAAGGTGAGGAGCAATAGACTGGAGAATGTGAGATGGGATGGGGTCAAGGGGGCAGGTGGTTGGGCTGGCAGAGGTTACCAAGGTAAGCACTTGATTGGGAGACAGGGAGGTGAAAGAAGAAAAAAAGGGATGAAGATGAAGTTGATGGAAATGTAGTTACAGAAGGTCGATTTTAAAATGAGGAGTGGATGTCATCTATCTTTTTTGTAAAGTAGTTGACAAAGTGGCTTGGTAGAAGAGTGGAATGAGGAGGGGGACTGGGGGGGTCAAGGAGGTTGGAAAAGGTGGAGAAGAGTTTTTTGGGGTTCGAATATGAGGATTGAATTCTAGTTTGGTAAAAAGAGCTTTTGGCTGCAGAAATAGAGGCAGAGAAAGAGGAGAGAAGAGATTGATAAGTGAGCAGGTCGTCAGGGTGTTTAGATTTTCGCCATTTTCTTTCTGATGCTCGCATAGTGGCTCTCTCGGCGCACACCGAGTCAGACAACCACGGAGATGGGGAGGACTTGCGGACCTGATGTAAGAGGACAGAGAGACTCAAGAGAGGAGGACAGAGTAGAAAGGAGAGTGTCTGTGGCAGAGTTAAGATGCATGAGTGATAGTCAGTCGAAGGGAGGGCTGATAAAACAGAGGAGGCCAAAGAGGAGGGAGAGAGGGAGCGAATGTTGCGATGGACAGGTACAGAGTCTGTTGATGTGGTAGGGTTGTCAGTTTGAGAGAGTGGGAGAGAGTAAGAGATAAAGAAGTGGTCGGAGACATGAAGTGGGGTTACAGTGAGGTTAGATGTTGAAAATAGTCAGTGCCGAGAGTTCCGGTAGCAGAGGCTGCAGCACCGCGGTCTCCTCTCTCACTCAAGGTTGAGGCTGCAGCGGGGGAACTAGGCCTCCGAGCAGATGCGCCGTTCTGTCGGCTTTTAGTAGTCTTGTGTGCCATAATACCTTTTAATTGTGATCTTTGGTAGATCCTGGAGACACCGCGTATAGAAAGTCATTTTGTTTTTTGTCTTGTCACTGACCGGCATCCTGAACCGGAAACGGTTGTGCACACCATCCTAAAACCAGAAGTAGTAGAACGGCGTCTTATGCAACTACCAAATAGCATTCATGGAAACAAATAACGTTAATGACTGCCAACATTTCCGAGGGTTGATTTCCGTCCATAGCGATCGCAACGATAAGCAAAAATATGCTGGACCAGTTCAGTTTGGATTTCTGTTTGCTTGAAAAAGAAAAGCAAAGCCACAAGTAACACTCAATTAAAATACGATGTATCCGCCGCTGTTTTTGTTGTTGTGCTTAAACAAAATTTCAGGTATAAAAATAGATCAACTGGAGCACCGAATAGCTTTATTTGCGGATGATGTAATATTATTTCTTTCAAAGTTGCAAAGCTCTATACAGGCACTTCTAGATTTAATCAAAGAGTTTGGAGTGTTTTCGGGTTACAAAATAAACTAGGGCTACGTTGTAGCACTAACGGGCCCGAGCACAGGCATTTTGAAGCCTGTTGCGGTTAGTGGAGAGCGCGATCAATGACCAAGCGCACGTCTCTGCATTGCATGCGTTTTGCGCACTGCGGCAAGGACAAACGCTTCACTTCCTGCGTCCGTCACGCGATGTCGATCCTTGCCTGCTAATTGCTCATTACGGTCCACGCTATCAATTGCACATCACACTGTGAAAATGTTATGTAAATTGAATGATAGTTGTAAAACAAGACATTTCCTGTTGCCACCAGGGGGCGCTGTGATTTCAATTCATAATTTCTGTGTAGATGTCATCAGGCCAGGAATCTTGTCTTACATGTCTAGTTTGGATTCGATTGGACCATGTATGTCCGAGATACAGAACCTCGTGTTTTGATGGCATGTAATCAAACTTTGACGCCACGCCACGGTCACACCGTGTGACGAAAAATCGATCTTTGGGGTAGATTTCATCTCTGTCTTGTTGTGATGACAGGAATCTCCATATGAAGTTGATCTGATGAAAGCCCTGGGACAAGTACATCAAAGTAAAAATGTGGAAAATGGCCAATATGGCCACTAAAGTCAAAATGGCGGGCTTCCTGTTGCTTTTTTCAAATTGCACATCTGACCTTTTTTGTTTGTCTGGTCATGATACACCTGGGCTACGATTTTTGTGAAGATCGGTGAAAGCTAACTGAGGGGCTTTTCCTTAGATGGCGCTGTTGAGCCATTTTTCCACACCCATTTCAAATTACTCCAGAATACAATTACTTTTTGGGGTTTTTGAATTCCCTGCAAACTTTGGTAACAATTTGAGCATGTCTAGGCCCTGAAAAAGCCCCAAAAGGGAAATACAAATCCTTCGAAATACAATAGGGCCTCCCACCGGAGGTGCTCGGGCCCTAATTGAAATTGAAAGGATTATTCTTATTAGGGCCCGAGCACCGAAGGTGAGAGGCCCTATTGAAATTTAAAGGATTTTTATTAGGGCCCGAGCACCGAATGGTGAGAGGCCCTATTGAAATTGAAAGGATTATTCTTATTATTAGGGCCCGAGCACCGAATGGTGAGAGGCCCTATTGAAATTGAAAGGATTATTCTTATTAGGGCCCGAGCACCGAAGGTGAGAGGCCCTATTGAAATTGAAAGGATTATTAGGGCCCGAGCACCGAAGGTGAGAGGCCCTATTGAAATTGAAAGGATTATTCTTATTATTATTCTTATTAGGGCCCGAGCACCGAAGGTGAGAGGCCCTATTGAAATTGAAAGGATTATTAGGGCCCGAGCACCGAATGGTGAGAGGCCCTATTGAAATTGAAAGGATTATTAGGGCCCGAGCACCGAATGGTGAGAGGCCCTATTGAAATTGAAAGGATTATTATTATTATTATTATTATTATTATTAGGGCCCGAGCACCGGATGGTGAGAGGCCCTATTGAAATTGAAAGGATTATTCTTATTATTAGGGCCCGAGCACCGAAGGTGAGAGGCCCTATTGAAATTGAAAGGATTATTCTTATTATTATTAGGGCCCGAGCACCGAAGGTGAGAGGCCCTATTGAAATTGAAAGGATTATTCTTATTATTAGGGCCCGAGCACCGAATGGTGAGAGGCCCTATTGAAATTGAAAGGATTATTCTTATTATTAGGGCCCGAGCACCGAATGGTGAGAGGCCCTATTGAAATTGAAAGGATTATTAGGGCCCGAGCACCGAATGGTGAGAGGCCCTATTGAAATTGAAAGGATTATTAGGGCCCGAGCACCGAATGGTGAGAGGCCCTATTGAAATTGAAAGGATTATTAGGGCCCGAGCACCGAATGGTGAGAGGCCCTATTGAAATTGAAAGGATTATTAGGGCCCGAGCACCGAAGGTGAGAGGCCCTATTGAAATTGAAAGGATTATTCTTATTATTAGGGCCCGAGCACCGAATGGTGAGAGGCCCTATTGAAATTGAAAGGATTATTCTTATTAGGGCCCGAGCACCGAATGGTGAGAGGCCCTATTGAAATTGAAAGGATTATTATTATTATTATTATTATTAGGGCCCGAGCACCGAATGGTGAGAGGCCCTATTGAAATTGAAAGGATTATTCTTATTCTTATTATTATTATTATTATTAGGGCCCGAGCACCGAAGGTGAGAGGCCCTATTGAAATTGAAAGGATTATTCTTATTAGGGCCCGAGCACCGAAGGTGAGAGGCCCTATTGAAATTGAAAGGATTATTCTTATTAGGGCCCGAGCACCGAATGGTGAGAGGCCCTATTGAAATTGAAAGGATTATTCTTATTATTAGGGCCCGAGCACCGAATGGTGAGAGGCCCTATTGAAATTGAAAGGATTATTCTTATTAGGGCCCGAGCACCGAATGGTGAGAGGCCCTATTGAAATTGAAAGGATTATTCTTATTAGGGCCCGAGCACCGAATGGTGAGAGGCCCTATTGAAATTGAAAGGATTATTCTTATTAGGGCCCGAGCACCGAATGGTGAGAGGCCCTATTGAAATTGAAAGGATTATTCTTATTATTATTATTATTAGGGCCCGAGCACCGAATGGTGAGAGGCCCTATTGAAATTGAAAGGATTATTAGGGCCCGAGCACCGAATGGTGAGAGGCCCTATTGAAATTGAAAGGATTATTCTTATTAGGGCCCGAGCACCGAAGGTGAGAGGCCCTATTGAAATTGAAAGGATTATTCTTATTATTATTATTATTAGGGCCCGAGCACCGAATGGTGAGAGGCCCTATTGAAATTGAAAGGATTATTCTTATTATTAGGGCCCGAGCACCGAATGGTGAGAGGCCCTATTGAAATTGAAAGGATTATTCTTATTATTATTATTATTATTATTAGGGCCCGAGCACCGAATGGTGAGAGGCCCTATTGAAATTGAAAGGATTTTTATTATTAGGGCCCGAGCACCGAATGGTGAGAGGCCCTATTGAAATTGAAAGGATTATTCTTATTATTAGGGCCCGAGCACCGAAGGTGAGAGGCCCTATTGAAATTGAAAGGATTATTCTTATTATTATTATTAGGGCCCGAGCACCGAATGGTGAGAGGCCCTATTGAAATTGAAAGGATTATTCTTATTATTATTATTATTATTATTATTATTATTAGGGCCCGAGCACCGAATGGTGAGAGGCCCTATTGAAATTGAAAGGATTATTAGGGCCCGAGCACCGAATGGTGAGAGGCCCTATTGAAATTGAAAGGATTATTATTATTATTATTATTATTAGGGCCCGAGCACCGAAGGTGAGAGGCCCTATTGAAATTGAAAGGATTATTCTTATTATTATTAGGGCCCGAGCACCGAATGGTGAGAGGCCCTATTGAAATTGAAAGGATTATTCTTATTATTATTATTATTAGGGCCCGAGCACCGAATGGTGAGAGGCCCTATTGAAATTGAAAGGATTATTCTTATTAGGGCCCGAGCACCGAATGGTGAGAGGCCCTATTGAAATTGAAAGGATTATTCTTATTAGGGCCCGAGCACCGAAGGTGAGAGGCCCTATTGAAATTGAAAGGATTATTCTTATTATTATTATTATTATTAGGGCCCGAGCACCGAATGGTGAGAGGCCCTATTGAAATTGAAAGGATTATTCTTATTATTATTAGGGCCCGAGCACCGAATGGTGAGAGGCCCTATTGAAATTGAAAGGATTATTGTGACTAAAGTGAATTGGCTTTTTGAGGGCTTTAACATGCTGAACGTCTTACCAAACTTTGCACAAAATTAGAAAGTGGTGAAAATTTACGTATTCTGGAGTAATTTGAAATGGGCGTGGCAAAATGGCTCAACAGCGCCCCCTGGAACACAGCCCCTAGGTTTCCCTTTGACCGATCTTCACAAAAATCGTAGCCCAGGTGTATCGTGACCAATCATGAAAAAAAGTCTCAAGGAGCATTATGAAAAACGCAACAGGAAGCCCGCCATTTTGGTTTTAGTGGCCATTTTGGCCATATTCCACATTTTTACTTTGATGTACTTGTCCCAGGGCTTTTATCTGATCAACTTCTAATTGAGATGAGTGTCATCACAACAAGACGGAGATCAAAACTAACTCAAAGATCGATTTTTCGTCACACGGTGTGACCGTGGCGTGGCCTCAAAGTTTGATTACACGCCATCAAAACACGAGGTTCTGTATCTCGGACATACATGGTCCAATCGAGTCCAAACTAGACACGTAAGACAAGAGTCCCGGCCTGATGACATCTACACAGAAATCATGACTTAAAATCACAGCGCCCCCTGGTGGCAACAGGAAATGTCTTGTTTTTGGAACGTCTTACACGTGGAGGTATTCCTCCTCACCCACTGCCCGCAGCCACGTCAAACCTGTGTCAAATGGGTCTCAAGACATTGATAATGAAGGCATAAGATTACTGTGACTTTTCGTCAAACGCCATAATAGTGGCGTGGGGTCAAAGTTCATCAACTCGCCAGGACACACGAAATTACTATAACTTCGGTGTTGGAGGTTCAAACTCCCTCAAACTACATTTGTGTAGCAACAGCCCCCCCCTGCAGACATTCAGATGGTTTTAAGAAATGGGCGTGGCATAATAACTGACTAGCGCCACCTAAAGTGCAGCCCCGGCACTACGATTGGCCGACATGTACAAAAATCGACAGGGACATGTGTCTTTTCATAACAAACAAATAAGTCTCTTGGATAGATATGCTCGACCAAACAGGAAGCCCGCCATTTTGACTTTAGTGGCCATTTTGGCCATATTCCACATTTATACTTTGATATACTTGTCCCAGGGCTTTTATCTGATCAACTTCAAATTGAGATGAGTGTCATCACAACAAGACGGAGATCAAAACTAACTCAAAGATCGATTTTTCGTCACACGGTGTGACCGTGGCGTGGCGTCAAAGTTTGATTACACGCCATCAAAACACGAGGTTCTGTATCTCGGACATGCATGGACCAATCGAGTCCAAACTAGACATGTAAGACAAGTGTCCCGGCCTGATGACATCTACACAGAAATTATGACTTAAAATCACAGCGCCCCCTGGTGGCTACAGGAAATGACATGTTTTATACTTTGATGCACTGCTCCTGGCTGCTTAACAATATACAGCTCAAATGAGCTGAGAGAAGTCAATGGATCATGGTCAGAATTGTGACATTTCCTCAAACCGTGTAAACGTTGAGGTGCGGCGAAGGATCATCCTTCGCCAAAGGACACGATGTTGTCATAACTCCAGTGTGCATTGTCCTATCACCGCCAAACTTCTGTCACTTGATTATAGTTCAAGCCTGAACAGCTCCATGTGTCAATATTTCCTCAGTGTCATAGCGCCACCTACTGATTCGCCATGACACAGGAAGTACTTTGTAAATCCACTCTGCATTATCCAACCGGCTCCGAACTGCTGACCTATGATCACAATCTTGACCTGAACACATCCATATATTAATATTAGTTCAGGGTCATAGCGCCACCTACTGATCGGTGTGAAAATTAAGTTGTTGTAACATTGTCCGATTGACACAAAATTGCTCACGCTACATCGGAGCCCCTACTTGAAGAGATATATCGGTCTGTAGGTAATAATAGTGATGGCGCCACCTACTGGCAACAGGAAGTAAGCTTTGTTTTACAACTATCATTCGATTTACATAAAATGTTCACAGTGTGTTGTGCAATTGATGGCGTGGATCGTAATGAGCAATTAGCAGGCAAGGATCGACGTCGCTCGACGGACGCAGGAAGTGAAGCGTTTGTCCTTGCCGCAGTGCGCAAAACGCGTGCAACGCGGAGACGTGCGCTTGGTCATTGATCGCTCTCTCCACCGACCGCAACAGGCTTCAACGTGCGGGTGCTCGGGCCCGTCAGTGCTACAACGTAGCCCTAGTTAGGGCCCGAGCACCGAATGGTGAGAGGCCCTATTGAAATTGAAAGGATTATTCTTATTAGGGCCCGAGCACCGAATGGTGAGAGGCCCTATTGAAATTGAAAGGATTATTCTTATTATTATTAGGGCCCGAGCACCGAATGGTGAGAGGCCCTATTGAAATTGAAAGGATTATTCTTATTATTATTATTATTATTGTGATCCAAATGAATTGGCTTTTTGAGGGCTTTAACATGCTGAACTTCTTACCAAACTTTGCAGGAAATTAGTAAGTGGTGAAAATTTATGTATTCTGGAGTAATTTGAAATGGGCGTGGCAAAATGGCTCAACAGCGCCCCCTGGAACGCAGCCCCTAGGTTTCCCTTTGACCGATCTTCACAAAAATCGTAGCCCAGGTGTATCGCGACCAATCATGAAAAAAAGTCTCAAGGAGCATTATGAAAAACGCAACAGGAAGTCCGCCATTTTGGTTTTAGTGGCCATTTTGGCCATATTCCACATTTTTACTTTGATGTACTTGTCCCAGGGCTTTTATCTGATCAACTTCTAATTGAGATGAGTGTCATCACAACAAGACGGAGATCAAAACTAACTCAAAGATCGATTTTTCGTCACACGGTGTGACCGTGGCGTGGCGTCAAAATTTGATTACACGCCATCAAAACACGAGGTTCTGTATCTCGGACATACATGGACCAATCGAGTCCAAACTAGACACGTAAGACAAGAGTCCCGGCCTGATGACATCTACACAGAAATCATGACTTAAAATCACAGCGCCCCCTGGTGGCAACAGGAAATGTCTTGTTTTTGGAACCTCTTACACGTGGAGGTATTCCTCCTCACCCACTGCCCGCAGCCACGTCAAACCTGTGTCAAATGGGTCTCAAGACATTGATAATGAAGGCATAAGATTACTGTGACTTTTCGTCAAACGCCATAATAGTGGCGTGGGGTCAAAGTTCATCAACTCGCCAGGACACACGAAATTACTATAACTTCGGTGTTGGAGGTTCAAACTCCATCAAACTACATTTGTGTAGCAACAGCCCCCCCCTGCAGACATTCAGATGGTTTTAAGAAATGGGCGTGGCATAATAACTGACTAGCGCCCCCTACAGTGCAGCCCCGGCACTACGATTGGCCGACATGTACAAAAATCGACAGGGACATGTGTCTTTTCATAACAAACAAATAAGTCTCTTGGATAGATATGCTCGACCAAACAGGAAGCCCGCCATTTTGACTTTAGTGGCCATTTTGGCCATATTCCACATTTATACTTTGATATACTTGTCCCAGGGCTTTTATCTGATCAACTTCAAATTGAGATGAGTGTCATCACAACAAGACGGAGATCAAAACTAACTCAAAGATCGATTTTTCGTCACACGGTGTGACCGTGGCGTGGCCTCAAAGTTTGATTACACGCCATCAAAACACGAGGTTCTGTATCTCGGACATACATGGACCAATCGAGTCCAAACTAGACATGTAAGACAAGTGTCCCGGCCTGATGACATCTACACAGAAATTATGACTTAAAATCACAGCGCCACCTGCTGGCTACAGGAAGTGACATGTTTTATACTTTGATGCACTGCTCCTGGCTGCTTTACAATACACAGCTCAAAAGAGCTCAGTCAAGTCATTTGACCATGGTCAGAATTGTGACATTTCCTCAAACCGTGTAATCATTGAGGTGCGGCGAAGGATCATCCTTCGCCAAAGGACACGATGTTGTCATAACTCCAGTGTGCATTGTCCTATCACCGCCAAACTTCTGTCACATGATTATAGTCCAAGCCTGAACAGCTCCATGTGTCAATATTTCCTCAGTGTCATAGCGCCACCTACTGATTCGCCATGAAACAGGAAGTACTTTGTAAATCCACTCTGCATTATCCAACCGGCTCCAAACTGCTGACCTATGATCACAATCTTGACCTGAACACATCCATATATTAATATTAGTTCAGGGTCATAGCGCCACCTATTGATCAGTGTGAAAATTACGTTGTTGTAACATTGTCCGATTGACACAAAATTGCTCAAGCTACATCGGAGCCCCTACTTGAACAGATATATCGGTCTGTAGGTAATAATAGTGATGGCGCCACCTACTGGCAACAGGAAGTAAGCTTTGTTTTACAACTATCATTCGATTTACATAAAATGTTCACAGTGTGTTGTGCAATTGATGGCGTGGATCGTAATGAGCGATTAGCAGGCAAGGATCGACGTCGCTCGACGGACGCAGGAAGTGAAGCGTTTGTCCTTGCCGCAGTGCGCAAAACGCGTGCAACGCGGAGACGTGCGCTTGGTCATTGATCGCTCTCTCCACCGACCGCAACAGGCTTCAACGTGCGGGTGCTCGGGCCCGTCAGTGCTACAACGTAGCCCTAGTTATTATTATTATTATTATTATTGTGATCCAAATGAATTGGCTTTTTGAGGGCTTTAACATGCTGAACTTCTTACCAAACTTTGCAGGAAATTAGTAAGTGGTGAAAATTTACGTATTCTGGAGTAATTTGAAATGGGCGTGGCAAAATGGCTCAACAGCGCCCCCTGGAACGCAGCCCCTAGGTTTCCCTTTGACCGATCTTCACAAAAATCGTAGCCCAGGTGTATCGTGACCAATCATGAAAAAAAGTCTCAAGGAGCATTATGAAAAATGCAACAGGAAGTCCGCCATTTTGGTTTTAGTGGCCATTTTGGCCATATTCCACATTTTTACTTTGATATACTTGTCACAGGGCTTTTATCTGATCAACTTCTAATTGAGATGAGTGTCATCACAACAAGACGGAGATCAAAACTAACTCAAAGATCGATTTTTCGTCACACGGTGTGACCGTGGCGTGGCGTCAAAATTTGATTACACGCCATCAAAACACGAGGTTCTGTATCTCGGACATACATGGTCCAATCGAGTCCAAACTAGACACGTAAGACAAGAGTCCCGGCCTGATGACATCTACACAGAAATCATGACTTAAAATCACAGCGCCCCCTGGTGGCAACAGGAAATGTCTTGTTTTTGGAAACTCTTACACGTGGAGGTATTCCTCCTCACCCACTGCCCGCAGCCACGTCAAACCTGTGTCAAACGGGTCTCAAGACATTGATAATGAAGGCATAAGATTACTGTGACTTTTCGTCAAAGGCCATAATGGTGGCGTGGGGTCAAAGTTCATCAACTCGCCAGGACACACGAAATTACTATAACTTCGGTGTTGGAGGTTCAAACTCCCTCAAACTACATTTGTGTAGCAACATCCCCCCCCTGCAGACATTCAGATGCTTTTAAGAAATGGGCGTGGCATAATAACTGACTAGCGCCCCCTAAAGTGCAGCCCCGGCACTACGATTGGCCGACATGTACAAAAATCGACAGGGACATGTGTCTTTTCATAACAAACAAATAAGTCACTTGGATAGATATGCTCGACCAAACAGGAAGCCCGCCATTTTGACTTTAGTGGCCATTTTGGCCATATTCCACATTTATACTTTGATATACTTGTCCCAGGGCTTTTATCTGATCGACTTCAAATTGAGATGAGTGTCATCACAACAAGACGGAGATCAAAACTAACTCAAAGATCGATTTTTCGTCACACGGTGTGACCGTGGCGTGGCCTCAAAATTTGATTACACGCCATCAAAACACGAGGTTCTGTATCTCGGACATACATGGTCCAATCGAGTCCAAACTAGACACGTAAGACAAGAGTCCCGGCCTGATGACATCTACACAGAAATCATGACTTAAAATCACAGCGCCCCCTGGTGGCTACAGGAAGTGACATGTTTTATACTTTGATGAACTGCTCCTGGCTGCTTTACAATAAACAGCTCAAAAGAGCTCAGTCAAGTCATTGGACCATGGTCAGAATGGTGACATTTCCTCAAACCGTGTAAACGTTGAGGTGCGGCGAAGGATCATCCTTCGCCAAAGGACACGATGTTGTCATAACTCCAGTGTGCATTGTCCTATCACCGCCAAACTTCTGTCACATGATTATAGTCCAAGCCTGAACAGCTCCACGTGTCAATATTTCCTCAGTGTCATAGCGCCCCCTACTGATTCGCCATGACACAGGAAGTACTTTGTAAATCCACTCTGCATTATCCAACCGGCTCCGAACTGCTGACCTATGATCACAATCTTGACCTGAATACATCCATGTATTAATATTAGTTCAGGGTCATAGCGCCACCTACTGATCAGTGTGAAAATTAAGTTGTTGTAACATTGTCCGATTGACACAAAATTGCTCACGCTACATCAGAGCCCCTACTTGAAGAGATATATCAGTCTGTAGGTAATAATAGTGAAGGCGCCACCTACTGGCAACAGGAAGTAAGCTTTGTTTTACAACTATCATTCGATTTACATAAAATGTTCACAGTGTGTTGTGCAATTGACGGCGTGGATCGCAATGAGCAATTAGCAGGCAAGGATCGACGTCGCTCGACGGACGCAGGAAGTGAAGCGTTTGTCCTCGCCGCAGTGCGCAAAACGCGTGCAACGCGGAGACGTGCGCTTGGTCATTGATCGCTCTCTCCACCGACCGCAACAGGCTTCAACGTGCGGGTGCTCGGGCCCGTCAGTGCTACAACGTAGCCCTAGTTAGGGCCCGAGCACCGAAGGTGAGAGGCCCTATTGAAACTGAAAGGATTATTCTTATTATTATTATTATTGTCATCCAAATGAATTGGCTTTTTGAGGGCTTTAACATACTGAACTTCTTACCAAACTTTGCACAAAATTAGACAGTGGTGAAAATTTACGTATTCTGGAGTAATTAGAAATGGGCGTGGCAAAATGGCTCAACAGCGCCCCCTGGAACACAGCCCCTAGGTTTCCCTTTGACCGATCTTCACAAAAATCGTAGCCCAGGTGTATCGTGACCAATCATGAAAAAAAGTCTCAAGGAGCATTATGAAAAATGCAACAGGAAGTCCGCCATTTTGGTTTTAGTGGCCATTTTGGCCATATTCCACATTTTTACTTTGATGTACTTGTCCCAGGGCTTTTATCTGATCAACTTCTAATTCAGATGAGTGTCATCACAACAACACGGAGATCAAAACTAACTCAAAGATCGATTTTTCGTCACACGGTGTGACCGTGGCGTGGCGTCAAAATTTGATTACACGCCATCAAAACCCGAGGTTCTGTATCTCGGACATACATGGTCCAATCGAGTCCAAACTGGACACGTAAGACAAGAGTCCCGGCCTGATGACATCTACACAGAAATCATGACTTAAAATCACAGCGCCCCCTGGTGGCAACAGGAAATGTCTTGTTTTTGGAACCTCTTACACGTGGAGGTATTCCTCCTCACCCACTGCCCGCAGCCACGTCAAACCTGTGTCAAATGGGTCTCAAGACATTGATAATGAAGGCATAAGATTACTGTGACTTTTCGTCAAACGCCATAATAGTGGCGTGGGGTCAAAGTTCATCAACTCGCCAGGACACACGAAATTACTATAACTTCGGTGTTGGAGGTTCAAACTCCCTCAAACTACATTTGTGTAGCAACAGCCCCCCCCTGCAGACATTAAGATGGTTTTAAGAAATGGGCGTGGCATAATAACTGACTAGCGCCACCTAAAGTGCAGCCCCGGCACTACGATTGGCCGACATGTACAAAAATCGACAGGGACATGTGTCTTTTCATAACAAACAAATAAGTCTCTTGGATAGATATGCTCGACCAAACAGGAAGCCCGCCATTTTGACTTTAGTGGCCATTTTGGCCATATTCCACATTTATACTTTGATATACTTGTCCCAGGGCTTTTATCTGATCAACTTCAAATTGAGATGAGTGTCATCACAACAAGACGGAGATCAAAACTAACTCAAAGATCGATTTTTCGTCACACGGTGTGACCGTGGCGTGGCCTCAAAGTTTGATTACACGCCATCAAAACACGAGGTTCTGTATCTCGGACATACATGGACCAATCGAGTCCAAACTAGACATGTAAGACAAGTGTCCCGGCCTGATGACATCTACACAGAAATTATGACTTAAAATCACAGCGCCCCCTGGTGGCTACAGGAAGTGACATGTTTTATACTTTGATGCACTGCTCCTGGCTGCTTAACAATATACAGCTCAAATGAGCTGAGAGAAGTCAATGGATCATGGTCAGAATTGTGACATTTCCTCAAACCGTGTAAACATTGAGGTGCGGCGAAGGATCATCCTTCGCCAAAGGAGACGATGTTGTCATAACTCCAGTGTGCATTGTCCCATCACCGCCAAACTTCTGTCACATGATTATAGTCCAAGCCTGAACAGCTCCACGTGTCAATATTTCCTCAGTGTCATAGCGCCACCTACTGATTCGCCATGACACAGGAAGTACTTTGTAAATCCACTCTGCATTATCCAACCGGCTCCAAACTGCTGACCTATGATCACAATCTTGACCTGAACACATCCATGTATTAATATTAGTTCAGGGTCATAGCGCCACCTACTGATCAGTGTGAAAATTAAGTTGTTGTAACATTGTCCGATTGACACAAAATTGCTCACGCTACATCAGAGCCCCTACTTGAAGAGATATATCAGTCTGTAGGTAATAATAGTGATGGCGCCACCTACTGGCAACAGGAAGTAAGCTTTGTTTTACAAATATCGTTCCATTTACATAAAATTTTCGCAGTGTGATGTGCAATTGATGGCGTGGATCGCAATGAGCAATTAGCAGGCAAGGATCGACGTCGCTCGACGGACGCAGGAAGTGAAGCGTTTGTCCTCGCCGCAGTGCGCAAAACGCGTGCAACGCGGAGACGTGCGCTTGGTCATTGATCGCTCTCTCCACCGACCGCAACAGGCTTCAACGTGCGGGTGCTCGGGCCCGTCAGTGCTACAACGTAGCCCTAGTTATTATTATTATTAGGGCCCGAGCACCGAATGGTGAGAGGCCCTATTGAAATTGAAAGGATTATTGTGACTAAAGTGAATTGGCTTTTTGAGGGCTTTAACATGCTGAACTTCTTACCAAACTTTGCACAAAATTAGAAAGTGGTGAAAATTTACGTATTCTGGAGTAATTTGAAATGGGCGTGGCAAAATGGCTCAACAGCGCCCCCTGGAACACAGCCCCTAGGTTTCCCTTTGACCGATCTTCACAAAAATCGTAGCCCAGGTGTATCGTGACCAATCATGAAAAAAAGTCTCAAGGAGCATTATGAAAAACGCAACAGGAAGTCCGCCATTTTGGTTTTAGTGGCCATTTTGGCCATATTCCACATTTTTACTTTGATGTACTTGTCCCAGGGCTTTTATCTGATCAACTTCTAATTGAGATGAGTGTCATCACAACAAGACGGAGATCAAAACTAACTCAAAGATCGATTTTTCGTCACACGGTGTGACCGTGGCGTGGCCTCAAAATTTGATTACACGCCATCAAAACACGAGGTTCTGTATCTCGGACATACATGGTCCAATCGAGTCCAAACTAGACACGTAAGACAAGAGTCCCGGCCTGATGACATCTACACAGAAATCATGACTTAAAATCACAGCGCCCCCTGGTGGCAACAGGAAATGTCTTGTTTTTGGAACGTCTTACACGTGGAGGTATTCCTCCTCACCCACTGCCCGCAGCCACGTCAAACCTGTGTCAAATGGGTCTCAAGACATTGATAATGAAGGCATAAGATTACTGTGACTTTTCGTCAAACGCCATAATAGTGGCGTGGGGTCAAAGTTCATCAACTCGCCAGGACACACGAAATTACTATAACTTCGGTGTTGGAGGTTCAAACTCCCTCAAACTACATTTGTGTAGCAACAGCCCCCCCCTGCAGACATTCAGATGGTTTTAAGAAATGGGCGTGGCATAATAACTGACTAGCGCCACCTAAAGTGCAGCCCCGGCACTACGATTGGCCGACATGTACAAAAATCGACAGGGACATGTGTCTTTTCATAACAAACAAATAAGTCTCTTGGATAGATATGCTCGACCAAACAGGAAGCCCGCCATTTTGACTTTAGTGGCCATTTTGGCCATATTCCACATTTATACTTTGATATACTTGTCCCAGGGCTTTTATCTGATCAACTTCAAATTGAGATGAGTGTCATCACAACAAGACGGAGATCAAAACTAACTCAAAGATCGATTTTTCGTCACACGGTGTGACCGTGGCGTGGCGTCAAAGTTTGATTACACGCCATCAAAACACGAGGTTCTGTATCTCGGACATACATGGACCAATCGAGTCCAAACTAGACATGTAAGACAAGTGTCCCGGCCTGATGACATCTACACAGAAATTATGACTTAAAATCACAGCGCCCCCTGGTGGCTACAGGAAGTGACATGTTTTATACTTTGATGCACTGCTCCTGGCTGCTTAACAATATACAGCTCAAATGAGCTGAGAGAAGTCAATGGATCATGGTCAGAATTGTGACATTTCCTCAAACCGTGTAAACATTGAGGTGCGGCGAAGGATCATCCTTCGCCAAAGGACACGATGTTGTCATAACTCCAGTGTGCATTGTCCTATCACCGCCAAACTTCTGTCACATGATTATAGTCCAAGCCTGAACAGCTCCACGTGTCAATATTTCCTCAGTGTCATAGCGCCACCTACTGATTCGCCATGACACAGGAAGTACTTTGTAAATCCACTCTGCATTATCCAACCGGCTCCGAACTGCTGACCTATGATCACAATCTTGACCTGAACACATCCATGTATTAATATTAGTTCAGGGTCATAGCGCCACCTACTGATCAGTGTGAAAATTAAGTTGTTGTAACATTGTCCGATTGACACAAAATTGCTCACGCTACATCAGAGCCCCTACTTGAAGAGATATATCAGTCTGTAGGTAATAATAGTGATGGCGCCACCTACTGGCAACAGGAAGTAAGCTTTGTTTTACAACTATCATTCGATTTACATAAAATGTTCACAGTGTGTTGTGCAATTGACGGCGTGGATCGCAATGAGCAATTAGCAGGCAAGGATCGACGTCGCTCGACGGACGCAGGAAGTGAAGCGTTTGTCCTCGCCGCAGTGCGCAAAACGCGTGCAACGCGGAGACGTGCGCTTGGTCATTGATCGCTCTCTCCACCGACCGCAACAGGCTTCAACGTGCGGGTGCTCGGGCCCGTCAGTGCTACAACGTAGCCCTAGTTAGGGCCCGAGCACCGAATGGTGAGAGGCCCTATTGAAATTGAAAGGATTATTCTTATTATTATTATTATTATTATTATTGTGATCCAAATGAATTGGCTTTTTGAGGGCTTTAACATGCTGAACTTCTTACCAAACTTTGCAGGAAATTAGTAAGTGGTGAAAATTTACGTATTCTGGAGTAATTTGAAATGGGCGTGGCAAAATGGCTCAACAGCGCCCCCTGGAACACAGCCCCTAGGTTTCCCTTTGACCGATCTTCACAAAAATCGTAGCCCAGGTGTATCGTGACCAATCATGAAAAAAAGTCTCAAGGAGCATTATGAAAAACGCAACAGGAAGTCCGCCATTTTGGTTTTAGTGGCCATTTTGGCCATATTCCACATTTTTACTTTGATGTACTTGTCCCAGGGCTTTTATCTGATCAACTTCTAATTGAGATGAGTGTCATCACAACAAGACGGACATCAAAACTAACTCAAAGATCGATTTTTCGTCACACGGTGTGACCGTGGCGTGGCGTCAAAATTTGATTACACGCCATCAAAACACGAGGTTCTGTATCTCGGACATACATGGTCCAATCGAGTCCAAACTAGACACGTAAGACAAGAGTCCCGGCCTGATGACATCTACACAGAAATCATGACTTAAAATCACAGCGCCCCCTGGTGGCAACAGGAAATGTCTTGTTTTTGGAACCTCTTACACGTGGAGGTATTCCTCCTCACCCACTGCCCGCAGCCACGTCAAACCTGTGTCAAATGGTTCTCAAGACATTGATAATGAAGGCATAAGATTACTGTGACTTTTCGTCAAACGCCATAATAGTGGCGTGGCGTCAAAGTTCATCACCTCGCCGTGACACACGAAATTACTATAACTTCGGTGTTGGAGGTTCAACCTCCCTCAAACTATATTTGTGTAGCAACAGCCCCCCCCTGCAGACATTCAGATGGTTTTAAGAAATGGGCGTGGCATAATAACTGACTAGCGCCACCTAAAGTGCAGCCCCGGCACTACGATTGGCCGACATGTACAAAAATCGACAGGGACATGTGTCTTTTCATAACAAACAAATAAGTCTCTTGGATAGATATGCTCGACCAAACAGGAAGCCCGCCATTTTGACTTTAGTGGCCATTTTGGCCATATTCCACATTTATACTTTGATATACTTGTCCCAGGGCTTTTATCTGATCAACTTCAAATTGAGATGAGTGTCATCACAACAAGACGGAGATCAAAACTAACTCAAAGATCGATTTTTCGTCACACGGTGTGACCGTGGCGTGGCGTCAAAGTTTGATTACACGCCATCAAAACACGAGGTTCTGTATCTCGGACATACATGGACCAATCGAGTCCAAACTAGACACGTAAGACAAGTGTCCCGGCCTGATGACATCTACACAGAAATTATGACTTAAAATCACAGCGCCCCCTGGTGGCTACAGGAAGTGACATGTTTTATACTTTGATGCACTGCTCCTGGCTGCTTAACAATATACAGCTCAAATGAGCTGAGAGAAGTCAATGGATCATGGTCAGAATTGTGACATTTCCTCAAACCGTGTAAACATTGAGGTGCGGCGAAGGATCATCCTTCGCCAAAGGAGACGATGTTGTCATAACTCCAGTGTGCATTGTCCCATCACCGCCAAACTTCTGTCACATGATTATAGTCCAAGCCTGAACAGCTCCATGTGTCAATATTTCCTCAGTGTCATAGCGCCACCTACTGATTCGCCATGACACAGGAAGTACTTTGTAAATCCACTCTGCATTATCCAACCGGCTCCGAACTGCTGACCTATGATCACAATCTTGACCTGAACACATCCATATATTAATATTAGTTCAGGGTCATAGCGCCACCTATTGATCAGTGTGAAAATTACGTTGTTGTAACATTGTCCAATTGACACAAAATTGCTCAAGCTACATCAGAGCCCCTACTTGAACAGATATATCGGTCTGTAGGTAATAATAGTGATGGCGCCACCTACTGGCAACAGGAAGTAAGCTTTGTTTTACAACTATCATTCGATTTACATAAAATTTTCACAGTGTGATGTGCAATTGATGGCGTGGATCGTAACGCGCAATTAGCAGGCAAGGATCGACGTCGCTCGACGGACGCAGGAAGTGCAGCGTTTGTCCTTGCCGCAGTGCGCAAAACGCGTGCAACGCGGAGACGTGCGCTTGGTCATTGATCGCTCTCTCCACCGACCGCAACAGGCTTCAACGTGCGGGTGCTCGGGCCCGTCAGTGCTACAACGTAGCCCTAGTTATTATTAGGGCCCGAGCACCGAATGGTGAGAGGCCCTATTGAAATTGAAAGGATTATTCTTATTATTAGGGCCCGAGCACCGAATGGTGAGAGGCCCTATTGAAATTGAAAGGATTTTTATTATTATTATGGCCCGAGCAC